>NC_133751.1:16809303-18009303 GCF_036562045.2 Rhinolophus sinicus | reverse complement strand
TAAATTGTAGGCAGTGGATGGTGATTACCAAATTCCCATAAATTCCTTCCTTTCTATGAATAGTATGAATAAGTGGGGCACATTACTCCATCTCTTGAACCCAGAATGGCAATATGACTTTTTTGGCCAAAAGACTTTACCAATAAATATGACAGAAGCAAAGGATTACCAGAGATTTGTAGACTCTGGATAGCTTCTCTTGCAGATTGTGTAATCATGCATTCACTTGTTGAATAAATCTAGGCTAGCTTGCCAGGTTATAAGAGAAAAAGTCAGGTGCTTCCGTCACCCCATACAATGGCCTGCAAAAGTCATACATGTGAATGAGGAGACCCTTGATCATCCAGACATAAGCTGATTGGCTATTTGACAATAGCTGTATGGACAAGTTCAACAGTTATCAGTTGAGCTCTCCCAGACCAAAAGAATCAGCCAACAGACTCATAAACATGAGCTGACTAAATGGTTAATGCTTAAACCACTAAATTTTGGGATGCTTCCATAAGCACAAAGAATCACTTTAGTGCCAGTGGGCTTTGAAACCACCACCATATTTAATCCACCAGCTATCATATAAGAACATTCTCATAATGTAGTAATGACATCAATGTCACTTTAATTTACCATGATCATATACATTTAAAAGTTAAATATAAAATGATTTCATAAATATGTTATTAAACTTATGAGAAATATTCAAGAACCAAATCCTTTCCAGCCCTCCTCTGTTTTTCAAAGTTTTATTTTTTGTGTGAAAATTGTCTTAAGTCTGTATAAGCTTCTAAGATCTGATTATACACATAATAATTACAGGTTTACTGTACATTTCCTTTTTACCACATTCACAGTCTATATTCTTAAAAATAAACTTTATCCAAGAAAATAATGAATAGAACCATTATGTGTCATAATTAAGAAGGGCTTAAAACCAATTGAAATTATTTAAATTATTGTGTTTATGCCTATAATTTTATCAGTGTGTATAAGAAAAAGACAGCATGTTCATTCTTGTTGTTCAGTTGGGCATGTATTTTATTATAAATTGGTATGGGCAACAGTACACATGTGTGTTGCTTTATCAACCAAAGGATTAAAAGTATATATTTAACAGATTCACTAAAACTTACTGGTTTAAAAACCTAACAAATAGACTTTGAATAGTCAGGGAGAATATATCTCTTCTCCATTTTCGGCAGTATTGACAGGATATGTTATCCATTTCCTGTCATTCTCTTTCTCTGAAGATACTGACATTATTTTGATTTTATATTGAAAATAAAAGAGGCACATTGGAAAATATAAAATGGGTTTTGACTTTTTTTCTTCTCCAGAATTCAAACATTAACAGCACTATTATCAGAGCAATTTCCTGTAGAAGGCTAAAGACTGAAACTAGTTCAGGTTTTGTAAACTCTATAAGGAAACTACTAAATATTCCTTTGCTATGCCATGCATGCTTTCACCTGCATATCTGCCCTGGTTTTAACTCACTGCAGTATAAATAGTAAGAGATCTATAAAACAAGTTGTTAAAAATCAGAGACTCTGCTACTATCTTTCAGTTCTACTAAAACTATTAAACCAATTTTATTTACTTATACTGTTATAAATTAGACACCAGGCTTTAGAAACCTGGCTCAAACTGAAAACAGAGGAAAAAGAAAATTGGACATATCTTTTATATTTTAGTCCCCAACTTCTGTATGTGCATTCATTCTGCACACTCCATTTTGAACTATGGAGACACATTTGATTTTCATAATTGGCCACATAAAAAGAGCCTAAGGAAACTCAAATAGTGGAAGATTGTGATGAAGTTAATATTGATCAAAGAATATACCTTGAATTGAATATGGGAAGGGCAAGGCATTAATTAATGTTAGCTAACTGAAATAGAAGTTGAATTAGTAAATTAGTAAATTAAGTGGAAACAGCCAGGGTAACCCAGACCTTGCCAAAGAAAGGAGACTAAACAAGAAATCTAGTATAAGTTTGGAATAATTTATGTTATTTTAATCACAGGCAGTCAAAATTGCCTTATTATTCTTACTAGCTGGAGATAAGTGTCGAGGTCAAAGCTGTTACTATCCACATTCGCATTCCAATTTCCCTGGTGTTAGGAAGTTCAAATTATAGCATCGGTATTGAATGCATGTGAAGTTAAATATTAATTAGCGTGAGAAACTCAAATGAATCCACTATCACCATCTTGGAGGAAGGTGCATGGGGGAATTTTTTAGTATGATTTGCCACACAGAACAAGAATAAAGCCTAGAAGGGATGGATTATGACACTGGGTGACTTAAGTCTGACTATACAAAATAAGTATTTTTCTGAGCACAGCTGACTTTTTTTTTATCTCCAGCAAACTTCAATCAAAATCAATGTTAACTGACCAGCAAACTTTAATCAAAGGCAATATTAAGTACTGATAATGTAATCTATATCTAGCGTGTCATTAAAATCTACCTTTTGTGTGTGTGTGTGTGTGTGTGTGTGTGTGTGTGTGTGTGTGTGGATGGCATCCAGAAACTAGGACTAAGTTAAGGAGAAATACTCGTATTTCAGATGCTTTCTCTAAGGATTCCTTGAATCAAGGAGTAGATTGCCGGGTTTGTTCTCTACCTTGGCCATCATCTCAGAGATATGGGCTCTGCTGCTACACCAATTTCAGGAGCAGGTTAGAAGTCAACAGTTTCTAAACTCCGATGCAATTTGCAGTCGATGTGAGCTTTCATTCACATACATTTAAGGCCAAAGATAGCAATATATAAATTCTAGATTATTTGTTGCCATTTACATGAACTATATACCTCCACAGACAACAAATATGAATTCAGCATCCTTTGAATGAATAAGGTAACTCTGTTCTCAGTTCCTACTTAGGTAAAGTATCCTATCAGTGTTTTCCAAATATTTGGGTCTTCTCTGAATGTACTCATGAAGCAAGAGTAGGTTTGTGATACTAGGCAATAAAAACAGTGGAAACAGGAATGGAATAGTCCAAGGGAACACCGAGGGCTGTGGTTTTTTTAAATTTTTTTTAATCTTCTATTTCAGTTCTAAACAAACGATATATGTATAATCCTTAAATTTCACTAGACGTTGTAATGTAATCTCTATAACCATTCTGATTCCTAGATTTCAGAACTCCTTCCTACAGTCTCCTTGTAAGTTGTGACTTAACTACATTCACTGAGGAATGCAGAAAACTGAGATCAGAAGCCAGATTTAAAAACACTGCAGAAGGCACAGATAAGGATAATACATGAAGTCAGAACATACATTTAAGTCTTAAATAACGAAAGTAATGTAAAAACCTTAATAAAATTTAAACAGATGAAAAAGACTCTCTTTAGAAAATTATAATTTTTTTAGATTTGAAACACTATAAAATATATGAAAAGAACATCCAAGCCATAGTGGGAAAAAAAAAGAAAGAAAAAACAATAACAATAAAATATGCCTCATACTAGAGAAGGACATAATTGTGGGTGACTTAAGGACTGTATTTTACAAAACCTTCAATAATAAATCATTCCAATCTCATCACAATCAACAGGATGGCTCAACATAATAAAAGCCAATAATATAATCTAGCCATTAACCAGTGTAAAGAAAAATAGCATGCTATTTATTTACAACAAATAGGGAAACTACTTTTATAAAATATAACAATAATCAAAACCTGTCAACCTTTTAACGAGTATCGATTGGATAGCTTAATAAACATGATATACAGAGTCAAAATTTTAGGGATAATCCATTAAACTCAAAAATTCATCCTACCAACATTTTTCTGGAGGTACAAGCCAATAAAAAACTAAGGCACAATAAGTGTTTTTATAATGAAGACACAAAACCTTCATAATTTCTTAAAAGTATAATTATTGTCATAGTAAATATAAGATACTTAAGATTTGAACAAAACAAAAAAAACATAACATGTCAGGGTATAAAATAAACTTAGAAAAATTAATAGCATACCCTCAATAATGATGTATGCTACAAAACAGAAAAGGTTCCATGCACGATATTAGTAAAACTTTAAAAAATCAAGAATCTTATGGCAAATATAATAGAAGTTCATTGCAGTAAAGTAAAACTCAGAGAAATAGAAGAAAAGTATTCTAAGCAGTAAAGCCAATAAAGACAAGCTAAAGTCTGCCAACTGATATACAACTCCAATTTAATTTCAATAAGTCTGACATTAAAATCTAATTAGAATGTATATTTTGAATGCTAAGTCTCCTGTAATACTCAAGATAATCTGTTATAAGAGAACAACAAAGTACTATTCTCCCACGGGTTATCAAGATATTTTCAATTATAGAGCAATTACAAATATTGTGGCATTGACACACACACACAAAGAAATACATGAGGAAACAAAATGGTGTTAATACAAAAATTTGGCATGAAAGTGGCATTGGACATTGGATTGAAGATGTAATACACATAATTATAATTTAGCAGCAAAAACAATGATATAATATGTAGAAAACAAAATACAAGTAGTATTTTCATATCATACAAAAAATCATTCATAATTAAAGGCTACAAAAATGCAAACACACACACACACACGAGGATTTGTGTCACATGAGAGTTTAGGATGATGAAAATAATTCTCACTTCATCTTAGCTGCAATAAATCCCCAGACATTTCCTAATACACATCACTTTTTTTTCTTTAAAGCCATTTGAAAAACAGATCACAAACAAAGCTGTAAGAAATTAAAATAAAATCTAATCTCCAGAATAAATGTCCCTTCCTAAGTGAGCAAAGTATGCAAAGGATGTTGATGCTCGTATTCCCAGTACCAGCTGCTGAGGTTCAAGGTTGAACTGATGAATGAACAAGTCTGCCAAACATGAAGTCTTTGGGGACAAAGAGAAATCATGTGAACATTTGGCAAACATTGACTTTTTCCCAGTTTTGATTATTTTCATCTGCTTGTCACACATATAAACGCTATATTCTCCCACTTCCCTAAAAATGCCTCAAATATATGATCCAAAGAGAAGTGTCTGAGAACAAACTGCAAATGGAAAAGTAATTGTTAAGTACCATCCCTAGAGTCCTCTAATTTTTTTGTGCCAACTCATACTATTTATTGTGTAAAAAATAAAATATACAATGAGAGGTAGTTTTTCTTGATGGGGAAATGGAGGGGTATATACTCATATATAGTTTTACACTTCATCTAGGTTAGAAAGAAAATTATGAATCTGCTTGAAGAATAATCTTCAAGTTGCTCATTTATCAGAGAAAACTCAGCATTTATGTGTGTGTGTGTGTATTTATGGTGAGTGATATGGGCACTTATTTTTTTCTCCCATAACCGTTAGTGTTCATATGAACACTGGTGTTCATAAGCTGCTAATAAAGAGCCTACAACACACAGGGACTTGAAGAAGCTGCAAGCTCATATTTCCATCATTCAGAGGTGTTCAGTATCAGCTTAGGCCCTACCATCCTCAACTCTTATTTTCCAAGATAAAAAGAGGAGAAACATATCTAGGCAAGCTTATTTCTCAATACAGAAGTTGCTTCCACCATTTCTAATCACATAATAGTGTCCAGACTTGTTGTCACGCAGCAGCCTACCCATGTCTCCTTGTACGTGCCCCTAAAGAAAGGAGAGTCTGTGAGAGGGATCCTTTCAGGGACTTTGCTTCACCTTTGTGCTTGCACCTTATGTCTCCCTGTTTGGCCCCAGAAAGATGGCTGGTCAACCAATGACGAGTAAGATTCCCCACGGGGGGGACAACTCAAGCCAGGCGGAGCCACATGGGGACCAATAGGAGAATCCACAGGCTTCATAGAAGTGGGCACAACCCCCCACCTTCCCCCTGCTCAGGAGAGCCTCTGCCTCTGTGGGTGCATTCCTTCCCACAACCTGCAGGGGAAGAGATTCAATGATGTGCTCTCCATCTATTCATATGCATGAAGGTTTTGTCCTTTGGGGAAGTACATACATCCTGAGACTTAAGGTTCAGCTCCCTGCAGGTAAGGGTGATTGGCTTGAATCAGTTTCCTATTATGATGTATAGGATTCACAGATCTTGAGATTGACAGCTTTATCTCCTTTACTTTCACATCTAAGTAATAAAAACTATGTTTAGGCCCAATTCGGGGCCCAGTCCTTGAGACTGGAGTCCCTTGGCCCTGCTGGCACTCTATTCATGGCTACTGTTTTTTCTTAAATCCTGTGCTGTGACCTCCTCGTTCCCCACAACCCTCCTCATGTGGCACAGGACACAGGCTTACTGGTATGGCCCCTAAAGTATTTAAAAGAGACTAAAATGTATTTTCTGGTAGTGTGGCCTCATGCTCATCAAGAATTATGGATTGGAAGTGTTATTTTACTAAAAAAATAAGATACTGGATACTGAAGGATAGTTAGCATTCTCTGATGCAATTAATTTTATTTCTACTTTGTTTTCCCCAGAGATGTAATATTGGATACTGCCCGTTTTTTAAAAATTATTTAATTCTCAGGAAACTATATAAAGCACTTGATTATCATTAATAGAATCACCAGCCTTTATCAGTATCAGCTAAATAAACTTAAGTCACCAATTATTTCTTCAATAGCCTTATGTAAAAGCCTCAGTTACAAAGTATCTTCCTAAAGCTCACACACTGTCAGATTGTCTGATCATACACTGACTAATAACATTAGAAACTCCTTGATCACTGAGTATCTGTAATATAAGCATAACCAAGTACAACATAATATTAATATGTAAGAAAATATTTTTCAAAAATGCAAGGTTATAGCGCAAAAACTAGACTTTGAAGTGTATTAGTACTATTTGGAAAATTATAAAGAATCTGGTTAAGTTTAATATAAATGAGTTTTCTGACTTAATGTGGGTCAGAAATATTAGACTGTATTAGAACAAATTATTTTCATCATGTTGAATAAATCTGATGGTGACATGAATTATTAAAGGTGGTCATTTGGGAATTACAGCCTTCTAAATGTGGCATACATATGCATGTGTGTGTCTATGACTTTATCCAAATATATAAAAAACAATAGTGAATTGTTTTTTTCCTGAAAGACTTACAAGTAAACATTTATATAACATTTGGGTGAAACAATCTTTTATTAAGAAAATTAGGTAATTATATCTCTGATTATAATTTTATTTTTTTAATGACAGGTATTTTCTGCAAACCTAGGATAAATTTAAACCAATACATTTTTTTTTTGTATAAACAAAAAAGGAACCGTAAATCAGTGCCATCTTGTGATAAAAGGGGTATGACTATGTAACTATGTGAGAAACATGAAACTCAATTAACCTTTGTGCAATGTAATGATTCCAAAAAAAGTATTTCATATACTTTGCCTCAATTTAAATAACAATTTTCACAAAATATGTAAAATCTTCACTGATTATACTTTTAAATATAATTCAGCCTTATTATAGTTCAACCATTAAAAAAAAGAGATTCTGCCATTCACAACAACATGAACAAACCTAAAGGACATTATACTAAGTGAAATAAGCCAGACACAGAAAAATACTGCAAGGTCTCATGATTTTTTATGTACATTCTAAAAAAGATTAACTACATAGAAACAGAGCAGAAGAGTGGTAGGGTTTCCAGGTGGGAATTCCCACCCATCCTCAGGAATTTTTTTCTCTTTCCCGTTCCTGAATCCCAAGATATAAACTGTTTTCTGTTCTCCAAATCTTTTTCACAAAGTGACTGTTGATACTACCAACCACCTGGGTTCAAGGAGCCTATTTTCTCGATTCCCCGACCAACTTTTCTTGTGATTCGGGAATGGAAAAGTGAAAAAACTTCCTGAGAACGGATGGGAATTCTTGCCCGGGAACCCTAGCGATAAATAGGAAAAATGTCTAAGAGATACATTGTGAGTTGTACCTTTATTTCCCATTGTGGGTATTACTGGGTTCAAGGAGCCTATTTTCCCAATTTCCCAACCAACTTTTCTCAGTATTCGGAAACTGGAAAGCAAAAAAAAATTCCAGAGAATGGGAAGGAATTCCCGCCTGGAAACCCTAGTGGTAACCAATGGTGGGAAAATAGAAATGTTGGTCAAAGGGTAGAAAATTGCAGTTATGCAGAATGAGTAAGTTTATTGATCTAGTGTACAGTATGACGACTATAAATATTTTTATCTTACTACAGATCCAACCCTTCCAATTGATCTTTCCTTGAATGTTTTCTGATATACTCACAAAAAGTATGTCAACCACCACAAAAACTTCAACAATCCTACCACCCTAGTCACCTCTCGTTGATTTTTATTCTCTATTGCTTTTATCACTATATTATTTGTTCATGTTTAACTCATAATAACATGACTTACAATAATGTAAGATCAATTAAGTCAGAGTATTGATCTGTTTTGTTTATCCAAGTGCTGGGTATGTAGTATATACTCAAATATTTGTTGAGGGAATAGATAAATGAACTTGAAGGAAATATCCAAAGTAACCTCAGAATTTTCATTACAAAAGATGCCTAGATAAACACGATTCTTTATGGATTAATTATACAGTATTGATGATTGAAGTACTTTAACAAAACACACACACTGTAACTACGTTAACTTATTTTGTTGTTTGGAAAGAAAAAAGTATTCAGGCAGGGCAATAAAATCTGCTTTTTTTTTTTCTTTTTTTAAGAGAAAGAGAACTGACATCTTAGTAATGATGTCAGAAAAACGCCCATTGCAATTTTAATAGGCCTGTGACACCTTTGATAATTTGACCTATTCTTCGACTCTGGGTAAGAATGTAACAAGCATTTTCAACAATAATATTTGGTCAGGATGGAGAATAATTTTGTCTTCAGAGATAATGGGAATACAAGGACAAGGTGAAATTGAAAATACTGAAGGTGAATAAAAGCTGATGTTATTCAATATAATGCAAACTTTAAGTATCTACTCTATCACATTTATAAAAATATAGCCTTTATCATTGTCATTGTGAATAACAATATAAAATTAGTTCAGAAATATATGACATAAACTGCTGGCTTGCAGAAATCTACTGTTTTTTGTTTTTATGTTATTTTGTGTGTTTTTTCCATTTTACTGAGGTTAACCCAAATTAATGAAGGTCCATAAAGAGATTCATTTAGTTAAGGGTTCGGAAAGGCAATGCACAGTATTTAACGTAACCCAAAGCATAGCAAGGATATAACTGACAAAACTGTGCTCCAAGTTTTTCCCCATAAGAAAAAAATACCTGCAAACAGTTATGTTCTCTTTAGTGGAAGGTAATACAAAACTCTTATTGAGACCATCCAGACCCTCATTTATTACTCTGTTGGCTGAAGAGGGTTAAAGGTGAATGTCTTTCCTTTGTAACAATGTCCTTGTAAATTTTCCTGTTTCCCAGTGGCTCCCGTTCCTATACCTGTGCTTTGTGTAATAAAGTGAAATTCATCCTGAACCCTGCTGAAAAACGGTGGAAATCCCAAAGAGAAACCCCAACAAGAACAAATAAGCTTTAATTTAGCAACTCAAGAACTCTAGACTATAAACAAAAAGCTTAAAGCTCACATTAAATGTAATTCTAATTAAGGTAAAGAGAATAACTATGGAATACTTGAAAAACAAATAATGTGATGTATAGATGATGTATTACAGAATTGTACACTTGAAACCTGTGGAATTTTACTAACCATTGTCACCCCAATAAACTTTAATGAAAAAAAAAAAAAGAAAACAGAAACACACAAGAAATGAAATAATATCAGGAAAAAAGAAAAAATATACATTAAATTCATTGGGGTGACATTGGTTAACAAAATTGTATAGGTTTCAAGTGTACAGCTCTATAACACATTGTGTGTTCACCACCCAAAGTCAAATCTTCTGCCATCACCATACATTTGATTCCCTTTCCCCTCTCGTATTACTTCCCTTCCCCCTAATCCTCTGGTAACCACTAAACTGTTGTCTGTGTCTCTGAGTTTTTGTCTGTCTGTCTTGTTCATTTGCTGCTTTCAGTTTTATATCCCACATGAATGAAAGCATATGATTCCCAACTTTTTCTGTCTGACTTATTTCGCTTAGCATGATAATCTCAAAATACATCCATGTTGTCACAAATTTGGTAACATAAAGATTAACCAAAAAAAAAAAAAAAAAAGGATATTATGAGCATGATATTGGATAGAGCTAAAAGGTTTATTGCTGAACCAGGAGTTACATTTCTCAGGAAATTATACAAAATTAAATACAGATAAATGACATAAAAAGATTACTTGTGTTTCTGGGTAAGATGCTATAGTATGCAGCAGAACATCACCTTTCCTGAGATTAAATAAAAATGTATATATTTTTAAATATATATATATATATATATATGTTTAAATATATAGGGGACCTCCAGAAACAATTAGGGCTAGTGGCTAAAATTACAAAGGGAATACCACAAAAGAAGCAAAGATTGACATTTCTAGGAGAAACATAATGTTAATCTGAACTTACCTTGCTTTTAAATAATAAACTAAATTCAATAACAATATATTGAATTTAAGACCAGAACTTATTTCAAAATAAATAAGTAAAAAAAATAAGAGAAAAACTAGACTATAAAAACAAATTATAAACTATCTAAATATTCGAATAAGTATATACACATACATGCAGAAATGCATAACTTTAAAAATAACTGTAACTGCTACCTTAAATAAAATTAAGCAGTGGTTTTCAATAAGGAGTGATTTCCCCCTTTCTGGGCACATTTAACAGTTTCTGGAGAGTTTTATTGTCATTTTCCTTGAAGTTGGCAACTGCAAAAACTGTTCAGTTCTTTTATTCTCCCAGCTGTCATTAGGGGGAACTTTGGGGTTTTCTTCAAAGATACATCTTACTGGGGTCAAACAGCAATTTAGAGAAAGCTCATCAAGAAATTTTGGGGCTCTCCCTTTCTGGGATCTCCCCTTTCTGGGATCTCACTTTCCATTTTGTGACTGCTCCGTTTGCCTCTAAGTTTATCCTTTGACTTCTCAAGCAAATAACATTAACTTGCTTTTTGAGTTCAACAATACTCATTCTGTGTATTATTCTGTGACGAAAAGACATATATGTTAATTTTACACAGTATACTTTTCTTTCAATATTGACTTCTTAGAGATATAAACATATTTTGTTTTTCCATGCCTTAAAATCCCTTTTATTTTTATTATTTTATTAATGTTATTCAGAAAATTGTCAAAGTTGCTCTCTCATTGCTAGATACAAAATCCTATTTCTTGACATTTCATAATTTTATTATTATATAAGTATCAGAAATAAGCTTTAGAAATTTTGTGTTCCCTAGGATATGTGTATATGTTTGAATAGAAATGCTCTTAAAAGACAGTGACACAGAGTATGATTTTTTTTTCTTTAAAATGATTGGTTATGTGATTCACTATTAATTAAAAAAAAAGGGGAGTAGAAGTATTCTTGTATTGTTATAAAATAATCTTTTCAGAATCAGAAAATATCTTCAAGTATAACTTCTTCACTTTCTGACGGTATAACCGGAATTAAGTTATTGAACTTCTGAGTCCAATTTTCACCTCTGTAAATGAGGATAATAAGTATCTGCCATATTTGACTCATAAGCTTTTATGGAGGTCAAGTAACATAAGAAAAGTAAACACTATGTGCATTAACAACATACTAAAGTAAATCTATTGCAATTTTTGTTTTGGAAGAGATCCAAAATCAACATGTCAACTCCTCCAAATTTTCAAATTCAGCCATGACACTGCCACACTTGACCTGCCAAAGGTGAATGAAAGCTTTTCTGGCTGTTACCTGAACCATATAGAATGTGTAAAATGGTCCTCATGAAGAGTAGATGCAGAAAGGTTTCTATAAGTGGATTACGTATACCCCACACTCTCTAGTAAAGGTGAGTATTGATAGGGTTTTTATACTCATTTTACAAAATTGAATCAGACTTTAAGGAGACAATATAGAGAGTTTTAGTTGTGGTTTCCTAAAGACTTTGGGAGGGAAAAAAAGTTCCAGTTCATTCTGGAGAATAGTAACTATAAACACCGTGGATGGAAAATCCTGCCTATAGCAGAATATTGATTGATAGCTTTGTTCACAAAGTAACTAAACCCACCCCCAAGGAATAATCTAAAGTTATTTTTTTCCACGTCTGACGCCTTGGTTTTGTGACAGTTTTGTGAAATACAGAGACTCCACAGGGTTGCTTAAGCAATCACCACATTAGCCTCCAGCACTTCATCAGCTCAAGTCCAGAAAGGGCTCCTCCTTCTTAAGGCCTCCTGGCTTCCCAAGCCAGATTCAAGAAGGAGCCACATAGCCCTGAGTGTTCCCAGTGAAATGCCTGCCTTGGCCTCCACCCCATCATTCTAGAAGTTAGGAATATCTCCTATGACTCTGTGTCCCTTCTACAAATACTCCCCACAACCTAAATACCTGTTCATCCCTGTCTGACTTGAAAACATTAACATCAGTCCGTGGATGCTTGTCCCTTCACAGTTTCTATACATCTCAGTTTACAGCAACTTTATTCATCCAATCGCTCAGGCCAAAAACAACTTGAAGTCATCCTGAACTCCTTTCTTTTCAATCTTACCATGTATCAGAAGATCCAAAATATCCCATCAGGTCTACTGTTAGAACATACTAAACAACTTCACCCCACTTCTCCACTGTCATCTTCATCCAACACACCTTGATCTCTGTGGCATTTTGCCATAGCCATTTACCTGGTCTCACTGTTCTGCCCTCCATCCCCTAGTGCCTTTCATCAAAACAAAAACAGGAGATACTTTAAAAATATAACTTAGAGTAGTTCACTTCAGTGATTTCCAATTTGCTGAGAGTAAAAATAGCTGGCGGATCCACCAACAGTGGCACTCAGAGTTGGCTGTGTAGTAAACTAACTGAAGGTTTTATAGTTAATAATAATTTTGTAGTGTCAGATGGTTGCTAGACTTATTGTGGTAATAGCATCATAAGGCATTTAAATGCCAAATCACTATGTTGCACACCTAAAACTAATGGACTATTGTGTCCCAACTACACTTTAATCATTTTTCTTTAATAACAAAGAAAAAAAGACTTGGGGTTTTAGGCTTTTTCAAGTGCAAGTCTCCATTTCTAATAAAATCATCATCTATGAGGGATGTGGCCAGTCACTATTTTATTTATTTTTTTCTTCTATGTATCCCATATGCAATATGAGCTCAGTTAACTCTGTGTCATCTCACTCAAGCTCACTCAGCTCCAACCACACCAGCATCCTCACTATGCCTGGAAATCCTAGGCACACTTTAGAACGTGGTGTGCTGTCCTCTGTTCCTCTTGTTTTACGGCAGGATATCTAGACCCTAGAATAGCTAAGTGCTCAAAAAATATTTGTTTTTAATGAAAACATCTGCAAGGTCTTTCAAGATGGGGTTCATAAAAATTCATGAATGCTCCCATGAGAGTCGGCTTTAAATATCTGCCAATTCCACAGAAATCAGTGTCCAGTCAACCCCACTGTTCACAGTTTCAAGTTATTTTTCTTGTCTTCTTCCCTCCCTCGTCTCTCCATGCTCCAATGTTAAGGAAATCAAAAGCTGGAGCTAGGGAAGTTGTGTTGAAGTGAGAAGGACCTGACAAGTTAAAGACAAGAGACACCCATATGCCGCCATCTGTTTGAAGTGGAGGAAAGAGGGAACATTCAAATCTTAATGAACTTTAGGATTCTGATTGTTATCCTACAGTGGACATGATAATTACTAAACTGGTTGTTTCTTGGAATTAAATGGCTCAAGAAAATTTTATTACATTTAAGTAATGATAAATCTCACAGGGTCTACTATAGATTTTATCCAATGGGACAGAATCAGGTTGCAGGAGCAGTTGTAATAAAAGAATACAGTTGTTTTCTAATTCAAACTCCAAGTCCCATAAGAGAAATAGAATATTTAATAGTTAATATTAATTATTAAAGATGGTATATTTGAAACTTGGGTTAAAAATAACGTAAAAATAAACAGATATTATTTACTTAGTCTATTATAAAACATTTTCACAAAGCTATTTTTTTTTTATCTCTTTGCTTAGCATGAGCAAAAAACACTAAAATTCTCACACCATATGTACCCAAGTATAACCCAAGGTAGATAAATGATATGTAATTGTGGTACAATTATAACCTGATATTTGTGAAAAGAAAGTAGAGTTTTGGGAAGAGTTGTTTTATTATTATAGTTTACTAAGTAACTTTTTCCTATTACTGGTTTTTCCTCTTACCCCAAATTTTTATTCCTCCTCATAAAATGGCTTTTCAATTTTACTTTCAATACTGCAAAAGCAATTCCTGGCATAAAGGGTGATTTCATGGCTAAAGTTCTCATCTACTGGTAGTTTCTCCTTTCCTCTTCAATGATAAATTCTATGTCTCCATTTAATACTTTTCTAGGAAGCAATAGGCCAACTTCTTATATCTTAACTACTGTAAACATTAAGTCACCATAGGTTTTTCTGACTGTGAATAGGAACATTTTATACTCAGAGACTTTTACTTACTTCAATGTTTTTTTTGTTTGTCTGCTTGTTTTTTTAACTTTAATTACACAGCCACCACCACACAACATGTCTACTTTTATACTGGTATAGAATAATACTTCCCATGTGGGTAATGATGTGATGTGATAATCCAACAAAATATTGGTTTCATGAACTAATTTATGTGGAGCTGTGGGAAAAACAAGTCAGGACTGTTTTCCTTTTATTTGATTTGGTTAGAGAATGATTTGATTTGACGGATGTGTGTTTTACATGTCCTATTAATGTCCAGCTCACGCTAGCTATGATTTTTATTAACACAAGTGCTCATGATGATATAGAATCTCACCTTACAGATCTCGGTAAACACATGGCACATCTGCATGTGTGATATAGGGAGCTTGGAACCCCCACTCTAACTAATACAGGCAGATACTAGAAGGCTCTGTAGGGCAACATACATGATCTGAATCGTATTTCACAGTGGATTCATCATCTACATACATGTATTTAGAGGGGAGGTTAGAATGCATCCACTTTTCCCCCCAGAAAGTCTCATGTAAAAATGAATTTAAAAAAAGTTTCTTCTTGGTATTGGTTATGAATATTAAAACATGTGATGTGTCCATAATGAATTGCCAACAGCAGTTTACAATTCTGTAGTTTCAGCCAATTTTTATGTCCGAATCATGGGCCTAGCGTTTGAGATTTCTAGTCGTCTGAGCAGGGTTCACACATTTATATTGTTTCCAGTTTCCTACAGCAGGTGCATTCCTCCTCACTTACGCCGTTTGGCAGGCATCTGAGAATTTATAAATTTTCAACAGATGTCTCCAATCAGAAGCACATATTGTGTAGTCAAAGATGAGTCTGGGGAAGCTGGTCAGGACACAGGGACTATCATTTGTTTTGTGAAAGAAAAAAAAGTGTGAAATTTAAGTTTCCCTTGTGAAAGTTTTGCTTTTTACACACAGGTGAACAATTCAAGTAAAATAAACAAACAGATGATGCTATAAACACATTCAACTGAAAAATCTATTTCAAAAATTTTAAATTTTGATATATATACTCTTTCAATGTAGTGAATCTTTATTGGTGGGATCAAGAAGAATATTGATCTCCAAGTCATTTTTCTTTCTTGCATGAGGAATACAAACTCCTAAGATACTCTGATGTATTCTCATTGAAAATGGCTCATTAGATTGCTATTATTTCTATACCTCAGAAGCTCATGAAACTAGATTGCCACTGGGAAAAGGGATAATTGGAGTGATTAGCTAGTTAAATTATATTTTTAAGCAGTTATTTTTGTCTAAATTAGGTTAGCGTTCTATGTTGATTTGGTGATTCAAACCAAATGCCCACAATGAAGTAACTGCTACATGAGCCGAGGTGGCCTGGGCATTGCTCTAGCATGTTCTGTAGTGTTGTTTTCACACCACTCGTGCCCATACAACCTAACGTCTGTCCTTTACTGATTTCCATGGTTTTAGATTGTCCATCTGCTGCCTGTTTCTTAGTCTGACAGGAACATAGTGACCTTTCTCTGTGTACTCCCCATGTTTTAATATCTTTCTTTATACTTGTCCTATACTGCGTTACTCAATCTATTCCTACATAAAAATTAATCGCAATTTATACATAAATTTACCTCCCACAAATATACACTTCTACATATCATACACAAAATAATAAACATATACACAAATAATTCACCTACACAGTAAAATAATATAATACATATTAGCTTTAACCGAAAATTAGTTTTACTAGACTTTCCTTTAATTCACTTTTGTCCCTACTCCATGTTGACAACCTGTTTGCATTCTACCAGGATAATTTCTTGCTAATATCATACATACGATTGTATATATTGTCTATAACACATATATAAAGACCATATATATGACTATACTATGTTATAAAGGAACAGCTTAGAAAAAAAATTGTAACCAAAAAAAAATGTTTCTCTATTACTTAGAGAATTTTTATACTGAGAGAAAAACAACAACATTCTTTTTGTAGTTAGATTTGCTTCCAAATATAACATCTATTTCCAGTTGCTTCTTTGACAGCAATCTTCAGCTGTTTGTACATCTGGCTGGACACAAAATGAGCAGGTAGCACTCACTAAATCCTAAAGTATAGTTATTGATGCCAGTATTATACTATCATTAGCATATTAATTACAGGATAGTGGCAAAGAAAATTCAAATCATTTGGTTTGGCATAAGTCCCAAAAGATCAGATGGTTTGTATTATTTTATCAAATCTATCTTTTATTATTTTTGCCATTTTATTATATTTATGACTCATTTCCTTAACCAAACCATCAAGAAACTTTTGCAAATTAAGGGTTGTTTTCTTTCTTTATTTATTTATTTTTAATGTAAAAATCACTTTTACTATTTGGAGTTTAACTTTTGACTCAAATTCTTTCACATATTAACTTAAGCTTCCATACTTTGTTACTGCGTATTCTGGTGGTATGTCATGCCAAGTCATTTCACTGAAGTTGCTGATATATATATATATATATATATATATATATATATATATATATATATATAAATATTAGATAAATCAAAATAAAAAGTTAGATTATGTTTTCTGGAAAATCATGGAGCTCTCTTTGAAAATTCAAACAACTTTAGAGTTCTTAACTATTATAGACTTTCCCCATTACCTTGAGCAGCAACTTAAATATGAGTCCCCAAAACAACCCTCCGTTTTGAGTGTCCCACAGTCAGTTTGCAATTTCTGAAGTGAGATTAAAAAAAAACAAAATTCCAAAAGACTGTAGAACCTCATGTAGGGAAGTAAAAGACTGGAAGGAAAATGGGGCTTTGGAGGGGAGAGAAGAATTAACTGTTTCTTTAATTTAGAGGCAAAAATGAAGGTAAGCTATCTGAGCTGAATGGAAGTAACTATCAACTCTTGAAAACCTACTACATGACAGCCTTGTTAGCTAACGTTTTTGCTTAACAGTGTACCTGATTGGCTTTAATCTTACTAAAAAATCATAGGCTTAAGATATAAAGTATCCACAGGAAAAGCACTAGGATCCTCGTCAGCTAGAATCTGAAGTGACTTTTAAAGCTCAAAATCTCTGACACAGCTTAACTATCTCAAAAACAGTAATTCTGTTATAAAGATTTTATAGGTTTTATTTAATTAATAATTGGTTATTAGGGGAAAATAATACATTGTTATCGCTGAAACATAGCCATAAAGACTTAACAGATTTGATTTAGGAAAGATAAATCCCCTGAAGAAATGTGGCACAAGGCATGAGAGTGTGATTAGGATTGAAGGAATTTAAGGAGATCAGGCCCAAGTAAGAATATGATGCCACAGAAATTTTTTATTTTCATATGCAAATGCTGTCCTCTCCTGTTGGTGGCTATGGACATACTATTTATGTTTACATTTATATGCAAATTATCTTTGGAATTATTTATTTGATAGCCAAAAAACAAACAAATTTGAGACAAATTGGGACTCAGGTCAGGAAATATGAACACTCCAAATAAACTCAATTAAAAATACTACTAACCACACAGACATAGTACATGTAGCATATTTCCATTCATTTCTCATGTAAAGGGAATCACATTTTGACTTTTAACTCTTTAGTAAAAACAGTTTAGTTGTAATTATCCACATTGTTAATAACAGAAAGTTAAGATTTATAAAATTTTAGTAAAGTAGAAAAAGCTGAGAACCAATGAACAGATTCAGTTTGAGGGCAGTAGAACTAAGATGGCTTCAAAAATAATAGGTATTTACAATTTCACAGAGATTTAGCTAACTTTTTTTTAAAAATATACACTTTTCCACTAAAATATTTTTGGAGACACATAACAAGCTGAAATATAATAAAGTGAAATACTACAGGTCAAAATTTTACCCAACATTTCCACTGATAAAAGAAATTCCAACTGATAAAAAAAATCCCTTGCATTAAATTAATGGATATAATGAGACATGAACACATATTTCATTGAAAGAGATACAAATATGTGTGTGTGTGTACACACACACACACACAAAGTGCAAGACAGAAAGATCACAGGGTGGTAATGCTTTATGTTTCTATGAAGTCTTTACCTATAGTTCTATTATGTTGGCTTTTTTCTTTTATTATGAATCCTATTTTTTCCAACTCTCCCAATAGTTCTTATAATACAATTCACATATGAAATGGGAAGTATATAAAGGGCTCAGTGTGCAGAAGTTGGGATTAGAATTGTGTGAAGGGATTTCTAATCCAAACAATTATTTCTATTATATGAGTATAAAGAACAGAAGAGCTATTTTTAGTAGGGCAAACACTAACTGTAATTTTATAGAATACTTTTTAAAATAAGAGTATCAGAGAATACAGCAGTAAAGTTAGAAAATACTACCTCAATCTATGAGATAATTACAGTGAATTTAGGCTAGAACCTATATATTAGGCAAATAATTTTACAGACCAGTCTGATTTTTACCTATATCTCTGAATATAATCCAATAATAAAGATCAAAGCCATCCTCTATGATTATGTCTATAATAATTTGACATGGATTATTGCACTTAATTGTAACACATAAAAGAAAGTACTATATGAGAAATATAGTACTCTTTTATAGATGAAGATTTTGAGTTCTGTGTGCAAAATAATAGAAATGCCAGAAAATGCAGATAAATTAGTACTTCAAGTAAAATTTACATCCTTAAAATTCTTACAATAAAAAAGGAAGGAGGGAGGAGAGAGAGAGAAGGAGGTTAGAAAGGGAGGGAAAATCAAAGAAAGAACAGTTCAAAGTTAAGGAGCTAAGAATCTAATGTAAAAGACTACAAACAGATAAAAGTTAAGAAATTATAAAAACAATAATTATTAATTTTAAATGCTAAAATAGAAAGAAATAACACTGTAAATAGTTGAAACTTCAAAAAGAATAATGCTACACATTTCTAAAAATGTATCAATAAAAATTACGAAAAGTAAATATATATAATAGGAAACAATATAAATATATATCCACTGCCATTGCCATTGCAGTGACTAAACAAAAAATGTAATGCTTCTATCTCAAATTATAACAGTAATTTTTAAAAGTCAGGAGTAGAAATTGGTATTACTAAGAAAATAGACCCCAGATAATTTTGGGAAAAAATGGAAACATCAATAGGCTTATTCCTTTAAAAAAACTGAGTCGATTAAATTTTTAAAAGAAAATTTCACAAACAAAACTCATCTAGGCCAGTTTGATATCAATGTAACATCAAAGATTCAAGGAGTAAAAATATTAATTTTAAATTTTGCGGGGAACATTAAAAGATAATATTCCAAGATTAATGTATGAGTCAATAATCCATACCAGTTTATGAATGTAATATATATATTGGGGCGACAATTGTTAGTAAAGTTACATAGATTTCAGGAGTACAATTCTGTAAGACATTATCTATATCTCACATTGCGTGTTCACCACCCAGAGTCAGTTCTCTTTCCATCACCATATATTTGATCCCGGTACCCTCTTCTCTCCCCCCTTACCCTCTGGTAACCCCTAAACTCTTGTCTATGTCTATGAGTTTTTGTTCTTTCAGTTGTTTGTCTTGTTCTTTTGTTGTTTTCGGTTTATATACCACACATCAGTGAAATCATTACAAAAACTAGGTAAGGAAATTAAGGTCCAACTTCACACATGGATGTACTTTAAATGATTCTAATTAATATATTACAGAAATAAATTCAGCATCTTACAGGAAAGATTAACACATGAAAACCAAACTTATCTATCCTATGAATACATGGTTGTTTTATAATGTTAGAAAACCAATTTATGTAATTTATCATTAAAAATAAAAGAACAAAATGCATATAATTATCTTATATATAATGTAAATATGTTTGATACTGTCTACTACAGACTAATGAAAAAGTTATTTGTATGATGGATGAAGGGAAACATCTGTGATGAAAGATTTCTAAAAAGTTATATAACTTACTTCATTATGAATTTGTGAAATGACTGCTTTTGTACATCAATGAAAAAATAGTGTTCTTAGTTATGCTACTTTGTATGTACTAAAAACAAATATGTATCTACTTAGAGAATTTAAAAATAAACAATTAATTTCTACATATACAGTCATACTTACTTCCTACACAGCATCTACTAATAAACAGAATGTGTAAAATAATTTATCAGTGGGACAAATAAAACATACACATTCACACATATATGCACACAAACACGTAAAACACATACACTCAATATGCAAAATTCAATTTTCTTTACATTGGTAACAGGATGTTGGATGATGTAATTTATTAAAATTGAAGTTTGCAATTAAAAAATATAAAATATGTAGGAAGGAGTATACAAAATATATGGAATCCTTGATTGGAGAAAATGAGATATACCATGTTCTTAGATTTAAAAAAAAAATCAACATTATAAATATACCAAATACTACAAAATTGATCCATAGATGCCTGTTAAAATCCTTATAAAAGCCAATTCTCCTTAAGAGAGCAATAATAAACATTGTAATTGATCGTGAAGAAATAGGGTAGTGTGTGAGCCTTCCCCTACCAGACTAACAAAAGTGATATTGGTGAACTTCTAGAGAAATAGAAACAAATCAATTGACCATAAGAAAGAACCCAGAAACAGAGCCACCTGTAAGTAAATGTGTGTATGTGTATCCAAGCTGCCATTGTGGAACAGAGGAAAACAGTATTTTGATAGTTATATACTTCCAAAATTACATGAATCCGTACCTCACTCTGTACACGAAAACAAAATCTAAGTTAATTGCAGACTAGTCTGAATTAAGCTAATTCTTATTTCATATCCTCTTTTACAATCAAATAATGGTATGTGACTTATTTGATGAGACCATTGTACCTGAGTTTGTATCTCTTTTGTTGATTTCTTCCAAGGTAGAGAATAAATTTTCTTTTAGTTTATGTGAGTGCCTACATTTTCACTTGAGCTTTTAAAAATTGAGCTTAAATTTCTGTAGTTTTTATATAACACATTGTCTTTCCTACAACTTAATGAGCTCTTCTGTGTTTAAATTATAGAGTAAATATCAAGGATGAATTTCAATCAGTGTAATTCTCTCTTTTGGAGCCAGAAATCCATTAGTACCCCACCCTCTTGAGTGCAAAAGTAATGGAAAATGTTCACTCCTAACAACTGACATCTTCCCTGAGAGCAGCATGATACCTCTAGTGCTAAGACTTCAGAAGCAGCAGCAATTACACATGGCTGCAGTAGAAAATAGGCAGCCAGCCATCAGCAGTCTCACACTCCAGTGTGGGTATATCTCAGTGCCCACTGGAGAACATAGCAGCCACTAAGCATATGGCTAGGTCAATACTGTCTCTTTCCAGGCTACTCTTTTCTCAAACATCCATGAGGTGGTCCTTCCTTTTTATTCCATCTAAAAAGAGATTGTATGAATGTGAAAACTCTTACTTCATGAAAACCATGTCTGAGAAAATGAAAATAATAATAATAATTTCATTTTGTTGAAAATGCAATATTTTGTCTAACCTTTTAGGCATTAAAACAAAGTACCATGCTATGTTGATAAAAAAATCCACATATCTAGCTTGATTTTAATTCTTTTGTGTATAAAGATTAGTGCTATGCTATTAAAAACAAACATTGAAGACCTGTGTGTTGCAAAGTTTTGTTGTTGTGTTTTTCCTTTTAGAAAGTAAATTAAGTAATAGTGTATTTGGCTCTGATGATTAGAAAAATAGTGATTTATTGTATCAGTAAATGAACAATTATATGAATCACATGTTAGGGTGAAAAACAACAGGGTCACAATTTATAGACTTTATTCCTGGATTTATGGATATCCGAAATGTGTTTATGGTCGAAATGAATTGTTCATTCTCTACGTTAATCCAGAGATATTAAAGCTTAGCTACAATTCTTACATGTATTGAACCTATTGTTAATGATACATAGCAATGTTAGGTTAAAATATTGAAAAGTTACGTCTTAGTTTGAAACTCAATTTTTGAAATTCAGACCTTGAAACCGGTACATTTGTCCAAATTTGTCAAAACACAATTTCAATAAAATAAAATTCTAATCAGACAAATTTCCAATTGTTTATTATTCTAATAACACACATGATTAAATCAATATTGCTTTTTGTTTTCTATTTCTATTCACATTGCAAATGAAACCTAATAGTTTTTCATCAAATAGCATTTATAAATTGAAACCCTCAAGAAGTAAAGATCACCTCCATTAACCTCTACTTTGTATTAACTAAATAGGCGGTGTGTATTTTTATTAATTTTCTAAACTTAGGTAGATATGCTGAGTTTAGGAGTAGGTAAATAATATACTAATTCTGTGGGAAGAAAACTCAGTTGGTTTTTCAGTTGAGTTTGTTTTCTAAAAATAAAATAAAACAAAAAAAAATACAATTGCATCAGAAGAATACAGCTTATGATATCAGAATCATATTGCAGCAAAACTTGTTTTCTTCTGATATCTAAAATTATAAGTGAACTAAAAATGAGTGATAAAACATTGTTATGAAGTAAACAAATGAATAGACATAATGTTATACAATGTTCTTTTAAAATTCAAACAAAAGAAGAGAACAAAGTAGAGAGGCCTATACTCAACTACTGCTTAATCCACGGAAGCTGGAAAAGCAGATCAATAGGATCCTGAGAATTCTTAATCATATACCCAGATTTTGTGGCAAACAAACATACAAACAAAAACCAAACAAACAGAAAAGCTGGCTGGGTATATGTGATTTTCTTTCAGCCTGAGAAATCATTAGAACAATTTCTAGTGAGAAAGCAGTGACTTAAAGATATGAACAATACAACCTATTTCTAACTATATAGGTAAAGTCCATGACCATTCATTCATTGAGTTAAATAAAATTATCCAAATTTCTGGCTGTCACCTATTAGTTTATTTTAAGAATGTTTGATTAAATTTCAGGAAATGAAGAAAGAGAGTTTTCTAATACATATTGCATATTTCCTTATTATTACTGTCTCCCGTCATTTATAAATGTTACAGCTTAGCCAACAATAAAAAATTACACAACAATAAATACTTAGTTCTCAAACATTAACTAGACAAAGAAGCAAGCCAAAACCATGTGGAATGTCAACAAATAACCACCACATATGAGCAAAATAAAAGGGAAAAAAAGAATGTCCAAAGCTTAAAAAAAAATGTGTGTGTGTGTGTGTGTGTGTGTATATATATATATATATATATATATATATATATATATATATATATATATATATATAATAACTCAAGACAACATCTTAATTTTTGAAACAAAACAATAAAGAAAAAGTATAAATATGGTAAAACAAAATCATAAAGGTGAAAATAATTTAAAAATAATGAGATGAAAGGAAATGTTTTAAAACCAAACAAAATATTTAGAGAAGTAATTAACAAATTTGAAATCACAATGACAATAACAATGGTCAAACATAAAAACGCAAATCTATAGTAAAGGGTGGTGATAATTACAATGAAAGAAAAAAGCAATCAAGGACTTGTAGCAACTGCATTTTAGCAAAAATATATAAAAAGATGAATTAACCCAACATAGAAAAAGAGTAAAACTGATAAAAACACGTGCTTTCAATTATTTAATGTAAGAGAATTTTACTAAAATTAAGGATAAAGTATTCAAATCAAAGGACACTATGCTGCTAGACAATAAGAAAAAAGCTTATTCAAGCATTCAATACTCTTCAGCTTTGCATTCTTTAGTTATTTTAAAATATAATTTACAAGTATTATTTTAAAATAAGGTAAATACATTTTTTATTTAAAGTACCATCATGTGAAAGCAGTCAATTGATCATGAGCAATTAACAACTCCAGATGTTTACATCCCAAGTAACAGTTTCATAAAATAAGAAACAAAACTTGATAGAACTGCACCGAGAAATAGACAAACCGCACAAAAATAGTTGAAAATTTAAATGCCTTCAACAATTGTTAGCACAAGTAGATTAAAAATCAGCAAGGACATAGAAATTGTGACAATTACCAAACAGCTAGAGCTGATTAAGATAATCAACAATATAGAATGTTCAACTAACAACAGTTGACTATAAATTTGTTTCAAATATACATATAGAACACACTTGCCAAGATAGACCATAAAATAAGTCTCATAAACTTAACATCACTCAAATCATTCAAAGTATGTTCTCTCCCTGTGAAATAATAACTAGAAACCGGAATAAGACTATCTCTGCTCAATGAAGAATTTAAAAGGAAAATAAGAGTATTTTGTACTGAATAAAAATGTAAATGTATATTGAAATGTGGGGGGTTCCACTATAGCAGTAACTGGGGAGTAATTCACAGCATTAAGTAGCCACACTAGAAAGAAAGTTGCACATAAAAGCCTTCAAATTCTACCAAAAAACTCCAGAGGTAGGGGAACATAAGGATTCCAGTTCTTTGTTAGAAACAAAAGTGTGATTGCTCAGGTCCAACCACAGACAATTATAAAGACTTTACCTGACATGCCTCACTTGGTGAAAGGTACTCACCCCATTGCTGTCTTGGGACACCCATAGCAGGTTAGTCTCTGAAGAGAGCTGCAGCTGTAGTCAAAGACTCAGGCCCTGCTGCTTGGCTGGCTCTTTTATAGCTGAACTCCTAGCCCAGGTGTCTTACTTTAAATGCCTGTTTATCTGGAGTATTAGCTGAGGCCTTCCTCAAGAAGCTCTGTGGGAGACCCCTTACATGAGGGAAGGGGAGAGAAGCATGAAAGGCAATGTTAACCAAAATTTTAGGATTATAAAGGGTAACAGCATTTATTTGAGTAAAAAGTATTACAATCCTGAAGATGCAGATTCAGGTAGCAACCAAATTGTGCTCTGAAGAGAACAAAGAAAGGCAGGAACCACAAGTGTATCTCCTATTTAGGTCCTCCATGCAATTAAAGTATCACTGGCTAGGTTAACAGGGTTAGTTCCAATATACAAACTAGGGAGGCAGAAACTACAAGGAGGAAGTAATGTCCATATATATGCATTCAGCAGTTATTGTTCTAGGATATTTATGGCTCAGACTTGAGCTGAATTTAGCAACAGGCTTGCAACTTAATAGAACTTCTGAGAACTGAAGCAGGAGGCTTGCATAGTCCCCTCTTCCTCAGTGGCATCTCAATTCTATTTTAAGTACTTTCTTAAGAACGCTTATTCCATTTTATTTTCTCCATTATCAATATTTTTTCTGCTCTGACTCAGCATTTAGAACTTTTCCACTCCTAGCATATTCCCTCAACTCCCTCAAAATCAATAAAACTGCAGCAGGCTTTTGTTTGGGGCGACTCAGCAGTGAGATGACCTTTGTCTGTGTGCCCATCTACTGTACCCTCCTCCAGAGTGTGGGTCAAAAGAAGAAGCAGCAGGTTGCATTGCAGCTTTCTGCAGTTTAACCTCTCACTTGTACTATGAGAATAAGTAAATAAATGCTTGATTGTTATTTGCATTTTGGCTTATTTTAATTGGCTACTCTGACACCTTGGAGCACAGCACTTCCATCACAGTGGAGCTCCTAGCAAAAACAGCATATTAAACACAAAGTAAGTTAAAGGACGTGATAAAGATCAAAGTGGAAATCAAGATAACGGAAATCAGAATCAAGAATGGACAACGTAAGTGAAACCAAAAGCTGATTCTTTGATTAGTTCACAAAAATTGATAAATCTCTAGCAAGAGTGATCAGAGAGAATGAAAAAGAAAGAAAAAGAGGAGAGATAGCAAAATATTGACCAATATCAGAAATGAGAGTTGTTTACATTAGATTATACACATACCAAAGGATAATAAAACAAATATTACAAATAATTTTATGCCAATGAATTTGACAGGTCATATGAAAGGAATTTGTATCCTGAAAACACAAACTATAAAAGCTTCTTCAAAAACATGAATAGCCAAATTTCTGGTCAAGATAAATGCTGTGCCTACCTTCTCTCATGGACACATCAAAATTACAAGAAAACTACAAAACAAACATCACTGAGAATCACCTAAAATCTTGCTGAACTGAAGCCCTGCAACTAAAGATGTGCAGAAGCCACCTCGAGACTGGTAGGAGGAACAGAGACATGGGTAGCTTTGGTCCCACACCTATGTGTGACCATTAAAAATGGGGAGGAATGTCTCAACTGTGGAGGTCCCTCCCAGAAGAGTAAGGCGACCCATCTCCTCACCATCCCATGGTTCCAATGCTGGGGAGAGAAGTCCCTATAATTTCTGGTTGTGAAAACCAGTGGAGACGTGACTGAGTGAGAAGAAGGGTGGCTGGAGTCTCAGGCACTCCTCTTAATTGTGCAAGGACTTACTCACTGACAGAGTCACTGGCTCTGAACTCCAGTGCTGGGGCAGCAGCTAGAGAGGTGGTAGGGACACATGGTGGGAAACTGAGACGCCTAGCTTCGGGATAGTGGCTGGGGGGTGGGGGGTGGGGCAGCTTTCTCTCAGACAGAGGAGCAGGTGGAGGCTATTGATTTTTTGATGAACCCTCCCCTTCCCAATGCAGATGCAAGCAGATGCCACATCTGAGTCTCCATTAAGCTGGCTAACACTGTTCCTTTGCAACGCCCTGGTGATTCTGAGACACCCACCCCCTCCAACTTTCAGGCATACCTAAGTTCCTTCCAGTGACTTTTTTGTACAAACCACCTGCCTTGACTCTACTGAAGACTTTCCTAGGGTCTCTCAAACCCTAGGAAAGACTCTCAAAGACTCATGGAACCTGGACAAGCAGCATGTGGCTTGAGCGTGTCTTCTACCTCTGGCTGAGCATCCCTAAGTCTTGCACTAGCAGCAGCCAGCCTTGGTTCATGGTTTGTCCTCTTGAGGCAATTCCAGTCACCACATGGGTAGTGGCCATCGGTGGTTTGCTTTGTGGATCCTGCCAGGTGGCCCTGGGTGGGGCATGGGCTGTGGCTGAACTTGACTTGCAGCAGGTCCCCGCCCAGGTGGCTCTGCAGCTGGCTTCCCAGTGGCCAGCTTTGAAATGAGCTGAAGCATCACCCAGCCACCTCCATGAATGACATAGCCAAGGGTTGGATTGGGCAGGAACCAGAGCCCTGCTGAGGCAGATCCTGCTCCGTAGGAACAGTCCCTTCACCACAACTCCTCCACTGTAGTCAAGGCCAGTCCTCGCAATCAATAAGCTTGAGGGTCAGTCCCCCTCATTGACATGCAAACAGCAACCAAGGCTCAACTACTAGAGGAGGGCACACACAAATTGCATCAGGAATACACCGGGAGTATATGCCTCAGGTGATAGGAAAGCAGTGCCACTGAGCCCAACAGCATGCCTACTACATAAAGCTACTCTAGTGGTAGACATATCAGCCCTAACTAACACATAGGAACAAACACAGGGAGGCAGCAAAAATGGGGAGACAAAGAAACATGTCCCCAATAAAATAAATAAAATAAAAACCAAACAATAAAAACAGAACAAAGAGCCAGATAAAGACATAAACAAAATGGAGACAAGCAATCTATCAGACACAGAGTTCCAAACACTGGTTATAAGGATGCTCAGTGAAATTTTCAATAAAGAGATAGAAAACATAAAAATGGAGATAGAAAACATAAAAAAGAGCTAGTCAGAAATAAAGAATACAATAATGAAAATGAAGACTACAATACAGGGAATCAACAGTGGATTAGACAAAGCAGAGGATGAAATCAGCAATTTAGAAGATAAGGTAGAAGGAAACACTGGATCAGAACAGAAAAAAAAAATAAAAAAAAAAATGAAAAAAAAAATGAGGAGAGTTTAAGGTGCCTCTGGGGCAATATCAAGCGTACCAACATTTATATTATAAGGGTGCCAGAAGGAGAAGAGAGAGAACAAGGAATTTAAAACATGTTTGAAGAAAAAACTGACAGAAAACTTCCCTAACCTGGCAAAGGAAATAGATATAAAAGATGAGGATGTGCAGAGTCCAAACAAGATGAACACAAAGAGGCCCACACCAAGACAATGCCAAAGGTTTAAATGCCAAGCGTTAAAGGCAAGGAGAGAATCTTGAAAGAAGCAAGAAAAAAGCCGTTAGTTACCTACAAAAGAGCTTCCATCACACTGTCAGCTGATTTCTCAACATAAACTTTGCAGGCCAGAAGGAATTGGAAGGAAATATTCAAAGTGGTGAAAATCTAGGACCTAAAACCAAGATGATTCTTCCAAGCAAAGCTATCATTTAGAATTGAAGGATGGTTAAAGAGCTTCCCAGACCAGAAAGAGCTAAGGAGTTCATCACCACGAAACCAGTATTACAAGGAATCAGAAGGACTTCCTTAAGATGGGGGGAAAAGTAAAATATATGAATAATAAATGGCAATAACTACATATCTATCAACAATTACTTCAATGTAAATGGATTAAATACTCTAGTCAAAAGATGGGGGGGGTGTTGCTGAATGGATAAGAAAACAAGACCCTTACATATGCCTCCTACAAAACACTCACTTGAGATTGAAAGACACACAGACTGAAAGTAAAAGAATGGGGAAAAAATATATATTTCATGAAAATGGAAGCAAACGAAATAAAAAAGCTGTGGTAGCAAAACTTGTATCAGACAATATAGACTTTAAAACAAAGGCTGTAACAAGAGACAAAGAAGGACCAAGTAATTCCACTTCTGAGTATTTATCCAAAGAAATTCAAAACACTACTTTGAGGGGACTTGCTCATCTATATGTTCATTGCTGCATTGTTTACAATAGCCAAGATACGAAGGCAACCTGGGTATCCATGAAAGGATGAATGGATAAAGAAGAGGTGTTACATACATACATACTTTGCTAAAAAAAGAGAAAAAAAGAAAAGAAAAAGGAAAAAAAAGCCATCTGTGACAACATGGATAGACCTAGAGGGTATTGTGCTGAGTGCAGTGTCAGACAGCGAAAGACAAATGTCATACAATTTCACTTATATGTGGAATCTAAAGAACAAAATGAACAAACAATTGGAACAGGAACAAACACATAGATACAGAGAACATTTTGATGGTTGTCAGATGGGAGGGGAGTTGGGGTTGGGTAAAAATGGGGAAAGGATTAAGAAGAACAAATTGGTTGTTGCACAGTAGTCATGGGGATATAAGGCATAGCATAAGGGCTATAGTCAATAATATTATAATAACTATGTATGTTGTCAGATAGGTACTAGATGTATTGGGGTGATAGATGGGAAGGTGTTTGGGGGCAGGGTAAAAAGATGAAGGGGTTAAGAAATAAAATTAGTAGTTACAAAATAGTCATGGGGATGGGATTATAATTAATAATATGGTAATAACTATGTATAGTGCCAGGTAGGTGCTTGTCAGGGGGACCACATCCTAGATTATAGAAATGTCTAACCACTGTGCTGTACACCTGAAACTAATATAAGTTTGAACATCAACTCTAATTGAAATATTAGAAATAGGGGGAAAACGATAAAGAAACATAAGAGGTTCAAAGTTCCAGGTACAAAACAATTAAGTCTTGGGGATGTAATATACAGCATAGAAAATATAGTCAATAATATTGTGATAGTGTGGTATGGTGTCAAATGACTGCTGGACTTATCATAGTGATCACTTCTTTAGTCTATGGGATATAATCAATAATATGGTAATAACTCTGTAGTACCAAGTGGATACTGTTGAATAACTATGATGTACACCTGAAACTAATATAATATTGTATGTTAGCTATATTTTAATAAAACTCTTAAAAATTAATAGCCATAGATAGATAGATAGATAGATAGATAGATAGATAGATAGATATCTTACAAAATTTGACAATAAAATGCTTTCACAAAGAAACTTCAAGGCTCAGGTGTTTGCATTAGTGCACTGGTGAATTTTATAAAGCATCTAAGGTAGAAATAGTACAAATTCTACACAGACTTTTCCAATAGTTAAAAAAGATAAAATATTTCCCAACATATACTATGAGACCATTATTATCCTGACACTAAAACTTGATAACAGCATTATATAAAGCAAAACACAAACCAACTACACAATAATATCCTTTATGAAAATAGATACAGAAACTCTGGACATTTTAGCAAGTTGAATTCAACAATATGAAAATGATAATGCAACATGATCAAGTGGAGTTTATCCAAGAAATACAAGGTTGATTACGAAATCAAGCCATGTAATGTATCAAATTAACAAAAGATGGGGAAAAAAAAAAAAAAAAAAGACTGATTACTTAAAAGCTCCGACAAAGCATTTGGCAAAATCCAACATCTATTTCTTATAAAGGTTTTAGCAATTAAGAATGGAAGGAACTTCCTCAACATGGCAGACCATCTATTACAGCTCAATGGCTAGCAAAATAATTCATGGTGAAAGAATTAAGGGTTTTTTGGATGAGGTTAATGAGAGGACTTGACTTCTGTTTTACTCACAAGCTGAATCCAGGCGATCTGAGGTACCTCACAACCTCCTCTATCCTCGGAATGCATGTTCCGCCTACTCTTCCCACAATACAAACCATTTCAAAGACATATCAAAATGCTGAGGGAGCAATGTGTTGTTGAGATCATCTGGATGGTATATGTGACTAAATCTAGTTAAAGCATCTATATGAATTTCAAGATTCTGGCAGAGTAGGTATGGAAAGATCCACTCATCTTTTGACCCCCCCAGAGAAGTCTCAAAAGTAATTACTGACCAACCTAAAGTGGTCTGACTCCTTGTTTGGTCTTACCTTACCCTCCATGTCCTGGACCAATTTGAGATTTCACCAGAACTCCCGAAATTGCAAACGATCAGGGTTACTGGTAAGATCAGGACTGAGACAAGTATAGTCACTTCCACCTCTTCTCTTCAACATTCTAACGAAAGTGCTATCCAGTGAAAAAAAGGGGGGAAGAAAAAGAAAAACAATCAAATTGTAAAGAAGGAAGTAAAACTTTACTTAACCACACCCATACACATTTTTAAAATATCATGAATGATAAATAATTTTCATTTTTTTTAATTTACTAGTTTAATAATGAGATGTCATCATTTAACTATAAAGGCCACTTATCTGGTATCAATTATCCCTTGATGGCTCTAAATCAAATTTACAGAAAACATAGTTATAAAAAATATTGTCTTTTAACAAGAAATTAAAAGGAATACATACATTTGTAATATGTTCAATTTCAAAAATAATTTTTCAGAATCTAACAAGCATGAATTAAGCATTGTGAAAGAGATAGGAAACTTGTTCTATGTTTTTACATATTAAATATTTATATTTTGAAGCTTCTAAGTTTTTAAAAAATACTAATATATAATTTATCATAAAATAGTTTCAAATATCCATGACTGGTAGTTTTTCTATGCTAATGTATTTTATATATAGGTTTTATATAAAGCAGAGTTAGTTCTACAGCCTATTAAGAGGACTATGTTTATATAAGGGATAATGTTTTATACTAATACATAATATTTACATCTGTTTTTAAATTTTATGGCCATAGTGTGTGATTTAAATATCATTTTTTCAAGGGAAAAAAAAGAGACAGAGAAAATCTTAAGGAAGTAAATATCTATTATGAGGATAAACAGCTTTCTTTAAATTGAATCAAGATATTAACCCAGGTATTTATATGCCTAAATGGACCCTGTGTAAGTAATTGCACAGAAGTAACCTGGGGATATTATTATTGTATGACTGAATACCATAAAAAAAGGCATTTAAAAATGTTTGGCTTAAGAACAAAATTAAGTTTTCCACAGTGATTGCCTTATTATGAGACTATTCAGAATGATGGCCAGGAATGCACATAAAATCATTTTTAAAAATACCGAGGGACAAAACCAGCAAGGATATTTTGACATTAATAAATATATTGAAAGCTAATTTCTTTGTGTTTGTTCCAGTTCAGCTCATGTAGAGGTACAGCCTCGAGTTAAATAGATTCTGAAGGCTAATGGATTCATTTTCATATTGGCATTATCCAGTTCTTGCTGCCTAGTAACACTCGATCACAACAATGCTAGCTTTTGTTCCCATAATCATCACCTAATTGCATTTACCAATTTTAACATTTCATTCTTTTTTTTTTTTTTTTTTCAGATGCATTATCTCTTAGAATTAAGATTTATGTTTCAGAGGAATATACCAAAATAGTAATTCTCACTTGTTGACTTCAAAGGACTTATTTTGTATATACTCCTATACCACTTTGAGGTCAGTAGAGAGAAAAAAAGTGCAAGACCCATAAGTGAATCATTCTTCATCAGTCGTAAAATTAGCTCATAACTCTGACAATTTCTTGCCCATTTTTTCTCCTTTTCTCATTTAAAAGTTTACATAATGAAAATGTTGGCTCACATATAATATGAACAAAATGTGGACTCTTCAGGATATCTCTGATTTTATGTACTTGGAGAAGATTCTTCATTATCCAGTTCATGTACACTTAGCCCAATCCTGGAGGTCGCCTACCAATATTTTATATGCATACAAATGGACCCATATTTATCTCTCAGCCTACGAGCATCTTTGGCCATAGGACAGTCCTTTTGTGCCTATACCAGGTGGGTAGAAGTGCTAGAGAGGCAGTGACAGCTGGGTAATCTACATTAATGAGGGAAAACAGTTGCTGAATAAATACCCAGCATCCTCAACCCAGGAGGCATAATTGTAAGGTGGATTCTCTCAGTATTCAAAAAGTTCTCAGCAGATTGAGCCCTGATAGCCCCTTTGGGAAATGTAATTATGTGTTCATCTTTGTTGGCTTCCTTCTCTCTGTCTCACTTTCCCACTTCCTTATCAAACCCATGTTTACTTGTATTTCCTTACGAATATAATACTTGTCACAGGGTATGCCTTTGGGAAAATTTAAACTAAGACTGTACTACGTAAAACAATGCCCCAGAATGTCATAACTATTATAATTTTTGAAACAATTATATTTGAATCTGACTGATTACTTTGAAATACAAAGTACACAGTTTTAAAGCATTTTGTGATTATTCACAGAAATTTATATACACTACAAAACACAAAGGAACATACCCAAAATACAATTTATGTAAACAAACTAAACAATCATGAAGAATGAATTATAAACCTTACATGACAGTATTTCACAAAAATAAAAGCAAAATTCTTTCTTTATCACATGCCCTATTTTATCTGTTATTAATTTCAGAGAGGAACTCTTAGAAGTTTTTGAGCAATGTATATTGTTAAGATTTGAGAAAATTGAGATTTAGATGAGTTGTATAAAATGAAGACCAATGTTAGCATTGAGGGCAGCGCACATCCACAAAGGAACCTTAGTTAGGCTCTCCTTTGGGGCCTGTTTTCCACTAGGCCCCAACATTGGCCAATAAAACCTACAGGCATTTAGCATTAAGACTCCACCCTCATGACCTAACTAGCTCCCAAGGGCCTCACATTCAAGTACCATCATAATAAGGCATCAACAGAATGCATTTTAGGGTGACACAAACATTCATTCCAAACCATGTATGATGGAAGATCACTGCCCCGAGTTGTAGTGTGAGAACAGATGGAGAAGAATGGGAGATCTCTTTGATTATGTATACTTGATTTGTAGGTAGACATTTTATACCAAGTAAAATTGTTACATGTATGATGGAGCCTTGATATTCATCATAGTATATAATGAAGATGAAAACAATATCGCAGAAAATTGAAACACTCCTGTTGGCAACTAACTGCTTGATCAATCTTCCCCCAAATCCCTTGCTGACCCAGCTGCTAAGCTTACCTCCCAGGACATCCCAAAATTCAGTCATTAAAAGGGTTAAAATCCTTGCATAAGAGGGATTCCAGGAGGCTGCTTTAGCTGTCTGTATGGATCATGAATCTTTTCAGGGCAGAGTAACTGTGCTATACTTACTAATCTATTGCCCCATGAGATGAAGATTTCTTTGTTCTTTTACTCTTTAATTCCTGGTATTACTGTGCACTGACACCTTTATTTAAATACTTTTTCTACAACACAAAGCCTTCCTGGTAAGCTTTTCGACTAACATAACTTTTATCCAGATTTGATTATTTAACCTGTTTCCTGAATCCAATGTTGAATTGTTAATCAAATCCAGCCCAACATGAGGGGTCACTACGTTAAGCAGTTTGTTTTCTCAGATAGAAAACTATAACAGTAGACCACATGTTTATATTCTAGGGTCAAATTTTAATTTGATGGACCATTAGGATAAAAACTAATAATGTAGCTGAACCTCATTTTGGGGAATTTCTTACTTCCACTTACCCCTCTTTTTTCTACTTCCAGTTTTTTTCTTTTCTTTTCTTTTTTTTTTTTACTTTGTTTTCTTTACCCTCTATACTTATATCTTATTTGAAAAGACATTCATTCCAGATAATTTTCTCTTTTCTTTTTTCCTTTTGACCCACTAAATATCATTAATGAGTTTGCTGGTAGCCGCATCATACTACAGTAGTCCCCTCTTATCTATGGAGGACAGTTGCAAGGCCTCCAGTGAATGCCTCAAACCACTTTATATACTATAAAGGTACTGAACCCTTTACATACTATGTTTTTTTTTTCCTATACTTACATACCAGTGATAAAGTTTAATTTATAAATTAGACACAGAAAGAGAACAACAATAATAAAAGAGAATAATTGTAATAATATACTGCAATACAAATTATGTGACTGTGGTTCTCTCTCTTTCTCTCTCTCTCTCTCTCTCTCTCTCTCTCTCTCTCTATATATATATATATATATATATATATATATATATATATATGTATATGTATGTGTATATATATATATATTTATAAAAGCTATATATCATATCTTTTTACACTGTACTCACCTTTTCACTAAAAGGAAGCACTTTACTGCTTCTCTTTGCATATCCAAATTGCCAGCATCACTACTTTTGCAGTTCAGGACCATTATTAAGTGAAATAAGAGTTATTTTAACACAAGCACTGCAATACCACCACAGTCAATCTGACACCCCAGTCAGCTACTAATTGACTAATGGTTGGGTAGTGTATATGGTGTATATACACTGGACAAAGGGATAATTTACATCCAAGGTGGGGTAGAACATGTACAATTTAAAACTTAAGCATTGTTTATTTCCATTTAATACTTTTGGATCATGTTTGATGTCAGGTAACTGAAATTTCAGAAAGCAAATCCACGTATAATAGGGGACTACTACATACATTTTCAAGTAATACTTGCATTTTAATAGCGGGTTTTAGAGATAAAAATGATATAAAGTATTGAATATGGAATCCCATGATCTGAGAGAAACAATGGACGATTGCTTAAAAACTAATTTGTAAATCCTTATAGTTAGATGCAGAAAAGCAATTCCACGTAATTTCATTCATCAGAACAGCACTAAAGAAGTTTTATAAAAGACAGTGCATGAAGCGGAGTACAGCATTAGGAATAGAGACAGTGGAAATGTAATGGCTGTGTACGATGTCAGAGGGATAGAGGATGGGGGGAGGGGGTTTGACACAGTGTGAGGGATATAAATGATAAACGTCTAAGTATCATTTTGTTTTGTGCATCTCAAACTAATAAAAATAATAAATAAATAAATATTTTTTAAAAAAAAAAAGACAGTGCCCCTACCTGTGAGGTTCATAGCCTCTGATGAATCAGCACAAATGCACAACACAGGAAGCCAAAAACCTTACAACTTCAGGAAGCTTAGATGCAAATGCAATTAGTTAATGGTACTTAAAATGTTATGTTAATTTTGTAAATATCTCCTGATATATTTGTTGCTCCACAACTTTCCCAGAGCTTCCTGGGTGTAATCTGAAATCAGCCGCCAGACTTAGAGGGGAAGAAGACACCAAAATAAATGACAAACCACTGCAGATTGGTAGGTAGCAGATTTAATAAGCAAGGGGACTGACATACAAGACTTATCTTGACAAGTAGTTGTCCACACGCACCCACCAGAATTTTAAGTTTATAGAGGCCTTAACTGGGTTTAGTGACACACACAGGTGGACTTCAGTGGGTTTAGTCATATACCCTGTCCAGATGTTACATCACCAGATGGCCATATCAAGGCTCTGTCCTTGGTTAGCTTCTAGATGAGGCAGGCAAGAACAGCACACATTCCAATTATAGGGTAGGGAATGAGGAGCCTCCAACTGCCTGGGGCCAACTTCGGTGTCAAACCATCCCCAACAATCTTATGGCTTTTCTGGTTTTGTTTTTACAATTTTTAATTACTATTGAAGTGTTATTTGCTGGGTTTGTTTTTCCCAAATGACTGGGTGGCAAATTCCTTTTGCTATTACTAGATATTTAATCAATCAATACTTTGCATGAGAAGCAATAACTCAATAAAAAGATATTTAGAAGTCATCACACATTCCTTTAAATTTTTAATGGTGTCGGTTAACTTAATTTTAACCTTCACATGGTAAAGAAAATCCCCCTGAAGTTTTTAAAATTTGAAATTAAACTTGTAAAATGCAGCACATTTAGACATTTTTGGAGTTCTTAAAATTTAATGTCCTTTCAAAGTGTAAAGTCAGCACAGTGTTTGAAGTTTCAGACAGTTTTGTAGTCATTTCAAACCTATTGTCGGCCATATAAAAGGCCCTGCTGTGCCCTCAGTCCATGCACACAGAATTCTGATTGATGTCAATGGGAACCAAGTGCAAAGTTTGCGGGCACTGTAGTTTGAAACTTTATGGTGTTTTCAGAGTATCTTTGAAGTCGAGTTTCTGTGGAAAAAAGTATAAAGTTTAAAGAGTAGATCTTCAGGGCTTATTCTTATCCCCTGCAAACATGTTTAGATAGCCTGTTTTAAATGCAGAGCAAGGCTGGAATTCCATAAACGTAATATGTGTATGGAGTGACTGATAACAGGGGTTATTTCCATTGACTTCATTGATAGACACAGAAACAACAGTGGCAACCTGATTCCTAGTAACCTGTCTTTTGATACATTGACTGTGGGTTTCTTTCTGTGCCAGTAGTGAAAGGTATACAGTAGTACCTCGGTTTTCGAACATTTCTGTTGATGAACATTTTGGTTTATGAATGCCGTAAACAGGAAGTAAATGCTTTGGTTTTCGAACACAACTCAGAAGTCGAATATGTCACACAGCTTCCCCTGAGAGCAAGATCCTGAGGCCTGTCGGCTGTTTTCCAATGTTTCAGAGCTCATGGATTACGTTCGAAAACCGAGGTACCACTGTATATGGCTGTTCATGTTAGTGCTAAAATTAAATGTATTGCCATCATTCAGTTTCTGCGTAAACACCTTCAACAAAGTAAGTGGAATCACCTTTGACAAATCCAGGAGAGACTTTGATAGTTACACTCTGGCTAAGGACAGACATAACTTTGTAAGAACTTTGTTATTAGTTCGAGGTTATTTTTATAAATGTAGTCAAAAGAAAACTAGGACTAAGTTACAGAATCGTTTACCACAGTTTTATCAGAAAGAAATTGTTAATGTTCTAAAAATTCTCCAATATACTTTCCCATTTCAGGATACAGCTGTCATTTTCTAAAAGCAAATGCCATAAATTAGGTGTTTCTTAGCTAACTATGGTTTTCATTTTATAACATAATTAATTTGTGTTTAAAATTCCTGAGTCTGTGAGGTTTCCCTGTAGCAATCTTTGTCATTTGGTACTTATGACTTATTTACACAATGGGGCTCAATATTCTTCACAGCTCATCTAACATGAACCTGATAAACTATCTTCCTGTGACTGGAGGAAAGTGCTGAAGCAGTGATCAAGCGTTAAGATTCTTCAGTCTTCCTCGTATCTCTGAGACTGTTTCTGATTAGTTTCTTCATTTATGCTGTTCTTTAGATTCCACATATAAGTGAGCTCATATGGTATTTGTCTTTCTCTATCTGACACACTTGTCTTATTAGGGAGACCACTTCATGGACGGTGTAGGTGCCTGACCACTGCAGTGTACACCTGAAACTGAAGCTGAATAATAATGTATGTCAACTATAATTTTATATATGTATAGTCACGGGATGTGGAGTACAGAATAAAGAATAGAGACAGTGGAAATGTAACAGCTACGTATATATGATGTCAGAAGGGTAGTAGATTGGAGAAGGGGAGGTGTCTGTGAGGGGTGTACATGTCTAACTATTACATTGTAATATACAACAACAACAAAATAGAGATTCTTTTTGAAAAAAACAAAAGCAGAGGTGACCCTTCAGCTAGGAAACAAACCTTCCTAGTTGTGGGGATTTTGACTAGAATTTAGTGCTAAAACAATTGAAGACCAGAGAATGGAAACATGTTAAACAAGAAAGTAGATATTTTATGTACCACCAAACATCAGATTTTCTGCTGACTTAATTTTGCTTTCAATTGGTTATTGATAAATGAGTTACATAACTAGTGCATAAGATTATATATCTCAGTTTTGGATTTTTTTTCTCTGATTTTGTATGTATATCACAAACCCTCTATAAAACCATACTGTCCACCACAGATTACAGATTAGTCTATCTTCCCTCCCATCTTCCAATTGTCTCCACAGGACACAGCTCTGGATTGTATAATCAATATCCTCAACTCATGGCCACCTTGAATTTTATCACCTCCTTGGACCACAAGAAATTATTATTCTATCACTGTTGCTATTCAATAAGGCATTGTCTAAGACACATTTTCATCTCCTTGTCTAAGACACAAATGAATATATGTGTGTGAATATATATATATATATATATATATATATGTATGTATATATATGTATATATATATATGTGTGTGTGTATATATATATATATATATATATATATATATATATATATATTTCTTTAAATTTAGAGCCATTGATTTCAAGATATCTTTTGCTTTCTGTTCCATAAACATTCTGCGAATCAGAGAAATACAACCTTCTGGCTATATTCTTACCATTTGAGAATCACTGGAAAAAACTGAGACTTTAACAAAATTATTGCACCTCAAATAGTCTATCCACATACAAGAAAAGCAACTGATCAAGTCCAGAAATAGAAAAAAAAGACTAACTTCCCTAATTACTGAGTCTTGTGGAAAATACATTTCCACTCTCATGTGTTGGTGTAGGAGTTATGTTGTGAAGGGGAAAATTGAATAAAAAGGTGACATTTAAAAATAATACACAAAGGAATTAGGTATCACAGACAATAGTAGTGAGCAATTGTTGTCATTTTTCTACTATCTCGTGAAGTTTTTAATTGTCTAAACATAAGCTTAGTGACACCCCCCCAACAAACACACACACACACCAACTTTGTTCGTTGCAATCCTATAAACACACAGCCATACATTCGAAAGACTATCTAAAAAACTCATTCTGGGATTTGTTGTCACACAGAGTAAGAGCAGCATAAATTATAGCACAATCTAGACCAACATCCAAAGTGAATAAGGTCAAGTCAGTTCAAAATATTATATGATAGTGGAAATTAACAAATAAGAACAAGCAACAGCTATTTATTGAGAGCTTGCCATAAGAAGTCAGTTGGCCATCATCACTTGTGTTTTGGCTGAGAGTCAAAGACAAACAGTGGAGTGGGAAAGATTTTTAGTGTTTAAAAAAAAAATAAAAAGAAGGTTTCAGTGATGCCTTGATTGGATGCCACTGCCTTGGAGTAGCTGTAGGTAGACTAACTGCAAAGTGGCATCAATACAACTGGTTAGGGGTATATATTTGGCTTTCTCTGCTTGGTCCTGAGTTGGAAAGAAGAACAAAAATATACAGAGTTGCCAGTTATTAATCAATTCCCAGCCATTTTGTGTTGAGTGTTGCATAGTTTACCAGGACTGGTAACTAAAGATAGCATGGCTTCCTATAAGTCTGATTTAGAGACAGCTGACTTACTTTCAGGGCCAGTTACTGTAGGTAATTGGTTAGATTCTCCAGCTAGTTGCTGCAGGTTGTGGATCAAAGTTCTGTTTTTATATATGGCTTAGCCATTGTCCAATGATATATCTAATCTCTCAGGATTGTGACATTAATGGTGCTAATCTATGCTTTCTTAATTCTATACTATTTGCAACAAAATATTTCCTTTTGTTGAGACAGCCAATCCTTCTGTCACTAAATTGAGGTCTGATGATTTCCTATATTAAAAAAAAAAAAAAAAATCTAGCTTCCATTTTAAAATATTATGAGCAAAAGAGGGACAACCTAGCCTAATGATTCAGCACATAGCTCGGTTCCAACTATTATATCCTGTGTGATCTGGGCAATATCATGTACCATCTAAACTCACAGGTTCTTCATTGACTGCTGTTTTATAATGTTGCAAAACATAAGTGAATTAAAACCTTTAAGCATTCAGTATAATGTACAGAATATTAGAAATACTTTTACTATGTATAGAGAAAGTTTATGGCTTAGAGAAATGGACTGTAGAACAAAAGTTAAGAGACTTTTGCTGCAGTAAAAACACTAACAATATTTTTCCCCCTGGGAAAATCACATAAATCTCCTTGTGTTGGTCTCAACACACATAAAGTATAAAATCTAAAAGTTTCCCTAGCACTGGCATTTCAAAGTTCACGTGTTTTATATGCTTTGAGAATGCTAGACAAAGAAAAAAAATTAAATCGGCATCACCAATAAATAGATAAATGTAGGTATAGACATAGAAATATATATCTTCTTTGATATGGAGCAAGGTCAATTTCAAGGCACAGCACAACAAGTCTTAGATGTATTTACAAGAGATGCACTGGGTTGTATTAGTGTTTTCCCTAACAACAATGACTTACATAGGCCAGCTGACTTGATGCTGTCTGAGATCCAAACTAAAAAATGAATTTAAATCTGGTAGCTGAAATTCTCTACAAGTTCTTGACAGTTCTTGGTTTTATTTATTTATTTTTTTATTTTTTTCAGTTTGGACATAAGCCGAAAAGAGATGAAGCAGGAATAAATATAGAGAAATGTTTTTATAAATGGGACACGAGGAGGTTATGGAAGACATTTCAAGTTTACAATATAGACTATAAATCCTTGAAATTAAAAGGGATGGATATAATCATATTACTACATTTCAAGAGTAAATAGGGCACTGCTCTGCCACATGATTAATCAAAATCAATCAATCAATCAATCAATCAATCAATCAAACAATAAACACAAAAGTAGACCGGTTGCTATGCACATTTGCCTTCACATGAGGAACATTAATGTGTATCAAATTCCTCCATTACTTTTTATATGATATTTTTCCATTCCTGGATTTCGAGCTAAACCTAAGACAGTTCAGTTTCTATAGAACATTGGAATACTTTTTTTAGTATGAAAAATGGTTTTAATTTCCAAATATGAATAATCATTTTGGCAATTTTAGCGTTTGTCCTATAAGGGAAAACAAAGGGATTCGATACTCACTGTGGTGGAGAAGACTGCAATAAAGCCAACTAAACAATATCAATTTTTCTGTCTTATCCTCTGCAGAAATTTGGAAAGAAAGCATAAATTTTGGCTACCTTGTTCTCAAATATATCATAATAACAGACATTCTCCAAAACAATTAAGGATAGTTTAGATATAGTTTAATTGGTTCCTTTACAAAAACAGTTACATCTCCAAATATTTTATGTCTACCATATTTCATAGTACTTGCTACACTTTATTTATTTTACTAATGCAATTGCTTGCAAGCTATTTGCAATTTCTCTCATGTCGTTATTGTTCTTTTCTGACTATTTCAGGCAATTAGACTTTTTTTAATGCACTATAATGAAAATTTGATCATTTGTTTGACATTTTTTTTTGTTTGCATAAGAATATCTGGTACTGAGTAAATATAAATAGTAAAACATGTTTTGTTTTAATTTTGATTTCTTTTAAATTTGCAAATGCCATTGGTTTTCTGTCATGGTCCTAACTGACACATTACCCTGTAAGACTTAACTGAATATGAAAGTAAATATGAACTTAGAAACCATAAATATATTTTATTTATTCAAATGAGATCTGTGGAAAACAAAGTAATGCATTTTACTGTTTCTCTTGACACTGGACACTGTATCACATCTATTTATATAATACCATTCTGAAGGTAAATACGTTTTAAACAGCTTCCAGTTGTTCTAAGGGAAGAAGAGTACAAGTAGGCACTACAATACAACAGCCTACTTTACTTTTTGTTCACTGATAATTGTTCTATTTTATTTAAAAAAAAAAATTCATTTTTTTTTTTAAAATCTGGTACTTCCAGCCCCAACTCTTCTGGTAAAATTGCTAATGACTTTTCAAATTTAATAATTAGTTAATAAAATTTACAATATATTATGAATAAAGGTTTGTTATATATATATGTGTGTATGTGTATATATATATATAACTTATATATAAGGATATATATGTATGTTATATATATATATATATATGGAGTATATATATATATATATATATATATATATATATATATATATGGAATGCCAAAATAATATCTACAAGTAGACACTTTGGTCAATGTTGCTCAAGCAGTAGTTCACCATAATCAGAAGTGTCTGGATGTTGATGGTAACCACTTTGAGCACCTCTTGTAATTGCAGAAGTCAAACGTGACTTTTATTCATCGTTTGTTATCAGTGTATATTGAGTATTACAATTTTAATTCAGTTTTCCTTTCTTAAAATATGTATACATTTTTTGGCACCGTGTGTGTGTTTGTGTGTGTGTGTGTGTGTATGTGTGTGTGAGCGTGTATACGGATATAATCTTCAGTTGTTATTTCACTAGTTTATTTCCAGTGCCTATAACATCTTAGAGGACAGAGACACTGTCTCCTCATTTCTGCATATAGGACTTTATATTCAGTGAGTCAATATTTTGAACTAAATACTTCCAGTTTTGATTAAACATATCAGTTCATCTATACTCACTTTTATTCTCTCATTTAAAAATAAATAAATAAGTAAATTGGGCCTTATACTTGAAAATACCTCAGCAGAAGCCTATATTAAAAAATAGGGTTGGTTATATCTTGGTTAATTTTTTCTCTGTAACATTTTAACTTATGTTAACTTTCAGTCACAGTGGGGAGTTTGATGACCTTTTAAGCTTTTCAAGATCATCTAAGAAACAATGATTTCAAATAAATTTCATCTGTGATCCTGCCCAGCACAATATGGGTAATTTAAAAATTACATCCCATGATAAATCTCCCAGGAATTTTCTCTATTACATTTGCTGACATTTCCACAGTGCATAGATGCATTTATAAAAGACTTTGTACAACGAAATGAATTAGATTAATGGAAGAGGAGTCCTAATTCCATACGGGCGTATTTTGTTGAATGTATTTCTGTACACGTCCTTTTAGGCAGAAGGAATTCTTCTTGAAATGTCATGCTAAAAACTGTGAAAAAAACAGACTTGTCATAATTCTAGGAATGCTCATAAGAATACTTAACTCATTTGATCTTAAAAACATTTAATGATCAATTTTAGTGCATTGGATTCTATTTGCGTGATATCAAGTTTAAGAGGGACACTAGAAAAACACACCAAATCAAAACCCATTTTATTTGCGTCATACATTACACTGTACACATTCCTCTTTGACTAATAAATACTTTGGTCCAAAGGCATATTACTTTTAGAGACAAGGAGAGGTTATTATATTAGAGACATTTTTCATAGATCCATAAACTTTTAGATAGGTGAGAGAAAAACAAAAATATCTTATGTAACTAGCTCGTGGTGCATAACTTTTAGTGCATGATAATCAATAAGATGTATTTAAATTTTTGTATTATTTTTATTATACTATTTCCTATACTTATTTATGAGAAAATAAATTTTTGCCTCTAGTTCAAAGTGTTTTAAGCCTTGTATATCTTATGACTTACATTGTTCACCCTAGTTTATTCATTTGCTTTTGAAAAATGCAACTTTTTTAACCTTTATACAAGAAACAAATGAACTATATATATATATACACACACACACACACACATTTAAAATGAGAATAAGTACTAAAAGTTTACTCATATAATTTTCCTTGAGATATATAAGTACTGCTATAAAGAGTGAACTGATAAGCTCTCAAAGTACTACAGGTCAAATTGATATCAGGAGGAATATTTATGTGTGACAGAGAAACAGATTCTCCCAGATTTTCACTTAACTGTGGAGAGGCATATTGGGGAAAAAAAACATACAATTTAATTATTGGCAAATTCTACATTCTAATTGGTGAGATCTTAGTCTCTTCATGATCTTTATAACAATAATATAATTTTCCAGTTTCTAAAATTACCAGGGGAACTGAAAAAACTAAAAGAATATTAGTTTATACTCTATATCAGTAAACATAATTTTGTTTTCACTCAGAACTTCCAATGACTAGTATTTAGTAAATTTACATGGATTGACAAGGCTATCCATACATTTAAGGAAATAAATTCAAGAAAAAAAACATAAAAAACAAAATTAAAAATGCAAAGAAATTCAAAAGAAACAGAAACAACATAAGTAATGGACAATATCCAATTAAGTAGCTTTGAAAATAGAGCACTCAAGTGAGAACATCATTAAATGAAGAGAAAGGTTATGTTACAGAAATAATGGAAATAAGATTTCATAATGAATGAGATCACTGAGATCTCATAGAATTGATCAATGAAGAGAAAAAAAGATGTACCCCTTGGCACATTGTCATGATGTATCATGAAACCGGGATCAGAGATACACTGTTCAATGACAAAACCAGAATGTAAGGTAAATGCTTTTCTTTTCTTTTTTTTTTTTAATTAAATTTTATGGGGTGACAATGATTAGTGTAATTACATAGGTTTGAAGTGTACAATTCTGTAATGCATCACCTATATATCACATTGTGTGTTCACCACTGAGTCAGTTCTCCTTCCATCATCATATATTTGACCCCATTTACCCTCTTCTTCTTCTACTAAAAATACATTGCCCAGAAAATAATCAAATGAGCTCTGTGATAATGACATTGTCATATATGTGAGAGTTTTAATCGTTTCCTCCCACGAATTCCATCTCAAGAAGTTACTGAAGAATGGACTATATTGATATTATAACAGGTTGAAGTGAAGATTCTGGAGCCAGGGCTTCTGGATAGGAAACATGATTTCCCACTCACCTACTAAATAGTATTTTCAGACATTTCCTATTTGCAAAATGAAGCTTAAATTAAATGAAATTTATTTATGTATATATACATATATACATATGTATAATTTCATTTATAGTAAATATATTTCATACACATATATGAATATATACACACACACACACACAAACACAAATATTTCTATATGATTACATAAAACATTCCTCTTAGCCTTCCCCAAGTTTATCTATGGCCATTAATAAGTTGAAGAGAAATAGTTTCAGGAAATATAATGATACTCTAACTCCTCGGGAACCAGAGTACTAACTGCTACAACCCTCAAGTCAACGTTCAGGCCATAGAGAAGAGGTGACAGTGGGTTACTGGACTGATTACAACTCGATGTATTATCTGGGGGAACCAGAACCCACCTTTTGATTATTTTCTAAGATGAAAAATGTGTAGTTGAAATAGAGGTCTTTAGCTGCCAAAAACCCCATATTGATCCGTTGGTCTGTGATATGACAGCAACTTCGTACAAAAACAATTACCCCAAAATACCACAGACTGAGAAAATTAAAAAGATTAGTGTCACTATAAAAGGCTTGTAAATAGGGAAGGTACAGATTTCTAATACCCCCCCCCCCTTTCATTATATCTATTTAATCTGTCCTAACTTCTGGATTTTGTAGATTACAGAAGAATATCATATATGTACTATTGTTTTTACTCCCATGACAGCTGTTTTTCCAGACACAGCTTCTGTAATGGACAAAACAACATATTTCCGACAGCTAATATGCAGCATTTAATCCTTAAAGCTTTTCTGCTTTATGCATGCTCACAAGATATTCAGAAGCAGTTAGATTTTTCCTGAAGTAAGAGGCCCCAATGAGCAGCTGAGTCCACAACTAGGTCTATAATTGTTCTCCCTTCCCCTGGGTCTTCCTTCGGAACTACAGTCAGTGACAAGCTTGATGAGTTTCAGCTTTGAAACATTGAAACATTGAAACGAGAGTTTCAGCTTGATGAGCTTCCCTTTCAGACCCTATAAATTTTACACTGGCTTAGTCAGCCCTGACAATTCCATGAGCCAATCAACTGTAGCAAGTCTCTTATCTGAATATAATATTCATATTTATCCTTAAAGATAAGGATAAGGAAAGGAAACAACTAAAAGAAAAGCATAAAGCATGATTATCTCAAGTAATTATTACCCAGTATCTCAGTACATTTTTTTTTCCAGAGAGCTCTTTAACTAGACGTTTTTTTTTTTAAATACCAGTGCTTAATAATTTTACTTGTTAATATCAGAGACTAATAGCTAAAACAAAGTGAAAAAACTATAAAAATTATTGTACTAAGTAAATTCTTTAAATAAGAAAAGGTGCTTTAGAAATACATTCAATGTGATGACTGCATTTCTAATTATTCCTTAGTTCTATGTGATTTAAGAGTTACAGTTAGAATGTTTTCTTTGACTACAAATTTATATTTATTGAGATTAATGAACTAGTAAGAACTATAAGACTCATGGCCTTCAAATATACTTATGTAATAAATTTGCCACGTACATTAGAAAATACTAGGACTGCAACATATCTTGCACTTCATTTTAGTTTACAGTTATATAACCCCAAGAAAAGTAAGGTAAAGCATAAAGGGTTTGTCTGTAGAGTAAGCACTGAGAGAATTTTTACCTGATACTGCCGGATTTGTCATCAGAAAATAAATTGTCCATGTGTCATCTCACGAAGTGTGTATAAAAGGATAGGATTTAGAAAGAAGTGCCATTGTACACAGAAAAGGATTCTTTCAACTCAGAATTTCATCAGAAAACAAAATGAGGACACTATATAAATAAAAAGGAAAAGGAAAAACTACATGTATGTGTGCATGTTCAAGTTATTTAAATTTTGAATTATTGAATGGTGTACTATAGATATAAACCAGTGTTTATATCAGGCAGTTGAGGATGATGGTAATTGATACTCAGTAATTAAGATTTTTCTTGGTGTGAGTCTTTAATTTTGACTTATTAAAGATAAAAGATGAGTATTAAAAAGAAGGTATTAAAAAAGAACAATAACAACACCTAAATGAGTTTGTTTTGTTTGTTTTAACAATACTAATGGGAAGTACCAGGAAAACAGTCTAGAGATATTTTAGATATTTTTTCTCTTTTTTTCATTTATTTGTTCAATTTGTCTTTTTGTAACTTTTTTTTTTTTTTTTTTTTCCCAAAATGAGAATAAGCAAGGAGTGACCAAAGGTGTCTAAATAACAAGACTGTGTAAAGGATTGGTTCATCTGAATCCTGTTAATGGAAATATGAGGCCTAATCTCCAATGAGAGGAGAAAGGCAAGGGGATGACAATCATTGAACTAAAAGAAGAGGGACTAAAATATGTATCTCACAAAGGGCAGCAAAGTGTAGATCTCAAATCCTATTTTAATCACATTTAATAACCCAATATTTACTTGCTCTCACAAGAGCAAAATAGAATGACATCAAAAACATCCAAGTCTAATTTTTGTACAGTAATATGAAGATGCTGGTATTTTATAACCTTCTTTTCACTTCTTTCACCTTTACACTCACTCACATTTAGACACAGGAAGAAAAGAGTAATGAAAGTACACTTTGAAGAAGCAACATTAAATAACATTTGACAAGATTGGGGGTGATCAGTGTGGTATGGTAAAAAGCAGATCAGGGACACAATTTTGAACATATTATAACACTGGGTCTTATATTAATTTTTGCTCTGAAAGACGCATTAGAGCTGATTGTCTGGCTAGGTCTTATTTTCAGGGAAACATGGTACATAACATGCAGACATATGTCGTGAACATATTACATGACATTTGCATTTTTTGCTGAAGAATAGCACCTGCAGAGGCATGAAGTTTCAGTACAGGGACATTTAAGAAGTAGATTATTAGATAAATGACAGTCAAAGAAGCCTACTAATAAGGTTATTAATTAATCAATAACTAAAATGGTTTAATGGGCAGAAATTGTTGATGGGATGGGTGAGTGGAGAGGAAAAAAGTAAGAGTCAAAGAGGAGAAAAATAAATGTTAAAATAGAATCAGTTTTTGATTAATTAAACATGATAGATGAGGAAGAAGTAGTCAGATTATAACTACCTATTTCATAGACTAGAGAGTTTGGAGAAATATATTATTATGATGAAAATTAAGGAGTTATAATGAGGCTCTAGTTTTAAATGAATGTGATTAGATCAGTTTCATCCATATTAAACTTGAGCTAATACTGGAAAATAAGCATAAAAACAGACAAAGAAAAGCAGAAACATTTTAGAAAGGGGACAGAAGGAGGTCTGGGATATATAAGGGCATTCTAAAGATGATGTTCTGAAGACAAATGTTGACAAAATTTTGGGAAATACCCATGTGTGAGAACAAGATTTGAGGAATACAGAAAAGTAATGGAAGTACCAGAAAGTAATAAGCAAATATAGGAAAATAATAGGATACATATACTAAATATGCCTGCACATAGAGAGGATTGAATTTCTGGAAGATAATGATTCCTCATTACAAATGCTCCTGACATGAAAAGAAAGGAATAAAAAACATAGATCTAAAACATGAATTAAATATAATAATTACATTGTATGCTAGAAATTGTGTAGGGGAAGTTATATTTACCGTTAATGCTAAAATATTCATTTTCAAATTAGCATGAACTGCTTTTAAAACATGCAAACTTCTTGTGAAATGCGCCATAATGTAAACTATTAATCATTCCCTTGAAATTTTAGAGACTAGAAGAAAATATGAGAAGTGGCTATGCATCATATTGACACTCATGTCCAAGAAATTGATACTCATTCCATTCTTAGTGTCAAAGTTGTTTGATGTTAATTATTCAAAATACACACAAATTGTGAATAGAATCTTATGTACATGCCCGCACACAATATCTACCTATATTGTACATTTGGTTCATCTGATCTTACTTTTTCTTATTTTGATAAATATTTTAAAGGTATTATATTATTTCAAGTCTAGATACATTGCAATGGGTCTTAAAATACATTTTTTACAAAACTGTATGAACTATATCATATCTAACAAGATCAGCAAGAACCCCCATTATACACTGTGCATATTCAAATTATTGGTATTATTTTAAATGACCCATATAAATTATTTAAATGGATTTTCACATGTCAATTTTTAGACAGGTTAATATGGCAGAGTATAATAACCCTTCATGTATCATTCAGCTATAACAATTATCATCTCATGGCAAAAATTATTTTATATTTTTATTTCTCTAACCAAATTATTATGAAGAAAATCACAGATATCTAATTTAATTAAATTTTTAAATATTTCCACATACAGGTCTACAAAATAAGGTCTTATGTTACATAACTCCAACAGTATTATTATTATTATTATTATTATTATGCTGAAAATATTAATTGCTGCATAAATTTTACACATACACACATAGACATACACACTCAGAGTTATTGTTGGTTATTTGTATCATGCTTCAAATGCAACTTATAAATTGAAATAGGTTGTTATGTCTCAAATTTGTTTTTAATATATCACTTCTTTCTCTAGCTCTTTATTTTGCCTTGAATAGGTATAGGAAAGATTTAACTCAGATAGGCCTGGGTTACTCCAACCCTCCAGGTTTCCAAGAAATCTCTGACCTTGCAACTGGTCCTTGCCTGACTTCTGTGAGATGAGCTCTAAGCCCTTGAATTATTTTGCCTGACAAGTGTTGTGTGTGTGTGTGTGTGTGTGTGTTTTGTTTTGTTTTGTTTTCAATGCTTCTCACCTTTGGGCACAGGGCACTAAATTGATCAGATAGTTTATGCTGATGTTATCTATGGTGAATACCTGTTTTTGCTCTGGGAGTTAGTCTTACCATGTGAGGTCAAACATGCAGACACTGCATGAATAAGTTACAGACCTCCAATAAATACCTTGGACACAGCGTCAGATGAATTTTCCTTGTTGGGAAATGTTTGCCCATGTCACACGTTCTTGCTGGGAAAATCAACTACATCTAGGTATTTCCACTGGGAGAGGACAACTGGAAGCTTGAGCCAGTTTCTTCCACATTTTGCCCCATGTGCCTTTTCCTTTGCTTATTTTCATCTTTATATTTTTACTGTAATAATACTGTGTTTGTATCATGAGTATAACAGCTTCTCGGAGTCTTGTGCATTCTAAGTCATCATTGAGCCTGATGGTATCATTGGGGAGTCCCAACAAACTGTCATTTATACTTGAAGTTTCTAGCTTGTGTAGGCTACATTATTAGAGGGACACAAAAGCCCCGGCAGAGAATGAATGTCTGCTTCCTTGAGTTGTCTCCAAACCAAATTTATCCATAAATGTTATTGGTTCAATATCAAGATTAGTGTCCTTATGAGAATAAGAAGGTACCTGGGGAGTTGTGTCTATAAGACTCTTGATCTCCTCAATGTCGTCTGAACTCTTCTCTGGCTGTATGGCGCTATTTGCCTTTGTTAAATCCTTATGTGATTATGCTCCGTGTGTTGTTGTGAATACTTTCAAATTCATAAACCTCAGTGACCTTTATACCTTTATTACAAAATGAACAATTAAAACTAATATTAAAGCATTTGAAATAATAGTACTAAGCATTTGTGATCTAATATTGACCATTTCAATAACTTCATAAAATGAACTGATCTGATCAGGTACATAAAATCAATTCTGTTATCAAAATGTTTTTGTATTTAAAGAGGAAAAATTGCAATTAAGCTGCACCTGTATTCATTGATGTAAGAAATGGACCAGGATACCAAGGAAATGTCATAGCAAGTAAATAAATCCATTGGAAGAAATTCAAACTTTCAATATCATAGTATTAAATTGCATGCATAAAAATAAAAATCTTAAAAAATATAAAACCAAAACCAATTTGATACAAAGTCTTGAATAATTTCATTACAATTAGTATTTTGCTGACCCATATTTTCAGTATGTCTAAAGAACAGAGGTAGATTCCAGTTTCTTTTTGTTGTTGTTGTTGAAGCTTCTTAATTAGAATTTGTTTTCTGAGATTTCCACAAAGCAGCTCTACACAAAATAGAAAGTAATTAAGGCATTTCTTACTACTCCTGCCCATAGGAGATGAAAGCATCAAAAAATTAATTGAATAATAAATACCACAACAGGGAAACATTTTTTGAATATCACCAGCCTCCTGGCTGCAGTCCCAGAAGCAAATGAACTTATGGTTTGTCAAAACTGGAAAGCAAGTCATAGGTTCTCCTTTAATTCTACATGAGAAGAATATATGAATATATATATATATATATGATCTCCTAAATCACCAGTGATAAATTATAACATAATGTAAAGTCCTATAAATGAAATGAAAGAAAATAACATGATCTGTATTTATACAGCACTGCTAAGTTAAAAATGTTGTGTAAGATTTTTGGAATAATGGCTATATAGGCCAATAATAACACATATTGCACATGTTTTTATAAAACCACATCATGGCATTTGTTTCTATTGCTTTGTCAGCCTGTCAGCATTATTATTTTTTCTAGCCAGTCAAAAAAAAGTATAAGAATATTCTAGACCTTATATAGGTCATACTGTTGTTTACTATTTTCATCAATAAAATGGATGATACAATAGCATACTAATTTGGTTAGCAGATACCATTTCTTTTTGAAATATTTGCTTGGAGGTTTGGATTAGAAATCAATTAGAACTGAACAGGCAAGTTTTGAGACTGAAGTTGTCAGAGATAAGTTATTAGGAATCAATACTTTAGCATAATCACAGCATGAAGAGAAATGTCTGTAGATCTAGCTCATGACATTCACTTGGATCTAGGTCTTGCTCATCTCTGTAATCCTTATCTTAGCCATTCTTTATACTCTCACAACTATCTCCACAAACTCATTGTTCAGCCAAAAGGAATGACCCCATTCTTCCAGAGGGCTATAATGGCCACTTTTTTTTTCTTATTACCCTATTGTATTCACTCAGCTTCAGTCATTCCATAAAGTATCATCGACCTCAGAGACTTTATGTTCACCCTAACATGATCTTTATGTCACAGGTTAGGATTAGTATTTCAAAAATGTATTAACTACCCTTTTACTTTTTCCACTTTGGTCAGATGTCCTTATTTGGAGCTCTTACTACATACACCCTCTAATGCTTACAATCATAGCATGAACCATATATTTCTGCATTTGTTTTTTATTTGTAATTTTACCTTACGATTGAAACCTTCTTGAGGGAAGTGGGCATATTAATGTTATTAATTTTCTACAAATGATATATAGCACAGTGGTTGATATTAAGCAAGTACCCAATAATTTTTTTTTTTTTAAATTTTAAACATTTTCACTTTGTTTAATGTGAAACATTAACTTTGTTTAATGTGAAACATTTGTTTGTTTGTTTCCACAGCTTAATGGGGGAATAGTTGCCAGAGGGTAATGGAGGTGGTAAAGGGGGTCAAATATATGATGATGGAGGGAAAATTGACTCTGGGTGGTGAACACACAATGTGATATATAGATAATGTATTATAGTATTGTACACTTGAAACCTATAAACTTTTACTAACAAAGTCACCTCAATAAATTTAATTTAAAAAATAATATCAGAATGTCAGGGAAATAAAAAAAAAGAACAGTACTAGAAACAAACTCTCTGGGGAAGAATATTCTCCCCTTGTCATCCCTGCTTGTTCCCCATTTTGATACTGGATTTCACTTGGGATTGTTATACTTTCAACAGTTAAAATTCTGGCAGCCATATATTTCTGAAAGATCCCCAAAGCACTGCTGCTCAAGTACAGGGGTCTGTATATTTTGGTTCCAGAAGCACATCACCCTAACAAAAAAAGATATTGCTCAGCCAACCCCTATGGCCCACACAGGCCATGCACATGTAGTGGTTAGAAAGCCACATTATCCTCCTTAAAGTACCTTTCCGAAGGAAATTTTAATTGACCAATAAATGAAATTACAAACTTCAGTTCTTATTTTTGGCAATTTAAATATTACAACTCAATATCAATGAAGCATCAAACAACTATCCAAGACTGAAACCCCTACATAAATAGGGGTTTAAGCCTACATAAATAGGGGTTTAAGCCTACATAAATAGGGTTCTCCTATAAAATAGGAAAACAACCTATTTTATAGCTGTGTGACCTGTGGGGAGCCATGGTTGCAGTTAACTTTAAAGCCTTAACAGAATGGCTCAGTTTATACTTAACCTATTTCCTCCCCACTGAAGCAATTGTCTCTGCCTGCATCTGGAGAGAGCTTGCATGCTGCTCAGGAATGTGGTGGGAGTGGCCAGTTCCCAGAACAGAAGGCTGATGCCTATCAGAGCTATTGATAGGATAATTACATTTGGGAGTTTCAGTAAATTTTGTGTCTCCTGTGTTAAAGTTAAAGATTCACTGTTAACTAGGTAATGCATTTTTGTACTTGCTAAACTGCACGTCCACAGAAGGTATAAATTCTGGGGACAGAATAAACTCAGCGTCTCCAGGAACACTGGGGTCCGCGATCACCATCATCAAAGTGTGAGTGCCTTTTTTCATTCCCACTCCCCTTGTCAGGAACCGTTCGACTCGTGGCGGCAGGCCCGCTGCAAGTGGCGCCCGAACAGGGACTGAATATAGGGGTAATAGTGAGGAACACCGTGTGGCAAGGGCCCAGCTCATTGGAGCTAATCAGTGGATGCACGGTGAGCAAGGCACTGTCCCCTCGGTCGAATGAGTGTGTGAGTGAGTGATAGCTCCACGACTTCGTGTTACGGAGCTTGATTGGGTCCTAACCTGCGGTTCCGGTTCTGTCATATGGCATAACGGCGACTGGGCTTTACAACCCACCAGGCCGGGGGATTTATACCGGCGCGCCTCTAGCTAAGACGGATTTGGCCCCGCAAGGGACACGGCCAGAAGGACACCTGAGTGTTTTTCTTTGTTTGAAAGAAGGGCCGAGTTAGGGAAAAAGGATGGGTCACGCCAGCAGCAAGGACCTGTATGTTAGAGGACTTAAGAAGTTGCTTACCGCCCGTGGCAGTCGGGTGAGCAGAGAACAGTTAGACAAGTTTTATAAAAATTGCAAAAGAAAGGTGGAAAAACAGTTACAAGATTATTATGCTGCCCGTGGACTTAAACAAAAGGGCTGCAAGCTAGAGAAAGTGAAACAAGCTGAAAACGAAAAAATTCTCCCATCTGCCGCTTCTGCCGCTTCTCCGGCAGAGAGAGAGAAGGAGGGAGGGGGCGCAAAGTTGTTAGAGGGAGTTCTTAAAGTTAACAAAGAGCCTGTTTATCAGGAAGCTCCGGTCGAGCACCGGGAAGATTTAAAACCTCAGGATCAGGAAAAATTAGAAGATAAAGCAGCCAAATATGATAGGGACAAAAACTCTCCTTTAGTGGCTATGGCTCAAGGAGACGAGCAGCCTGCAGGCACTGCACTCTCTTTTGCAGAACAGCTAAAAAAGATTCAGGGACAGCTGATTGAGCTTAAAGTTGCTGTGGACGGAAGAAATTGTCCTCGGAGTCCCCAGATTCCTTTTAGAGATCAATGGAATCCTCGGGGTAAAGATCCCCCCATAGTTAATCCCTCTGCACCTCCTCCTGAGGAGCCCCGTAGGTGGGGACCTCCGCTGCAGTCTTTGGTTTGGGAAATGCCTGCTGAGCCTTCGCCAGGTTATGTTAAGCCAGGATCGGACTCTGTTGTACGATCCCCTCTTCAAATGGCTTGTGAAGAAGCTCACAAGCAAGGGGAGTCCACAGAGCATTTTGGAATATATCCTATCTTTGAAAGGCTCAACAGACTGGGCCTTTATTAAAATCTCAATCAAAATAAAAGCCTAGATTACAACTAAATTCTCCTCCAAGTGTAGTTGCAGGGCTGGATCCACAGCCTGAGGCTCCTGTTTTAGCACCTGTGACAATCAGACAATTATCAGGTGTAAAAGATCAAAGGTCCCCCTACAAAAGATTTTACAAGCTGCTAGTACAGGAGCAACTTTAAAAGGGACACATTGCTTCCTCTAATTCCACTGGAATTCTCCCATTTTTGTTATTAAGAAAAAATCTGGTAGATAGAGATTATTACAAGATTTACAAAAAGTTACTAAAACCATAAAATTAATGGGAGCTTTGCAGCCAGGCTTGCCCTGTCCTACAGCCATACCAAAAAACACATATAAAATTGTTTTGGACTTAAAAAGATTGTTTTTAAATCCTGATGACTGCCCTAGATTTGCTTTCAATGTTCCTTCTGTTAATTTACAAAAACCTTTTAAGAGATATCATTGGCTAGTGCTACCTCAGGGTATGGCTAGTAGCCCTACATTATGTCAAAAATTTGTATCAGCTACAATAAAACCTACCCGAAGGGCATTTTCAGATATTTACATCATCCACTACATGGATGACATACTTCTTGCCCACTCTTGTGAACCAAAGTTGCTTGCTGCTTTTGCTCATTTACAAAAAAAGCTCCTCAATTATGGGCTAGTTATAGCCCCACCAAAAAAAGTATAAGAATATTCTAGACCTTATATAGGTCATACTGTTGTTTACTATTTTCATCAATAAAATGGATGATACAATAGCATACTAATTTGGTTAGCAGATACCATTTCTTTTTGAAATATTTGCTTGAAGGTTTGGATTAGAAATCAATTAGAACTGAACAGGCAAGTATTGAGACTGAAGTTGTCAGAGATAAGTTATTAGGAATCAATACTTTAGCATAATCACAGCATGAAGAGAAATGTCTGTAGATCTAGCTCATGACATTCACTTGGATCTAGGTCTTGCTCATCTCTGTAATCCTTATCTTAGCCATTCTTTATACTCTCACAACTATCTCCACAAACTCATTGTTCAGCCAAAAGGAATGACCCCATTCTTCCAGAGGGCTATAATGGCTACTTTTTTTTTCTTATTACCCTATTGTATTCACTCAGCTTCAGTCATTCCATAAAGTATCATCGACCTCATAGCCTTTATGTTCACCCTAACATGATCTTTATGTCACAGGTTAGGATCAGTATTTCAAAAATGTATTAACTACCCTTTTACTTTTTCCACTTTGGTCAGATGTCCTTATTTGGAGCTCTTACTACATACACCCTCTAATGCTTACAATCATAGCATGAACCAAATATTTCTGCATTTGTTTTTTATTTGTAATTTTACCTTACGATTGAAACCTTCTTGAGGGAAGTGGGCATATTAATGTTATTAATTTTCTACAAATGATATATAGCACAGTGGTTGATATTAAGCAAGTACCCAATAATTTTTTTTTTTTTTTAATTTTAAACATTTTCACTTTGTTTAATGTGAAACATTAACTTTGTTTAATGTGAAACATTTGTTTGTTTGTTTCCACAGCTTAATGGGGGAATAGTTGCCAGAGGGTAATGGAGGTGGTAAAGGGGGTCAAATATATGATGATGGAGGGAAAATTGACTCTGGGTGGTGAACACACAATGTGATATATAGATAATGTATTATAGTATTGTACACTTGAAACCTATAAACTTTTACTAACAAAGTCACCTTAATAAATTTAATTTAAAAAATAATATCAGAATGTCAGGGAAATAAAGAAAAGAACAGTACTAGAAACAAACTCTCTGGGGAAGAATATTCTCCCCTTGTCATCCCTGCTTGTTCCCCATTTTGATACTGGATTTCACTTGGGATTGTTATACTTTCAACAGTTAAAATTCTGGCAGCCATATATTTCTGAAAGATCCCCAAAGCACTGCTGCTCAAGTACAGGGGTCTGTATATTTTGGTTCCAGAAGCACATCACCCTAACAAAAAAAGATATTGCTCAGCCAACCCCTATGGCCCACACAGGCCATGCACATGTAGTGGTTAGAAAGCCACATTATCCTCCTTAAAGTACCTTTCCGAAGGAAATTTTAATTGACCAATAAATGTAATTACAAACTTCAGTCCTTATTTTTGGCAATTTAAATATTACAATTCAATATCAATGAAGCATCAAACAACTATCCAAGACTGAAACCCCTACATAAATAGGGGTTTAAGCCTACATAAATAGGGGTTTAACCCTACATAAATAGGGTTCTCCTATAAAATAGGAAAACAACCTATTTTATAGCTGTGTGACCATAGCTATTTACCAGTGAAACAATACAATATTATGAAAATAGTGGTTACATGAATCATAATTTTATCAGGCAAAAATCACTATCAAGATTTTGATCAACACAGTATACAGTCATGTTTATTAAGACTCATGAAAAATTAATATATAACAATGAATGTAAGGATGCAGACTGCATGTCATGGAAGTATCCCTCAACTTGAAACATGAGACTGTAAAAGGAAAGCAAAACTTCATACTGGAACATATTTAAATATGAGAACATTTAATGAACATATACAACCCAAAAGATTATTGTGAAATGTAACATTTTTTAGCTTCAGGTGGATATAAAGGATTTTTCTTTAATTACTCATCATTCTAATTTATATTTAAAATACTACTATATATGGCTGTTTGTTTTTTAAAAGCAAAATGTAAGATTTTTTTAGACAAAAGCTGAATAAAAAAGAATTTTTCATGATATGCTTACATAAACCAAACCACCCAGTGACTATGGATAATTAATTATAGATTTGTAGATTTAAAGAATTACAACAGTTCAGCATATATAGAGGGTGCAAAAAACATGTATACATGTTTTAAGAAAGAAAAAAATCTGTGTTAAAATTGTAATACAATGAATGATGCTAGCATTCATTTGATTAACACCATCTTTTGAGCAAACGCCATAATACACATTGTTACCGTAATTCAATTCAACGTTGAAAAGTAATACATAGAAAACATTTCTTAAAATGTGTACATTTTTTGGCACCCCCAGTATTTAGTGTAATAAGAATTACCTGTGCAACACAACTGAAAGCATTTTCTCACTTGATGACCGATTTCCATTTATTTATTTATTTTTTTACATTATTGTAAAACTCTTCCTACCTTCAGCAGAAAATGGCTTTAATAACCTTCACCCTTTTGTTCTAGTATGTTTCCAGAACAGTAGGCATCTTTTCTCATGAGACCATCCTTTAAATATATGAAGCTCTCTATTGGAGGAGGACATGGAGAGGACGTGACCACCCATTGGTTGCCTCTTGAACTGGATCTGGGCAATTGGAGGCTACTCACCTCTTCCAGTCTTTGGAGTATTTGTTTTACCTACTATTCCTGTACTAGCTGCCATTCCAGTATGCAGCCTTGAGAGAGTAGGGTGTTGAGACCATTTGAACGGTATACATGGCTGAACCCTGCAAAGGCCAATATATACACTTTTAAGACTTTGATGGCTGGGTGCAGAGATCTACTCATTTTGCAGATGCCCAGAGCAAGCCTCATATGTGAGTTCCCTGGCTTGTTAAAACTGCCACCTACCAATCTGGAGTGTTCTACTTCTTTCTTTTATTTCTCCTTGCCTTCCTTCGTGTATGGGGGCCAGCTTCAAATTTCACCTGTAGATTCATGTAGATTCAACGTTGTAAATCTACAATCTCATTTACTGATAGGAATTTTTAGTTTGTTTTGCTTGTTTTGTTTTGTTTTGTTTTTTTCCCTAATGCTGCAGGTCGTTTCATTCTAGTACATCTAATGAAAATGGCTTTAGATTTCTAATTTCCTGGATATGCTGATCTGACAATATCTAGTTTTATAAATCAGCTTAATAAATAAATGCAGTCAAGATATGATTCTAGAAACAGAACTTTCATTGTTATGAATCCTTGACTTTTGTTTTCCACCCTAGACTGCACTGGTTTAATGATTTCCACTGTATTTGTACAATGAGGATACTGCAGTGAACTAAAACTCTTTGTAGCCAGTCCTGTAGAGGTCATGTGTTTCAGATTGAAATATGGTACCTTACCTTGATCCATATTAAACTTTAATTTCATTTCTTAACACTATCACCTTGCCAACAAAACTCTTTCTTAAATCATGGTCCTGGTTTTTATTTGTAGAATATTTATTAGCATACACAAATGTTTTTATTTCATTTAAAGGCTGATTATGCTCTGCTTTTCAGAAAACGAATTATTTTTATACTCAGAAAAATAAGTAATGTAAGTAGCTATCTTTTCAAATTTATTTTTATTTATTTTTATTTGTTTATTATTAGAACTAATCTTAAGCAATCTCTGAGTTAATAAACTTGTCATGCACCCTTTCCAATTGCTTTTAAAATTTATTTATAAGTTATTTGTCACCACTATGATAACTCACTCAATGTATTCTAATAATATTTAGCTTAATAGATTTCTTGACTGAAAACTGGTCAAACAACTTATTATGTAGTGGGAAGATAAAAACAAGCAAACCAACAACAACAAAATAACTTTTCTCATTCTCCATCCAGTTATATTTTTGGATGCTTTTCCTATAATAGATGCATAAGAAATGTTTCCTGATTTTTTGTTTCTTTGTTTAGTATTATTCATTTATGGTATTTGAACAAGATCACAAGCAAGGGGAGTCCACAGAGCATTTTGGAATATATCCTATCTTTGAAAGGCTCAACAGACTGGGCCTTTATTAAAATCTCAATCAAAATAAAAGCCTAGATTACAACTAAATTCTCCTCCAAGTGTAGTTGCAGGGCTGGATCCACAGCCTGAGGCTCCTGTTTTAACACCTGTGACAATCAGGCAATTATCAGGTGTAAAAGATCAAAGGTCCCCCCTACAAAAGATTTTACAAGCTGCTAGTACAGGAGCAACTTTAAAAGGGACACATTGCTTCCTTTAATTCCCCTAAAATTCTCCCATTTTTGTTATTAAGAAAAAATCTGGTAGATAGAGATTATTACAAGATTTACAAAAAGTTACTAAAACCATAAAATTAATGGGAGCTTTGCAGCCAGGCTTGCCCTGTCCTACAGCCATACCAAAAAACACATATAAAATTGTTTTGGACTTAAAAAGATTGTTTTTAAATCCTGATGACTGCCCTAGATTTGCTTTCAATGTTCCTTCTGTTAATTTACAAAAACCTTTTAAGAGATATCATTGGCTAGTGCTACCTCAGGGTATGGCTAGTAGCCCTACATTATGTCAAAAATTTGTATCAGCTACAATAAAACCTACCCGAAGGGCATTTTCAGATATTTACATCATCCACTACATGGATGACATACTTCTTGCCCACTCTTGTGAACCAAAGTTGCTTGCTGCTTTTGCTCATTTACAAAAAAAGCTCCTCAATTATGGGCTAGTTCTAGCCCCAAAAAAAAAAATTCAACAAGTGCCTCCTTACTCTTATCTGGGATATTGTTTAATGCCTCAAGCCATTGTGCCTCAAAAAATACAAATATTGATTAAAAAAGAAATAAATACTTGGAGAAATTAATTTAGGTGGGATTGAGTTTTCAATTAACAAAAACAACTAATAGGTTGAGGCTTTGCTTGTATTTCTCCAGGTCCGGAAGAAAAACCTTTGTGAATTCCTGGTCGGTGTTAAACCATACCATGAGCGACAGCCCACAGAAGAGAACACATCTATAGATACCCATCCACGCCCCTAGGGTGTGAAAAAGCTCTCACTTTCCACAGCTGCAGAAGGACTTTCCACTTCAGACCCTGTTAAATGGATAAAGACTTTGGGTAGAGGGTTTGCTGGGGATATTGCTATTCTGTTTATTGTTCTGTTTGTTTTACATAGTCCTCAGATGTGGACAAATAGCCCTCCGACAGGCTGTAAATAAAATAACTACACGTTCTGTGTTTCTCATGCTTCAAAAACAAATAAGGGGGAGATGTAGTCACACAACAGCCTAGCCGACTGTCCCCCCCATGTCTTTCCTTAAGGAAAGAAGAGCCTGTAAGACTGGCTTTTTAGGAACTTTGCTTATCTTTATGTTTTACACCTCATGTCTCTCTGTCTGGTCCCCAAAAGATGGTTTGCAGCCAAAGACGGGTAAGATATCTCACGGGAGATACAACCTAAGCCAGGCGAAACCAAGTGGGGACCCCCAATGAGCTGCCTTAAAAGATCCAAAAAGAGGCCTTGCCTCCCCTTCCCCCTGCCTGGGAAAAGCCACTGCTGTCTCTGGCTTTCCTCAAAGGAGATCGGTAGCCAATGACGGGTAATGATCAGTAAGCGTTTTTACAACCTAAGACAGGAGTCGATCGCTTTGATGATTGATATCCAATGACGGGTAAGTGAAAATGTCTGTACTGACCACCTAAGCCAGACACGATCTCAAAAATATAAAATAAAAAAGGGGGAGATGTGGGGAGCCATGGTTGCAGTTAACTTTAAAGCCTTAACAGAATGGCTCAGTTTATACTTAACCTATTTCCTCCCACTGAAGCAATTGTCTCTGCCTGCATCTGGAGAGAGCTTGCATGCTGCTCAGGAATGTGGTGGGAGTGGCCAGTTCCCAGAACAGAAGGCTGATGCCTATCAGGGCTATTGATAAGATAATTACATTTGGGAGTTTCAGTAAATTTTGTGTCTCCTGTGTTAAAGTTAAAGTTTTACTGTTAACTAGGGCAATTTAATGCACACCATTAAAATAGAACAAATTAAGATATGGTCTACACGTGCCAGACACTGTGAACATTACACCATGGCTGTGGATCATGTGACTACACTCCAATGCAAAAAATTACATGTTTGGAGTCAGAATTTGGCAATTGATAGATAATTTATACTCATGAGCTAGCATGAACTTAATGAAATGAAATATACATGGTCGTCTGCATACAAGCATACAACATTAAGTTTAGAAGTTCAACATAAAATTTTCTACCACAAAATTATATAGTTGGAAACATGTTTGCTAAATGTTACCTAGACTATTATACAACTACATATATTTCAGATTTTCTGTTTATTTTTATGCTTGTCTTATGCTTTGATTCCCAAACTTATTAAATTCTCAGTAGGTTGGGAAAAAGAAAAAGGAGGGGGAATTATTCATTTTCCAACACACACACACACACACACACACACACACACACTCCATGACAAAAACATTTTTCTGGTGCAGTATCATTCTGTTTAATGTGTTTAATCCCAGGAGACACTGTAGAAACTTTTTGTAGTTGTAACCAAAAATCATGATTGAGGGAATTCTAAAGTGACAGAATCTTTTGCTCTAGAGCAGTGGTTGCAAACTTTTCCTAATGGCATGATAGTTAATATTTTTAGGCTTTATGACACATTCAGTCTGTCATAACCACTCAGCTCTGCTGCTGCAGTATGAAAGTAGCCATAGACAATACAAAACAAATGGGTCTGTTCCAATAAATTGTCATTTAGAGCAAGACATGGACGGTTGAAGTTGCCTTGAGATCCTTAGTATGCAGATCCTGGGTCTAAGACTAAATCAAAACACATGAAGAGTTTAAACCATCACGCTTATGATAGGCAAAGATAAGCCAAGGCAAAACTTTTTATTTTTTTTTCTAATGATAAGATTTATGATTAAAGATATCAGTATGCACACTTAAACCTTGATACCTTTTTTGGTAGAAAGTGAATATAACTGTAATAGTTGTGGTCCATGTTAATAAATTGACTTATATTTGCTTCAACATTACTACGTCCAATACCCTTTTTTCTCCATTTGTGTAAAGAGCAAAATCAGAATATTGAGGCACCTTTATATAGGGCTAAATTGTGTATATATTTATCAATTTTATATATTTTATTTGTTAAATGTAAACAGCATTTATGTTAAGAATAATCTTAAATCATTCTACTGGCCTATTTCTACTGTTCATATATACAGTCTTTTAGATACATAATTATATACTTTCACTGTTTTATTTCAAATCCTAATTTTAATTAAAAACTATTATGTAATAATCTTCTGAGATGAATTGAAATGATGTATGACATTGAATTCATACTACAGGAACCTAGGATCATATACACTGAACTGGTTTAAGTTCTACCTAAATACAATTATTTTTGTAAATTTAAGTTTTCCTTCACTTGGTAATTTATTTTCCATAAATACACATGTAAAGATGAGATGATCAAATCTTATCATATGATCACCACTTTTGACCCGAAACCATACTGTTTCTGTGAGCTCCACAATTACTGACAATAAAAGTACTAAATTTGACAATAACATCCTCCACTGATAGGTTCCATTTTGTTTGTAATATGTTTTCTATTTCCTTCATTTGTTATTTTCTACAATATATTTTTGTTTTGTTACTGGTAATACAACTTTTGATTATTTATGTTTGTTTATCGACCAAATTTATTCTAAATTTGAATGAATTACTATATGGTATATTTCAACATTGTTTGTCATTGAGTCAAAATATTTCCCACCTCTTCTGACTTATCATTTTTTTTTTTTTTTATTTTGTTGATTAAAATTTTTAAGTAGATATATACTTCTAACTGCCAATGTTTCTCTGTAAGGTAATTTTATTGCTTTAAAAGACTGCAAAGATATGAAAAACAAATGACGTGTTAGTAAAATTTGACCAGAATTTTCTGTGCTAATAAATCTGGGGTGTGGCTGTGATGCAAATGATTAATGATTATTGCATGTTTATACGTATTCTTCTTTATCATAAATATTACAAAACCTCACTTAATGTTATATTACATATAATTGTTATGAGACAAATAAAATGAGATAATGCAAATGACAGTGGATTATAGGCTACAAAGTGCATTGAAAATAAAGTCTATTATGATAACTATATGCCATAACCAAAGAAAGTTCTGAATTTGCATGATGTGTATCAAACAACTTAGAACCAATTACTATACTCACTGTTGGGATAGTGTAATTGCCATTGCAAAATGGTAATGGAAATCATGACATTTTAATTCAGTGCATGTAATTTCTTAGTATTGGAATTTAGTGGATATAAACTATGTGTAATGGAAATACATATTATGTGACACAAAACAAAAATCAAAACTTTCTAGATATTACACTTTCAAATACCAATTAGCGAAGTTTGCCTTATAAAGGTACATTTTGATATGTTGTAGTGGAACTTTTGTATTTTAGCCTCATATTACACAATTTGACAATTTAAATATTTTCACTTTGTTACTTTTGATTGAAAGATTATCCAATGAACTATGCATTTAGAAAATGAAAATATGTGACTTAGAAAAAATAAGGAAGAAATGGTTAAAGAAACTAGTTTGGAAAAAGAATAAAAAAAAACATACAAACAAAACCAAAAGGTCTATTCTGTGACATACGATAACTATAGAATTTTCTTATATAGTGTTGCTTATAAAATGGTAAGTAATAAATACACACACACACACACACACACACACACACACATTTTAATGCTGATAGAAGCCTGATGAGTTAAATTCTATCTTACTTATTTTACATACAGGAAAGCTGAAGTACTGAGAGATAAAGTAACATGTCCTGAACGGAACTAAAATTTGAATGTAGGAAATTCAGCTGTACTTTTCATAACCGTAAATACAATACTATACTGGTATTCAGAATTTTCAAAACACCCCTTCTTGTCGAACTCTTTCTTTAAACTCTCCTTCATAGCAAGTGCTTAAACTGCACTGCTTCTCCTTGCTATTTAAATATAAAGTTTTTGAAACTAAGGAGGCGGTTATTTTTTTAATCCTCATATTCTAAGTTCCTAATGTTATCTACTGGCACATAATCATTTCTAAATAAATGTTTGCTAGGAGCACGAATTCTACCTCCAAATTGGTATGCTTTTAACTACATCCCCAACCTCATCTTAATGTCTTTCTAGTTATTCATCAAAGACTCGGTTCCAATTCTCTTGCCAAATGTGTCATTACTCAAAATCTCCTCGGACTCACATACATTTTATGATATTCTGTTCAATGTTCCCCAGGATTCTGTATGTACTTCTACAATAGCACTTTTCATTGTATTGTCTTTAATTTTTGGCCCACCCATGTCCCCACCAGGCTGTTTCAGGTTAGGTATCATCAAGTATTTATAGTTGCATTCCCATGCCAACACAAAGTGCTTCATCTGTCATAGTGTAACCACTTAAAAAGTTCTGCAAGTTAAAAGACAGTAATTTCTCTTTTCTCTCTGCCTTCAGTATTAAGAGACTAATGAAATTTTGGCCAGTTCAGACTCTATACATTAAATAATGAAATTCGTTGTAAGATACATGATTATTTCTAATATGTAAAAAAAAAAAAAAAAAAAAAGTATAAAGGGAACAAAAGTGAATCTCAGAATCCAGGAAGGAGAGTAAATTCCTAAATGCACCATAACAATTTGGGCAGCGTGTCATTGGGTAGGGGAACGAGTAGGTTTTTAAATCATAGTTGTGATGAGCCATCCTCCTGCCACTTACAAATTATGTCTTTGGTCAAGTCACCATGTTACTTAGACTTAGTTTTGCATTTTGTAGTTAACCATGCATATTTATGAGGTTACTTTAAGGGTGAATTGAAATATATGCGAAAAAGCTTTGTAAAATGTCAGTATAGTTCATGCAAAGCTAAGTAATGTGCAAGACCCCAACCTGCCACAGCCTCGATGCATAAACTAAAACAATGGTTTAAGCATTTTTGACACTGAACTAAAGTTGGTGTGTGTATTATAATTTTATGTTTTAATAGTATAAGTAAATATTTTGGAATGGTATACATATAAATGCGTGTTTGCATGTTTTATTTTATTTTACATGTATATAAAACTTCACAAATAGTTGTGTTTGACTATGAACTTTGCTATGTTCTATTATTTTATTCTATGATACTTGTCATTTATTTATAAATGCTATTTAAAACACAATTACATAACTGATTTTGTTACCCACAGTTGAATCAAGTCCCAGAATTTGAAAACCACTGTGTGATAGTCTGGCTTACTTTGGGGAAGATAACAAGTGTTATCATGGGAAAGAGGATTTCAATGAATTGTGAAAATTATTTTGGTACTCATTAGGAAAATTTAGAAATATTCTGGTTTTCCCCATTTTTTGACATTCATTAAAGCTTAACTTGCTCTGTTAGTAATAGGCAAGGCCAAGAGTCTTACTTTGATTAACAAATATGAGAAGTGACATATTTTAGTTCTATATAAAGGACTAATAAACTGTGAAATTTGCCATCTCCATCTCTTGCTGCATGGCAAGTCTCTATGTACCTTGTGATACAGCTCTTACAGCTTTGGTGTCAGGGTGAGAAGACGTGGGTACAGCATCAGGCAGCTTCTGTAGGACACATAGTAGGAGTAAGAAACAAATTTGTTGTATTCTGACTGATTAATAAACTTAGAGCAGTATTTTGTTGATGTAATAACCCAATTTCATTTAGTTTGTCTGTCTGTTCAAGTGGAGATTAAAAAAAGAAAACAAACAATCCAAAAAAAAAATATTATTAGATATTGAAATGCAGACACCTATATTACATAGTGGTACAAATATATTTTTAAAAGTTGCCTGCAGAAACTTCGAAGATGTATCATCTACCTAATACGCTTGTAGCACAATGGCAAAAAGTGAGAAATTAGAAGACAGAGAATACATAAATTTTTAAAAAATGCAGTGTTAAAATAGAGAACAGAGACACAGACACACAAGAAGAATACCAAGTGATGAATAGAGACAGAAATTGGAGTGATGCATCTTCAAACCAAGAAAAGTAAAGATTCCTAGTGAACACCAGAGGTATAAAGAGGCAAGGAAGGATCCTCCCCTGAAATTTTCAGAGGGAGGATGAACCTGTTTGATTTCAGATTTCTGGCCTCCAGAAATCTGAGACAATACATTTTGATTGTTGTAAGCCACCCAGTTTGTGGCAACTTGTTCTGGCAGCCCCAGCAGACTGATATATGAGTTCAACGTCTTATCTTCTAGGAGAAGGTATGCCTTGGAGCAAATAGCTAATTTATTTTTTCTCAGTCTTGTCACTGTTTAATATAGAAATGGGGAAGTATGTCAACTCCCATTATTTTTTAACAGAGAAGAGTTATGTCAGTTTCAATTCTCACTTATACTACTTCCTCACAATCAAAATGGAATTTATTGACTAACAGAGTAGTAATATATGTGTACATATAATATTAGGATAGGCTAGGGAAGTAATATTTGACTGATTTATTTAAACAATTTTATCTTATTTCTATGAAGAAATGTAATAGTTTCTATACAGAAAAATAAATGCATGGCTTTATATTATATCATTAGAAAGACGGTATAATCCTTAAAGTACACTCACCTTCTGAAATAATTGGACAGAAGTAATATACTCACTATTGATGAACATTGTACCTTGGACATTCAGTTATAACAAAACCTACTACTCACATGTAAAGCTGAACTAGGGATTGATTGGTGCCTGGCCCAAAGTCAACCACTGAGAAACTGCAACACTCTAAAGATAAGGTTTATCTTCAACATTTTCTGTAACAGGGACCCTTTCTGGTAGACTCATCGCAAGAACAAGCATAAATAGTAAATAGTGCAAAGTCCAGTGAAATACAGGAGAAAAGCAGAATGAAGAAGCTATGATGTAAAGGGAAAGAAAGTAAACTTATGTGTTCCCAAGAAGGAATGAAATGCAGTAATAATAAATAACTAATTTGCTCTTAGAGAAGATCACCAGAGTAGGGAAAATAAGTTTGCATGTATTCTTAGGGGGAGTATGCCATGCAAAACTTGAAGTGTATTTTTCTACTTTCTGTATTACTTAATCTGTGTGGCAAAAGGATTTATTGTTTTATTCTCTCTCTCTCTCTCTCTCTCTCTCTCTCTCTCTCTCTCTCTCTCTCTCTCTCTCTCTCTCCCTGTTTCTTTATTATATGAAGATTCAGTGAGTCAGTTAATTTGACTCCTAACAAAAATACAATTGGAAGCAGTTGTCAAAATTTGTAGAAGCAGGAAAATTTTAGATCACATGAAGGGAGTAAGTATACATCCATGAACATGCGATAAGGTTTAGTGAAGCAAATAATGCTTTGTCTAAATTCCAAGGGTTTAATTGACTAATTAGAATTGAAGACTGAGTCTGAAAAAAGATACACATAGTTATACTTTGGAAATAAAGGAATTACTGACATCGCTACAGAATTCATACTTCATATCTATGTTTTATAGAAGTTAACAAAACAAGACAAATGAACGACTTAAAAAACACAGACACCTGTACTTCAAATGTGAAGAAGTGATGGGTGTGGAGAGAAAGGGAAAAGATGGGGGTATGACAATAGGGTGTGACAGTGTTGATTAACACTAATTTTGGTACTTGAGAATAAATGTAGCTTGTTGTAGTACATAGTCTTGGCTAGAACAACTCCAGATAAAAACACAATACACTTGAGCTATTTAAATGATTGATTAATTAACCCATGGCTTAGTTCTGGCTGTTCTTTCCTCCCCACCCTGATCTAGTGTCCCTGTTTATTCTTTACCCTTCATTGTGTTCTGAAGACTGACCTGTATAAACTTTATCAATAGGGTTTCTTTTCTTCTGATTTTGTGTTGGTTTTGACCAATAGGAGCCCTGGCAAAAAATAAGAAGGAAAGAATATGAGTTTGTCACATTTTTCCTTCATTTTCTCCCATTAATACCCATGTTACTAGGAGCTGAAGGTGTTACTACCACGGTCAGGGAGGAACTTTCTAATAAATACTAACCTCTCAAGTTCATTAAGCATTCTTTATTTTTGATTCTCCAGACAGAAGGATGGTAATAGATTTGTACTGTAACTAGTCCTAGATTATTGTACTATCTGTTTCAGTTCTCTCACAGTTAGTTCACGTGTCCGTAAACAGTCCTTTTATTTATTTTTTCCTCAAATTTCTGGTTTTCCCAACTTTACTGAGGAATAATTAAAAAATATAATTGTATATATTTAAAGTGTATAACATGATGATATGATATGAATATATATTGTGAAATTATTACAAAGAAGATCAGGATAATTAATACATCAATTACCTCACATAGTTAACTCTTGTGTAGGGGGGGAGTGAGAATGTTAAAACCTATTCAACAAATTTCAAGTACACATCATATTATTAGCTACAGTCATCGCGCTGTACATTAGATTCTTTGAACTTATTCTTCTTAACTATGCTTCTTGCTGGACTCTGAATAGCACAGAGTCTGGAGACATTTAGTTATAATTCCACAGAAGCTTTGGAGTTTTCAGTTAAAGAAACAATAAAGAAATTCAAAGGTCAGAACTATTTAAAATGATTGAGCTTTGCAAAAAAAAAAAAAAAAAAAAAGAAAAGAAAACGAGATTTCCATAGAACATTTTGCGTTGTCAGTTTTATTTATATTATAAATATCATTCCATATGTAAAGATATCTTTGAAGTGCTCATTATATTTTGAAAGATAATATTATCTTATGTTTCCAAGAATACTAGTTTATTGGCTGAAGGTCTATTCATTAATATTTATTTTCCTTCCCAACCTACCTTTCTCTTCTCACCATCTACATTTTTCATCCACTGTTCTATGCACTCTGTAGGAACTTCTAGACCCATCCAAGAGATCTACACATCTTTATCATCCACTTACTTAGATTTACCTGTACATTCATAGAAGTAAAACAAACCTTGTGATTCCCATTCAGGATATTATGATGAAGAGATGACATGAACTATGCAACCTGTTCTAAAGTCAGGTACATAAAATAGCAAATGTTTAGATAAATAAACAAACAAACATATAAATAACTACAGGCTGTGGAAAAAAAGACAAAAGACCTCTGAGCACTAGAAATAAAACAGGAGCACCCAGCTTTAAGCATAAGATTAATTGTCCAGCCTTCTGAGCAAAAGGGCTTAAAAGGGGGCAATCTGGTGGGGAATTTGACCTTAGGTGGGTGATTAGAACCTAAATCAACCTACATATCATAGGTGATTAGAACGTGAACCACTGAGAAGCTGTATGGTTTGTCATTGTTTAATAAAACCATATTATGATACCTGAACTAAAGAACTTATTCAGAGCTGATAAAGGCTGGAATATTTCCACATTATATGTATGCACCAAAGGAAAGAGTAAAGAAATAATATATATATATATATATATATATATATATATATATATATATATATATAGTAGTTGTACTATATATATATATATAGTATATATATAAGTAGTTGTTGCAAAATCACCTTTGCATTAATCTTCTACCATTTGATGCATAACAAATGTAATACATGATTACTTACATTACTAAGTTATGAAATTTCAGAACTACAAATGACATGAACTATTTTATTCTATCAGACACATAAAGAAAAATTAAATATATTTTCCAAGATCTCATAGATAATTAAGGAAGAAGATGTGATTGCCAGCATTTTGATACAGCTTTCCACCTTTTGCATAGATCATCTTGTACTTTTCTTAATTAACTTTGTAAGTACAGATACTTACATTAGACATTTCTCACTTCCACAACACAGATTTCTTTAGTCACTAATACTTCAATTGTAACAGCAAATTTGCCAGGCTTAAATCCTAAATTAATGATAGATTAAAATACCAGTGCAATAAATATTTCAGAAGTTAAACCAATCAAGGTTTTCTGTATGTTGTTTTTTTTTTTGGGGGGGGGTGGAGGGGCGAGTGGGAACATAGGAACTAAAAGATGCATCAGCAGAAAAATAACTCTTCAACATTTTTAATTGTACACTTGTCATTTACTTATTAAAAATGTGACCATTAGTTATGATGTGCCTGATACATATTTAGGTGTTGTTGACACAACATTAAAGAGGGAAATTTAAATATAAGATAATTTCAGATAGTGATAAGTGAACTAAAGAAATTAAAATGTTAATGAGCTTCAGCAAAACAAAAGTTTCATCAGGTAGAACCTCTTGTTACATGACAATTCATCAGAGACATAATTACTGAGATAGTCAGTAATCAGAAGATTAAAATAACAAGAGCAAAGACTCTGTAATTAGTAAAAATAAGAGTATAGCTGCAAAATCAAAAACTTGGTGTAACCTGAAAACAGAAGTAAAGACAGTCTGGGTGCAGCAGAATTAGGAAAAATAGATCATTTTATGTAGGAAATTCTAGACCATATTAAGGTGCATGTGTTATTTTAAGAACAAATGGTAAACCTTTAGAGTTTTCTATTTTATGACTTTTTAAAAAAAATATGGTTGAAGTACATGATTTGGGAGTTAAAAAGATCATTTGCTGGCTCTGATCTTGAAAGAAAAAATATTTCAGACACTAGAAGAGGAAACAATTCTCAAATAAAAAATATTCTGATATATCCAAATGGTTGAGAAACTTATGGAAAGCTTAACAATTGTACTAATCATCTCAGATATACAAATTTTGGTGACTTTGACATGATTACATTCAGAAACATGGCATATGGGAGTGTAAATTGGTGCATTCAGTTTGCAAAATTATTGGTATCCACTAAAACTGCACATTTCCATCATATTTACCTTTTCAAAACACTACACATAGATTCCACTCAATAGAAACAAGCACATACATACACCAGTGGACATATTCAAGAATATTCAAAATAACCCTATTTATAATAGCCGCTTACCTAGAAACCACCTTAATTCCCATCAACAGAAAATGCATGTCTAAATTACACTATAGTAGCTCAGTGAGAATGAACAAACTATAATTATGCTCAGCATATTTAAATGACTCTCACAAACATAAGGTTGAATGAAAGAAGACAGACACAAAATTACACTGTTGTTTCCCTTTATGTAAATGTCAAAAACAGGCAAAATAAACTTATGCTTATAGACATGGGTGACCTTCTGGTCATGGGATATTGACTATTTCTGAGGTCCTGCTATATTTTATTTCTTGATCTATAAGGTGGCTATATGGGTATATATGTTTTGAGAAAATGTATCCATTTGTGTGCCTGATTTGTAACTGTTTGTGTGTTTTCTTTCACCTCAGTAAAATAATGGAAAATAAAAAAAAAGAACTATGAATTCCATGTGGTACATGACTGTATGTGGAGAACATAGTAGATAGAAGACATTGCTGTGATTTTCATAATAATGGCGACTTGCACTAGATTTGGGAGGGGATGGGGTGGTTGAATTCACCATATATCCTGGAAGCAACAATTATATTACATGTTAGGCTAAGTATAATTATTTGTGAAATTGAGTTCAGATCTTATTTCTAGATATGTATACAATAAATCTCAGAAATTAAAAAATGGACATAGAATAGAAATTTAAGTTAACAAATTTTGTTTATGAACTGTAAATAAAACACATCTGAATTTTATGGAAATATTATCTAATATTTTCTAATTATTTCAAATTATTTCAATTATTTTCAATTAATTTTAAGGTTATAAGAAAAAATAACATGTTACAATCCCTAAGTTACTGCATGTAATTTCTTAAAAAGTGGTTTCTTTTACCTGATAACTACTTTAAGGAGATTGTAATTCTAAGTTCTCTCTCCTTTCTTCAGTATGACACTTTAACTTTTGTTTAGTATCTTCTCTATGAATTGTTCTCCAAATAAGGCAAGGTGACATAGCTCAAGGCTCCAGCCTTTCCACTTTTGGAACAGGGAGTTAGGAACAATAGTTTAGGTGGTAATCTAATGGCTAGATTTATAGTACAACAACACTGGGAAATATCCTATTGGTGAAATCCCAGAAAGATCGTCATGGAATGTTAACAAAGAGGAACCTAATGATTTTCTTTCCCTTTACCTATTAATCTCTGTCCTCTTCTTCCCCATGATCACCAATCCTAAGCAGGTAACCCTCAACAAATTTAAGGTGGCATGAAAAGTCAATACAGTATAATTTTTAAGAGCAGTGCAGACCATGTCTTGGAGGAACTTCCAGGAAAACTGTCAAAATAAATAAATAAAGGACACTAGGATAAAAACAAACACAAACCATTTATCCAGAGGTTCTATAGCAAGGTACTCAACCACCATCACTTGTGTTTGGCAGAGACTCCACGGCAGGCAGGGTGTAGGGAAAAGGGAATGTTTCAGGTAGGTTCTGATGGGAATTTTTAGGAAGTGTGGAAATAAATATCACTCAAACAAGAACAATGGGAGTCTATATGTTTAGAATTTGCTATATAACAAGGAATCATCCATCACTTTCTCTTGACAAAGCCTCAAAGTCAGGCAGTAGAATAAAAAAGCTTTTTTATAGTGAAAAGAAAGAAAAGACTTCAGGGTATGCTCCACATATGGTCCCATTAAGGCATAAGAAAGCTGGGGATGGTCCAACTAAAAGTGGGCACTTTATGTGGATTAAAGATCAGTTTTCTCTTGTTGGTCCAGATTTGGCAGTGGGGATAAAAAATAAAAGGAAATTGGCCGTCATGAACCAAGTCCTGACTCTTCTAGGTCAATAGCTGCAGAGGTCCTAGTTTGGCTTCTTGGACTTGTTGCTGCAGAGGAGGTGGATTAAAGTTCTATCATCATTTATAGTCTAGCTATTAACATTATTCAATCTATATTCATTTATACTTATATCCAGTCTCTCACTTGTGCTGTGTTATACCATCCAATATTCCCTGAAAAGCTGAAGGACCTATTTCTCAGCTTCTGGAATTCCCTGCTACCAGGTCCAAATCCATATCTCTTTTCTTAGGAGCAACATACATCCAATTGCTGGTAGATGTGCAGTTTTTTGTTGTTGTTGTTTGTTTGTTTTTTCCAAAACCACTTTCTCCACCTGAGAACACTATGAAGGGACCATACAGCTCCAGATCACCCCAGGGGGTTTGCCAAGGTCACATTATGACTGAATTGAATCTTCACTTTCTTCTCTGCCCAATCCTGCTTCTTTCACTTTTCCCAGTTGTTGATCACAAGATTTCCAATGACCTTCATTCCAACTTAAATGTTCCCAGGGAACTTGACCTCCCACTTCAAATAATAAGATTTCTATCTGTGAAAGGTGATAGTTACCACACTTCTCAGCTAGAGATATAATGATTTAATGGCTACACTTGTGTAAAAATTTGCAATCATCATTAACAGAGGTTTTAAACATATGAGGGTTTACAACTTAGTTAAAATTACTTAAAATATAATGACAAACCTGTATGTCTATACCTATATATTTCAGTCTACAGCAAATGAATGACTCCATGAGTTGGAAGATCGTGGACTCTGTTAAACAGGTATTTAAATTTTCCTTCTCTATTAGATTCAAAAATTCCGTGATATGTTTGTCAGTTCTTGTTTGCTTTCCTCTATCATGTTATTTTTTTTTCACACTCCAATACCCAAGCTTTGCTAATTTATCATTTTCTATGTCACATAATATGTTTCAATTGTGATGTATTATTATCTGTTCACAAGTTTCCCCTTTTAATGAAATACAGAGCACTTGGTTGTCCTACACTGAGAGTCATCTTCTATTCTAGAAATGTGTTTATTTTCTTATTCTGACCAATAGACTCTGTGTTCTGAAGGCAATTAGTAGTAAATAGTCACTAAATTATTAAAATGTCTACATAGGCATAAAATCCATTTGCAAATTTTCTCCTAACATGTTCGTAGAATTGATGGTTATATCTCTTCAACTTTCAATCAACAGGAATGGGATAGCAAGCCCAAGGAAAGATAAAATTTTCTTAAAAGTGTAGAGTTCATTGGAGACAATCAGGATTGAGAATGCTACTAGTAATTATTAGGGCATGCCTGATCAACTTGTTTGTTCTTTCACATGTGAATTACTGAATTGTCTTGGAATAAGCATGATGATGATTGAAAATAAATAACATAGGTTAAAAATTGATTTTATCTTTATATTTTATCCAATTATGTTTCCTACCATTTATAGGCATAATATAGCATTTGTCAAACATTTTACACACAATACCTTATTTATATCAACTACCTTGAATGGTGGGCAGACACTCATGTATACTTTTGCAAGCACAGTAAGTGAGAAACGAGGCTCAGTTATCATGCAGTGTACCTGGTGATTAAAACCAGGTCTCTACAGTGCCAAGCTGTGTGCATTTTATCATTTCCACCACATTTCTTCTTAATATATCATTGAGCATTTTTATGTATTAGCTATATTTCTGTCCTATTCTTCTTGTACTTCTTAAATAAAACTCTGGAAATGAGTACCATTTGTAAGGATGCATTATATCTGACAATACTGAAGAGTGTGTCTCCAAGATTCTCACAGTCATTTCTCACACACTTCACTGATGCCAAGAGATGAATTTCACTTCAGTTCTCTTGAATTGGCTTCAAAACATAGTAGTTTTTAATTAATCTCTTCTTCGCTAGTTTTTCTCTACTTTATAATTCTCATTAGCTTTAAATAACATGTCCCAGACCATCAACTTTTATGCTTTTGTTTTGTCTAAGAGTTTGAATAAATTTAATTACTGAATACTTTCCCAAGGTTCTATAAATTTGATAGATACTTTTTTTCCTTAAATCTGTTCTTCCTCACAGATCATATTGAAGACTGCAATTTCTCGGATATTGGCCATATTCTTACGTTCCATGGGAGGTATAAAAAAAGCTGTCAATCTTCTCAGTGCCTAGAAGCTGTATATATGTGAAAATGCCAAGCATTCACAATAGCAGATAGAGTTTTATTCATTTTTTTCATTTATAAGCTTATTTATATGTATATATTCTGCCAATCTTCCAATTCACCAAAAAAGATGAAAGTTTCATTATTTTTCTTTACTATATAAATACATAAATATTATTCTTAAGTATATAAAAACTGAAATAAAAGAGAAAAAAAGGCACAAGGAAACCGGTAGATGCGACTACTATTCACCACAGTATTTCACGATTATTTGCAAAACCCAAAATCCGAAGTGAATATTTCAAAAGCTGTTGCTACAAGAATAGCTTTTAATCTGCACACTTTCGTGCAAGTCTGTTCTTCAGAAAAATTGAGGCCTTTGAATTAGAAATTAAACGTTTGTGAAAGAAAAGTTCATCAGGGTTCTGAGCACCTAGAAACACGGTCCACATTTCCTCTTGATAGACCAAAAAAAGAAAAAAAGAAAAGAGGAAAAGATGCACTTTTTTTTTTTTTTTTTTTGAATGGGCACTGTCTCATGTCAGGGAACACAGTTGTGAGGATAGAAACTGGGCTTCTTTCAGTTTTCTCACATCTCCTTTCATGTACGCCCTATTTTGCCAACCACAAAAGTGGCTTTGGGAAACAGCAGAGCAATAGGATAGAAAGGAACACACAATGACACTATCATATCTTTCTAGGACTGCTAAATATTAGATTGCTATGAAATAGAGAAATGGACTTCTAAATTATTTAATTTTCCATTATGTTTTGATTGTTTGGTACTGCAACAAAGCCTGTATCATAAAAAAATACTGTTGTTTTTCTTGTTTGTTTGTTTAACATGAAAGCCAAAGGACACTGGGAAAAAGAATACAAAAATGATTCCCATAGGAAAACAAACAAAAGGCAGCTGAAGATAAACTCCTAATAAAAATTCTAAAATAGGAGAAATGTACACTGAGGAAGACATATTTCCAGCAGCCTATGAAATCACTCTGCTCTTTCTTGAAGAATATTTCTAAATGGTTATGCTCAGTGAGTGTAACATCTCCTTGGCAACCTCAAGGCAAAGCAACTACTTATTTGAAAGTATAAAAAAAGAGGACCAGCTAAACTTTGATGATAACTAGTGTGACATATAATGATTTAGTGGCATTTTGATTTTTAGAGGTTAAAAATCAACACTATTACTTTTCAAATTGATAGGTGATCCATATTCAGGTAGATGATAAGGACTGTTTTACATTATACGGAACACATATACAGAAAAGCATAGTCATAAAAACAGCATTAAGTGTAGGTGGCCACTAACAAGTAGAATACCAGAAATTCAGTTTATATATTTTGATTACTTTCTCCCTCTGGAGAATAAAACAACTTTTGTTAGAAGTACTTGTATTGGTACAGATATTGGTTATGAGATCGCCACATTATCCTCCAAGGTCATGACAAAGCTTTGCCAGATGCCTTATCAGCACTTCTAAAACAAGCTGAAAATCCACTAATGGTAGCATTGTTGTCTAACCTTGCTGTTAACATGAATCACCAATTTACTACTTGCCAAAGGTGAGCTCCAAGGAACAGAAGAAAGATTCTTTAGGGATCAAAAAATTACCTTTATAAAAGGTTTGGAAATTAAAAATAGTAGATCAGCAAAAAGATAAGAAAAGAAACTTAAGAATAAAAAATAAATTAAAAAAAAATCTATCAACCATAGTAGGTCATTTACTTAAAATGTTAGTTTAAGGTGTAATTTAAAATGCTGACTCTATTACAAAGATTTAGCTAGTTTGAATCACAGCTTACTGAGTTTTCTAATCATTCTCTCCTCCACTTTTACTTCCTTGAAAGGCTAGCGATCTCCCATTACTGCCTCAGGTTTATTTAATTATGTATTACCCATAAATGGCACTGTTTATCCATTTGTAAACTTCAGGTGTCAGCATGTATACAAAACCCTTCCTGTTGAAACAATGCATTTTGCATATTTTTTAAAAATGTGTTGTACTTTCTTGAGTCCCTTATATCCCACAGAACACTGTCTCCCTTATTCACGTGTAATGATACCATCAGAGCAAGAACTGTAAGTCACTTAAAATCAGAAACAAGAAAGAAAAAAAATAGATTAATGTGTTTCCTAAATTATCTCATCTAAGTTTCAAATGAAGAATTGTTTTGTCTCATAAAGAGTCTAAGATGCAGTCCGATTTACTCTATCTGATGGGTTTTAAAAATCTTGCTAATTAGGCTTACTGGGGAAGAAATAGCTCTCTGCAGAGACTGATAAGGGAGAATAAGGGAGAATGCCAGGAGCATGGCGATGCAGGAAAATGAGTTTCAGAAAATGTGCTCCTCTTGATTTTCTGATACTCTCACAGAATACTAGATGGCAGTAAAAGAAAGGGACAGATGGTTGGAAACAAAAATGGCAAATAAGAGTGCTGGTCAATTTCAGAAATACCCCTTATTATGGTGTGCACTCATAATTCATGTTAAAGCCCTGTACCCAGTACCTCACAATTTGACCTTATTTGGAGACAGAGTCTTTAAAGTGGTAACTATACTTAAAATTGAGTCATTAGAGTGAGGGTTAATCTAAAGTCTTGTGTTTTTTAAGAGATTAGGACACAGGCATAGGGAAAGCACCTGACACATACATGCAGACAAATGACCGTGTATATACTGGGTGAAAAGGCAGTCATCTGCAAGCCGGGGAGAGAGAATTCAGAAGAAAACAAACCTGGTGACATCCTGATCCTAGCTTTCCAAATTATGAGAAAATAAAGTCTATTGTTTAAGCAACCCAATCTATGGTATTTTGTTATGGCAGCCCTACCTAAGTCATAGATCCCTACCTTTTTAAAGAGGATATAATAATTCAGGAATCCACTCACCTGCCTAGAACAGGTAAATAGTAGAACAGAAAACAGTGGGTTGGTCCAGGGAAGTGGCCTGACCAACTCTCTCGCTGACCAAAAAATAAATAAATAAATAACATCTTCCTTTTTCCCTTTACACTCTGGCTTCCTGCCCTTAGACTGGCCTTATTTCACATTGTTTAAGTGATTTCTAAACTTCTGTTTATACCACCTAGCAATTCTCAACTGATCTTAACTTTCATTAAAAACAAACATAATAGCACTTAAGGAATTTCAGGTATGGTAGCGTTGAACGTGAATCTCAGAATGCTAAGGATCAGTCCCACATCCATAAAAACTCGGAATGCCCTAATCAGTATTCTCATAGTCAGCTAGCAAATATAAGCAAGGATCACATTTGTCATTCAGAGGTAATTCTGCTCAAGCACAGAATTAGTGTAAATATGTCTCAAAATTCATGTTGAACAGGCTATATCACCACAACACCAATGATCACCCAGGTATAAAGGGCTTATATGAAGCTTTCTAGGTTTGTTCTCTTTTATTTTCACCTCTCTCATATGTGAGGATTGTTTAATATAGATGAAGGCCACTCATTTTTTAGTTAAAATATCAATAATTGATTTGAAATATGTAAAATATTTATTATCTTATCCTGAATGTTCAAACTCTTTTACAAATCTTCATATGATCAGGTCCAAACTAGTTAAAACCTGCTCACAAGAAAGGAATTATATTGAGAAGATTAACTATTTCCTTTAAAAATTATGAAGAAACTAGGGGTAATAAACAATAAAAAAGCAAAATAATCAAGTATCAAGCTATCCATAAGAAAAAGTATTAGTTCATATAACATAACTTGAATATGATAGATTGAGGAGATTTTAGGTAAAGCTAAGACAAATGAATTGGTCACACAGTAGATTAAGATAGTGGAAAGATATCTTTTTAAGAATGAATTACAGTTTACTTACAATATATCAATTTGCTATTTAAATGTTTAATTAATTTTAGTTGCATAAAAAACACAGATATAGTATGTGTAAACATGCAATATCACAGAACTGTAAAATCAAGCTATTGTGAGAATAATAACCATTTTAATTATTTTAGGTAATATTAAAATATGTTGGAAAACAGTATAAAAACAGACTCCTCCAAAATCTATTATTTTCCCAGTATGTCTTGATTATCATTGTAGCTTAGAAATTTCCTTCTATTATACTCATATGTCTTGAAGTCTTGTAGTGTCATTCTGACTGCTCTTCAATATTATGTTAGCTATTTTGATTTTTCCATATACTTGTATAAGTTTATTGAAATACACAAAATAACTTGTTGAGACTCGGATAGGGAGTGTGTTGAATCTACATAAGTTGAGAAAGCTGACAACTTATAATATTGAGTCTTTCTATGCAAGAACATCAAACATTCCTCCACTTATTCAGATCTTTGATTTCTTTCCTCAGACTTTTATAGTTTTCTTCATATAAGTCTTGTACATATTTTGTTAAATTCATACCAAAATATTTCATTTTTTTGTTGTTAATATAAATTATACTGTTTTTAATTTTCAACTCCACTTGGCTGATATATGGAAAAGCAATTGACTTTTGTATATTACTCTTACATCCTACAACTTTACTACAATTGCTGATTAGTTCTAGTGTGTTGTTTTGTTGCTGATTCTTCAGGATTTTCTGTGTAGATAACCATGTCGTCAGTAAACAAAGGTATTTTCTTCCTTCTAATCTACATGTTTTCTTTCCTTTCTTGTCTTATTACATTATCTAGAACTTCCACCACGATGTTGAAAAAAAACTAATAAGATACATCATTGCTTTGTTCTTCATCTTAGTGGAAAAGCATATAGTTTCTCATCATTAAGTACAATATTAGCTATGGATTTTTATGTATGTTCATTATCAAGTTGAGGAAATTTCCTTCTATTATACTAAATTTTAAAAACCTAAATGTTTAATTTAGGGCTACCATACTAATGAACACAAAACATATCTCATGACAATTGAGACCGTTTCAATGAAATTATTTGGGGTTACATTTATTTTGGTTGTTACTTGTTTCATATTTTAGCAGCGCGTAGCATTAAATTACCTAAGATAATTCTGAACAGAAATGCATATTCAAGAAAGAAAAAGGACACATTAGTGTCACACACAAGTCTAAGGGACATTGGTCACTTGTCTGTCCCTAAATAATGATCTCTTTACTATATTTTGATATTTTCCCACCTTGTGAATCTTAGTCAGTGAAAGAGATCACTTCTACTATAGAAATAGAAGCAAAATCAGACATTTACTTTCTTGAGTAGTCTTGGAACTAGGTTAAAGCTCCGAAAGCCAATGCACACCGTATACCTCTAATTTAGAGCTATTATAACAAAGCAGTATGCATAATGAAAAATGTACTCAGATGGTGAACAGTAGTGACATTTATTGCTGCAGCAGCACCCACTATGTAAGGCATCAGTGCTTGTGCTACTAATGCAGTTCCATGCCCAGGGCCAGTAGCATGATGACCGAAAAAATAAAAACTCCTAGAGCTCTCCTTTAGTTTCTTCCAAATTGTGGCTGTATGATCGATGTGTAGTATTAGCACTCCACATCCCTCTACTGAAGTGTGGGTGCAGTGGTATCCGTCTGGGCATCAGATGAGCTTTAACTTCAGCTATTTAGTATATTTTGTTTGTATCTTTCTATTTTCTAAGCTTTAATTATAAGCCGCCCATCCAATATTCTTTTAATAAAACATTTTTATGTTTAATAAGATATAATCTTATTTTATTGCCTGCAACTAAGGTTCCTATATAATAATCTAGCATTGATTATCTACTATGGGCAAAATACTAGGATGTAATTGTTTTTGAATTGTGAGGAGTTATAATGTATAATTCTTCTTTCCTTCTTTCTTTCTTTCTTTCTTTCTTTCTTTCTTTCTTTCTTTCTTTCTTCCTTTCTTAAATTAAAGTTTATTTGGGTGACAATTGTTAGTAAAGTTACTTGGTCTCAATAACTTTGTGAGTTTATAGCTCCCCAAATCTTTGGAATTTCCTGAGAGATAAGAGAAATGGGAGCATCTTGTGTTGTAATATTTGGTCACTTGTCTTCAGTTCCTAAAAACACTTCAGAGCCATCAATGTGAAATGGATGCCTGGTTATTCATAACAAGACTTTTTCACCACAGTGGAGTTTATGGTAATGAAGGTGACTTTTAAAAAACACCTAACTACAGGGGTTGGTGTCCAAGAGAACAAAACATATGACTAGAAGCTTGGAACTTCAATCTCAATCCCTATCTCTGCAGAGGGGAGATGGGTTAGAGGCCAAATCAGTATCAAATGGCTAATGATTTAATCAATTGTGCCAAAGTAATGGAGCTTCCATAAAAACCCAAAGGAGAGTGTTCAGTGAACTTCTGCATTGGTGAACATATGCTGATGTGGGGAGAGTGGTGTGCCTGGAGAGAGCATGAAAGTCACATGCCCCTTCCCACATATCTTTCCCTATGCTTCTCTTCCATCTGGCAGTTCTTGAGTAATATTTTTTGTAATAATCGGTAATCTTGTGAGTAAATGGGTTTTCTTGAGTTCTGTGTGCCAGTCTAACAAATTAATTGAACCCAAGGACGGGGTTGTTGGATTGGTCAGAAGCACAGGTAAGAGCCTAAGCTTGTGGCTGATGAAGTGTATACGTGAGTATGTTTTGCGGGGAGAGGCAGTCTAGTGGGACTGAACATTTAACTTGTGGAATCTGATGCTATCTCTGGGTAGACAGTATCAGAGTTGCGTTAAATTCACAGACACCCAGCTTGTGTCTAAGAACTATTGGTGTCAGGAACACACTCACATTCTCATTCTGTTATTGTGTTTGGGAACCCAGTTTAACACTGAATCTCCAAAGTGATCCAAAATGACTGATTGACTCCTGTTCTCCACCTCTGCCTGCCTTGAGCTATGCAGATGATGATAGATAGATAGATAGATGATAGATAGATAGATAGATAGATAGATAGATAGATAGATAGATAGATAGAGGCAAATGTTAGGTATGTAATTGTGGTATATAGACATAGCACAATGATCTCCATGGTTCATCACAAAAATAACCACACAAACATTATTTTCTCTTTCTTTTGTGGGTTTGCATTTTTCTGATTTGCTCTTTATTTTTCCTCCCTTTAGTTTCCTTAAAACATATTTTATATAACTAAAGCCTATTATTATTTTACCATACAGATTTTATATCATTATTTTAGTCATACATTTGATACTTAATAGTATTATTATAAATCATTAGACAAATTGATCATTAATGACTGCACATTTAGTATAATTTACTAAATGACCTATTAATTCATATACTTATAGTGCCACCTTTAAAATATAGAAGTATTCTATAGTTACACATTAAAACAACTGTAAGTAGAACTAAAGGCTTGCAATTATATGGTCCTGAGTTTTGTATAAGGTTTGTTCTTACCATCATGTAAATTATTCCACTTATTTTGAATTTTATGTTTCGATATTTGGTATGTAAGGGGATGCTAAAGGGAAATCAGAAATAAATGTATGAAAATGATGATAACTTTAGTACCATACATGGTCTACTCCACTAGATAAGAATGAAAACTCATCAAATACCTGACAAGTTAAATTAACAGAAGCTATTTCTCAGTGGAAAGGGATTAACTTACCTTCATAAAGAACACAGAAGACACAAAGTGACAACTATTTTGACTTCTATGTTTGGTTTCAAAGAACATGTAGCAAATCAATGTCTCAAGGTATTAAACATGCAAAGTTAGTATTTTCACGAGTTTTAAGTTCATAGAAGAGAAATTTTGGCCATAATTTATGTCTGAAGGACAGCAATATACACTCAAGATTTTTCACTCCTTAAATAACACAAACGATGACAATATCTAAAGGAATATCTGTTGCTCTTTTGTGGAATAACATTTGTATTAGGCATCCATTCAAAATGTGTTATAATTAAAAGCCACATGGTGGAGACCCTATTATTCCTTAGAAAATAACAGAGACATAGTCATTGCTATTAATAGACACCATCATCAAATGCAGGTATAGGGCTACACTCAGATTGTTGTTGACCAGAAGGAGAAGGACAAGAAAAATTTTTATAATATTAGTTTTGTCTTTTTTATTTAGGTAAAGATGTCTTTTTGGGATACTGTTTGGAGCATCACAAGATTCCTTCTATCCTAATTTGTCTATTATTTCCAAACTAAGATGGCTACCTTAGTAACCAGAGACTGAGGGACCAGATTGCTGAAGATTAGGGACATTCAGAGGAGTGAGTTAACCTTCTGCTGGCCTCCTTTTCCCATGGGACATTTTCCGAACTTAGAGAGCAAAAGAGTGAAAGCCCACAGAAATTTACGAGACTAGACGTTCCAGAAGGATGGGAAGGCTAGTGTTTTTCATGCCACTGCAAATTAGAATGGAAGCTGACAAAAACCAATATCTGGAACAAATGATTTTAAGTAAAAATGATATTCATTCTAGCATAAAATACTAAGTCAATGTGTAACTTTCAACATTGCTTTGCCAAGTTTTGATTAAAAAATTGGCAATTACATATGAATTTTAAAATCCTGTACATAAAATCAGCAACTAGGATGCAGTCATGGTTTAGTTGTAAAGACACAATTTGTGTGTTTGTGTGTGTGTTTTAAAAATGTAATTATATATTTTAGGTTGACTACTTCTGTTTAAAATTATTTTGAAAAACTTTTCAAAGAATGTTTTAACTTGTAGTTTCTATAAATAATCATGTGTTTTACTATTATTATTATTATTATTATTATTATTTATTGTTTTATAATTAAATGCCATTATCCTTCAGACATCTCTGAGAATTTGTTTTCAAGCTCCTGGCTTAGAACTTGGATTAGGGAAAAAACAGTCTGAAATGTACAACCACATAAAGTGAAAAAGTACATGTTAAAGCTCTTTATATATGGGGTGATCACATAATTTATCATTCAAAGTGGAGTTAGAGTGAAAGGGTAACCCTTTATTATTTTGTCACAGAAAACCCAGATATATGATAATTCAATGCATAAACCTCTGTGATTTAAAAGAGCACAGAGTTCACATGTATTTGACCATAAATATTGATTAAAGTTGACTTTTAAAGGAATAAACAAACTGAGGGAGTACTAAGAGTATATTAAGTATCAAGCATTGTATTATATTAATATTAATATTATATTAAGTATTAAGAGTATATTGAGTATACAAAGATGAAGAGAATAGAATTGTTATGGATTTATAGGGATATCAGTTTCTATACTTGCCTATAGGTAAAATTACCACTAAAATACTATTTTTTAAATGGAGTAATGATACTGATTGGCTTCAAAATTAGAATATCTGACAATGAATATTATTAAATTTTCTCTTTATCACTTACGTTATTGTTATCCAGATAATATAAGTCAGTAACACATCACAAACATTTAGTAGCTTTTAAATTTTTTTTTCTTTGTCCATCATAATTGACATACAGACTAGAATATTTCCCACAGTAAAACCCAGATTATAATTGATAGCTCAAAGCATAATCATTATAAATATTAGAGAGACAACATAGTCAGTACTATATAAACATTTCAAAATTTGAGAAATTTCTTGGAAGTGGACAACATTCTAAAAGTCCTTTTAAAGGAAATCATTATCAATTAAAATACAAATCTACTTTTCACATTTGAGATGCCTGCACTGAAATGGATAAGGCAAAATCTGTTAGTTTTCATCTGCCTCAACTTCTACCCTGCTGAGTAGAGGATACCGGAAGTCTGATAACTGAAGACTCAGTGATCATTTTCTCTGCTGTATCAGTGGATGTGCCTTTTGGCAAGGTTGGAAGCAACACCTTCTAAAAGTAGGCTATCACTCATACCCTGGCTTGTCTGGTAGAATTGTAAAATAAAGTGCTATGTGGGATACAAAATTTCAGGGTTCATAGAGAATTTTAAGGGAAAAAAACATTAATTCAGTTAAATTGGATGCAACATTTGATACAGATTTTTCAATATTGTTTTGGCTGGCTGGAAAGCACATCACATACCGTTACTATATAAAATACATCAAAAACTTCATCTTGTCAAATAACGATCAGTATTTAGGTGTTAAGTATCATAAGTATTCTAACTAAGTGTGCTAAGTGGTACAATGTTTCCATTTCATGCAAATATCACACCTCATCTTACAGTTTGAAACACATAAATTTTGATCAAAAAATATCCTAGAATTATTGAAGAAAAGTGTAGTTACTCCTCAATCTATTAAATTTACATAGGTCATTTAAATAAATGTCTTAAATTGCTAGAATAAAGATTGAGAATTAAGGAGGAACTGATAAATTTCAGCAGCAACTTCAGACAATTTCCTCTGTGACTTGCACTCATGAATATGTTAAATGTTTACGTGTTAGCCCTTTGGGAGGTAAAGGGGAAGTCTTGACTTTCAGGATTTGTTGATTTCCATAGTGTAAATACACCTATTACAACTGATGATAAGCTACCTGAAAATTTGAAAGTCAGCTCCCATGAGCCCACATGAATTGACTCTAGCACACCACTGCTTGTATTCTTCCTATAGAGGAAAGAGATTATATTAATAAATATTTATTAATTTGCATATTCCTCTAAACACTACATATAACCTTAGGGATGTTAACATTTCCTTTTTCTATTGTTCATTCCCCAAAATGTTCTGATCGTCAATGATAACTTGTTTCCTATGTACTTCATTTCTATACAATATTTGTTGTTCCGTCAAGGAAATGACTATATACTTAATTGTGTGTGTGTGTATGTATGTGTGTTGTACTATTGTTATTACTATACATGCAGAGACTTGCAACATCATAAAAGCTGTTGGTGACAATGACCTTATGAGAGTAAAAGTCTATATGTTTAAGATTAAAAATCTATAGACTGAACTCCCATCGAATGAGTTGCCCTGAAAGTTTTCAAAGAAATTGACCATAGTCCCAGTGCTCACAACAATCAATTCTAGTCCACAGCCAGGGTTAGGTATCAATACACTGATTATTCTAGAAGAGCTGATACTTTCCCAATAACATCAATTAAGCTAGGAAAAGTTAGCATGTAGCTACATCATAGTGATGTTCTAACGTAGACACTAATCCCAGCAGCAGAGAAACCACCGCTTTGTTAATTCATCTTAAATGTCCCATTGTTTTATGGTTGTGGCTTTTCTCCCTGAGTCAGAGGTCCTGCCTTGACATTTCACTGTCCACCAGTGTGATGGAGCAAAAGCCATCCTGAATATGCGCAGGTCATTCTTTCTCTGAGAGTTACTCCTATGTGTGCTGCTCCAGAAGACTTGGAGTAATAATTGTTTGAGCATTTGCAAGACACTAGAGTGCTCAGTGAGCAATATTATCTACCGCTTCATATTTGGAAAAATATGAACGTTATTTTGAGACTCTAACTTAAAAAAAAAAATGTATGTGTGTGTGTATATGGATATATACATATATGTATATATATACATATATATTCAACTCATAAAATTTTATAAAAATACTAAGAAATATTTCCAGGCAATTCATATTAGAGTATGCATTTGGTTTAAATTGCAAGTTTTTAGAAAATCAAATGTATTCTAATAGTTGCCCATAACTGTCAGAATTTGGCACAGAAGTAGAGATGTTTGGAAAAGCAAGAGGTCTAATTGTCCATTTACCTTGACATTTTCACATTAACTTTGTAGAAGTAGCTTTCAAATTGCCAACCACTATATAGTGTAGTACTCCTGAAAATGAGATGCTCTTCCACTTTACTGCATTGTTTCTGAAATTTATTCTCATCAAGTCTGCTTGAGCAGTCCATTACTATCTCCCAAAGAAATTAAAGGAAATATGCAACAATTGCTTAAAGTGCTATTTGCTCATGAAAAGGCATCCTTGGAATGGAGCATTATATAATTTTCCACCTTAGATAATCAGCTGTACCTAAGTTGGCTGTAGTTTGTACTTGACTTTGAAATATGGTTTAAAAGTTGTTATTCAAATGAGCACATTATCCTTGATTTTGTCCTGTGAGCAACTAACTCCTTTGCTTGGAATGTGTCATTTAACCTAAAGGCATATTTTCTTAATTGCACCATTTCTATTACATCTGTTTGTTTCTTTGGTCCACAGGATATATTGATGTGTCCTGAATTACTGTAATTACTCAGCCACTACCCCGCTTATCTTTTTGCACGCACACTCTGCACCTGGATAGTTTATTTGCATATTTGGGACATCTTTCCCTCCCCTGCTGCTGTAAATTGGGACAAATAGGACTTGTTATCATAGAAGAGAAGAATCATCCTTTTTTTCTCCCATTAAATACTGCTCTGTTAAATACTTAAGCAGACCGCTTGTCTCTACAGAAATGGGATGTTTCACAGTAATTTGAAAGAAAAGTCCTGCTAGAGTTGGCACTATAATTTGCTTGAGGCCTTTATCTAACTAAACGAGAAATATAGAGAAAGAGAGGATTTTTAACTTCAAAGCATACATATTGATATCCATTGCAAATATTTTCCTTAACATGAGGATGCTATCTAAAGTGATTTATTTTGCTAGATTAAATTGTAACTTAGTGCAGTGGTTGGGAAAGATATATTTTAAATGTGTTTGTTTGAATATGCTCACCTGAGACTTTGTCTTCAAAATATTTGTAAACATTTCAATCTAAATATGTTCCTATTGTTGAGAAAGTTGTGGAGCTGCAATATAATTAAACACAATTTCATGACCTTTTATTATCTCAATTAAATGTTGACTCCTTTTCCTTTGAGTTGGAATTTACTTTAAATTATCTATTTTTTCTGTATTATAGGCAAACGAGGGAAACATAATAAGGAGGTGCTTGTTCTTTTCCCCTTTTAGAATTCTCTTTACTATCTTAACTAAATCATATTCAGACTTGAAAGAGTCTGTCTTCATCAGACTTTCGCCATAAATGTATATACTTCATTATCACAGGCAATTTTAACCTTTCCTTCAGCCGAGATCCTTTAACACATCAGATCTGTGGTTGCTTAACACTTTTAATGGTTCTACTTTTATATGCTTTATTATAAAGGAATCCATGAGAAATGATAAGTAAGGTCTTCGGTAGCAGAAAACTCTGATTTTGCTGTCTGAATTTGAACTCCGTTTTTGGAGTTCACTAGCCTTAGTCACAATTACATTATGTCTCTGTGTTTAAATACCCTCATTCAACAATATTAACTAAAACAAAACAAACTCGTTGAGCATCACATAACACTGGAGATATAAAGTGGAAGAAGACACAGTCTCTGCCTTCAGAGTTAAAATAGGATGGTATACTATCTTTAGACCCAGGCAAGATAAGCTTGAGTCTACTCACTCTGGTTCTTCTCCATCAATACTCCACCCCCATGGCCAGGTGCCTGCTGTTCCAATGACATGTGTCCTAGCAGCATCCTCCCTTCTAAATCATTCTTGGGGTACCGATGATTTCAGAACTTTTGTCCAAGAACACCATGGCCACATACAGGGCATGCATAATTCTCTACTCATGTCAATTCTCCTAAAGGCAAAATATACTATTAGCGTGTACCCCCCAAGGCCTGCAAAGTGACTGAGACACAACTATTTATGAAGGGCTTATAAAGAGTTTGACTTGCAGGCTAGAGCTCAACCCCCTAGGTCACACCAGGTAGGGAGAGAAAAAGGGTAGCCTGCCTGCCATGGTCCAGGAACTCTGAGAAATCAAAAATTTTAAATCTGAATCCAGCATTACAGTTACTATGAAGATGTATTTGTCAAGATAGCTAGACAAAATATGATTTATTATAGCAGTTTGTAGCTTGGTGTGTAACTTTTACAAATTTAAATATATGAATCAGAGGTCTCCAATGAACTCTTACTCCATATTAATCTCTAAACCCTAACTGAATGCTTGCAAATATTAAATAAGTGTCTGATAAGAAAGAATATCTACCTATAATTTGCCTGAAGTGGCCTCAGAGAGGGCACTTACTTCAGGATGGAATGAATGCTTAATCTTAATTTAGATAAAGTACATAGTAAAAGTATAGATACTAGGTCAATGTAAATAGATCTGATGCTAATACAATGCTCCTTGGAAAGAAAGTCAAGTTGACAAGGGAATAGTCCTGGGTTCAATAAAGCCAGATCATAAGTTTTAAAGAGGAGTTGGCATTTCTACTTGCTGGACTAAAGTTTCTCAAATACGAGAAAACATTACGTGCTATGGTGTTCATTTCCTTTTGTTTGGTTTCACAGCTTTCTTTCTTGACCTTCAAAGAGGAGAAAGAAGAGAACCAGCTTTGTTGCAAGCATATATTGCTGAATTTTAACCATTGTATAATTATTTGGGGCAAGATTATTTAGAGCTTGCCTGTTCCTTCAAGTCACACTTTTAAAGATCTATCAGCTCGTGAGGCCAAAGGACTATACAGACAAATGTTTTTATTAATGCAGTTTTTCAACATGGTTGAAATGTGATCTCACCATTTCTGTGCAAGCAGATTAAAGTCATAAATCTGAGTGTATCACACCACCTTGGAATTAAACAAGAGGATAAGAACTCCCCTTTCAATATGAGGAAAAGAAACAGCAAAGTTAAACAGGTCAGAGGCTATGTAGAGATTTCAAAGAGTAAATTTTCAATTTGTGAATCTATGCAATAGTGTGGGATGAAGAAATAGAAGAAGCTGACTGGTCTCTGAGAGGTCAAGTCTGAGAGGTCAAGTCACAGATGAATGCTTACTAGCCCAGTTACTTGGCCACACACTGAAACCCATTGGATTCCACAGGCTGAAACAGAGGTCTAAGCCAACAGATAAAGATGTGGAAGAGAAAGTACATTTTTACTATTCCAAATTTAATAAAAATAATACTTGAGTATGTGTAAAACTATAAGTTTTTAGTCCTAGTCTCCCTTTACCTGATTTTCTCAAATAACCATCCATTCCCATCTTTATACTCATGAATATTTGTTGTAATTGAATGTATCTTAAAATATTAGACTAACTATACTCTTAGATATTTGTTTAAAAATTTAGCACAAAGTTAGCATTCAAAAGTAGGGAAACAATCAAAATAAATACTTTCCTTCAATCCTTAACGGCTGAGAGGAGGAAGGATAAAAACCTATAGTCTTCTGCTTCTTTTTTACTTTTCTGTTGAGGAATTTTCTTTAAAATCCCAACTAGAACTCTGAATTTTAAATCTTTCTGCAGTGAGTTTCAGAACTTCATTGTGTTCTACTGAATATTCTTTTCATTGTATTAATATCAGATACATTTTGTAAGTTCTACTTTAAAGTCACTGTATACTTAATTTTAAGTCTACAATATACACAATCTATGGCATAAACATAAATAACAAAAGCAAGGAAGAATTAGCTATGAAAATTAGAATAGTAGTTAACATTAGGGAAAGGAGACTTGTGATTAGGAAGAGGCATATATGGCAGTCCTCCAGGATTCCAGAAATTTTATTTTTTGCTTTAGTTATAATACATAACTGTGTGATTTATAATGACTACATGAAATATGCATTTGTGGTTCATGTATTTTTATTTAAACGTGCTCTATTACATTATGAGAAAGTTACAGAATTTATTTTGTGTATTCAATTTTGAAATTTTGCAACAGGATTAATTTTGACTCTATAGTATATAAATTGTAGACAGATAGATATGCTTAACCTATTTCTTAAATTCAAGTAAATTTTGAAGATTATTTGCTTTTTCTCTATATGGTGTTCCTAAGGATGTTTATTTTATCAAGGATAATGGCCAATCAGGTAAAGTTAAAATAAGAGCCTCTATACAGCATCTGAGAAAACTTTCAGAAATCATCTAGTCTCAGAATATAGATGAAGTATATCTAACTACCATGTAAAAATGTTTTGTGATTATGATAAAAAGAATACCACATATTGAATGGACAAAACCTATTATTAAACTATAAGCTTTATTATAATAAAATATTTCATAAAATATTCCATAATTCTCTCATTGCTATAATTAATCTGACTGAATTTTGGTGCAAATTTAGACATTCATGTCATAAATTTGACCAATATTGTACTCAATAAAGAGTGGAGACTCAGCTATCTTAGAAGATTGATTCTATAATACAAGTGCAATAAATACTTAACTTATTGTTAAATCATATTCAAAGAAATATATTTTGTCTGGGAATAAATTGATATACAAGGTCAGACATAAAGTTTCAAACTCATCCTAGAAAAAGTGCTACATATCGCATTGCTGAATATAACGATGGTCCGCTTCAAAGTACTCCCCTTAGGAAGCTATGCACCAACACCAGCACCTAGTCCACCCTTCAAAGCAATTTTGGAACTCTTTATGGGATGGCCAACAGAGCTGCTGTCGTATTAACCTTGATGTCCTGACTGTCACCAAAATGTCTTCCTTTCAATATTTCCTTTATCTTCGGGTAAAGAAAGAAGTCATGGGGGGCCAGATCAGGTGAGTGGGGAGGGTGTTCCAAGACAGTTATTTGTTTACTGACTAAAAACTCCCTCAAAGACAGTGCCGTGTGAGCTGGTGCATTGTCATGATGCAAGAGCCATGAATTATTGGCTAAAAGTTCAGGTCATCTAACTTTTTCATGTAGCCTTTTCAGCACTTCCAAATAGTAAACTTGGTTAACTGTTGATGACATTCAGGACATCAAGGGTAATACAGCAGCTCTGATGGCCGTTCTACAAAAAGAGCTCTAAAATTGCTTGGAAGGGTAGACTAGGTGCTGGTATCAGTGCATAGTTTCTCAAGGGGAGTACTTCAAAAGTGACCATTGTGATATTCAGCAAAGAGGTATGTAGCACTTTTTCTAGAATGAGTTCGTGAACATAGTTGTCCGACTTTGTATTCTAGACCTCACTTAGTTCCTGGACATTTTACATGTATTTGGCACATTCTTCTAAAACTCTGCTTATGCTTAAGGTGTAAGGTGTATGGTTTCTCTCTGGTTTCAACCAAAGACTGATTTATACAGGGAGAAAGACTTCTTTAGCATTGCATTTTACTGTGGGTGATTTATTGTATCACATACAGTATGTCCTCATATGATACACTTTTTACTGCTGTAGGTATTTCTTCTTTTGCCTTAAAAACAATGTTGAGAGTTTCTTCGGTTTGCATTATTACCCCTTTTGAGAGCTTATTTTTGTGTGTCCTCATCTTTCAAGAAAGACTTACATTTGCTAGGTTAATGGCATGTAATTTGTTTGATCTTGCCTAATTTTAATGATCAAAAGTGAGGAAAGTTCTTGAACCAATAAGACATGAGAAAGCCCCTACATGAGTCTCTTGTACACACCCACCGACTACTGGAGAAAACTGCATAACATAGCTTTCACTGGCCTTTCAGCCTCAAGGATGCAAGACGTAACATTTGTCTCCTTTTCAGCATCCAAAATGATAATCATGTTTTCTGTAGAGTAGCAGTAAAACAGGACAAATTAGAATGCAATGGCACAGTAATCAAATTAATTACCAGGCGATCTGAAAATAATGTAATGAAGTAATTCAGAATTTTTTTTCCTTTTTTTTTTTTTTTTTTTTTTTGCAGAAAAGTGATTTTCCGATATGTTTTGAGGTATTATTTGCATTGTCAAGAGTTACCCCTTCTATTATCTATGATTATCTGCATGGAAATTAAATTGAAAAACCTATTTCCCATAATAATTTTCTTAGAGAATTAATAAAAGAATATAACAGAGCTGAATTAAGACTCTATGAATCCACACTAATTCTGACATTGGACAATCTATGTTCCTGACTGTTTGTGTAAACTACAAGACTCTTAACTCAGAGCACAACTACACATGGCAGCAGACAGGGAGGAGTAAAACACTTCTATTCTTGAATAAAATGAATCTAAACATTCTATATTGTTCAGGTTTTTTATGAACTTTTAATAGAAGATTATGCAAACTCCAAGAGATGTTACATATTCAGTGGCGAAGATGAACTTTGGCTAATAAAAATATTTTGAACTTTATCAGTAGAAAATTTAGTGCCATTATCTAGATGAGACATTTTAAAGTTGTTTTTTAAAATTTCTAAAAAGCAACAGGAATAATAAATCAGAGGTAATTTTGAGCTGTCACTTGAAAGAGAGTCTAATAAAATCTTCAGCCACTCTAATTAGTATTAGTTGTTGCCACTGCTGGTGTTTAAGCATTAAACACTTATTAAAACATCTAAGAAAAAATTAAAAGTGAAAAAACAAGTGATACTATTTTTGATATTTTATTCTGTTTATTTTTAGTACAATATGATTTTATTAAATGGAATTAAATATGGTCTCTCAGGCATAATTATTATTCAGATTAATTCTTATAGTTTGTTAAAAAATGGACTTGTTTCTGACATTGGTAACCACACCTACACGGTCAGCATGTTGCAGTTGCCTCTACTTATTAAAGTTGTCATTATGTTATTAGTTAACTAGCTATAAAATATATATTATATACATAAACATGTTATATGATATATATAAAACAGTATGCATGCATTTGATTTACAGTGTGATGTGTTTGATGCATCATTTTATTTCTGTTAATGCTTTGCATGGCTTATACATGCCGGTTAAAAAGTTATTTATATGACAAACAGGGGATCTATATTTTTCGAATAGCTCTATTAAAAACCTGATTATTTAAACTTACACACTACAGAATTTTAAATCGCTAATAATATTGATTTTTACTTCATAAATCCTTACTTATCTTCAGTGACAAAACATGTAAATTGCAGTTCCAGGGATACATGCAATGTTTTACCTTCTAAGAACTTTTAATTTTATAAATGAATTGCCACAAAAGATTGTATATTGTCACGTAGAAGGTTTTAGATTGTTGTTTAGTACATCCAAAAATTTTGTTATAATAGGCCTGTCTTAAAGAATGAAAATTAAAGAAAAAATACACCCAAGTTTAGATAGAAATGTTGCTACAAATGAGCTGTAAAATATCATAAATATGGGATCTTATTATAAAATCAGGCATTAATTGTATTAAAAATAACAAAATGGAAATTAGTAGTTTCAAATACATGAGATAACTTAAAATAAGAGACGTGATAACACTGTGCCACATTTTGTTGAATATATTCAGAATACTTTAATGTGAGCAAATTTCACAGCCTCTGTAAGACATACTTTATGGTGCTATATCCAGAGTTATTTTTTAAGGTCAAATTAACGTTAACTTATTTTCCTAAGAGATGTCAAGTAGTACTACATATAGGACCTATATCAGTGTGAGCAGAGCCTTTGTCCGATCACTTTTTGACAAGAAGTATTAAAAACAACTTGGCTCACATGAAGTTAAATATTTATTTATAGAAGGCTGAAGGCAAGGATAAAGAAATTAGGAAAAAAAGACTCAAACTTACATAAAACATTTAAAGACAGGTCACTTTACGGTTTTAATTCACTCACTCACTTACTCACTCACTCATATTTCATTCAACGAAAATATTTCAAATCTCTATTTAGTTTCAGATACATCTAAAATCCATTTTCTTCCCAATAGGTTACCTAATCAAGATATTGTTATATTTTATTTCTTAAATATTAGTGTTATTAAGTTGACTACATATTTAAATACGCATATTTAACAATATATTGAAAGATAGCTGTGTATCTGGCCCTGTCCTAGGAGCTGAAAGTCGTTAGTAAACAAAAGAGGCCAGAATCCTTGCCTTTGGGGATTTACTTTTTTAGTAGGAAAGTCAGAAAATAAGACTAATGCATAAAATATATATTATGCTCGATAATAATATATGATATGGAATGTGGGTTTTCACCTGGGATGTTTGTTATATAAATATTTAAATTTTTACATGGGATTATGAAAACGTTTAATCTAGAAGTGATTTTTTAGTAAAAACCTAATGGCAATATTAGTGTGGTCCCTGAAGATATCTGGAAGGAGTGCAAGTGCAAACAGCCTGACGCAGCAGTGTTTATGGTCAAACAGTGAAGGGGCCATGTAACTGAAGTAGTCTTTCATGAGAGGGAGATCAGTAGATAATGACAAAGAGATAAGAGCCCTTCTGTTTTCAAAGTAAGCTGAGAAGACCTTAGAGGTTGTAGTAGGTGTGTATCCTTCTCAGATATATATTTTAACAATGATTGTGCAGATTGTTTTGCTGAAAACAGACTGAATAAGGCACAGGAAGACTGAGAGGCCAGATAAGATGTTGTTACTTTAATAACAGAGAAGGAATTGAAATGGATCAGGATTGAGGGGCGTGGGGGGGAGGGGCCTAAAGAGAAGTACTGAAATGCTAGATTTCTTCTAAAAGTCAGTTTAGTAGAATTTTCAAACAGACCTATTGTGGGATCTGAAAAAGAGAGATATAATGAAATCACCAAGGATTTTGGCCTGAATAATTAAAAAGAATGGATATGCCTTTAATGGAGATGGGGTGGGGGGCTGCAGAAGAAAGCTTGAGAGAAGATCACTTTTGGCTATCAATATTACGATGCCTATGTGTTTTACTACTGGAAATGTTGAATCAGATATATATATATATCTGCAATGCAGGGACATTGTGTGGAGTTGAGATACAATTTTTGAATAATCCACTTATGGATGTTATTTAAAATCAAGCAATTGCATGGAAATATAAAGCAATGGATATAAAATAATGTTTTAGCTTTTGGAGAGAATAAGAGAAATAAGGGACACTTGTCTGGTTGTCCAGTAAGTTAATAAGCTAGTTACCTAAGTATGACAAGTGGCAGAATGTAGTGTAATGGTAATGAAACTGATATTACCATTAATAATAACAATTTATTCTCTATCCGTCAGGGAAACGGAACAACTCCAAATATTACATGAAAAACATCTACTTTATTATGCACTTTAGAGTTTAGGAAGTAAGCATTTGAGAGAGAAATTGGAAGATCAGAAGAACTGATGATGAGTCTGAAGCACTGGAAGAGATAGACAAATAAGAATTTGTAGAAAAGTTCAACACATATTAAGTATGTCATAACTTGGCACTACAAAGGGAGGTTTGAGGCAGCATTCTGTTGAAATCACCACCTCTGTCTCTGCTACTTCTAAGACCCAAATATAGAATGAAATAAGAGCAAGAGAATGCTGAAAACTACATGTCATCTAGGTGTCTCTAATAACCATAAAATTCTAAGAGTAGTGACCACTTCTGCTTTTGAAAATTATTGAAAGTACCACTCATCAACAGAATAGAAAATGGATTATACAGAAGTGGGATTTAGAGAATGTACCCAGCTTTAGTCTTGGGTAGTGGTATAAAGATACTCAATTCTCTAACTATATTCAACTTCCGAACAAAGACATCAGCAATATCATGCTTCCATCAAGCATGATATGACTATTGCTTAGACAGCAAGGACTCTCTAACCCACTAATCTTGGATGATGGTTTTTACAGAAGTCTTGAAGACAGGGAAACTAAATTAATATCTAAAGTAAATGCATATTCCAATGAGAACAAAGTACTCTCCCTTCCATGATGGAAGAAAACCTACATTAACCAATCTGCTAGGAGGTTGATAGTCTGAGGAATGGTGACTCATTGCCAGTGCATCTTTCTGCTAATTGCAGGTTACCAATTCAAGACTGGCTAGAGCTACATCAGCTTGATAAATGGAAATCTGAATGGCTAAACTAACATACACCATTCATTCATGTTCCTATGGCCAATATGCTTGTAAGGCAAGGAAAGGAACGCAGAAGAGAACCTGACTAACATCTTCATAATGAAATATTTTGTCCAGCTGATAATTAAAAGTTTTTTTCTGCGATGGTTGCAATTTAAGCCTTTAATTGAAGCAGAAATATCCTCAACTCTGCCTATTTAGAGGAGTCATTTCATCAATTGTCCAAATAAGTTTCTTCCTTGTCCCTGACTGTTCAGCCAAACTATTAGCTACAGTCTAAAATCAATACCCTTTTCTTGTACTAGGTAAGATCCTCAAATAGATGTGCTGCTCAAATTTCTGTCTCTAGGATTTTTCTTCACCACTATACTTCAGGGCTACCGTTGAATGGGGGTATAAAAAAGCAGGAACTCACTTTCAAGTAAGTCAGAATATTATACAAAATGTCTGAAAATCCTGGCCTACCTTTTCTTGCTAAATTAACCAGTGACAGAGAACACCCTTCTAGGCTATAGACATATATCAGGGAAGAGGTATATATTCAGTAGAAGTTTAAGCCGTAGGAGGCAGAGACATTTACTTGCCAAATATATTTAGGCCATCAGGACCTAATCAATTATGACGATAGATTCCTCCTGCCTCATGTGGGCGGCCTTATTCACGCCCAGTTCATGGAAGTTATCTCAAGTTGAATGTTATTTTGGTGGCTGATGTTCAAGCAACCAGTCTTTGGAGGGGGCTCATAGAAAGAAAAAAATGTTTTCTTGAAAGGAAAATAGTTTTCTTCTGATGATGGCATAACTTGTTTTTCTAAAATTCTATAATTCTTCATTTTAATTCACATGTAGAAGCTTGTCATAGTTTCCATGAGCATGCTTAGTGGTCAAAGACACATTAAGGGCTATTGAATCTACTGGGTCTTGTGTAGTAAAAACATCTGGATCTGCTGGAGAGCTTTCTTCTAATCTGGGCCTTAATCAAACCTGGCAATCTTTCAGTTGGCTTAGTAAATGAATTGGTATACGCTGCTTCCAAAAATCAAAAGATGTTTACTAGCATTGTATATCTTTCCCAGGGCTAGAGGAAGCCAGACACAATAATTTGCAAAAGGAGTCTGTGTTATTTGCTACTTCCTTTTTACTAAATCTTGTCAGCATCAAGTGGACCAACATGACGTTACCACTGTATCCACACGGCATTACTTCTGATAAAGGAATGGATTGTACACCATGATTTATGTGGTAGACCAGAATGATGAAATGAGCAAAGTCCTTGTGATCCAGGTCATAGAAATACAGACAGTTTGTATATTCCTGGGATTGAATTGAGAACTCTCCTATTCAAGTGAAAGCAAATAGTTTTTCTTAGGCTTATTAAGAGGAATCGAGAAAAAGAAAAAAAGAAACAAAAAAGTCCAACAATTTGGTAGGCACATTTCATGTATTAGGGCCTCTATTGCTTTGCTTCAGTATTTTTTAAACAGATTCTGTATGTTTCTCTCACCAATATACATTTAATTCCTTGGAGATAGATGTCTTCCCTGGGCCATGCTTACTAGTGGATGAGTGATTCATGTGTGGAAAATCCACTTCAGCAATGCTACCAATTTAAGTAATTTATTCTTCTTTTATATTATTGAAAAGGATTTTAGCAATGATATTTCATTAAGTATAGTCTACCACTATATCTAGGTTTTCCAATTGATGTTAAGGTCATCCATATCAACAGTTATAACACTGCATACATTTTTTAAGGAAAAATGCAAACTTTGGGGTATAAAGTTGGTGAAAGAAGAGGCAATAATGCAGATATTAATACAGGAAAGAAAAGAGATAAAGTGGCTGCAGAGAAAGAAAGTGACAACAAAATGCCCCCATTTAAAAACTGTAGAGATTCCATATGTGATCTGCAACTGTCAAAGAATATATGACAATTTTATGTAAATGAAACACAAATCCAGATAGATATTTGTCGCTGTCATATATTCTTTGGTTCACAGAAGGGCAGGCATTCAAATGTGGTAAATGATGATCATGATGAGAATATAATAAGTGTAGAATGGTTTTAATACCTTGACCTTAAAGTTGATTGTTTTCACAATTCTTAAAATAATCATGAAATCACTTTAATAAGTATAAAATGGTAGGTAGGATGAGTGATCTAGTTTCTTATCTATGGAGTACAGACAACAAAAGTAACAGATTTGTTAACAGTGGGATATGTAGAAAATAAAGATGATAAAAATACAGTAGCATGTTCCTGTTTATATTCCACAAGATCTAAAGATGGAAGGAGACAGGTTCACAACCATCACAAACCAGGACTTGGGTGGAATTGAGAAAATGACTTCTTCTGTTCTATCCATTCTCTTTCCTTTCATTTTTACTCAATGAAAAAAGAAATAAAGTGGGGCTGGTGATGTTATAATATATAAAGTATCCTTGATTCAAAGATTGACAATATATGATTTCCTGTGGCCAATATGGATTAGCAGATCAGATTTACTCATCCATCTGAATAAAAACACTGACAAAAATTATGAATAAATCGCTCCCATATCATTACATATTAGGCAACCATGAGAGAAAGGAAACATACAGGGTAAGCCCAATGATAATTGCCCCTTGTTATTATCAAGAGAACGTTTACGGAACAGGGAGGTGGAATCCAAGAAATCTCTGGAACTCCACTCGAAGTGAGGATAAAGTGAGATAGAGTGGGAAGACCAGGGAGGCCAATTCAGTGGGAGCTTACAAGGAAGCCTACCGGAGAGGAGAAAACTGAAAAGATGGAAAATTCTAGAGATCACTAAATGCTCCACCCACAGTATTCAGTTGAGTAAAATCAACACATGTATGAGGAAACTAGTTAAATCCAGGAAAGAACCACCTGAAAATATTAGAAGAAACAATGCCTGAGACTAACACAGGGAGGAGAACAAGCCTGCTCCCAACAGACAGATTCTTTCAGTTCACTCACATTTTAGAATTTCTGTTTTTTAATGACAAGTTAATTGAGTATAATTACTCAACAGCTCACCCTTTAGTTTAGGCAATGTTTCCCTCTCTACTGTCAATGAATGTAGTTGTGGAGAATTAGAAGTAGTGTAGTTTTCTATCCTGTGCATGATAGGCATTCTCCACATGAAATTTTCTCTCTCTATTTATCAAATACTTTCTAGAATTTAATGAGGATACATATTTAAGTTGAGAGTTATATTTAAGTTCTAACATGGTATGTGACATAATTTTTAGTTTTGGTTTTAAATGGGTTTCTTCTTTACGCATAAATAATTGTGTTTTTTGTGTCATTGATTATAGTGGATACTGTAGGTCTTTCCTTCATATCTTCAATTTATTTGTCTCTTCTATTTTTTTCTCCATATTAACTGTAACAATATAAAGATCCTCATCCATGCTTTTGATTAGATTTTTATCAGTGACTTCTGTGTTTCTGTGTTTCTTGTGATTTTTAATTGCACCAAAATCTCTATTTTCATCTGTTTTAGCTGTTTCATCATCACATCTTTGAGATATTGAACATATGTTAGCATAAGGTTCTAATTTTATTACAGAAGACCCTCAGGGAATTTTTTTTGTCAGTTGTCTCTTCCAAATACATATATGTGTGTGTGTGTGTGTGTGTGTGTGTGTGTGTGTTCTTAGTTATTCTTTTGCAAATCTATATACTTTCTCTTCGATAGTAAGTTTCTGTAGTTGCCATATTAATTATTTCCAGTCTATTTATGTTTAATCCAGAAATTTAATAGAACATGACCAGATATTTACCTTAATATAGTACAGATATAGTATCATTTCCCATGTAGAACGACATTATTTATGTACCTTCAGAGCTACACACTTTGGGGAATGGTGTTGCTTTTTCATTTTCCTTTTGCTTGGGAGTGAGAATGATATCAGGAGTAAATCATTGGGAGGCACCTACATATCGTATTTGCAAATAGGGCTCTATTTCATTTTTAAAAATATCTTATTAAACTTTATATACCGGAGTGATCAATGGGCAAATTTATCTAATTTTCCTGGCTTTTCACTTGCTTTCAACTCAACACAGTTCTCTAATATGAAGCTGCCTTATACTTTTATAAGGTATAAAGGTCTTTCTGCTCTTTATTGACTTTAGACATTAATTCAGTTAATACAAAAGGAAGAATTGAATCTCAAAACTTAAATTTATAGATAAATACATATTGTTTCTAACCTTTGACAATAAGGAAAAGGATAAAATATTTGAAGCCAAATAATATAGTAGGGATTGGAAACACTTGCCTCAAGGGAAATCTTAGTAAAAGTGGATAACTACCTAACATGGTTTACGCATGAAAATAGGAAAGAATGAATGGTATATTTTTCATTATCAGGAACCCATGTAAATATAATTAAGCACTTATTTAGACATGGATGTCAATGCATTTGTGTCTTCCCTTTGGGTTTTAACATGAAGCTGATGCTGTGAACCATATGCACATATTTATAAATAGCAAACATTAACTCACTTGCTTTGCAGAAAGTATTACCATAATGTTAAGTATAATTTTTATTAGTTCAGGCTCATTATCTTAACAATTTCACAGAGAACAATATTCTCCATGAGAAGCTCTAAGCCTGCATCCAAGCCTGCATCCTGTTAAAATCAAAACCTTAACATATTGGCTAAGCAATAGGACTCCAGTTATTTTTGTTTATCTTTCCCATTGAGAGCCATACCCTCAGAAATTCCATATAAAATGAAACATTGTTGAGAATTTAGCCAAGCCACTCCACAGTATTGCTGTTTCTGCATTTTTTTTTTTTAACCAAGGGGTCTGCAGGGGCCTGGAACTGACAGTAGCCCCCCATGCCAGCTCCTGTCCTAGAAAGCAGCCTGCAGATTCACAGCAAATGTAAATTTCTGATAAGAATTACCCCAAAGCCCTGTGATTAGCAGTGTCCCCTACCTTCCAGAACCTTTCTTTTGCATGTCCCTCATGAGAAGACTCCGTGTAACTTACCAAAACCCACTCTTTTGGTTTTATTGATCAATCATTTTTTAGCCCAGGAACCCCAAACGCAAAGCACTGCACCCACATATGGACACTAATAAAGGCCTGTGCCTAAGGTTCTGCTTCGCTCTCTCTCACTCTCTCTCGCTCTCTCTCCGCACTGCCTTGAATCCTTCCTCCTTCCCATCCCCCACCATACCACGTGGCCCCTCAAGGGATGACAGACGTGTTCTTCCTCCAAAACATCTGAGTAATAAACTTCTCTATTTCCATTTCTCTTCTGGTCTGTTGTTGAACTAAAGCTCAGCATCCTGCACCCTGTACTCCACTTAAAACAAGTGCTAATTTGACAGATTCATAACATGTAGCCAAATAAAAAACATGTTTTTTTATTCTCTAAATTTACCAATTTACAAAGCTTAATTTTGTGAAAATATGTATATCACCAAAGTCAGTGTCCCTTCTTTTTGAAGCTATCTGTGACTTTTGTGTGTGCCTGTGTGCATTTTGGCAGATTAAAATAAAAATATAATTTTAAGTTTATAAATTTGCAATGTAAGTAAGGAGAGCAAACTAGGTAGTATAAAAAGATGAAGTTAATAAAATGAAGTATAATTTAATTTGGGGCACAAGTGGTTAATTATGAGGATAAGAGAGGACATATTATGTCTAGGAAAAATAATAATAATAATAACTAATATAAATATCTTAATAAAGTTGGCAATGCTTACATTGAATACAGATACGAATAGAATGTGGTTAAACAAGTAAGTGGTAAGAACGAAAAAGCAGGTCCTGATATCTCGCAACTGACCTCACCTTAAGCCCTACACGTTGGTATTGTTAGGAGGTACCTGGCACTCACAACTAGACTTCAGTGTTCTCTTGTTGAATGCAGACAATCTCCTAGAACTTTATAAGACAAGTTCACAGTCAATGTATACTATGATGACGTGAAACCAAAGCTAAACCAAAGACAGAAACAAAGTCACTGTTCAAACACCAAGGATAGAAAGCAGTCCACTCTCCCAGATGACTGCAGTATCTTTCCAATTGAAACTTCAACTTCATTTCAGTGCTCCTCATTTTATATTAGATGGCTTAAGATATACAATTTTATCCTTACTCCCACTTCCTGATGCACACATCCATAGCAAATTCTGTTTTCATGAACGAGACCCCAAATCACCTAACATCAGCCCAACTTCTACAATAAGTTTTTCTAACAACGTTTTTGTTAGATAACCCCTCCCACAATTATCTGTGGTGTGTGTTCTCTTCTCTCTTTCAAGGATCTGACGTACTCAATTTCGTTTCAATACAAGTGTGTTCTCAAGTTTTTTTCTGGCTGGCATGGTATTGGCAGTATCTGGAAAATAATACTATAGGAGTTAGAATGTTTTATACTACTATAATACTATAGGAGTTAGGAGTCCTTTTTTGTTTTTTTTGTTTTGTTTTGCTTTTGTTGCTTTGGGTTTTTTTGCTTCACAAAGAGCATGGCATCACAAACTGCATCAATAAGGATCCTGAAAGCAAAGGGATGGGACAAAGATTAGAAAGAGTTACTGAAAGGATCATTTAATAATGTGTAGAAAGAGTGAAGAGAAAAGTCCTTGCCTGTTCTCTCTCAGCAGCAGAAAAGGCTGAGGAAGCTATTTCTGGCACCTAGTCCCAAGGATTCAGGGACTATCTATCCCAAGCTGTGGTCTTCAGCACAAAATAGGAGCCATTGCCAAAACATCATTATGTGATAAAACAAAAGGGTAAAAGGACCTTGAGCTCTTTCTCCTCACACCCTGTAACCTAAGGAAAGTATCTTTCTTTGACGAAACCCGACTGGAAGATAAAGGCAAGAGATTGTGCTTGATTCAGTAAATCATTGACTATCTGGACACATAAAAAATGGGGCAAGGTAGTTTGTGCAGAATGGATCTGAAGTGCAAGTGGAGACTAACTATGGTAGACTAACTATAAGTGACTTAAACAAAAGGGGTTACATTTTTTCCCCTATGTATAATTTCAATATAAAGTTGACCAGTCTGGTTTCATGGGTTTGCCATCTGCACAGTCACATAAAGCACTGCACTTAGAAGGGCGTTGGACTCAATGCTATGCTGTTATCATTTTCCAATTCTTAACAATGTTTTCTTAGAATATATGTTTTGAAGGTGAAGTCCTGTAGAGCAATGGATTATGCAAGTGAGTAGTAAAGATACATACAATAAGTATGTCTTCCTTTCCTTGCAACCCATTCACACAGACATTTGTGATGTCCCCATAAACACAGGATTCCAATGGATTTACCATGTCAGGGAGTCAGTGAGACTTAACACAAGCATAAGGTAGGCAGGATGTTATATCTACAATTAAGTATGGGTGCTGACAGCCCCAAGAGGCCACACTTTCGGATCAAGAAAAAATTGTTTCAAAAGCACAAAGAAGACAATGGCATTGTAAGAAACATATGTGCCTGAGGAAACCTGTCATATCGTTTCTTGGTAATGTTCTTCCATGTACTAGCCAACTATATACATTGAAAGCAACATAGAAGGAAAGGAAAAGATGGGGTGATCAATAATTCTATGTTCTTACAGTCCTTTCTTCCCAGTAAAAAGGAGAGAGTATTGGTGGAATGGGCCCATATCAAGAAGTGAGATAAAGTCTAAGTTTTTGCTTTGTCTTGTGCACCTGAAACTAAAAAAAAAAAGAAAAAAGAAAAAAAAAAAACCTAAAAAATAAACTGCCTTAAAAAAAAAAAGTGAAATAAAAACAGTTATTTTTGTGTAATGTTTTCACTGTTTTAAGAACAAAATACATGTGTACCTATCAGTTATAGATCATAAATTTGATAATATCAGTGGTTTCATATCCACATTAAGTGCTTTTATATTTTCAGTTAAAACTGTATAGGACCGTATAATATAAAGATAAATGGAAAAACATCATGCCAAAATGTAAAATTATAGTTTTCCTTTACTTAGAATTACAGTAAATAGCAAATAAAAGCTTCATGACAATTTAAGAAAGACACCATGGATAAAAGGGAACCCTTTATATTTTTGACAATACTCTTTTTCTATTTTATGAAGAAAGTATCCCAAATTTTCTTTCCTTTTCTCTTTATTTTAATTTTGCATTGGGCTTCCTTTTTTTTTTTTCCCCCCCAGCCTTTTCAGCAGTTATAAAAACATATGCTGTCTGACTCAGCTTTCTTGTGAATAGCTTTCTTGAGCAGGGTTCTCCTTCGCTTTCATGTTCATAACATGATCATGGAAACTCCAAGAACATGTTTTCATTCATCATTGACAAAACGCAGGAAAAGAAGGCTATCTTCTTCAAATGACTTTCTCTTTAACAGGAAGAAAACTCAATCCCAGTTACTGACCACCCCATGTTCCATGTTCTCGTGAAAGGGAGAACAATAGTTTGAGGACCTGGCATTGTTCATTTCTATAGTAGGAGACTCTGAGAGCAAGGAAAAGCAAGGACAAATTATTTTCAGAGACTATCAAAACGTGTGCCACAGCTATGAATACCCATTAATTTACACAGACTAAAATAGCAAGTTGGTTGGCAAAGCTCTTCACACTCTGTTGATTTCCTTTCTTTGCCAACTGTTAACCAGTATCCCTGGATTTAACTCTTTATATATTTTAGAACATTGTGAAATGGCTTCCGTAGCAGTAAACAAACAGTTTTATTCATCAAATTTATAAATACAGACAATGCATAAAAAGCACAAAATTTAAAAGTGCTGGCTGTTGTAATTTAGTTTTTATTACTTTCTAAATTTAAAATTATTAATTATCAAAATACATCTGTTTTTGGTCTCATGATATCTCATATCAAAGAACGAAAACAAATAAGATTTTCGTCTTTTTCTTTCTAATGCCTTTATCAAATTAACTGTATAATGTTCTACTGTAATTGGAAAATAATAAAGGGCATTGTGCATGTGTGTATGGTACATTTTGAGACTTCAGTGGTAGATAAATTCAATTACCTCATATTTTATATAATGGTCAGATACTGCCATCTCCTGTTTACTACACAAAGGGAAATCCCACACACAAACACACACATGTACACACTAATAGAAGGAGACATTCAGAACTTAGCTACTTTGATAACAACTCTAGGTTTGTGATTACGTTGACTTCTTGAGAGCTTTTGATTTTTCAGAACCAGAAATGAGAAATAAATACAAATTGCTACCTTGTTCCTACAAAGATTTCACTTAAAACAATGCACAAGCTTTGGTTATATGACCACAATGTTTTTGATATGATGCAGATATTAAAGATGCAGACTTTTTTTTCCCCCTGACAGGAGACATAAACATCTGCACGTGTTTTTCAAAAACACTTGGCTGTTTAATTTGGTGTTGTACCTGTGTATGGAAGCATTTAATCTCAGTGACACATTTAGCATTACTCAAATGTGATCACTCTTCTCTTTCTGTCACTATTGTTTGAAACTCCTTTCAGCCTTCTGGTCGTTTACCAGGCTGTTAGCTTGCATCTTCTAGAATGTCATAGGCCTTGGACTCAATAGAGCTTTCATTGCTAAGTACCAATCCTTGGTGCATCTTTTCTTCAGAACTCCACCTTACTCTCCACTCTGTTAGCCTACCTACACATCTTTTATCTTCTCATACCCAGTCTTTGATATCACCATATATATTTAATTGAAAAAAAATCAAGGTATCTCACTATTTCATAGGCTGCCCTAAATATCTCCTTTATCCTCTATGTTCTATTATGTATGTTTTGTTGAAAAATAGGGAAAATATTCATTTTAGATTATAAAGATTAAAAATTAATAGAGTATTCTAGACAGAATTATTTTTCAAATGAGTTATTGGAAGAATGGTGATTTCAAAAGCCAGAATTAAATAAAAAATAAAAATAAAACAGCTCTTTCAAATGAACTAAGTTGCTGGTTTTGTTATGAGACTAAGCATTTCTAAGAGTGTCATGGGCATCTTGAATCAGAACATGTTAAGTGGAAAAAGGCTGTAACGCAACTCCATTTTTCCTAAAACAATAACTGAAAATAGCAGTTGAGGCATTGGTTATGTCTACATTACACTGGAGAAGCAACTACTCCTCTGAAGCCTTAAATATAGAAAGAGGCCTTTCCACCTTGCTATTCATCTCAAACACCATTTTATTAAAGTTGAGTGTGTCCTCATTGAATAGAAAATCTATGAGACAGGCAAATTCCCCTTCTGAAGCATACTTCATATGTCCTAGGGAATGTCTGCACAGCTGTGAAAAACCATCCATCCCCTTAACACACTATTTGTTGTCCTAAAGACTTAAAAGAAATTGTTTCTCTGGAACCATTAGAGCTTGACTTTAAAACCCTTCAAAATTACTTCATATGCAATTATAGAACAAATAATTTATGAGCTTTCCCATGAATTAACAATACAGTAATAAAAACTGATTAACACTAATTTGACCATAAGCCATACAAAGTTTCATATTTCTTTCCATACTATCACTTCTACTAGTGTATCACTTACAGATACATAATTAGAGCCTTTGAATGTACATCAGGGGTGTCCAAACTGCGGCCCACAATCCATTGTTAATTGGCCCTCAGCAAATTCCAAAATTATATTTAGTTTACTTAAATAAACCAGGTGAGGCAATATGCACTTCACCTCAAGTGAGTGGCCTGGCTGTTTGTGTATTTTACCGCATGTGGCACTTGGTAAAAAATGTTGAAAAAAGTTTGGACACCCCTGTACTACATGATTTGTTCATCATTCTTCAGAACCGTTCTTCAAATGATTTACAACAACCCAACTCCTTTGTTTCTTTTCTATCTGCTTCTTATCATCATGAAACTATGTACTCCTCTATCACTATGATCACAGTCACATTTTGTCTTTCAAATTACTATGAATCATGAAATATAATACTTTATTTTCTTGGTTATAACCTACCTACTTACAGACTTTTAGAGAGTTTTTACTAATTTGATGCTACTTGTTTATTTCGACTTTAGTTTCTTCTTATTGCTTAGCTCTCTACTAAGTTTTGAAAAAATGCCAGTGGGAAAAATAACAAAGGTTCTGTTCCTATCAATTTTCCTCACAGGACACAATCATTGTTTTATTTTTCTTGCTCTAGTTTATTCCTTAATTTGTTTTTTTACTGATACCTTTTGTTTCTCATGATAAGTATATTCACTTATCAAATTTCATTTTATTATGTTGATTTTTCTGCCTATATTATTTCTGTGGTGATTATATTTATTCATCAATATTCAACAAATGAATCTATGTAGGGTGTTGCATAATCTACATATCATGATATTAATTTCATGCTTATAAGTACTGACCACCACTAACATTATCAGCATAAAGATATATTCTGCCCAAGTTAGGGCGCCATCCCAACACACTACTATTACCTATTTCTGCACCCTGTGCTCCTGACAATCTGCATTTATTGGTATTATTTATATTCCAAATTTTGTTAATCCTTTTTCTCCTATACTTAGATGTCATTTCAAACAAATTTATTGTTTTGAATTCCAAACATAATTTTCTTGCTTTTGTTTTTTCCTTTTATTCCCTTTCTTCTTTTTCATTTTATTCTTTTATTTCTTTCCTTTCTTCTTTCCTTCCTTCCTTCTTTCCTTCCTTCCTTCTTTCCCCCCTCCCTCCCTCCCTCCCTCCCTCTCTCCCTCCCTCCTTCCTTTTTTTTTCCTTCTTTCCTTCCTTCCTTTTTGCCCCTTCCATCCTTCTTTCATGTAATCTTTAATTTTTGAGTGACCATTTTTACTATCTTTTCTAAATGTAAAAAATACAACAATGGTAAAAACGTAGAATGCTTTTGCCAGCATCAGTGTGGGGAAGACACATAATTAAAAATACACCAGTAAATAATATGCTTTGATAAATATTATGTAGGAAAATAAAGCAGAGTAAGATCTATAAGCATCGGGAGCAAAGTATTTTCCGTAAAAGGTGATCATGGGTAAGTTAACTGACATTTTAAAATGTAAACACAAACTTAAAAGAAGTGAGCACACAAATGAATTTAGATATCAGAGCAAGACTCTCAGAGGAAATATTCAGGAAAAAAATTCTGAAATGGGAATAGGAATTGGACAAGGCCAAAGAGAATAAGGGAAATAAACTCAGAACTAGCAAATGAGAATGTTATTGTAATAATAGAAGTGAAAAATGATGTGTGAATTAGGTCAAGATGTTAGCGGCGGTCTTGCTAGGAAATGGTAAAATTTCAGATACATTTTGAAGTACAACTAAGATAATAACTGTTATATTTCTATATTTGTAAATTTATAATAAATTAAAATTTTATATTATACATAATTATATAAGAAACAGATTATGTAAAATATATTTACATATATACTGCATGTTACTATATGTTATAATGTATTATATGTTATAATATACTGTATTATAATATATTATATATTTACACTATAAATGTGAGGGACTGAAGTTTCCCACATTTGGGTTAAAAAAATGATACTATGAGCTATCATTATTAATATTAAGTGACTATATTGCTCAGGTGTGGCAAAAACAAAAGTAAAGATGCATCAATTAGGATAAAAGCCAGTGAGCTACAAAAGAATAGTAAAGTGTATGATGGAGTGAATAAACAGTTTATTTCACTCTCAGGTATGTGTCCAGGCGATTTGTTCAATCCTGAAAAGAGAACTTGCCAGGATGATGGAAACATAATTTTTCTCTTGTTGCTCTGCCATATAAACAGATTATCACAAATAATTGTCCCTGCTCTCACTGTCGTAATGGCACCATAGTCACTGAAAGGAATGGCATACTTGGCCCCCTAAGGCCATGCTTTGGGTAATACACACTGCTTCTACTCTAGTCCCCATAAGGTCAGATTCTAGATCTAGGGCAATACTTACACAGAAGTCTGAGAAAAATTGCTTTAGCTACATAGTTGCCAACGGGCTCATCAGAAACTCAAATAGTATAAAAAAAGTGGGGATGCCATATACCAACAATTGCCAGAACTAGCATAATTTCTAATAATAATTATTTTTTAACTAACTGTAATTATGTTTTAAATCCACAGCTACTCAGAAGAGTATAGTTGCTTGGTGTTTTGATTTTATTACTGCATTTTGTCTGTTCACAATCAGAATGTGAGCTGTCGTAGTTGTTATCGATAATGATGTTTGTTTGTTTATTTGTTTTGCATATTAAAATTTACTCAGGATTTATTTATGTCCTAATATATACCAAATGTTTGTGTATTATTGGGTTTAATGCAAGGTATGTTGTTTCTTTATAGAAAACATGATTTACATGTAATTATTAAATACATTTAATCATATGACTGAATATATCAAGGCTTGATTCAAAGATTGATATCTGTGCTTGCAGCATCCTAGTTACTGTATTGGTTGAAATATTATAGTTTTTGAAAATGATTTTATCATTAACCTATCAATATGAAAATTGCATTGTTATCACAAACTAAGAGCAAGTTAATTAATAATATTTTACTTTGAAAAATCCTAATTTATACAGAACTTTCACAAATACATATTTCAAGGAATATTGTTAACATTTTGGCAATTAAATCAAGTTCTGCCCCCAAGATTCTGACTCCAAAACTTAATATTTTGTTTGTACATTTTAAAACATATTTCAATGTTATAACATGAAAGAAAAAAAATCTTCTGTTATTCTCTTTATTTTGTAAGGTGAAAGAAAATTAAAATTGTACACATGATTTTTTACACAGTAGAAAGTTCACAGACTTAATTATCTGACCATATATATATATATATATATATATATATATACTGAACATATATCTGACCATATATATATATGTGTATATATATATATATATATATATATATATATATATATGTAGAGAGAGAGAGCGTGACAAAAAATATATACACATTTTAAGGAAGGAAAATTGTATTAAAATTATAATATTCAATATAAACTCATAAAAAAGAAGAATACAAGTCACGGTTTACTTCTGCAGTTACAAGAGGTACTCAAAGTGGTTACCATCAGTGTACAAAGCAACATTGACCAAAGTGTCCACTTGTATACATTTTTTGGCAACCCCGATAAATGTATATGTGTGTCTGTGTGTGTACACATACATACATATATACATACATACATACATATATTGCATGTTTATCTGAAAACAATGAAGGATAAATAAAATATGGTGCAAAGTATTTACAAAATATTTCAAAATTATTCAAACACACTAGTAACATTTTTAGAAGAAGATCTATATAAAAATTACTTTACAATTTTAGTGTCTCAGCGAGTTCTTTATTTCCAGTTAAATACCTCTGAGGTGGGTTATATTATTCAGTAACCTTTAAAATAAAATTGAAATATTTGATTTTACAACTTTTATTTACCTCTCTTTCCCTGACTGCATGTATTCTGTAAACCCCAGTAGAATTAATTGCTTAATTACAGGGAATAAAATGAAATGCTTTTTGAAAGACTTAAAATTTGTATTTCCTGCAGTGGAGGTTTTACCTGACTGCCTGGTATACACAATTTGCACCCATTAAACAAAGAAAATAACCATCTATGTGGAAACACAATTTTGACCTGATAATAAGTATAGCACAAATGTTCCATAATTTCAAGTTATTTTATATTCTAAGAACTAAGTCAGGATCTACAGTAATGGTTAATCCTTATTCGTAACCATTTATCCTCCTGGAAATAAACTCCACCTTTATTATTATAATTGTTTTCTTAGTACAATTTAAATACATAGTAGAAAATTAGGCAGTAAGAAAAGTACTAACAGTAGCTGGATCTATAGTACTCTGAAGGAAATTTTCCAACCACAAAATTTGACGAATTTATAAGCAAGACTTGCAAGACTGACAAATAAAGTTCATGTAAATATACCTGACACAGATATATATTCCCTCTGATGAAGACATATTTTAATGAAGGCTTCATATCTGTTTTATCAGCTAGCTAATCCTCTTGGCTCCTGATACCCATAGGTTCAGGGTGAATGCAGTAGAGCATGCTAGTTGTACACAGGCACACACGTACAAGCGTTATCAGAAGACAAAGAATGTAAAGTCAAATAAGTGAGTCTATTTAAGCTGTCTCCTGTGATATTATAGGAAACTTGAATCAATCTATGATTCAGTCATATCAAAATGTGGGACATAGGATGACAATGGACAGAATGAGTCACATGCATGGAAAGCAATTGAGATGGGCTAAAAACGGAGAATCAGGTAGGACCACAGAAATGTCTGTGTTGGAAGTTGTCACCAAGTATTGTATCCATCCCTTCTGTACTCTTACCTTGGTGATACATTACCTTCCCTGAACTAAACCCAAATCTGGAGAAGGTTCTAGGAACGGGAAACCCAAAACTGACTCAGATTGTTTCCAGTCTCTGGTGGGATATAAATTGGATGCTGAAATATCGAAATATAACATTATATTGAGTTATTGAAAATAGTGAGAGGGAAACACATTCCTTATAAAACAAAATATTAACTTCACACTTAACTTGTCCACAAATATCAGTACATAAAACATTGAAAAGAGATGGGATTGGAAAGTAAGGGGAAAGCCATGTTGCAGAAGCCCACAGAAATGAGAGAACAGAGATGAGGCTTTATTACCCAGAGAGGATTTTGAGTTTTCAGTACTGCATGGAAAGCAATGTTTAAAGAAATTTAATCTGGTAGTAAAAGTGGTGGAAATCTGGCACATAGTAGTGGAAGAACAAAGTGGAAGAAGAAATAGACTTTATAGATTGGTACAATTTTGAGTTCTGAAGGGTCTAATGTAAGAGGATGTATGCAGAGGAATAACTATATATTAAACTTAACAAAACACGAAATGTAGCATTTGGTGATTGATTAACTCTACCGGCCAAGGCAAGGAATGGAATTAATTGTGCTTGAAGTTGTCAGCTATGGTAATTGGAGAATGACAGAGCCAAATTAAGCAAATTTATTTGAGAAGAAAAGATGCCAATTTAAGTCATTCGACTTCATGCCATGTGTAAGACAATCCCAGTAATAGTTGAAAATGTGACAGTGGTGCAAAAAAGGATAGCTGATATTTTAGACTAGTGATGGGTCAGGAAATATCTGTGTGCATTTCAAATGGCGCAAAATGCTTTTAAATGAAAGTGTGTCAGGAGACAGTAATAGGCAGAAGATTGAAATTGGGAGGGAAAAAAGAGAAAGTAGAAATGAAGCAGAAAAGAAAAGGGTCATGGTTCAAAAAAGGTGCTAATAGATTCTAAAGGGAAGCTTTTAAATCCAGGGTAGAAATTCATGAACAAAGAAGTGATATATCTGAGAGCATTATCATTAGTATTATATAAGTGTTTTAAATTATTGTCCCATGGTTAGGAATAATATATTTTGATTTAAAATAAACAGAGGTATGCCAAAGTTGTAAGATATTAAACAGACATTTCTGTAACAGAAGATAACAAAAATACTGTTTAAGAGCATAGCAATCAGAAATTCAGCAAGAAATAAATATCTGCACTGGCACTATTTTTTTTTTTTTTTTTTGCAGTTTTCCTCTCACGTTTTCTAGTTATAAAGAGTCTCTCATTGAGTGTTTGTCTGTTCTGTCAGTTTATGGCTATTTATGCAATCAATCCAGTATACAAATTTGCAACCTTTTAATCTGCTGTCCTCTATGTCTTAACTTAATATTTTTTCAAACAATATAAAAGTGTAGGAACTTAAATGGTGTAAGGTTTGTAAATTCTTAATGTGTGACTCAACCATTGTTTGTTTTTTTCCTAAATATTTTTATTTTATGCATTTATTTATTTAGTATAGTTGACATACAATATTATGTTACATTTGTTTCTGTTGTACAATTTAGTGATTCCAGATATTTATACCTTACAAATACCCACTAATTCTAGTAATCATTTTTCATCATGCAAACGTATTACATGGACTCTAAATAAATGTTTTCGATTAAAACCAAATTAGAAAAACAGAATACTGAATTAACATTTTTTTTCTATAATTTCCTTAAATAAACTCCCAGTTTTTGTGGGAAGGTAGGAAATTAAGTTAGGCAGGCATTTTCCTCCAAGTTGTAAAACTACTTCTTGTCATAAAGATATGAGAAGTTTATTTTCCTTTAATAGTAAAAAAAATGTAACATAGATGATCACCCCAATTGCCTAGTGAATTTTCGATGAACTTCATGTGAAAAATGGTATTGTCAAGTCCTCTTACTTGAGGACAGGTTATCATTTGTCTTGAGAACATATATGGAATGGGCTATATCTGCTTAGCTACATCTATATAAGACCATGAGATTTATTTCTGACTTGCAATCTCTCAGCAGTTTGAATGTGATAAATATCACATTTTGGTTTAATGCTTATTCAACAATAAAATTGTTTCCTTCTCTTCTATCTTTGTGGAGAGGTTTTCTAGGTTGGGAGGAGATTTTGTTTTTAATTATATTTTCATATATATATATATATATATATATATATATATATACACATATATATGTGTGTATATATATATATGTACACACACACACACACACACACACATATATAATTTGTTTGTTTTGTTTTGTATTGTTTTCCTGGAGCTACATACTTTGAGTTACAAAGTTAAGTTCTTCAAATAACTTCTGAATGAGGGAAGGAGAAAGGCAGTATTACAGTTCAAAAAATGTATCTGAACCAAAACTGTCATTGTTTCTCACTTTAAATTACATTCATGTTACAGTTTAGTTTCTTTATTATGTGCAGTCCAGATGCAGAGAAGATTTCTCATGAATATAATTAAATAATTGTTAAGTATAATTTTTTTAACTAGGATTACGGCCACATTCATCTCTTCTGGACATCTCCTTTCAATCATCCCTCCTTTGTCCCCCACTTTCTGTCTAGTTTGTTTTTGGTTATCTAGTAATTTCAATGATTTTCATTGGTGCCAAACTTTTAGGGTTTAAAAAAAATACCCAACAAAATAAATGTATGTTGTTTTAAAAAGCTAATCTAAGTTATTATGCACACAAAGACATTCACAGATACACATTTACTCATAATATTTTTAAGCTCTCTCTAAAAAACAGAATTAAAATTTTTCTACTCCTTTGTCTTCTGATGTAGTCTTGACTATGATTGTTAAACTTTTAGAATTTTTAGAGATTCTCCATAAAAAAAGGTATACGAGCTGACATTACACAAGTATAGCCACATATAGTGCAAGAGTTGAATATCTGATAGTGCTCTCTAATGCTTCTTACAAAGCAGAACGAAACAGACTCAGCCCTTCTTATTTATGATAGTTTTAGGTCTCTAGTTCTTTGTATCTAAGTATTCAAATATTATTTAATTTCTGGAGGCTAACCAATACATGCAGAAATAATGTATATTATTGTTTAATATTAATAATGATTCAATACCATTACACACACTTCATTGAATGTCCCTATTTATCCAGCACTAAGATAAGTGCTTTATCTACATTATTTTTACATAATCTGCACAATTTATTCATTGCCTCATGAGCAGTGTATTGTTACAACTCTAGAAGTGTTAGAACATGTGGTTCAGAGTCAAATGTCAGAGGCAAAGATTTCTGTAGCCTAACTGTAAAGCCTGTACCTTTAACTAGTATGCTTTAATAAGAATTCTTGTAAATAATGGCAGTGCTTGGGATAAACAAATCAGTTCCAGCCGTTGGCACTGCTATGGTGTGAATGTTTTTGCCTCTCCAAAATCACATGTTGAAATTCAAACCTCCCAAAATAATGGTATTAGTAAGTGGGGCCTTTGGGTGGTGCTTATGCCATGAGGGTGGAACCCTCATGAATGAAATTAGTGCCTTATTAAAGAGACTCCAGAAAGCTCCCTAGCTTCTTCCACCCAGAAGGGAGCCTGCACCTGACTGTGCTGGTAAACTCGTGTCCGACTTCCAGCCTCCAGATCTATGAGGAGTAAGTTTGTTGTTTATATGCTATTCAGTCTGTGGTATTCTGTTACAGCAAGCCAAAAGGACTATAACAGGTATGCTGTACACAAACTAAGGTGAATTCTATCTTTCTTCTTCAGCAGCTGGGTCAAAACACCTGTATGCCTATGACCAGTTACAGGAGACCACCACAGGAAAACGATGGTAAAGCCATAAAAATGGCTGGGATTTGGACACAAAGTGAAGCGACATTATGAAAAGCGAAAGTGGCAGAGGCGAAGGAAGCCAAGCAAGCATTTCATGAGTCTATGAGAGACATTTTAAAAAGCACAGGGAAGGATGATGGGATTTGAACTTGCATTCCTTTAGTGTGGTGATTGCAGCACTGAGATGAAAATAAATCTTTCTGCTTCTATTATCATTCAGAGAATCACCCAGATCACCATCGGTGTATATATGTTGTATAAAATGCCATACCATGCGTTACTGATTAAAATACTTACCTTACAATTTGTTCATGGGTGCATGTTTTATTCCTAACTCAAAATTATAATCCTCACAGATCCCAAAACTCAAGCAACCAGAAAAATAATTTGTCTAATTTGCATTAAAGTTAGGTAGTCTTGAATAAACTGAAACTTGTACCAGAGATTAGAGATGGTAATAACAAGGTGGTAATATTCTCAAAGTTTCAAAAGTAAAATTTCCATTGAAGCAGCTTTGTAGGGTGAACAGGATTTCCCTATGGAAATAATAGGGGGGGAAATAGCATTTGCTGTAGAGATCACTCTACGAAACAATGTAGAGATTTAGAGGAGGTCATTGAAATTACGGGAACTGATGGTAGCTTGGAAATGGATTAGATCATACAGCATGTTGAAGTTTTGTAAGAAATTAGCTTAATTAGATACGTATAGATATGTTTAATATCTTAAAATTGTCTAATAGTTTGTGAATATTCTGCAATGCGGAAGAATAAAGGAACATGTAAAACATAAGAACATATATGAAATAGTTTGACTAAAAACAATAATTGTGCATTTTTAATTACGGAAACAAAATTTTGTGATTTTATAAGTTATCAGCTAGTATGGACAGTTACAAAAATGTTCTTAAAATAAAATTTTCCCTGTTATAATTTTCTATGCAGAATAAAGTGTGTCCAATAATCTCACTCACCATGTAAATTGTTATTTTGATACCAGCAGGATTGGCTAAGCATTTCAAAAGTTCTCTGAGAAAAAACGAGTCATGGCTATTGTCCACGTACATAATTGTCTGTTACTCTACCCCCGAGTCACTCCTTTATGCTACTCTAGAGAATGAAGAATAATAAAGAAGATCACCCTAGGAAGATGTCAGCAAACAGCACTTGTAATGTTGACTGAACTTCTTCAATGTGGTTGGAAACAATAATGGAATATTGATCCAATCATCCCATTCTTATTTCCCTGTTTAATTTTCCTTTGTACATAAGTGTCTTATATATCCTGATCAGGTACTGAATTATCTATGACCCTTTGCAACATAATTCATAAATAAGAATAATCTCTTGAATTTTTGTCATATGGGACTACATATGCTTTGCTGGGGGTCCATGCTCCCTAGTATGAATTAGAGTATCTGTACTTGAACCATATTTTGGGGGATCTGACTTGATGATATATTCTACCTTGTGCATTGAGTCTAGTTTACTTTGTATCCCCAGCAGAAAATATCTTTTATTAATACCAATGATTTAATCTCACTAATTCTCAGTTTACTCATCTGAAGAATAATGAACTGCTAGAGGATAGGCTTACATTGAGTAAAATTTATTTGTAAATTAAAATGCACACAACATTAAAATGTATGGTGGTAAAACTTCAGTACTTTCCTCACATAGCTACATTGTTCAGTACTGTAGGCAGCACTTGAGGCGGACAATCTGAAGACCTCTTCTCTCTGACTAGCTCTCTTTCCATCTTCACTTCCCACTCTCCCCACATCCAAATTATTCTGCTGCCCTATCTATACTCAGTCTTCTGTGTGGTACCTTAATAAACTAATAAAAGAGTATGTATCAAATGGTAATGTCCCTGAGGTCTTTTTCCCTGTAGTAGCCTTGCCGTTGATGAAGGCTATATATATCTCAGGGGCATTCCTCTTGTCTTCTTAACCTGCCTAGAACCTTCAGTGAGCTCTTTATATGAACCCAATAAAAGTCCTCATGGGAAGGAATGAAACAATGACTGAGGGATTTTGGAATCATACTTTTTCACACCAATACACACTTGGAGATTAAAATTCATTAACAATTCATTTGTTTTGTTCTTATTATCTTTCATAGCAGCATGTTCCTTCATGATGGCCTTAGAACTGAAAGAAACCAAGTTTCTTGGCTTTCTTAGGAGGGAGAGTGTCTGGTTTTTCCCCTTTGTTATGAGAAAACAATCATCTCTGAAACCTTTCCATATCCTAACAGTATGTGAAAGTTCCTTAATTTTATATGCAAGGAATGCTGTTGTGCCAGAAATATACATATGAAAATAATTCAGCTACATGGTGATATGCTCAATGTATAACTAAACAGTGTTCTAAGTACTATCAATGATTCCTTTACGTATGTGTTGTCTTCTATGCATGTTGCTATACTATAAGGCTAAAGTGAGATTTACAATAACAAGACTAAGCAAAATATTGAAAAATATGCTTATATCATCAATGTTTCTAATACTTCATTAGGGTAGAATAATATAGGAGATTCTTCTTTGTCTCTCTGTTGCTTCCCTAAACTGGCTGGGTGTTTCCTGTATAATCTGAAACCAGCCGTTGTATGCTGAGGGCAGGGAGAAATGGAAGAAAGAGGCAGCCCACTCCAGACTGGTTTGTAGTAGATTTAATAAGCAAGGGAACTTATTTATGAGAGGTTTGTCTTAGGCTGCCCCAAAACAAATAGTTTTTTGCATCTACCTATCAAATCTTAAAAATGTATATAGGGGTCTTAACTGAGTCCCGTCACATATGCAGGGGGACTTACCTGGGTTCAGTCCCACAAAAGGTCGTACGTTTCTTAGTGATGTGTACCCAGTCCAGTTAGTCTCATCACTACGTTACTATCTCAAGGATGCATCCTTGGGGTAGTTTCTGGGAGTGTGGAAGGCAAGTGGAATGTGTTCCAAAGACAGGGGAGGAATGAGGAGACTCCAATTAAATCAGGTCAAACCAGCAGTAATATCTTCTTGCTAACCTTCCCCAACACCCTCTATTTAAAAACATATCTTTATACTTAGGTTATACATGTGTCCTGATATTTTCACGGAAATAAAATAACTTCCTATGAATGTATGGGGGTAAGGACCACTTTGAAAATATTTGGCTATGGTTCCAAGTTTTAGATTACTGTCTCCATCACAAATTGGTGTAAAAGATCCCGGGAACGTTTTACCCACACATGTATTGTCTCATATTCTGTACTTTGCTCTTTTTTTAACTTCTGCAGGGCACTTGCCCCCACTTTCTTTGTTTAGGGTGGTTATGCTTCTCTTCTAACTTTTGCAAAAAGTGCCGTGCATACCCTTTTCTTTTTGCTGTATTCCAATTATAGGTATTTGGTTACAGCAAATATTTTATCTAATAAATGAATGATTGCAAGAAAAAAAAAAAAAGCATATATTTCATGGGTGACAAGATTATTCATAGAGTACAGACTATGTCATATCCTTGGAAATTATAGGAAAAAATATAATGAGATCTATGTCTAAATATTCAAAACAATTTCTTTGTCATTTTTATTTTGCATAGGAAATTTGGGGTATGGGAAAAATTTAACAGATTGGAACTAAAATAAATGGCTCATGAACTAAAATAAATGGCTCATGAAACAGTAAATCAGGTTGTTTTAGTTATGATTGAACACCTGATCTATTGCTGAGCTATTAGAAGTTATTTTGAGAACAAAGAGGGATAGGCAGAGAAATAATGAACCACTTTTATTTAAACTGTCAGAGCTCTCATGAAAAATACCTAAATTAGGGCCATTGGATAACCTATTCTTCAGTAGAGTTTTATTACAAATACTTCTACTTTGTGATAGAAAGCTCAACACTGTTGAAAAATTAATCACTTGTTTGATGAACTCATGTAAAATAAGCTACAGATAAATAAATATTTAATTGCAACCTACTCATTGTTAAATTTTTTGACAATATTAGGTTTTTTTCCCCCCTCTAAATTTTAGTGGGATATAATGTGAATATAAAATACGTAATTTCTCAGTATCATCAAATGATATATGCCATACATACTCGTATTGTTTTCTTATATATTTGACCACATCAGCACTTTTAGCAATAAGACAAAACTGGGCTGAAAATAATGTAGACTTCAAGGGGGTGATCAGATGCCTTTGAAAAACAGACATAGGAGCGTTAGGAAGCTTTAAATGAATGAAGGCTATAAGAAAACTGTCAGCGATAAAAGGCAGACTATTAGATAATGAAAGGTTAGTTTGCTCAAGGAAGAGAATTGGTGATGCTGCAGGTGACATTCATTCTTGAAAGTCAGTGCTGTCCTTGAAGACACATTGTAACTGTGTTACCCACGAAGATCAGGATACCTGGCTGTGACCATTCTGGTAATTCATCATTATGCAAAGGCACCAATCATAGAGTAGTATCAGTGTGGATAATTCAAGCACAAATAAAAAACGGTGGCATGTTCTATCGTTAGCTATCTAAAAGAGCTCAGGATTGTCTCTCATTCAATAAATAAGTTAATTACAATTATTTTTTTGAATATGTATTATGTGTAAGACTTCTGTGAGAGGCAGGATGATCATATTTCAAAGTGTTTCTTTTTTTTATAATATTTTCCCTCCCACAATTTATCATTTGACAGTGATGTGATACAGGACAGGTGGAGCTACGGTTTTCATTTGGCACAGACATAATACATGATTTGAGTTTTAAATTAATTTCCAGTATGCAAACATCTTAATAAGGCAGAAATATACAAGTTACCTTACTTCCCAGATCACTGGATTTTAAACAGTACTTTCTTATGCTTTTGTAAACAATGATTTTATTGGGGGATGTTATATCATAAATTCTTCTTTAAAATATTGTTGAGTGTTAAATATTAGAAAATAAAGCTTTCATTTATAGAAGAAAAAAACTTCTAATTAAAAGGCCCTTAAACTTAAAACAAAAAACAAACAAACAAACAAACAAAAAAACCTGAGAATTTAAAAGGCTCTTAAAAATACATGAGGATCTGGATTAAAAAATCCATATTGGGCAAATGCCTCAGATAAAACAGCTTTTCAGAACTTCATGAACCACAGTCCTACTAAGATCCAATGTCATCTCTAGAGCACTTATTTTGGGAAATATTTCTTAAAGTTGTTACCATTCTTAAACCATGAGATGTATATGCAAGTCATGGTTACTTTTTATATTCAAAATACCTTTCTTGGGAGTGGGGAGGAAAAAGAAGACTCCAAGGAAAGGACAAAGGGAAGCTTGGAGGTGACTGATGTTTATTACCTGGGTTGTGGTAATGATAATATGTGTGTACATATTTCCTAAATTGCCACATTGTGTATATTAATAATATGCAATTTTTTGTATGCTAATTATACCTCGATAAAGCTGGGGGGGTATATTTTATGGGCAGCAATGATTATTCAAAAATAATGCATCATTTAAAAAATTTTAAAATTATTTTCTCATATGTCAGAAACAGATAGTAATACAAGAAGTAATAAAGCTTATTTGAAAATATAAACTAAAAAATCTAATTATTACATTTGTTAATGACTGTACAGTGTTTATATATAGTCCATGATCACAAAATATATTTAATAATTACTATAGGGTTGTAAATGTTTACACTATGTTACTTTAAAAAGCACACTGAATCTTAAAATTAGGAAGTAAGTTGGTGATTGCTATGATATAAGATAGAACCATGGACTCAATTGTAGCCACCATCACCTTGAAATATATTGTGCAATTTTTGATATTGTATCTGACCTTTAACTGTGCAATTTTATCTTTACATATGGCTAATTGTATTTTCTTAACTATACTATCTTAACTATATTACCTTTATCAAAACTATGGTTTGAAGATGGGGGCATCATTTAATAAAACATTGTTGTCACATTTCCTTGATGTTTTAAATATGTATTTATTTTAACTTGACAGTAAACATGAGGTTTCTGGATCAAAGGCAAACCAATTATCTACTTGCATAAAATTTTAGTGACAGTTCCACATTTTCCAGCTTCCCCAAGGGAGGGCACAGTAAAATTCAAATGCCAAGTGTACATGTAAAATGTGAGTTTGCCTCACAGTAGAGAAACTCTGAAATTATGTATCTCAAAGCTTTTGTAGGGTAGCTTGCATTACTTACCTCTTCCCCTCAGGAGGAGAAAGACCTTATCTTTCTAACATAAACAAATCCTTTCTGTGGATAAGAGGAGAAGATTTCTAAATTTATTACCATTTGTAATGTAAACATGTGGCTCCAGGGATTATAAAAATGTAAACCACTACAGAGGTCTGCATGATCCCTAACTTCCCACTTACTTGGTGGCCAGGGATTTTTTGCTCAGAAAGTACAAACCATGAAAAAACATAAAAATATTCATATAAGTCTGCTTCCTGACACTGCTTTTATGCATGAGAGAATAACTAACATTGTCCTAAGTAACCCACCCAAAATAAACAACTAGAAAAATAGACAAAAACTTTGAAAATATCAGTTTTTGACCTTGTAGAATGAGCAGCAGGTAGAGAAGGGAAACAACTCAGGTGACACATCTCATCACCCAGGCCTTCTAGCTGTATGTAAGATATGGAGGACAGTTTAGGAAGGAAGAAACCCAAACAGGGCCCAGCAATTTCACTCAACTGATGAAACAGATATCAGAGTTGAAAAGGTTAAGATAACTATAATTGATGAAGTAAAGTTCCTTAGATGAGGAGATTCCCAGGAAGGAATTCTGGACATATGAATGAGATTCCCTTGCAATTCTTAGTTGACCACCTATTTGAGCATGCATAAAATGAAGCACTGTGAGGCCTGGAGAGAATACTTCCAGGGGAAGAACAATTATTTGGGAGCTTTAAGTCAAAAAATTCCAAGAGGTCACAAAAAGACAGTTGGTATAAAAGAAACCAAGAGACCAAGGCTAAGATCGTCCATGCCTTCGTATTCCCAATTATTATGTACAGATGCACCTGAAGACAGTGAAGAAGGCTGACAGGAAGAAATATTGATTCATTTAAAATATGGTGTTGGAGGAGAGCTCTACAGATACCCTGGACTGCCAGAAAGACAAGCAAGTGGGTCCCACAGCAAAAAATCCTGACACATCACTGAAGGCAAAAATGACAAAACTATAATGGGATTGAGAAAGACAATAATGATGAAAAAACATAGAAGGAAGCAGGAAAAGAGAAGACCAAATATGAGATGGATGGATTCTATAAAAGAAGCCACAGGTGTCAGTCTGTAGGAGCTAAGCAGGGCTGTTGAGGACAGGACATAGTGAATGCACTCATTCTTAGGGTCTCCAGAAGTCAGAGACAATTCAACAGCAGGTAACACACATAATAAAAGATCATTTCAAATATCCCAAACATTTATCAGAGATCCCCAAATGTCCATACCTAAAACATGTGATTAATTATTAATAGCTTTAGAGTATAAGCTGCCCTAAACCTATTCTAAGAGAGCTCACAAATATACACTTAAGGGTTCAAACGGCTCTTCAAGTAATTTAACTATCAGAATAAATTTGTACATTTAAAAAAAGAATATGGCATAATCCAACAGTCAACGTTGTACAATTCACATCTGATACTCAAATCATGGAGCAGAAAAATATGACACATAACCAGAAAAACAGCCAAAAGAAACATAAACAAATGATAGACAAGAAAACACCAGACGAGTATGTTAAAATAGCTATTATACATGTCCTACACATACTCATACATACATACTCAATATGTGAAATAAAATAAAACTATAATGAAAAGAGAAAAGAAGGATATAAAAAAGAACCAAATATAACTTCTGGAAGTATAAAGTAAACCTGAAATTTAAAAGAACTTTAGAGACTATGAAGAAGAGATTTTTTTAAATAGAGAACATATAAAAACAAAATATCTAAAATGAAGCACAAGAGAGAGAAAAAAGAAATATGAAAAATTAACCAGAAACTTTTTGACCCATGTGACAATTTCAAGCAATAAAAATATACATTACTTCAGTGCAAAAAAAGAGAAGAAAGTGCACAAAATAGTAAAGCAAAAATCGTCAATTTGTTTTCAAATTTGATGAAAATTCTAAATGCACAGAACCAAGACTCTCAACATACTCATGACAAAGTATACATAGAGAACACAAAGCATACAAAACCAAATTACTGACAGCCAATAATCAAACTAAAATCTTAAAACATCCAAAAGTAAAAAAATATAATATATACAGAAAAATAGGTATAAGATTGAAACCAGGTTTATTATCTGAAGTGATGTGGGTCAAAAGAGAATGCAATGGTACTTTTATAATGGTCAAAACAAAACAAAACAAAACAAAACAAAAAAATGCAGTGAACTTAAAACTCTACATAGACAAAATATCTTTCAAGAATATAAGGAGTATTTTTTTTTCAAACAGACAAAATTGAGAGGAAATATTGCCAGCAGATGTATATTAGCACAAATTACAATTAATCATGAGTGATGAATCATTTTCCCCTCATTGGGGGGATGACAAAGACATTCATTCTATTTATTGTGTACTATAAAACCCAGCCATTTCAACGAAGCAATAAAAAGCAGCAAAAGACAAAGAGAATGAAAAGAAAGAAACAGAACTGTCCTTATCTGCAGATAGCAGGATTATTCCTATAAATAATCCAACGAAGCTACAAAAACACTACTAGAGCTAATAAGTTTAGTACTTTGCAACTACAAAGCCAGCTAATCCATATCAATTGTATTTCTATATTTCAGCACCAAAGGATTTAAATTTTTAAAAAAGTTATAGTGTATATCATTTAGGATGGCAAACAAAAACAAGAAATACTTAGAGAAAAAATTAACAGTATTTCAACTAAAATATAAATATTTAATACAGCCGTGATGAGATAAAACACACACAGCAGAATGGTGGTAGTTGACCAGCTGTAGGAGAAAAAAATGTGGAGTTGCTGTACGAAGGTACAAAGTTTCAGTTATACAAGAAAAATAGCTGAGTCAGCTCTGGCTGCTATAACAAAACAGTATACAATAGGTGGCTTGAACAATATAAATTCACTATTCACAGTGCCGTAGTCTAGAAACTCAAATATCAAAATGCCTATTGATTCAGTGCTTGGTGAGAGCTCTCTTTCTTGTTTGAAGAATTCTTTTTACTATGTACTCACATAGCAGAGAGAGATATCTCTCTCCCATCTCTTACTAAAAGGGCACTAATTCCATACATGAAGAAACAAATTCCATGAGTTGATTACTTGCCAAAGGACCCACCTCCAAATATCATCATGTGAGGGATTAGACTTCAACATAAGAATTTTGGGTGGACACAAACATCCACTCCATAGAAAATATGTTCTAGAGAGATGTTGGACAACATTGTGCAACAATGCTGCATCATGCACTTAAAATTTTATTAAGAGCATAGATCTCATGTTAAGTGTTCTTAAAAAGAGAGAGAGAGAGACAGAGAAAGAAGAAGAAGAAGAAGAAGAAGAAGAAGAAGAAGAAGAAGAAGAAGAAGAAGAAGAAGAAGAAGAAGAAGAAGGGAAAGAGAGAGCGAGGGAGAAAGGGAGGGGGAGAGGGAGGAAGGAAGGGGAAAGAAAAAAGAAAGGAAGAGAAAAGGACAGGAAGGAAAGAAAGAAGGGAGGAACCAAGGAAGGAAGAAGGGATAGAGAGAGGAAAGGAGGGATGGAGGGAAGGAAGAGGAAGGGGAGGGAAGGGAAGGGAAGGGAAGGGAAGGGAAGGGAAGGGAAGGGAGGGAAGGGAAGGGAAAATAAGGCAAGTCAGGGGAATGGAAGGGAAGAGGAGAAAAGGGAAAAGAAGGGAAGGGAAGGGAAGGGAAGGGAAAATATTTTATCAGTTACTAATTTGAATGCTGATTTACATTGAAATCAATCTTATACATATTAGTACAAAAATTTTTAAAAGTCAGTTTCACACATTTTATTTCTTGGAATAAGTTGGGTTTGGTGAATATTTTCTCAACTGTAAATTTGATTAAATTTAAATACTAATCTACTATTTCTGATGAAAACTTGGCATTCAAATTGAGATGTGCTGTAATATAACTAACACACCTAGTTTTAAAGACTCTATATAAAAAAGAATGTAAAATATCTTATTATTTTTTTACATTGAAATAATATGTTGGATAGTTTATTAAATGAAAGTTAAACACACACACACACACAAATAATACAGACATCTGCCATATTCATGGATTGGAAAATGTTGTCAAGGTTTTGATTCTTCTTGAATTTATCTCTTGATTCTCTCTCTCTCTCTCTCTCTCTCTCTATATATATATATATATATATATATATATATATATATATATACTACACATACTATATGTATATATGTATATGCATATATACATATATGTATATGTATATATAATATGTGCAGTTATCTTATGAACTGCCATTTGTGTTACTAAGGAAATAAGTGAATATGTATATTATATATATATATATATATATATTAACTAATACAAAGTCAGATTTAATAAGAAGTGATTCTTTCTAATGTAAGTATTAATGGGAATTATTTTCTCTCTTCCCTTCTCCTGTCATCTCCTCTTGAATCCACAAAAATTCAAAGTATTTTGTGCACCTCCACTGAGTTATGGCTTTCTTCCAATGACTTCTAGAGAAACTGCAGAAAACTATATAATTTGATAACTTTGTATTGTAAGTATAATAAATGAATAATAATTTCAAATTGTGTTCCATGCTTTGTACCAAAAAAGGATCTCAATAAGAACAACTTAATGATATTAAAAGTCACTGAAACACAAAATGTACATATCTAAATCACTGCTTCTATACTCATAATGTAATGGATTTAATGGATTCAGATTAATTGGGTACATTTTGAATTTCTGATTGGCTATATGCTACATTTATTAAAAGTGTAATATTTTTTTAAATAATTTAAAGTACAAACAAAATGTCATTGATAATGAATGATCTAAAGAAATGCATTGTTCCTTATATAATTTAATTAAATTACTACGTATATACATTTGATTTACTATAGGAACACTTTCCCATGTTACTATATTTACTCAAATAAGGTTTTCGTTCAATACTTTATTATAATACTCAAAAAATATGAAGACAAATTCCTGTATATAATTCCCAAGGTAGCCAATATCTACTCATTAGACCAAGAAGCCCTCCAAAATGAGATAAATTATCATAATTATGATATTAAATCACGCCTCACATGTTATGATGAAAGATCTCATGATAAATGTTCTCTAAAAAAGAAAGAGACAGAGAGAGAGAAAGAGGAGGAGAGAGAGAGAGAGAGCAAGGAAAATAGCCCTCCAGACACGTTATCACAAATTCAATCTCCAGTAATATCATTTGAAAAGTCCAAAAACCTTATTCCATTGCAACATTTTATAATAAAATTATCGTATTTGATGAGTAAATCTAGCAATTGCAAGAAGCAGTACTTTCAAGCAGATGTCTATAGAAAATTTATGTTATTCCATAAATATTGAAAGCATCAAAAACAACATGCAGTTAATCTGGCCTTCATTACAAGGGTTACAGCAATTTACTTGGGGAAATAGGACAAGGAGAACTAATTACTCAATGATATTATGTCTGAAACAACAATTACTTTTAACTGACTTTTCTATTTTCCTCAAGGTAATGAGGTATTGAACACCTCCTTATTAAGAATAGTACCAATAGTAAAACAATTGTATTCATATTTTTTGGATTAAGAGATATATTTTCCTGTAAAATGAAACTTAAATACCAAAAATATAGATGGGAACAAAGCAGATAATTTTAATATGTAATGTTAAAAGTGCTTAAATATACCTTTATAAATTAAGAAACACATTACGAAGTGTGATCAAAAACATATGGTGAATGTTTAAATGAAAAAATATATATTTATTACAATAAAAGACACATTGCCATTAATCTCCCGCAATACTCCACCTAGCTTCCAACACACTTATCTGATCGTTTTTTGCCATTTTCTGAAACAGTTCTGGAAGTTCTCTTTCGTGAGCGTCTTTAGTTGGGTTGTCATAGCTGCTTCGATGTCCTGAATGGATTCAAAACGTTTACCTTTCATGATCATTTTGACTTTGGGAAAGAGCCAGAAGTTGCATGGCGCCAGATCCAGAGAATAAGGTGCGACTTCTGGCTCTTTCCCAAAGTCAAAATGATTCAAGACATCGAGGCAGCCACAACAATGCAACTAAAGACACTCACAAAAGAGAAGTTCCAGAACTGCTTCAGAAAGTGTCATGAATGATGGGATAATTGTGTTCGAAGTGAGGGGAGTATTTTGATGGGGATTAATGGCAATGTGTTTTTTACTGTAATATTGTTTTTAATTTAAACATTTACTGTATTATTTGATCATGCCTTATATACCTCTGTATAGATACATATATATTTCTATATTATCTGAACAATAAAACCCTAAAAAATAAAATGATTGTACTATATATACAATTTTTTTATACTCTGTCTAACCAGGAAACATAAAATAGAAAATTGGAAAAATCTAATAGAAAAACCCAAAATCATAATAATAGAAACATACAACAGTATCAAACTTCTTTTTGCAAGTAAAGTACTTTAATTCTTTACAACTGAAAATTTAAAAGACAAATTACTGTTTTGTTTTGTTTTTACAAAATAAGAAAGGATATACTACCACCTAGTGGTTAATGAGGTTGCTCAAGGGTAATATTTCACCTGTAACTAGCCTAAAAAAATTGGAGATCAAGGGAGGCTGACATTGGAACAGCTTACAATTAAACAATTTCAATAAAGAAGTATTCAAAATTACTTGATTATTGACAAATATTATTAATTGTTTGTACTTTATTGCTTTAACCTTATTAGTTTGAGCCATTCTGTAAAATGAACATGGATGGTGAATAGTGTAGAGATAGGTATACAAAATAACATAATATCTGAATATTCAAAAATATTAAGAAGCAAGTTAAGATGAAAATGAATACTTCTGTGGAGAATGTAGTGACTAATTTTTAAAGACCATTAAATTGACATATGCTACATTTAGACTGCCAATTACTTTGAGTAAAGAAATAAGTTTTTACATATTTGTAGAAATTGAAAATCACTATATCACAATAGATAATAAAATAAAACATAGATTTAATGGATACTTTAATGTAAATATTTTAAAGAGCATTAAGAACATATTTTTTGGGAAAAAGAAACAAATAGGAAAATATTTTCAAGGTATCAATTTACATCTACATTTAGTTCTCTGATAAATTATATTTTTTCACCTCTTCTCTTTTGCTTAGCATATGCATTTGTGTGCACATATGTGTGCAGATATGTGTGTGCATATGTCATTTTCTTTATATTATATAATAATGAATATACTTTTACATATTGTTTTATAATAAAATATCTTTAATTCAGTATTTCTAAGATACATAACTACTGTATGTGGAGAAATCCTTTCTAAAATCAAATTAATAATAAAATCATTAAATTAAATTTTTAATTTAACTAAATAATAAAATTACATTATCATTTAGTTATGGACTCCATTAAGGTATCCATGATTATTAAATTTAAATCATATAATACTGCAGGCAAGATATGATCAGGTTTTTCTTTTCTTTCTTTCTTTCTTTCTTTCTTTCTTTCTTTCTTTCTTTCTTTCTTTCTTTCTTTCTTTCTTTTTTTTAATAAAGAATCCTTAAAACTAAAACTATTTTATCAAGAATAATCATTGTGTTACAAAACCCCTGGAACAGAGAAGTCTTTGTTCTTTAGCAAACTATAGCTTTTAATCAGTACTAGGGTGTTAGCATACAAAAACAAACAAACAAACAAACAAACAACAACAACAAAAAAGGCATGGGCACATTCATTGATTTATACATTAATTTACCAAATACATAAATGATGATGATTACATTCTAAGAGTCACCCAGTATGCTACGAGCTGGAGACACCACAATGAAAGACAAAATTTAACTGGCAAAATCTCTGTTTTTATGGAATTACTTCTCTTTGGAACAAGACAACCTAGAAGAAATGAACAAAATCATAGAATTTTACAATCTTTCTAGATTGAATCATCAAGTTAAATATACCAATCATCGGTAAGGAAATTGAAACAGTAATCAAAACTTCCCAATAAATGAAGTCCAGGAAAAGAAAATATCAATGGTGAATTCTATAAAACATTCCAATATTTCTTACCAATTCTTCTCAACCTCTCCCTCAAATATTGAAGAGAAGGTAGTACTGTCCACCTTATTTTACAAGGCCAACATTACTCTGATACCAAAGCCAGACAAGGACAATACACACACACAACAAAAGAGAAAATCACAGGCCAACATCTCTGATGAACACAGATGTAAATTGCTAAACAAAATACTAACAAATTGAATACAACAATGCATTAAAAGAATCATATATCCCGATCAAATGGGGTTCATACCAATGATGCAAGAATGATTCAACACCTGCAAATCAATGTGATACACAGCAAAATAAAATATAAAAAATATATGACCATCTCAATAAAGACAGAAAAAAAAATGACAAAATACAATATCCATTTATCATAAAAAGAAAATGTATATAAAAATAAAGTACCAGAACTACATAAAGGCCATATATGATAAACTCTCTTATCCTACTCAACAGGGAAAACCTGGAAGATTTTCTTCTAATATCAGGTACAAAACAAGGATGCCCACTTTCACCACTGCTATTCAACATAGTACTGGAAGTCCTAGCCAGAGTAAATATGCAAGACAAAGAAATAACATATCCATATCAGGAATGTTGACACTATTTGCAGATGTAAAACTGTCACTATTTTGAGATGACATAAATATAACTAATATATACATATATTCCTAAAGACTCTGCCAACAAACTATTGGAGACAATCAACAAGTATAGTAAAGTTGCAGGATACAAAATAAATATACAAAAATATGTTTTGTTCCTATATACTAATAACAAAATATCAGAAAGAGACATGAAGAAAAAATTCTATTTACAATCACAACACAAGAAAATAAAATACTTAGGAATAAACTTAATAAAGGAGGTTAAGGACCCATACACACACACACACACAGGCACACACACACACACACAACAAACAAACAAACAAAAAACTATAATCAATTGCTGAAATAAGTTAAAGAAGACACAAAGAAATGGACAAATACTTTATGTTCATGAGCTAGAAGAATTAACATTGTTAAAATAGTCATATTACACAATGTAATATACAGATTTAATACAATCCCTACTAAAATTCCAATGGCACTTTTCACAAAATACAAGAAAAAAAGTCCTCAAATTTTGTGGTATGAAACCACAAAAGACCCTGAGTAGCCAAAGCAAACCTCAGAAAAAAGAGCAAAGCTGAAGGTGCCACACTGCCTGATTCAAATCATACTACAAAACTGCAGTAATCAAAACTGTGTGATATTAGCAGAAAAACAGACACACAGACCAATGGAATCAACTTGCTGCGTACAAATGAACCCACACATAAATGGATAATTTTCAACAAATGTTTCAAAAGCATATAATACAGAAATAAAGCTGGGAAAACTGGACAGTCACCAGCAAAAGAGTGAAACTAGACTGCTGTCTAGCACCGTACATAAAGGTTAATTCAAAATGGATGAAAGTCTTTAATATAAGACCCTAAACCACATATCAGTGAAATCACATGGTTCTCTGCTTTTTCCGTCTGACTTATTTCGCTCAGCATTACACTCTCAAGATCCATCCATGTTGTCAATAGTATAGTGGTTATCAGAGGGTAAGGGGGGTGGGGGGTGGAAGATGAGGGTAGGGGGATCAAATATATGGTGATGGAAGGAGAACTGACTCTGGGTGGTGAACACACAATGGGATTTATAGATGATGTAATACAGAATTGTAGACCTGAAATCTATGTAATTTTACTAACAATTGTCACCCCAATAAATTTAAAAAAAAAAAGAAAACATGATGGTGGTGGCCAGATGGGAAGAGAAAGGCAGGGAGGACCAAAAGGGTAAAGGGAGTCAACTATATTGCGATGGAAGGAGATAAGACTTAGTGTGGTGAACACACAATTGAGTATACAAATGTATTATAATGTTGTACACCAAAACATTTATCTAATGTATTAATCATTGTTATCCCAAAACATTTAATTTTTAAAAATAAATTTAGAAAAGATAATAGTTGAAAATGTAAACTTTAAAAAAATAAAGCAATTTACTAGGAAATAGAAAAGAATATAGTTATGACAATATAGCAGCTGAAGACTTCTTTGTTAGCAAAGTGTTTACCATAAAGAAAAAAATAATAAATCATACCTCATTAAATTTAAGAAATTATGTTCATGAAAACATTATATTAAGAAAGTAAAATGGTAAGAAACATAGTGAAATCATGTATTTGTTTAACATATATCTGAAAAACTATATGTATTCAATATACACGAAGAAATGTTAATTATATAGTAAAAAAATAGAAACATATGACTTAATTTTTAAAGATAGGCAAAATACTAAAATGGAGACTTTGCAAAAATTAATATCTAAAATACCAATAAACATATTTAAAAAGTTGCTCAATATCATTAATCCCTAGGAATGCAATTCCATGAAATAATTATGAGAAAATTTAAAATGCAGAAGACTGACAATACTTAGTATGAGGTAAATTATGAAGCAACTGGGATTCATAGCCATTTCTGGTGACTGTATAAATTGCTACAACCACTTTATAAAATTGGCAGTATCTACCTAAAATAAATATTAGCATAACCTATGACCCAACAATTTCATATTCACAATTCAAATGAGAAAATATATTTATCAAAACCGATGCCCCATATCTCTGACGCAGTGCTAGTCATAAATGTATGAACACAATTATGTACATTTCCTTTGTATCCTTCAACAATTGAATGGTTAAATAAATGCTGATATATTTATACCATGAAATATTAAATAGCAATAACAGTGAAGGACATGCATACGTGTTTGCAATAACACAAACCCTAGAAACATTATTGTTGAGTGAAAGTGGGTACAACCAAATACATACTCTTGTATTTTATTTATATAAATTTCAAAAACAACGATGATAACCTACGTTTTTTGAAATCTAAATAGTGGTGTGGTCGTGAATGGAATAAGACATGTTGAGTGATTCCAAGTGTCTGGTGATGTTCATGTTTGTCTCTTCATCTGAGTTTTCATCACACGATGTATTTACTTCATGATAGTGCATCTTGCTGGACAAATTACTGTATGTACAATTTTTATGTATATTTTGCTTCAATGATAATTTACTTTAAATGAATATAAGTCATTTAAAAATAAAAAGTATAACACTGCAATGTTTTAAAGGATAGGTGTTAGTCATAAAATATTTTTATATAAAATAAGTTTTACAATGATTCCTATAGATTAATTCTTTAATGCTTCCTTTATTTTTCTAACTCATCTTTCTCCTATGTTTCTTTGATCGTACATTTACATGATAGATTTTTTTAAAAATTACTTTATGTCTAATACATTCCACAACCATTTTGCAATATAAAATTTGGAGAAATAGAATGTTATGTATTACAAGACAAGATATCATGGATCAAGTGGAATTTCTTAGAAATCAGATTCATATGGAAAAAAAAAATTGCCTTCATAAATGAGATGCATAATGTTGGCAGCACTAAGAAAAAAATTAATATCCCAGACTCAAACTCAAATACATTTCTGTACAGTTATTAGGAGTACAGTTGGGGTAGATGGGCACCATCAGTGATTAACACCTATGGATATAGCACTCAACCAAGGATGGACCTTAGTTGATAGATGAATACTTCTGCTTCCTGGAACCTAAGTAAAACAGCTCACTGCTGTAACTGTGGGACAAAGACCCAGTTAGCTATAGCAATAGACTGCTCTTCAATGCCTTCCTTATTGGTCTTTTGCCTTCAACTGTCTCCCTTCCACATTGTCCTATCATTTCTCTAGATCATCCCTGGATTCACTTTTCAATTAAATGTCATGTATGACAATTCGTGTATCATGTACTGTTTTTGAACACAACCCAATACAATGCTAAAGATGAAAACAGAATCAAACTTGTATAACAACTATCACTAGTGTATTTACAAGATTACTGAATTTGGGGGACAGTGTTTTGGAGTTTTTTGAGAAATGTTCTGGCTCTACCTACAGTTACTACTTTAGCTTATCTCCTTGCAAATATGTATGATCATCAATTAGGGCAAAAAAAAGAGGCAGACTCTATAATTTTATATTTTTCAAAATAAAATCATTTTTATTCTGAGATACATAGAGGGCAGAAGTGTCTTCTTTTCGTTTTAATAGACAGTACTAAACATTTTGTTAAACTGTACATTTTCTGGGTTTCATTACATATTATTATCCATTTTATTATATATATTATATATATTATTAAGATGTATATATATACATATATGTATATATATGTGTGTGTATGTGTGTATATATATAAAGGATATATTATACATATCCTTTTTTATCCTCTTGTCCTTTAACTATTTGTGTTTTTAACTGTGAGAGGGTCTGTGGTTTTATAAAAAACTGTGCTGTAAGACAACTCAAATGATTTTAGATCTGTTGGAAAGTAAATAAACAAATAATAACACTAGAAATCAGAACATAAACAGTAGTGCACTACATGATTTTGCTAGCAATTATTTGCTGTTAAGGAACCAGGATATCATCTAGTCTGAAACTTTGTCAGGGTATAAAATGAAATGACTGTTGTGCAACCAATTTTTTCAAACCATATTTATACCTCTTTTAGAGGAAAAAATGTGTATAAGTTAGCCATCAGCAACTCAAAAGCATTTAGGAAATAACCAGAGCAGAGATGGGAACATCTCAAATAAAGCACCTTTGCTACAAAAATAACTTTTTATAAATTACATTGAATAACTCACAAGGAGCTTACCTGAGTTCTTCCTAATTCCACTGCATTGGCAACTACAGAAAGAACTCCAAACAATATCCCATTAAAAGTAAAAGAGCACATAAAGGCCTACATATTTTAATACCTGGGGGAAGAAGAAACACTACCAATCACTGAATGTTTCCTTCCCCTTCATCCTCACTTACATTGATTTAAAAAAATAATAAAAAAATAAAAAAATAAGCAAGGAATATTCAAGACTATTGCTTCAGTGGTCTGAACATATTTTGATTTATTTTTCTAGTGTCCTAGTTAGGGAAGTTGATTAAAGCGTGTCATTACTATACACTATACTACTGTATGTGATTTAGAAAGACATGTTTCTATATTAGTAGAGGGGCAGTTATAACAAATTAATTTGATGGGAAAATATGAAACAGTTCCAGACAAAGGAGACAAAAATTGACCTATGTAGAATCTCTCTTTTTTAGTACAATTCCAGAATCATCCACTTCCAGGTAGTGCCACTATATCACTCAGAAACCATCTGTATTTCAGGTTTGTTTTGTTTGTTTCTTTCACTTCTAGTTAATATAGTAAAGCTTGAGAGAATGAGTTTTGAACTGAAAGAGAACTTGTTGTGATAGAGAAGGAACAAAAGGAGTGTAAGAGACATGTTCATAGACCATTAGTGCATCCTCAATGTTTATTATATATGAACTACACCCAATTCATAACAGAATGCTGAAGGGGAAACACTACTTTGGGACGTGGAAGATTAGATAGCATCAACATCCTTAGGGACACCATGAATTATAAAATCATCCGAAGTTTCACAGTCTGATATTCAGTCTCAACTAGAGCCCATGGCATTAATAATAATTTGTTCTTAAGTGATTGCCTAAGCTTTGCTACAAAAATATCCTACCACATAGCAATTCTTAGCCTCTATAAAATACCTAGCTATGCCACAGGTGCTGGTTAATCAATGGAGGAAAATGGCAGAGAAGGATGTACAGGAGGAGACCATCTTCAACTGAGGGCCCAACTCAACACCCACATTTTAAAAGAGCTGCTTTATGATTGCCCACAGTTTGCTCTTCTCTAGGTCTTTTCAGCATGATATAAATGTAATGAAAGTGATAGTCTCCATTATATTCAGAAAGTTGAAATCCTTGTGGACTAAATTGCAGCATAAATCTAGAGAATTGCCATATATCCAAGGCGGTACGTTTTTGTCCCTGTCATGTGAAAGCAAACTTCTGACACTCTTGTTTATCAGAATAAGGGAAAAGAGGCATCCAAATAAATGGCTGGATATTTGATACCAATGACCAGTGAATTGACCTGATCCAATGGGAAAAAGATATCTGGAAGGAAAATATAATTGGGTCACAGAGGTATCAACATCCCTGCATCTTTCTAATCTTTGATGATGGCACTGACAGTACCAATGCCATCACACACACACACACACACACACACACACACACAGTAGGATCTTGAATTATTTATAATTTAATTTTGTCAAGAAGGAAGAATTCCAATAATATCTACTAAACTCTGTATATCAGAATAGTTAGGCCTTCCTCATGGCTTATATCTGGGGTTGTAAAACCAGGGCCTATTATGAAGAATCCTTTCAGTCAAAAATGGGTTTATCATCAGATGCTTATACGTTTCTTTCTGTGGTAGCCCGATAAGCATATTGGGTCACTAAAGTTGGCATGATTTTAGAATTTAGAGTTAATTTTCAAGTTTTGTTTATGAGTCACCAATAATTATGTTTTTCTTAAAGTATAGTTACATTGGTAAATACCCAAAGCTAAAGACTAAAATATAAAATAGAAAAAAAATTTCAGATTATGTTCTTAGAGTCATACAATATGGTAATTCTTCAATGCTGCATTTTTAAGGGACACTAAAGATTAGAACTGACTCATATTTGGAACATTGGTAAAATGCTGTTACACTCTAAATCAGATATTCACAAACTATAGCCATGAGCCAAATCCAGCTTAATGCAAATAAGGTTTTAGTGGAACACACTGTATTGGTTGCAAATGGTCTATGGTTGTTCTCACATTACAATGACAGAATAGAGTAATTGTGATAGAGGTCATATGGCCCACATAGCCTAAAATATTTACCATTCAGTCCTGTACAGGATCATTTTAGTAACCTCTGCTCTGAATAATTAACTGCAATTCTACTTACCTTACCAGCTATAGATTTCCCTTATGTAACTAAATACTATTTCTCTGTTTCTATCAGTTTAATATCTACATGCCTAGTGATTACACATAGCAATGGATCTCTATGAATATACAAATACTTTCCAAATTTGTCTAATGAAAAGAACTTCTGGGAAAAATATGTATTCCCAGGTCACTATGGAATATTCTGATTTAGTATTTCTATGGTAAAATTAAGATATGTAAATTTTATCAAAAGAGCCATACGTGATGCCAATGAGAACTTTGGGAAGATCATTAACACATAATTTCTCATAAGTCCGCCTTACTATTAAGTATGTTAAGTATAATTATGCCAATCCAGGTTCAGGTAATTATAAATACTCCCAGTTAGGGTTATCATACTAGGATGCTCCTATCCCCACTGAATTCAGGGAGTTTCTTTCAGTTGTGTCTTTTCCAAACACTTCCAGATATAGTCACCAAAATCTGACTCGATGGACATACTAGACAGGAAATCTCATGACCCTCCATATGTGGTATAGGCGGTGTGTATGTGTTTGCATGCGTGTACATGAAAATGTGCGTGCACGCACATGCACACTTTGATATGCTAAGGTTGCCAAAGATATTTATATTTCCAAATTCAGTGAAGTTTTCTGTCTCTTACTAACTTGACTTTTTAGTAGTTAATTGATACATTTATGCAGAGAAATAAACACAACACAACTTCTCATTTTTTTAATCCCTAAAAATCTAGGCAGCAGTCCTATTTGTTATGCCTCCAAATACCTATACAATCTGGCTACTTCTATCAAATCAGTCTATCATTCTAATCTAAGTCATTATCATCATTTCATTCCAATTTGATAAACACGTCTCACTCTTGTCAATCTGTGAGATTTGCAGATATAGCCAGAATCTTCCTTTCCAAATTAATAATGATAATATTATGTTCATGAATAATCCTCCCTCGAATTCCTCCCAAGGATTGCCTCTGAATAACTTTGGATTTCCTTAGTATAACTCAAATTGGACCTCCAGTTTAGCTCCTGTCTTTCAATCTCATTGTTCATCATTCTGCCTCTTGCATAGTCATCGTGTTTACCATGTTTTCTCTCAGACAAGCTCTATAGACATGCAGTTCCATTTGCCTAAAATTGTCTTCTTGTGTTTTCCTCTCAACACATTCATTTGAATTCCTTGCTATTTGAGACCTTCTACAATGCATGTGAAAAGAAGAGACTCCTACAATTCCACTCACATTTGAAATAACTTATTTGGTGCCGTAGCTCCAGGAGAGGTAGGCACTTTCTTGCTCACCAAGATCTTAGGTAATTACCTGCACAAAGTAGGTGCCAATATGTTTGGGTTGAATAGGATTCCTTTGACCCCAATATCTTATTCACATTATTTTTTATTCACTTATTAAAGCTCTGAGGTTAAATTTATTATAAATGCAACATAAAGATTCAAGTGCTTCCCATTGACCAACTAGCTTAAAAATTTTAAGAACTGAACTCTCATGTCTTCATAATGAGTTAATATGAAATGTTTCTTTTTTATTCTCCATTTACTATAACGTTTCAAAACTATCGTTGGGCTCCCTACATTGACTTGATAGATTTGTTGGCATTGAATAATTATTTAAACAAGAGACACAATCACAAATTCAGGCAACTCATAGCTATTAGGATATACACATTTTACAACTGCAAGCTCTTAAAAGTCTCTGATATATATTCAGAACCAGAGTAAGAACACAAGTAAGACTCAAAATAAGACTAATACCATAAGCTTAGTGAGTCTTGTTTCTTTTCCTCGTAGGATGGTGAGATTCAGCTAACAAACACTCTCCCATGAGCAAACTAAAATTATGTCAGAAAAACAAATCACTATAGCATTTCATACTACAACAATTTATTATATTTTTTTAACAGTCACTCTGTACCCTTCTAAAGTAAAAAATGTAGATGCTGATTGCCATCAAAGTACTAGTGAGTACCACTTCTTCAATTTAATAAAACACATCAGAAAGCAATTAAGAGTAACATTATATAGAAAAGTTTAGTATGTTCTGTTTTATTAATAAGCTTTATATAACTTGCATTATTTATCATTGGAAATAAATTACTTACTATAATTTTACAAGAGATGGTGACAAAGTAGTGTGCTGAGAAACCTTTGTTTCTTAGCTATGTTGCTATAGATTAACTGGTAATTAAAAGGGTATATTACGCTTACACATTCCTTTCCTTAACCACTTTCCAAACAAGTCATTTTTCACAGCAAAATTTGACATAAGAACATGTAGTCAATGATACTAATGCCTACGCAATGGTGTATAATGCTTAAAGAAAATTTTTATGGGCAATTGGTTACGAAAAGGGAAGAGAAATAGAGAGCAGGGAAGTACACTCATGTAGGAGTTAAACTTAAGGAATGATAAGTCCTGATAAAATTAAGTCAATAAAACTGACCTTGTTAGTTTTTTGCTAAGTGAGAACTTACATATGCATTAGTGCTGTAGATCCAGTGTCCTCCGTGTATGTCGTCAAGACAGTAATTCTTGAATATGCCCAGCCTGGAAAGCAAAATGCAACAACAAAAAATATTAATAAAAGAAAGGCACTGAACTTTATTTTGATAGAGTTTAGATACAGGGAACACACACATATACACACACACACACACACACACACACACACACACACACACGGTGCCAAAACAATGTATATACATTTTAAGAAAGGAAAAAACTATTAAAATTACGCTGATGGTAATCACTTTGAGAAACTCTTGTAATTACAGAAGTCATTGACTATTACAATTTTAATACAGTTTTTTCCTTCCTTAAAATGGGTATACATTGTTTTGGCACCCTCTGTGTGTGTGTGTATGTGTGTGTGTAAACACATATATCTCTATGGCATAATTTTGTGTATAGCCCAACAAACTAGGTTTCACGAGTATTATGTAAAACAATAGTTAAAGAGCCTACTGTGCAAGGGAAGGGTTCCTGGAAAATGACAAAACAGTTGCATCTTTTAACATTTAACACATATTAAATGGCATTGATATTCATTTTCTTTCACATCATAGTGGGATCACAATTCAGGGGGTTTATTAAAAGCATATATATGCTACTTAATTGGCTGTTTCAATGATTATCAATTTCCTTATAAGAAAGGATCCCAGGTTTCCCAAATCCTCCTTCCCAGGTGTCTACAAAATTCAAGACATTGGGTTGTCTGATGCCTAGCCCCATAATACTCTCAATTAATCCAAGCCATCTGTTCATACTCTACATGCAGACTTTATGACAGACTTTAAGAATACAGAGAGGGCAGCAAACAAAGGTTTTAATCAGGTGGCATATGAGCTTGATGGCATTTTCACTGAATTTATAATATTTCTATCATTTAAAGCTGCTTTGACAGATTTTTTCCTACCAAAACAATTTTCCGATAGATTCTACCTTAATTTTCAAACTGAGAATTTAAACTGTGCTGGAAAGAAATGTGGGTTCAAGCCAGAGAGTTTCCTCAAAGACATTTTTTTTTTCCCATTAAACTAATGAAAAATGGTGAAGTATATGAAATTCCTCCTAGGTATTTTGCTTTAGGTGTTAGGTTCTTTTAGATTTTGTAAAGGTTTATATGCTAATTTTCACAGCTGACTCAAAATCTTACACTCCTTTTTCAGAAACAATAAAAGGAACTTCATTAAAATGAGTAAATTACTTTCAAATAGATGTATTTTTACTACAAACATTTCTATAAAAAGTAATCAAAATTTATTACCATCACTGTGATAAAAGTTAATATCAGAGGTTGAGGCCTACAGTGATTTTCTAAATAATTATTTTTAATGAATATGTAAATTAAAATTGTTTGTGCAATATTACTTGTATTTACTGAGTTGTTTATGTAATTGAAATTTTTTTCTTCGTCTTGGAACCACTATTTTACAATCACTTGATGTGTATTATAGAATAGCAGTTTCCTACTAATACAACAAAAACCATCACCACTTTTGTCAGTAACTAAGAATTTTCAAAGTTTATGTCTTATTTTCACTGTAACACTTAACCTTTCATTTAAAATTGAATTGCATTTCCCTCAAAATGCCATGTGTTTTTGATGAGGTTTGAATAGCATAAGCAAAAACTCATGTGGAAAAACTTGGATGAATAATTATGATCTCATTAAAATGCAAAGTCTTCAGAGATTCTCCTAATCATACTCCTGATAATTTTCTAGTTGTTTGAGAGCAATGTCTTCCTTCATTAGAGAATTGAAGAGTAATACTATTTTCAACCTATGTAAAATATACAACATTTTAAGATAGCTTGCATTCTGTGCCACTTCATGGTCACGAAAATAATTGCCTGGCAGTATCCTTTTAGGATTCTTCTCTATAAAAATGTATAATTTATGGTTATTCAATCTAAAGAACTCTTGGTTATAAAGGTTTTTGACTTACTGCCTACTGAACAGCCTCAGATTCATATCTGTAAATGGTAAAATCTAGTTATATAGGTCATTAATTTGTCTATGCTTGAAAGGTAGTAAAACCAGTAAGCCTAAATCATTTTACTGAGTCCTTGATCCAGCACAGAACCTTCACTAATAGTATTTTCTGTGATGTATTTTCAAGTTTATTAATTTCAATTCACTTGAATATGCTCACAAAATAAGTACCACACTTCTGTTGAAACAAACTCCTAAAGTATGACTCCATCTCTTCTGTTTAAATATACATGGGCAAATAATGGTTTGAATTGTGCAGCATGTTGCAATGAACAGTTGCAGTGAAGTTTCTCTGACATCAGCATGACAACACAAAACACTTGCAATCCTGGCCATTTAGCATTCTGAAAAATTGGAGACTCTATATATTTGCCCCCCTCTTTTTTTTGTCTTTTTTTTTAGCACTGCAATCAGAAACAAGGCACTATTTTTTTCTAGAATAGTACTAACAACACAATCTTCTGGAAACCAAACCCCTCTGAACTGTATAATTTTTATCAATTAGGTGTTCATTAGATTCTGAACACATTAATTATTTAGAGAAAACAATTATTCATTTATTCTTTCCTCCAACATTTTTTTTTTTTTTTATTGAGCCACTGAAGTTCTCATGTGCCAAACAACAAATTACAAATCTCTCCTAAAAACTCAATTACCATGGAAAAACACAGGCATTGTATTAATGTGAAATGTCACATGTCAACATGATGTCAAATCAAATAAATTTTTCTATATATACTTTGTTGTTTTATCCTGAATACAGCATGGATTATTAACTTTATTTTTTATTTTATTTTACTTTGTTATATTATAAAGTTTAATGCAAATCATTTTTATCAACTTTTATTACAATCCAGGACTCCTTTATTCTATCTACTTTAATTCAATTTTGTGTTATACTTTATGTGTATTTGCTGCTATTTTGTCATAATATTGTGAAATACAACTGACTTATCAAATAATTTTTCAATTAAAATAGTTAGAAAAGCAGAAATGTATATGTGCCCTACAGAAACACTCAAATCATGGACTAGTGAAAACATACAACCAATTTTAGTGAGTGATAGAACTTCAACTTTGAACTTTATCTTATAAACTACAATTTAAAAATATCCCCCTAATATCTTATGTGTAAAAATGCTGTATTTGTCAAAGTACATCTTCATGTACGCTATAATGACATGTGCTTCATTTTCATCACTGGAGTTGACTTGATATGCTGCCAATAATGTGGATGGTAATGAGCAGGCAATTTCAAATCAAGTGCAATCAGTCAACATTTCACATAACTTTCGAACGTTCTCTTCTCAGAATATTAAACTAGACAATATGGTGGAGTTATCGGCCATGTTCAATATGAAGTAAATTTCTCTGATGACATAATTATGTAACTTGAGAAGAATTTGAAGTGACATTAATCACTTTGCTATTACTTCAAAGGTCCTTGTATTAGAAAGCAATACATTGAAAACCAAGGTAGAGAACACATTAACTTTATTATCTTAATATTATCCAACATTATTTATAGTTTCATTAAATTCCCTAATGATAATATGTGAAAACACAGATTTGTTTATCAAATACTGTATCATTGAACTGAAGGGAGACATATCTGAAAACCCAGAAAGTTTTTGATGTACTCTTGATTCTAAAATCCTCTTATAGATACTATTTTTTCAGAAGAGATGATTTTTGAAGATATATACATATATATGTATATATCTTCATATATATACATATGTATGCATATATATGTGTGTGTATATATGTATATATATATATATATATATATATATATATATAATGAGAGAAAAACATTTTTTTCAGTTTGTATGCACAAAGGTATCACTTCTGATTTTTTAAATCATCATTAATCGCTCTTCCTTAATGTGGTTAATTATCTCATAGGTATGACTAAATTGTTATTCTCTTAAAAGTAATTTAGTTTTTCTTGTTATGTAATATTGAGAATGTTAAATTATACTTATGTCCAGAAGCTAATAAAATCTGAAAGTAAGCCAATTTCACACATGTTAATTATTAATTCCTTCCATAGAGATGATCACATATATTTTTCCAGTCACTGTGCTTAAAGCTGGAGACTCAAAGAGGAATTCAATGAAGTACTTATTCTTGAGGAGCTTATTATCTAATGAGACAGTTATAAGCAAACAAATATTAAAACAAATCGGGACTTCAGCGGTAGACAAAATTTAGAAATCCCTTTCATTGTCTGCTAGAAGACAATCTAATATTGTCAAAGAAACTAAAACCATGAAGCATGGAAAAGTTAATTTAGATGTTTGTTGACTTGATTATTTTAACTTCCTCCTTGTAAAGTATGCTTAGGTTGAAGAAATTCTGGATAATTCACATATTTATACCCAGTTAGTAGTTGAAAACATGAGTGTAAAATTCCAGGGATATGTCTGAATTCAGATATAGCTTTGGAAGAAAAAAATACATGAATAATAAACCCAACTCATGACTTGTTAGTTTTATTAATTTATGCAATAGATTTTCTTAGCTGAGATTCAATGCCTTAAACTGGAAATAGTGATGATAATCGTAGGTCACAAATACATTAAGTACTGACAAGAGGGGTCTATTTCCGTCACTTTGTATCTGGGCTGCCTTTGACCAAAAAAGTGCAGCTGAATAAAATTGACACTATGTCACTTCCAGTTCCCAGGAATTGGCAGGATCAGCTCACTGCTTGGAAACCCTGAGCCACTGTGTATAAATTGTGACTACCCCCCTGAGTCACTACAGAGGAAGTTCAAAAATCCAGTAAGAGAAGCTCTGCAAATACGAGGAGAGGAATAGGACACTCGATGAGTCTAGCCTTCCAGCCACACCATCACAGATAAGACATGTGAATCAAGACTCTTGGACCCTCCATTTGAGACCAGCCACCAGCTGAGTACCACCTCATTAATGCCAGGTGAAACAGAAGAATTGTTCAGCCCAATTTCCTAACTCACAAATCATAAGATACATATTTTTAAAAAATGAAACTTGTTCATGATGTTTCGGGTGTTTATCTATATTAATAGATAACTGGACAAATGAAAAATAAGAGCACTTTGTGTTATTTTGAGAGCTAGAGCTACATAAGGTAAAAAAAATTGAAGTTCTTAGCATCGTGCTGGAATCACTAGCAAATTTAATTCCTAATCAATCAGTTGGCTAGTACTGTTGTGAATTCAGTAAAGAGCACAGAGTTCTGAATGGAACCCTAATCAGCACCAATATTACTAGGGTATCCCCAAAACTAGGTTATCCTCTAAACAGAGATATAGAGACAGAAAGAGAAGAGCAAACATCTGAGAAATAAGCAGATTTAGAGACGTCTGATGTCAAAAGCAAAGAAGGGCTAAAATTAGATGGGTAGGACTAGAGATATTTCCTAACACAACTGAAGAGCTTTGGCTGTGAATGAAAAATAAATGGGAGGGATAAGGTAAAGATGTTGGATATATAGATTGCAGTTCTTTCTTTGAAGAATGGATATGAAAGAGAAATTAAAGATTAAATGGGATAAATGTACATTTTAAAGATAAGACCAAGTCAGTCATAAGAGGGGATGGCAAGGGTCTGAAATAAAGTAGTTCTACAGTAATAGAGACAGTGTGGTATTGTCAATAAAATATACAAATAGTTTGGTGAAACAGAACAAAGAACCCAGAAATAGATCCACATAACTATAGTTAACTGATCTTTAACAAAGGAGCCAAGACAATACAATACCTCATAGATAGTTTTGTGTTTTTTTTTAAGTGGTGTTAGAACAACTCAGAACCCACATGCTAAAAAGTGGATCAAAACACAGAATTTAAACTCTTCACAAAGGTTAACTCAACATGGATCACACACTAAATGTGAAATACAAAACTGTAAAACTCCTAGGAGATGACATAGGAGAAATCTAGAATTTCTCCAGTTTGTTAATGACTTTTTAGATACAACACCAAAGGCATAACCAATGGGGGGGGGGGGAAGAATTGATAAGCAGTAATTCATTAAAATTAAAAATTTCTGCTATGTGAAATACACTGTCAAGAGAATGAAAAGATAAGCCACAGATTAGGAGAAAATATTTGCAAAGGACACATATGATAAATGACTGTTATTCAAAATATACAAAGAACTTTTAAAACTGAACATTAAGAAAACAAGCAAATCAAAAAACGTAGTCAAAAGACCTTAACAGATACTTCCCTAAAAAAAGATATATGGATGACAAATAAACATATGTACAAGCGCTCTGCATTCTATGTCATCAGGAAAATGCAAATTAAATGAGCAAGGTAACACTACATGCCTACTGAAGGGCCCACATCTCCAAAACAGACACCAAATGCTGGTGAAGATGTGGAGCAGTGAGAACTCTCATGCATTGCTGGTGCAAATGCAAAATGGTACTGCCACTTTGGAAAGTCAGTTGGTTGTTTCTTACAAAGAACACAGATCTTACCGTATGATTCAGTAATCATGGTTCTTGGTATTTAGTCAAAGAAGTCCTAAATGTATACCCATACAAAACCTGCACATGGATGTTTATAGCATCTCTACTATAATTGCTAAATCTTGGAAGCCACCAAGATATCTTTCAGTAGGTAAATGGATAAATAAACTGCACTCCAACCAGACAACAGAGTATCATTCAGCACGGAAAAAAACGGAGCTATTAGGCCCTGAAAAGACATGGAGGACCTTAAGTACAAATTACTAATGAAAAAGTCAATCTGAAAGGCTACACACCGTGTGATTCCAACTACATGACATCATGGAAAAGGCAAAACTATGGAAAGGATAAAAAAGGTGGGGTGGGAGGGAGGAATGCATAGGCAGAGCACCAAGCACTGTAAAGGAGAGTGAAATTATTATGTATGATACTATAATAGTGAATACATAAATTTGTCCAAATTCATAGAATATACAACACCGAGAATGCACTGTAATGTAAATATAGCTTCTGGGTGATTATGATGTGCCAATGTAATTCCATCAACTGTAGCAAATGTACCACTCTGGTATTGATAATGGAAGAGGCGATGCATGTGTGGGTGTAGGATATATATGGGAAATCTCTATACCTTTTTTGCAACTTTGTTGTGAACCTGAAACTTCTATTTTAAAAATATCTATTAAAAGTGTAGCAGTATTACACATAGTGTATCTGATTCATCTGGAGCCCTGCCTCAAATCCACTTGGCTTATTTTTAAATTCAGAAACAGTCACATGCCTGAGTGAACTGACAATACTTACCACCCCTGTACTATAGATCTCATACCTATTCTCCAGGGTCTCTATAGTATGGATAATGACAGAAACTTCTCAGGCAATCTGTGCCATGAGTAAACATGAGTTGGGAATTAAAAGTTCTTGCATTAAAACTGGAGCATTGACATAAGAAAGCGAATGAATAAGTATATCTCCTTTTTGCCAAGTGGGCAGAAATTTCTGAGGTATATTTTACTGGGTTCCCATGATGTATTCAAGAGGGTAATATAAGCTCAAACTTTTCAGGATGGCAAATGTTAGATAATTATGAAATGCAAATTTCACAGAGTACAGAGGAAAGATCTGCAACAGAAATCTGATTGGGAGGTGCTGGGTAAAAATGTAAAACAGTGACCTGATGGAGAAGAAAGGAAAGTACCTATGGGCAAAGGTCTGACTTACGTTTTCAGACATGACAAATTTGCAGTGGGTAACCTTAAAAGCCATTAAAGAAGCAGAGACATTTTTAATGCCAGAATTGGATAAAGAATGAGAAGAATGTGTACAAATCTCGGGCTGTGAGAGCTGGGTAGAGTCAGTTAGTGGAGAAGGAAGGCTACTCTCAAGTTCAGAGCTGCAATAAAAACCTTGTAAAAGCCGACAGCTTTTAAGACACTTGTGGAGAGGCAGCTGAGCTCTGTTCTGGATGAGGGTAACAAGGAGTGCTGTGAGGTGATACTGTGGGGAATTTAGTAAGGGAGTAAACATGTTATTATTAGACAAAATAATTGTATTCAGCCTAAGAAATTAAAAAAAAATGTATCTTCATAAAGCTTAATAGGATGTAATTATAATGCATCTTGTAGCTGAGATGTTTGCAACCATGTTGTTTTATGGTGATACTCTCTATTTCATTCACAATGTACAGCCATACATCTTTGGAGAAACGCTCTTGAGATTCCAAGATAAGACGACATCTCTCCCAATTCCAGCACATTTACAAAGGGTCCTCTAGTACAAGCATCCTTAAGATGGTGTGTGATATTCTTGTCATACAATTCAAGTTTTACTTTTGACCTTATCTAGCCCGATGGTGTATGATGGAACTTGTTTAAGAGTTCAAACTATCTAGTAGTGAAGGCTTATTTCTCACCACCGGGCAAAAAAAAAAAAAAAAAAAAAAAAGTCAAACCCCAAAAACTTATACCATATGATCTCACTTATATGCGGAATCTAAAGTAAAGAATAAGTGAATGAACTAATCAGAAACAGTTTTGGAGACATAGAGGAAAAACTGAGTGTTGCTAGATGGGCAGGGGGGTGGGGATAAGGGGGAAGGAGAGGGGATTAGAAAATAGTCGGTAACCACAAGATGGCCACAGGGTTTTGAAAATAAATTTGGGGAACGTAATCAACAATGTAAAGATTTTGTAGGGTATCCGATGGACTCGTGTCGCATTTAGGAGACCACCTCAGGGGTGATGTAGATGCCTGATCACTGCACTGTACACCTGAAGCTGAACAATAATGAATGCCAACTATAATTTTATATATATATATATGTGTGTGTGTGTATATATATATATATATATACACACATATATATGTGTATATATATTATACATATATATGTAATATATATATATATATATACATATATATATATATATATATATATATATATATATATATATGGTTACAGGAAGCGGAGTACAGCATTAGGAATAGAGACAGTGGAAATGTAATGGTTCTGTGCGAAGTCAGAGGGATAGTGGATGGGGGGAGGGGGGTTCACACAGTGTGAGGGATATAAATGATAAACGTCTAAGTAGTGCTTTGTCTTGTGCACCTGAAACTAATAAAATTGAAAAAAAAAATGTATGCCGCTGATAATGAAACAAAACTAAAAGATGTTTGAAGAAAGTGATGAAAAATGGCCTTGCCTGCATGAACACTTGCAGAAAAAAGGCTTGTAGTGTAGTCACTATACTAGAGTCTAGTTAATTTGTTATTTTTTTCTTTCTCTCTTGCTATTTATGTGTTCATAGTTTGATTTCTCTATTATCTTTTAAATTAGTCTAATTACTAAATTTGCGGTGACTTTCTCTGAAGGCACTGCCCTCATGGAGATAGCAGTCCATGTCCAGGTCATTCAAATTCTCTGAGATTGGAGCCATAGACATTATGGTTAGCTGTCACAAAGTGAACTTGTGTCTTGGAACCCACAAAATGAAGGTCACCCTGGTTGCCTAACCACTGTTACCAATCTAAACTTAAGTCAACCTGCACCTGTCAAGCAACCCTAACATACACCAATTACAACCAACTAAGATTTAGGTAGCCCACCTTATCCTAGAAAATAGAACTTGCTAGCTTAAGGAAATCCCCAACCTCCTAGACAATTGTGGCCCAATTCTACTTTATCTCTTCTAATGCTATGTACAAGTGGCTCTTGCCAAAATCCCCTGGGGAAAGAGTGCTCCATTGCTTGTGAAACACCTACTCCCCCAATCCATGGGTTGTCCTCTCTGAAATAAAGGACATCAAATTTATTACAAAATTGTCCTATTTTTTGTCATTTGATAGCTGGTAGATGGAATAGAGACAAAAAGCGTAAACTCAGAATCAGCTCACTCTGGTCCTAGTCTTTTTATAACAAGATCCAGAACCAAAGTTTAAACTTTGGATATATCACCTTTGAGTAATACTTGAGAACATCACTCATGAAAAACACTTGTGAAACTCAGTTGGTCCCCTCACGGAAACAAAGGACCTGGACATGATTGGAACACAAATGCCAGAACTCTTTTAAAAGTGAAGGGTTCATTATCCATGAAGATCCAGTGCTAAAATTCCTTAAAACTCTACCCCAAATACTGGATAAGGGAGACAGATTTGAGCCTTGCCTCCTGTCTCCTTACGGGCTGAACTCCCAAACACAAGCTTTCTTTTCTCAAAAGCCAGAGCCATAGTACTGGCTTCTATGCATGTTGGGCAGTGAGCCTGTGCTCGGTAACAAAAGCAGCCGAAATATCATACTTAATGGTGAAAAACTGAAAGCTTTTCCTCTAGGTTCAGGAACAAGACAAGGATGCCTGCTCTCACCATTGTTAGTCAACATGATATTGGAAGTCCTAGCCAGTGCAATCAGGCAAGAAAAGAAAAAAAAGATATCCAAATTGGGAATTAAGAAGTGAAATTGTCACTTTTTGCAGATAGCATGATTCTTTATATAGAAAACCCTAAAGACGCCACCAAAAATCTATTAGAAACAACAGCCAAATACAGTAAAATTGCAGGATGCAAACCAATGTACAAAAAAATCCATTGCATTCCTGTATACTAACAATGAAATTTCAGAAAAATAATTGAAACTAACAATTCATTCCACGATTGCAACAAAAAGAATAAAATACCTAGTAATAAACCTTAGTAAGAATAAAATACCTAGTAATAAACCTAAGTAAGAATAAAATACCTAGTAATAAACCTAAGTAAGTAAAAACTACAAGACATTATTAAAAGAAAGAAAGTGCATAAGACACAAAGAAATGGAAAAATATTTCACGTTCATGGATTGAAAGAATCAGCATAGTTAAAATGGCCATATTACCCAAAGTAATATACAGATTTAATGCAATCCCCATCACAATTCTAATGGCAATTTTTAAAGAAATAGAACAAGAAATTATCAGAATTTTATGGAACCACAAAAGACCCTGTATAGCCAAAGCAATCCTGAAAATAAATAAATAAATAAATAAATAAATAAATAAATAAATAAGGCTGGAGGTATCATGCTCTCTGATTTCAAATTATATTAGAGAAGCTACAATAATCAAAACAGCATGATATTGGCAGAAAAACAGACACACAGACCTATGGAACAGAACTGAGAAACAAGAAGTAAAAGCAAAAATAAATGAGTGGGAATACATAAAACTAAAAAGCTTCTACACAGCAAAAAGAAAAAAAAAGAAAACAAAGAGGCAATCGACTGAATGGGAGAAGGTATTTGCAAAGAACACATCTCATAAAAGACTTATATGAAGGTGTGAAAATTAAGTTCACAAAATCATTCTAGAAAATCCTACATACCTCATTGCTGAATATTACTACAGTCACCTTCAAAGTACTTCCCTTGGGAATCTATGTACCAACACCAGTGCCTAGTCCATCCTTCTAAGCAATTTTGGAACATTTTTTCTGGAATGGCTATCAGAGCTGTCATCGTATTACCCTTGATGTCCTGAATGTCATCAAAATGTCTTCCTTTCAATATTTCCTTTATCTTCAGGGAAAGAAAGAAGGAATTGGGGGTCAGATCAGATGAATAAGGAGGGTGTTACAATACAGTTGTTTACTGGCTAAAAACTCCCTCACAGACAGTGCCATGTGAGCTGGTGCTTTGTCGTGATGCAAGAGTCATGAATTGTTGGCAAAAATTTCAGATTGTCTAACTTTTTCATGCAGCCTTTTCAGCACTTCCAACTAGTAAACTTAGTTAGCTATTTGTCCAGTTGGTACAAATTTATAATGAATAATCCCTCTGATGTCAAAAAAAAAGGTTAGCAACATCATTGCAACAAGTTCACTAACTTAATTGCCAGACCTCGTGTATATATATGAATGTTAAGCTCCAAAACATATGCTGTGTTTGAATGATAAGGAAACTGAGAAAACAAGTTAATTAATTTCCTAGAGACCTTTTGAGATGGCTAGAGGCAAAATTCTTTTTTGCTTATATGTTTCATTTGCTTGTGAGCTTGTACGCACATGTGTGTACATGCATGCTTTAGTTTGTTTTATCATTTAAGATTAGAACAAATTGGAAATACAATTTTGAATTTCTTTATCTCAAGTCTCTGCTAGAATAAGTCTAGAAAAACTCAAGCAGGAACTGATAGCACAATTTTTGATTGAACATCTTTAAATGATGTTTGGAAAATAAACAGGATTTTGTAGAGTCAATGTAATTCCCACCATCAAGGGAATACATACAGTGGGAAAGGAAGATTCCCAAGAGTAAATTTTCTGACATAATCAAGCATAATCTCTCTTTGGGAATTTACGAAGAGAATTAGGCTCAATTAAATTATGTACAGGTTATGCAAAGAGGGTGATTATCTTGCTCATTACCATTGCAGTTTGGAATTTTACCAGCCTCTCTTTCTACCACAGTTGAAGATGAATTGGAAGGATGCCTTAACTGTCTCCACATTTGAAAGGCCTTATTTTCCCTCCATGTTGGCAGCTCTACCATAGATGGGTAATGCTTGTGCCTGTCCAGATGCACAATATGAACAGTCATACGCATTTGGTTGATCAACACAGAGTAGTTGGCATGCCAGTGGTCTTCCTTTTTCCTGGCCCTCAGCTGTGTTATTCCCTAGCATTCTGCTTGTTATTTTCAGTATTCCATGTCAATGCCAGAAACTGGTCATTCTTTTGTTTAGTAAGTAGGATGATGGTGCATGAAAGCTGAAATAGACAACAAATATTAAAATAATACTAGTCCCCAGATAATACTCCTTTTGTCCTACAGTAATAGCTGTGAGGTTTTTAACAGGATTGTTTAAAAAATCCATTTTCCAGGTATAAAAGTTGTTAATAAGCATCGGCCAGTTAAAGCTGTCAAAAGTGCCCATTAGCAATATAGGCGTAATCTTACGCAAATGCAATCAGTTAGGTCTGCTCCATTTCTTTACAGTAGAATGATATTGCAAAAGTAAATGCAGAATTTGTCTACCAATACTTCTATCTCTGGCTTTGGTTTGCCTAAATACCAATCACTTAGACAAGATCATGTGTGGATTGATGATATAGATATAGATGAAATAGATATAGGAGAGAGAGAATGAGAGAGAGAGAGAGAGAGAGAGAGAGAGAGAGAGAGAGAGAGAGAGATTTATCTATCTAAGGAGCCAGGAAAAATAAATTTAACTAGCATTTATTTTATACATGTTATGTTGCCAGCACTGTTTTATACATGTCACATATAAAGATTTATTTAGCCTTCAAGGAAACTTGCGATGGAAGAAATCGTATCAGTCTTCTTGTATGTAAACTTTTCTAGGGTCACAGCAGTTTTCTGGAGTTAAGATTTCAACCTACAAACTTTGGCTCAAGAAGCAACTGCTTTTTACTAAGGTCTCCTTATTCCAAACAACAAAATCTCCAAAGAAATTTAGCAACGGCTTTATTTTTTTCTTGCCTTTTAGTTAGGTTGTATGAAAAATAATTTTCATGAGCTATTTTGATGTTTAAATTTTTTAAGTTGAATGGCTTTGAAAAAGTAGGGGTGATAGGAGTGAGAATTTCAAAGAAATGCTGAGATCATATAAGGCCAGAGACAATTCAGTAAACAGAATATACCTCCTCTACCACTTCATACATTTGAGAAAAATGTCCAATAGCATATTTCTCCCAGGACCTATGCTAAAATCACTTTTGCTAATCATATTAATTTTTAAATATTTTTGTCTATAAAGCATAAAAAAGGGTTATGTGATATTTATTTATACTCTTTAATTTTGCCAGTGATAAAACGGTACACTATCGTGTACACTATTCACATAGAGACAACAAATTTTCACATGACATTTTGCATGTGATATGTGTGAGGCCATATTTCACACACAAATGTACAATTAATGTTTCATCACTGAAGTTAGAATATGCTACTTCTCTTCGAAACATGAAGTACACTTAAAAATAAATAATACAGATGAGGAAGTATAATACTGAAATGGCATTATCATTAGGTTTTTATCTAAAAGCTATGAATCATGTTTTACCTAAATGCATTTAACATATTCCTGTGCTCCCATTATGCTTGAATAATGGAGCAAAATCACATATATCCACTGATTTATTACACTTTTAGAAGATGAAAAATTTGAAAGATTACGTTAGTGCATAAAACATAATTTTATGAAAATATGTAATTTAGTCTTATAGGATATACTGTCAGCTGAAACAAAAATAGTTCATTAAAAAACATCATTGAGGATGCTACATTGGAGAGAGGTGGTCAAAGGAGAATGACGAGTGAATCATTTCATTCTTTGTATTGAACTTCTAAAAGATTAGGCTTAAAAGATCTGTCTTCTGCTTTAAAAGCCATTTTCAACAGAATATTAGATATTTGAAGTTTTATACCAGTTGTTTGGGAATACAAAGATAAACTAGAAAGGTTTCTTATTTTTGGAAAACTTTGTCTCTTAAACCAAAATGGCAGAATAGTAAGTGCAATTCTAAAATCATATTCAATTCAATATTCTCTTGTGGCAAAGATGGAAGAATTGTGGGGATGGGATTTAGCATCTGACCAGTTCCTTAGTGATGCATATTAATAAGTGACCATTAAACAAATTAAACTTATGTTCAACCAACTATGGAAAACTACTCTACTTGAAAAAACAAAATGCAAAAATAAATGTATAAGGACCACATATCATCACAATCATATATATATATATATATATATATATACACACACACACACACACACACATACATATATATACACACACACACACACATATATATACATACATATATATAAAGTTCAAAACATAGCATTCTTATGAGTGATTTTGATAATGGAGAAGAAGACACATGTGTGGGAGTAAGGAATATATGGGAAAGCTCTGTAACTTTCTTCCAATTTTATTGTAAACTTAAAATTAATCTACAAGTATTAAAACATTTTTAAACTTATAGAGGTGTGAAAATAGTCACATAAAGTGGTACCTTGGTTTTGTAACATAATCCGTTCCGGAAGACCGTTCAAGTTCTGAAACATTTGAAAACCGAGGCACAGTTTCCCCATAGAAAGTAAGGCAAAATGGATTAATCCATTCCAGACCTTTAAAATCAACCTCTAAAACTGCAAACTTAGCATGAATTTTATTATTTAATGATACCATAGATCCAACAAATGTATGGCGTTCGTAAACCAAAATATTCATCAACAGAGATGTTCGAAAACAGAGGTACCACTGTACTACTATAAGCATGTGTTACTTTTATAATTAAAACCAAATATAATTTTTAAATAAAATTATGAAAAAATAAACATGACCAATATTTATCTGACAGAGATTTTTGTTTCTATTTGTGATTACACATATACCTAGAAGTTTCCTAAAAATGAGAATGCCACGTGCTTATGGAAAACAGTATAAAATTTCCTCAAATCATTACAAATAGAACATCCATATGACCCAGTCTATGGGTTTGGACAAATGTATAATGACATATATCCATCATTATAACACTTTTGGGTATATATACAAAGAAATTGAAATCAGGATCTTGAAGAGATTGAACAATTATGTGCAATGAAGCAGTAGGCACAATAGCCATGATATGGAAACAACCTAAATGTCCTTCAGTGGATAAAATGATAAAGAAAATGTGGCCTATCCATGCAATGGAATATTATTCAACCTTAAAAAAGAAGGAAAACCTGCTATTTGATACAACATGGATGAACCTGGAGGACATTATGATAATTGAAATCAGCAAGGCACAGGGGAACAAATACTACACAGACCTACCGATATGAGGAATCTAAAATAGTCAAAACTTATAGAAACAGAGAGTAGAAGCGTAGTTATCAGGGGTTGGAGAGAGAGAAGGGGAAACAAAGATATTAGTGAAAGTACGGTTTGTTATGCAAGCAGGATTAAGACCTAGAGTTCTACTGTATAGCACAGTGCCTATATTTAACAATATTGTGTTATATACTTAAAATTTGCTAGGAGGGAATGTTTTATGTTGCGTTCATATGATAAAGGAAAAATTTAAAAAAAATATGTAGACAGCGAGAGAAAACTTTTGGAGGTGATCAATATGCTTACTGCATCAATTGTGATGATAGTTTCATGGTTATGTACTTATTTTTAAACTAATAAAGCTGTATACATTGAATATGTTAAAAGAAAAAGAGTCCCTGAATAAAACCCCCAAATATCTTGATGTAAATGACTGTGAATCTAAATGAATACAGTACCACTAATGGAACTTCAACCTTACTTTTATTCCTGAGTCAATGATCCTACTCTTCTCTTTCTAAAGATACTTTCTATTACATGTTCATACTTACAATGGAAAAGAAAATATTCTTGAACTCATTAGTTCATTAACTTATTCAACAGACTCTTACTGGGTACCTAATACTTGCCCAGCATGTTCTACTGGTAGGAATACAGCAGTGAAACAATCAAACCAAAAATAGTATTGCTGACATGAAACTAATTTTCAGTGGGCATAGACTGGAATGAAGAAGTGAGCCACATGGTCATCCAGGGGAAGATCAGCCCAGGCATGAGGGGCAAAGTATAAGATCGGATCTTTCCCAGGTATTGCAGAAAGCACTTCAAAGGAAGGAGCAAAGGAGAGCATAGTAGGAGGTAAGATCAGAATGGTGGTACGAGTCTACAGTACAGGGCACTGTCTGCCTTACAAAGATTTTGTTGTGATATATAGATGATGTATTATAGAAATGTATGTAATACATTGTAACTTATGTAATTTTACTAACCATTGTCACCACAACACATTTAATTAAAAAAATAGAGAGAGAGAAAGGCAAGGGAGAATTTTCAACATGATCAAACTTAAACAGGTTCACACTGTTTTCTGAACAGAATAGGGAAGGGTAAGAGTGGAAGAAGGCAGCCTAGCTATGAGGCTATTGCATTAATCCAGAAAGGAGGTATGGTGTGTCAACGACCACCATGTTGCTAATTCATTTTAGTGTTCATCTTACTTTACCTCTTTGACATAGTTGATGATTCACTCCCTCCATGATATTTCAAAAATACACGTAGCCTCTAGGCCACCATATTTACCTGGTTTCTTTACTAAAAGAGTAGCCTAGTGGTTCTCAACTTGGGGTTATTTTGCTGACCCCCCTCTCCCAGCTCAAGACATTGGCAACATCTGGAGAATCCTTTGGTTGCCACACCTGGGGAAGAAATGCTTTATTGTCATTTAGTGGGTAAAGCCAAGGATGCTTTTTAACATTGTAAAATGCACAGGACCATCCCCCCACAACAATGACTTTTCTGAAATGTCAGTAGTGCTGTGACTGAGAAACTTTGGTTGATCTATTTGGCTGACTTCTACTCACTTCATGGACACCAGAATGTTATCATGCCCCTGGGGTCAGTTATCAAACATCTTCTCTCTTCATATCCACTCATTTCCCAGGATATCTCATTCAATCTCACCATTTTAAATACAATCTATAGGTAGAAGACTCCCAAATTTACATCTCTATCCTGGATTTCTACTTTGAATAATGTTCCATCTATCCAACTGCCCATTCAACCTACCTGATACATGGATGTTTCTCAGGTCTTTGGAAATTAACAAGTGACAAACTGAACTCCTAATCATTCTATTTTCTTTTATTTTTTTTTTCCCCAGAAATGCTTCTTCCATATTCTCCCCTGTCTTTATGAATAGCAGTTTTATTTTTTTTTCAGTGCCTTGAGCCAAAATTACTGAAGATAACCTTGATTCTTTTCCTTACTCCCTACGTCGGGTCTTTGAATAAATTTTGTCCACTCTACTTTCAATATATCAACAATTCAATCCTTTCTAACCATACTTATTATTCTTACACTGATTCAGCCCTGATTATTTTGTACTTGCAGTATTGCATTAATTTCCTAACTAAACCTCTTTATCTTCATTCCTATCTCTGATGGTCAATTATTTATTTACAAAGCAGAGGAAATATTTGAGATCTTAAGTTCGATATATTCAAATCCCTCAATCAATGTCTTCCCTTCTTAACGGTAATAATAGGCAGTTCAAAAAAAAAAAAAAAAATGATGCCAACTCTTGTTGCGAGTCAATTGGTTCCAAGGCCTGAAATGTATGAGATTTATCAGCCATGACAACAATCCACAATAGCCCCAAACAGTTCTGAGGAATTGCTGATTAAAAGAGTTTGAGGAGAACAATTTCCTTTAAAAAAGTATACATCTGTAGGTCCATAAGGTCTTTTTATAATAAAAGAGAAAAAAGAAACAGGCAGAAAATTTAGCATACTCTGCCATGACTCCTTTTCTCTGCATTCAAATCAGAAAATATAAATATAACCAAAGAGACTCAATATCTCTAATGTTTCTAATGGAATCTCCCTCTAAAGTTTTCTCCGTATATCTCTGGCGCTCAAAAACCATCCTTTAATATTCTGTATTCTCATTGTTCACATAAATTACTTTTTTATTTATAACATAATAATATTCTCTCTAACTACAAAAGTAATAGTTCAACTGTTGTGTTAATAAATGTGCAGAAGTTATTGAAAGATGAAAACATTTTCACGCTGTCACAAAAAAGGGCATTTCTTCAAGAGTGTTGGTTGAAGATTTCCTGGTGTACCCAACAACTGAAATTGGCATTGTTTCTATGTATCATTTTGAGAAGTTCAGCAAAAATGTAATGTTAACAAGATGATCAAGGAAATGTTCTAATATGCAACGATTTAAAGACAAAGAACACCTGATTATTTTTGTTATCAAATGTATTGTTAGAAAATATGAGATTTCTTTTATTCTATGAAGTTATACTGTAAATAAACATTTTTATAAAATAGTCATCTTAATCTTAGATGAAATGAACTTCTCATGATCAGCTACATGAATAAATTATATCTATGAGCAGTGTAAAGTCATGAGTCACAAGTCAAATGCTACCTAAATAAGCACATCTAACAAACTTTCAGCAATATATCTCTTTTGCCTGCTGTATATTTTTTAATATACAGATTTACCATGTATCCAAGAATCTCAGTATACAGACATTTATTCCATGAGATTAACATATAAAACTATTTGTGGTTTCCAATAGCTTTGATTGTGAACTAATTTAAAATAAAATAAGTCAAAATAAGTACATTGTATTTCTATTTCGTTGCAAAAGTATTAATTACTTTTACACTGCACCCTATTTATAACAGCATTAGCAGAGATGAAACCTTTGAGAGAAATAAAAAGTGTCATAATGAAGACAATCGTGTCAGTGTTTAATTTATCTAGAAAGTAAAAAGTAGAACTCCCCAAAAAATAATAATCCATCATCTTAATTATCTTTAATATATCATATCCTTGATTATTAACACATGCAAACTTATTCATATTTAATTAAGACAGGCTGGGCAGAAGCATTTTCTTCTTAACAGCATGGCTTTTTTTTTTTTTTTTAACTACTCTTGTCCACATTTTTTTAAATAAAAGCTGCTATAAGCAACACCAATGTGTTTTGGAGTTCGCAAGTACTTTAACACAAAACATTTTATCAGTGCTGGAAGTTAGGCCATGTCTCCACTAATTATCTTGAAGACATCTTTCAGAAATAGTCCAAACAAAAAACTTCTTTGTGAAATGAAATTGAGAAATATGTTGGTGTACAAAACACTCTGGAATTCTAAGTTAATAATCAAAATTACACACACACACACACACACACACACCAAGGGTGCTAAAAAATGTAAACAATTGGAGACTTTGGTCAACATTGCTGAAAAATTGCTGAAGTAGTTCGCCATAATCAGAAATAACCACTTTGAGAACCTCTTATAATTGCAGAAGTCTAAGGTAACTTGTATTCATCTTTTGTTATCAGTATATATTGAGTATTACAATTATAATACAGTTTTCCTTTCTTAAAATGTGTATGCAATTTTTTGGCACCCTATGTATATTTCAGTTAAGCCAAGAGGTTTTATATCTTTCATCATATTTTATTATAGTTTATGTAGTAATTTATAATTTCTAGATTCATTGTAATTTTTATTTTCATTTAATAGGCTGCATTCCTTTATCAATAAACCCCCATAACTTTTGTGTAAAGATTGTAACCAGAACAGCATTCTTACAAACACTCTTACATTATTTTGGCATTGCCAATTAATTCTATCCTAGTATACATAATAATGATGTTATTTATACCAGTTTAAAATAATAATTTAAAATTTCAATCAAAGTAGTCATAAGTTTAGGTATTATCAAGAGATTAAATAAGTATGTATTAAAATGCATAATATTGTAGTTAAAACTTAATGTTAACTTACTTTGTATTTTAATATTGTTCTTTAATCACTAATGATATAAATTGTTCATGACAATTCATGTCTTAAATATTACTAATTTATGTCATTAATTTACAGTGGTTTATTACAAGAGAAATGACTATCCACTATATATTTATTTCCAGATTTTTCATATCAGTATGGTTTTTGCTGAAAATATCCAATAAGAGTGATTTATACAATGAAGGTATTTATCATTGCTCTTATTTGGGCCAGTGCATGCATGAGCCAACAGCACTCGTTGCATCTTTCATAGTACCAGGAACACATTCTCATCGTAACTGACAGTGGTCACATGCAGACCTTATAAACAGTGTACTTTCTAGGTTTGCACAGTGCAAAGCTGCACAACCAAACACGGAGATGTTATTAGTAATCTGGAACCTGGCAGGTGAAAATTTCAAGTACTCAATAAGAACAGGACAAGCTCAAGCCCTCTCATTGTTTTGGCCTAAACCCATCCTCAATGTGTATTCTCTCTCCATGGGTAACTGAAGCAGACTTAAGTATCTCACTACTCACTCCACAATAGCCAAATGCAGAAAAAAGAAGAGGGTGATCCAGGTTTGTTGTTTGTTTGTTTTCTTTTTCCCTTCATTTGCTTCCTTCTTTAAATAGAACAAAATCTGTGGAAGCACAGCTATAAAGTTCTATTTGCATTTCATTGGCTGGAAGCATTCATACACCTTCTCTATGCCAATGACTAACAAAGCAGAGTGTAATTTTAGTGCTCTGCCTGAAGTAGGCACTTGGCTGCAGAATCAAAATCAGACTTCTGAAAACTAAGTAAGAAAGAAGGAATGACTGTCAGGCAGGGTTGTGAAAGGATCTACCACTATATTAATCTCCATATCTGATCAAATAATGCTATTTCAGATGTTACACTGATTTAATTTAAAGTTTTTGTAAAATATCGCATTAATTTCTAAGAAATGTTATTTTAAAGCAAAGCAAAAAAGAAAAAAACAAAACAAAAAACAACAACAACAACAACAACAACAAATTTTAAGTTTCCCAGAGCTTATTTTAGGCATTTATAAACTATTAAACTTTCTGGAGAAAAAAAAAAAATACCCACAATATGCAAATAAACTATTATTTGGAAACTGAATGCAAAAATATGTAGTGAACAACTTTAAAGGAGAAAATAAAAGCACCCGCTTTTGCTCATATAAAGTGAAATAGGAGACTTTATTCCGTAGAAGTTTACTATGTTTATGGATCTTTTGTTTTAAGAACAAGAATACAAACAGGAAGCACCGACAGAAAAGAAAATCACAAATATTTCCTTATTTCTTGAGTTATGAGAACTACAAATTTTGTCTGAATAATGTAAGTAAGAAAGGGAATGATTTGGAGCTTAGGGGGTCATCGCTCAGCAGTGTGGAAGGAAATGGCATTGAGCAGAGCAGAACAAGGGGTCTGGCTGACAAAAACAAACACTGGTAGACCCTCCCTTACTGAGACAGTGCCTCAGTGGGACAAGTCTAACAATGTTAAGTTCTTGTGCTGCGTCCTACAGAGGCAGTGAGAGGACATGTATCAGGCCTGAAGTGGGTCATGTGCCAGTGCGGGAAGAGAAAAATAGCAAACAAACTTGAATGACATTCCCACCATTCATTATCTATTGTGCAAAGAGTTGGTCTGACAGAAAATGCTTTTCTTACCAAAAAAAAAGAAAAGACATAAAGGGCAGGAAAAATACAGCACCCACTATATTTATTCCATCTTTTGGTTGTCCAACATCTACACACCATTTCTCAAATTCATTTATTTCAAAATTCCACTTGCCAAACCACAATGTGCACTTGGTTTTATTAAATCCACATTCACCTCCTACCCACGTAGGCATCATTCTCTATGTTCTATTTAGTGCATTGTAGGACATGTGGATGGTGCTTTTCCCCCTCTCATATACTGTTTTAGTCCTCTACGGAGGTAAACTCAATGGAAAATGTACTCATATGGACCTCCATATAAAATGGTGGGGGTGAAAGTTAAAAAATGAAAAATGTACACATGTGCTTAGGCGCACATATACGGTTACTGTAAAGAAGGGAATGTAAGTACAAGCTATGGTTTTCATGTATTTATGTAGCATCTGAGACTGGTTTTTATGAACTCCATTCTGATAATCCACTCCATATTTTCTGTGATTTTAGACAGCAGATCAAATGATACTGTAGGTTCTTCACTTAATAACAACCAAGACTCAGCTTTGATTTCAAGGACTTTGTTGTTTCCATCAATATTGTTTTTAAAGGTCTCCATAACAATATTGTTGGCGTGATAGGAAAAGAAGGTACTCAGCACAATCCCTGGGTATGAGCAGGACTCATATCTATCTGACACCATCTTGTAGCTTTAATTTTGTTTTTCCTTAAAATACAGAGCCAACAATCTCAGGTAAAGACCTAACTCATTTATGACCTGTTTTCCTACAATATTTAGATTAATGCTCAGCTTCTCACTCAGTGATGTTATTCATTTTCCCAAGAAGCAAATATTGTTCGGGGAAATCTAAATTTCTAAACAGAGAAGAGGAAACTATTTCACAGAAATTGTAAACTATTATTAGAGCATCATTAAATCAGCAACATTTCTCATTATCACTCTATCTTACACTTAGTGCTTTCATGTGTTGCGTGTGTGCGTATTATGTGCTCCAATACACATGTGTGCTTCTCCCATTTCTCTCCTTTCTTGTTCCCTCTGTTTTCCTGCAAATTCCTTTATTTCCTATATTCTTTTTCTTAAAACATAGAACTAATGTATTTATAGACTTAATTTTTAATATAAACACATTTGGCACTTCCTTTTTTAAAAGATGCATAGCAAAAAATTGTTATATTTCTATTTTAATCTATAATGCTAGGAGAACATGATTCTTAATTATTTTAAATATTTTTCACTCCATATCTAATAATGTACCTTTCAATGCTCTGAAAGTATTTTGTTTTTCATAAGTAAATGCAATACACACAAATATCTACTTTTCACAACAGGTGATACAAAGTGATAAGCAGGGTAGGAAATGTATGAAATACTAGTATATTCTTTCTAGATGTATTTGGAAGTTAAAGAAAAATGGCTATCATATTCAAGTGAAATTTGGTTCCTCAACACAGATAAAGAAAACAGAATAATGTAAAATTCTAGCTTCTTGAGTTTTATTCTAAATGAAATAGAGCACCTTAAGATTCTCATTATCATAAAGTAGAATTTTTCTGTTCCGTTTTCAAGGTCAACAGATTTACAATGTTGAAAATAGAATTTCAAAATGCTTTATAGGAAAAGTCACAGATGTGAGGATTTATAATAGAGATTTGCTTAGGGCAGCAATATAGAAAAGTTATGTAAGTGTATAATTTTTGGCCTTCTTGTAGGAAAAATATTGATAAGATTATTTGAAATATTTTCCACTGCAACAAATTTATGGGGACAGAATGTTTGGGGTTTGCTAAATTTCATAGTTTTACTATGGTGAGGAGAATAAACATAATCATAAAATTTGTAGGGCCCCAAACATGAATTAGATGATCTTGATAATGATTTTCATTATAATAATGTAAATTTATTTCACATACATATATGTTAATTTTGTAAATATTACATAAATATTTTAATATCCAGAATTTGTACTTCCCAAAATATCTTTGAAAATAGGTGGGCATACAAAAGTTATTCTACAAAATATAACTATGACACCTTTTTTTTTTTTTAATTCAGGAAGTAAGTTGGGGTTTTAAAAACATCAAACATCTTTTAACAGAAAAAAATCACAAAATACTTTTACTTGAATGTGTTCAAAAATTGAATCTAGTTAGATTTTTTCAGATAAAATAAATTTCATTTAAAAGACAGCTACATAATAATGTGATCACACACTTTTTCACAGAAGCTTGCCTTTCAAGCTGTGATTCTTAACTAAGTATCCTTTAGGTGGGAAAAAAAAAAAATCTGCACGTTTTTTGAGAGAAGTTGCAATATTCTGAACTATGTTCTGTTCTCCAAAATGCCTAGATTGGAGCAATATACTACAGAAGACACTTGATACATACTTTATGGCTAAATGAAATATTATTATAAATGAAATAATTAAATACAAATATATCTAAACCACCTTTATTGTAAAACATATTTTATATTTAGATTTATCACTGTCTTCAAATACAAAGACATGTACACAGAGTGATCAATTACTCTAGGAATAACAAAGATGATAAATCATTGAAATACGTATTTTTTACCTTTTTGTTAATATCTATTTCACTGATTTTATAATTTTGTCCTGGTGAGTGGGTTTGTGTAATGGCTAATATTTTATGATTATGTGAAAATCAACATAGTTGACATTTTAACACTGTGGTATTTCATATTGAGAAATATCTCTATACTTCTCTCAACTCTTTATAAAATGTCTAATGCAACTAAATGAACCTACATAAAAGAGTTCTTAACTTTAGTGAACTTAAACCACAAAATATTACAAGATATAAATCATTGTTTAAAATGCAAGATGAATAGAAACCATAGACATGTATAGTCATGTAAGAATGATGGAGAATCAGTTTTTAAATTATAGGTTTAGGATTTAGATTTAAGTCATCATACTGGCAATTTTTCTTAGCATTTTTATAGGTTTAAGAGTATTTCTAATTATTGATGCTAAATTAAAAAAAATAAAACAGGATAAACTCAAAAGTAATGGTATTTAATTGTATTTACTTAGGAAGAAGCTGACACAGCTTACATTAAATATGCTTTACATTCACAAACTTTTATTCCTCATCCTGATAATTTTATAACATTATAATGCCATATACTCCAAAGATAAAGAATAAGGTTCTAAATTCTGTTGAGAGGAAAGAATGCAATAGTTCAAGCAAGAGATAAGACAGGCAAATGTACCTCTGCATTAACAACTAAAACACCATTTTATTTGGGTTTTCTAGTTATAAAATGACATTCTCATGTTTGTATAATGTAACTCCCAGAAGCATATAATTTCCGCTTATAAAATGTTATAGTTTTGTGAGTGCACAATTGTTCACAAAAACTGGCATTTGTATACAGATATTTTTCTTAGTAACATCCAACTATAAATTTTTATTTCAAGTATTCATTTAATATTTATCAAGTCTTGAAATTGGTTCATGGATGCTTTTCTTTTCAGGATTGCTTCCACTAATTTGGCAGAGGGCCTTCAAGAAAAAAAAAAAAAAATCATACCTCTCCACATGGAAAAGTCTTGGTTAAGGAAAAATTCTCCATAGTCTGAAATAGCAATTTAAATCCGGGTTCAAACCATTAGATATTTCTCATTCACATCTGGACCAATGAACAACTACCTTTATAAATTTGAATGGTTAAATTGGCATCAAGGGTTAAGAAGTGGAACCAGAGTTCCTGAGATAGAATCCTTCCTGATGTTACCCTTTGCAAGTGTGTGACCCTAGGTTGGTTACTTAATCTTCTTGAGCTTCTTATTCAGCCTATCTCCAAACTGAGATAAAACCAACACCTACGTTATGGGTTATAAAGATTAAATTATTTAAATCACATAATGTTATTAAGTACAATATAATTAAAAGAATTCTACCACTGAAAATTTTCAGTAAGTATTAGTTTATTATTATTATTATTATTATTATTATTATCTATTAAGAGGGCTCCTTCTAAATATATCCAGTTCTAAGGATTTTCTTTCCTTATTAAGTTATGAATGGATGCAATAATGATAATGACAAATATAAAATATTGTGCTCTGGAGCTGGACTGTCTGAGATCTGCCACTAAACTACTCTGTGACCTTACATTGGTTTCTCAGCCTCTCTAAGCCTCTGTCTTCTTTTATGTAAAATAGGGCAAATAATAGTAAGTGCTTAACTCACAGAGTTGTGTGAGGTATACAAAATTAATATATTTAAAGGAATTGGTAAGCAGTTTAGGGTATGCATTTCATCATTGTGATACTGCATTTTTAATGAAAAAATCTATTTTTAAATTTTAAATAATTCATTGTCAGAAAATAATATAGGTGTGTGCATGGGTATAAATATATATGTGCATATATATTTTCATGATTTTTACATTTTTTCTCCTGAAAGAAAAAACAACAACACATAATTTGAAAATGTTTGTTGTCTTCTTTCCCTAAAAAGAAAAAATAACATAGCTATTTATAAAACCTTGGTCTAACCTTGATTTTGGACTTTGTTGTACAGTAGTGTCAAGATTCAAATGAGTCAATTAATCTTTAAAAAGATGACAACTCCAGGGGTAAATAGCCTATTTCTAAACACAAAGTTCTGTAAAAACAGGTTGCACACTGGAAAAAATATGTATTAAAAATTAATCTTCCAGCATAAACTGTGATAATATATAAAAGCTTGTACATTCCTAGCACAAAAATAAAAAATGAAGAATATGGTTAAAATAAAAGTTATTAAAATTTCTTTCTCTTGAGACATGAAGCAAAATAATACATAGATGCAAGGAAGAAGGAAAATGCCTGCAGCAACAAATGATAGGTAGCCAGCAATTTACATGAGAAAGGTAGATGGTAAAGAGCCACAGTGGAGAAAATATAATAAATATTATAAAGGTGTGCATTTCAAATAGAGAAAATATTTAAATGACATTTTGAGAAATAATTCAAAATCATATTCAATGGTATAATAAATATTTTAAAGGCAATTATAGTTCATTGCATGTCAGCCTATTAATATTTTGTCTATGCTGACCAATTAAGTGAACAGAAGTGTTTTGAATAGCTTTTTACTTTCTTCATCCTGACTGAGCTCTCCTGTATTTAGTTGAGTTCTGATCATCGCTTCTCAAGAAATCCATTGCCCATTGCATTATTTTTCCTCCTCTGTCTTTCATTTGTTCGCTAACTGAAGTTATTCTTCAGAGAATAGTACAAACATAACGCACATTTTCATCTTAATTTATGGTCCTGAGAATTTAAAAGAATGGTAGTAATTTATATTTGCTCTAATTCTAATGTGAATAATCCTGGCCTTCATTTATTGAAAATAATAAGACATTAAAAAATTGACATGTGAGGGTTGTTTTCTGAAATCTGTAGGAACCCAGGCTTGAGTTCTGAGTATGTAACAGTTATTTATTTTTTTTCTAATTAAGGTCCTTGTATCAAAATTTTCCTTCTAAGTCTAGATTGCAAAGATTGATAGAGAAAACACAGTCTGTTTATTATTGAAGGTTGCACCAAATGGTTCTGACATCGTAAAATATGTAATTGGAATATTACAGATCAACTTATTTTACTTATGTAATTCTAGATTTGTAAGAATCTTATTATAACTTCAATGCTTAATTCATACTTTATATTTCATATTTTTCAAACCAATAATAGATGAGATTGTTACTTTTTAAATAATTAGATAATTTCATAATTTTATTTCATTTAGATTATATACTTACTGCAAATTTATTTTATGAGAGAAAAATAATAAAAATAGTATATAATTTCATATCTTAGAGAAAAGCATCTATAACATTTGTTTCTTTCTCACATTAATAAAAGGAGATACAAAATGCTTTTTTATACTTTTTTTTCACAGAAAATTAGAAATATACAATGTATTTTTCTTTTACAAGGATTTCTGTAGCATCGTTTCAACAATAGATATCACATATTGAATGTTAAGGATGAGTTAGAAACTGTTCTTAGCCATAACTTCTGTTATCACATTTAAAATTATAGCCAACTTATGAGATAATTGGGCATAAATATTATCATCATTTATTGCCTTTTACTCAGGAAGGCACAAAGTCACAGACACATTAAGAACTCGGCCTTGCGTCACCCTATATTTGACCACCTTTACACTCTTTATCATCCTCTGACTTTCCTTCCAGTGTATGGTGATAGAAGGAGACTAGACTTTGGGTAGTGTGTACAAAATGCAATATACAGATGATATATTATAGAATTGTACACCTGGAAATATATAATGTTATTAACCAGTGTTACCTCAGGAAATATAATTTAAAAGAACTCGGCCTTGTACTCACAGTAAATGTGAAAGTGAAAATTTAGAGCTAGGCAGTCTGAGTCCTGAGCGTTTATAGTTAAAGCCATGACTATTTAAAGCTGTCCAATATTTGATCAGAGGCCTAAAGTTTAATTTATTTAACATGACCCGTAGAGTTATACAATACCTTTTATTTGAAAATAGAATTATTTTTTTAAATCCTAAATATTTTACCATCACAGGATGCTAATATTTTATTTTTTTCAAATTCCTTACAGTAAATATTTTAAATTCTAATTTGCATTTTTTTTAATTGCAAGTGGGTAAAATGCAATTTCATTGGTAAATTTAGTTTTTTGTTGTTGTTCTTTTGTGAATACATCCTATAATTTTCAAATTTATATATGTAGGTTTGGTCCTATCTTTCTTGTGCATTTGGGTTTTCCTTCATATCTTAAAGGAGGTAAACATAGGCCCCCATTGCCCTCATTTCCTTTCCAGAGACACATTTCAATTACACTTGTTTAAAACAAATGAAAGGAGAAGGAAAGTATAGTATATATATATATAAAATAGAATAGAAAAGAATAGAATGGAAAACAATGGAATATTACTCAGCCTTAAAAAAGAAAAACATTCTGCCATTTGCAATATATGGATGAAACTGAGAACTTTAGGCTAAGTGAACTAAACAAGATAAAGAAAGACAAATACTGCATGATCTGATTTATATGTGGGACTTAAAATAGTCAAACTCATAGGAGCAGAGAGTAGAACGGTCATAGTCAGGGGCTGAGGGGAGATGTTGTTCAAAGGATATGAAGTTTCAATTATGCAGGACGGATATGTTCTATAGATCTAATGCACAGCATGGTGACTATAGTTAACAATGCTGTACCAATAATTGATATTTGCTAAGAGGGTAGATCTTAAGCATTCCCACCACAGAAAGAAAAAAAAAAGAGAGAGAGAGAGAAAGAAAGGAGGGAAGAAAAGGGGAAGAAAAAGTAATTCTGTGAGGTGATGGAAATGTACATTATCTCGACTGTAGGGTCATTCCGCTTTGTATATTTATATGAAAACATCAAGTTGCACATCGTAACTATATACAAGTTTTATTCATCAATTATAGTTCAATAAATCTGAAAAGAATAAAAAAAGAATAAGTGGTTTTTGGCTATCTATAGCCAAGCTTCCTCTATGGTGTTTACTAATATTTATGTATTGCCTTAAGAAACAATAAGGACAAAGATGAAAGGAAATGTAAAAGAAATGGAAATATAAGTGACCCAATTAAATAAATAGGCATTATATAGCCTTAGAAATATAACGCAGTGTTACAAAATTGTAAATTCCCTCTGAATTATTTTATAAGCCAAGGCAATCATAAAAAACAACAACAAAAAAAAAAAGCACAACTACATATTTTGGGGGAGGAAGCAGTTAACAAGATGATTCTAAAGTTCATCTAACAAAATAAGTCAGTGAGAAATTAATTTACATAACCATGAAAATTCAGGGAAAAGGAGATTAACAAGAGAGTATTCTCCTACTAGAAGATAAAGCATGATATATGACTACAGTAATTGAAACATTATGATACCAAAGCAGGACTATCTGAATCAATAAAAATAATTAAAATATCTAAAATAAATGCAAACACATGGCATAATTTTTTATAATATTGAGAAGAAATTAATACTACGAGGAGTTGTACTATTCATTAAAAGATCTTGGGAAAAGTTTTCAGTTATGCGGAAACAATCATAGTAATAATAATACTTTATCACTACTTTTACCATTATACTAGATGATATCCATGCTAATTTGGCATAATCATCTTCCTAAATTTAGTTTGAGAAGGTATTCCTAAGCATAATATAATGGCATACACTCATATAAATGGAAAGATATATTTGTGTATGTAATAATTAAATATTCCTCTGTTTAAAAACAAGTCCAAGTAATTCAACACTTAAATGGCATGCTTTTAAAAATGTATTACATCTGACAAAGGCTAATTAAAGATATAAATAGAAATCAATAAAAATGATGAACTTCTATACAAAAAAGAAGGTAAACGCATGAACTGATATTTCATACAACATAAATATAAATGTCCAATAAATATATGAAAGCTATTTCTTAATTGAGAAGTGTAAATAAAACATGAAGAGACACCAGCATCTATTTATCACTTTGTCACTACCCAGTATAGAAAAATGTTCATAGAAATAAGTACTTTTTGTGGTTCGGAGGGTAGTATAAATCAGTGTGAGGATCTTTGGGTGTTGGGGACCCTGTGAGGTGAAGAGGGCATCCATGCCAGGGATAGAGCCCAGGCATGGGTGGTGGGGTTGCTGACCCATCCCAGGCTGTCCAGCCCAAGTCAGGAGCAGAGCACAATGAGTTATCACTTCAAACCTTGCATCTTGGGGAGAAGGAAAACCTTTCCTCAAATTCAGCAGTCACATATCAAGATCTCCCACAATCGTGTTAGTCCCTCAGATTGTGGAGCCCATTCAAAGACCAACCCAGAACTGAAGTATTAGCTTCATCTTCTAAAAAATATTTATAAACAGTTCTCTGAAAGCTAGCTTCCCCTTGCCTGAAACAGGAAAGAAGGGAAAGTGATTCTCTCTATGTTATGGGTCTGAAGAACTGCAGTTGTTTCCTTGAGGACAATAAAAGAACCCAAGCCCACGGTCTTTGATCTCTTCCTTCTCTCAGATCACTTATACATTTTGGCAATGGGTGGGGTGTTGATGCAGTACTTGGTCATACCAGTGACACTTCTTTTTCCATCTTTGGTTAAATCCTTAGTAACACCTGTCCCATTTGTTTCCAGCTCTCTCAGAATGTGCAGTACTTGCCAGCACTTCTTTCAGCTTTGACCCCTTGTTAGTAATTCTGTTCCTTAAATATAGAGTAACAGGAAGAGACTTAATCAAGACTCTATTATTTATTGATCTAGTTAGAGTCTATAACATTAAAAATAAAATGAAATGAGGAAGTTACTCTGGGAAGGAGGATTGGACTCTTAATTTTAATCTATAGCTCATTATGTATTTTTTCCTGTTTCAACTTGTAGTAATGACATATTCCCTTTATAATTTCAAAAATGATACAAAGAGGTAGGAAAAGAAAAGCTGTCTAATCGAATGACAAGCTTTTTTTTTCTTTCTTTCTGTTTTTCTTGAAATAATCTCTACCTTTGTCACTAATTTGACTCCTTTTGAGATTATTTCTAACACTTCAGGAATATAAAATGTATTAGCAGTGACACAGTAGCCACAAAAACTTTAAGGAAGGAAAGATTATCATCCGAGTGAAATACAGGTTACACTGTGTAAGTGTGGATGTTGGTGACAGAGAACTGTTGTCTAATTTGCTTGTTAAGCAGTTTGCCTGTACTTGAGAGCTGCCATTTGCTTTCCTAACCTCTCAGCCTCCTTGACCCCATGTTGTTTGTTCCTATATTCAATATGGGCATGTCACTAGATTACTGTCAAACATTTTCTAACCAAACATTAGCTTGAAGACCCCCTGCCATTTTACACTTTGTGGGCCCTTCTAAGAGACTGAATGAATCAAATTACAGGGAATAGTTTTAATTTATGACTAAAGCCAGTGTATCAAAAGTTCTGTTCCACTAGGAGGAAACATTTTCTTCATCAGTTACACTTCCCAATGAATGGTTGAAATGATTTAAGAACAAAATACAGTAGTGTGAGAGTGGCAGAATAATTTTATCTTCCTGTTTCTATTACAACACTGAAAAGAATACCTGTGACATACAGTAACTCATAGAGCTCTGCTATACGTATATTGATACATATGTATATATATAGATATACATATATGTATATCTATAAACATATATGTATATCTATATACATATATGTATATGTATATGTATATCTATCTATCTATCTATCTATCTATCTATCTATCTATCTATATATATAAGAATTAAAGGTTATTTTGACATTGAAAATGAATCCCAATATTAGATACATTTATTGTATTTCTAATGGAACACTGAAAGAGGAACATTTGACCTGTGTGAATTTATAAGAAATAAGCAACAATAAGCACTGATTTTAATTATCCATAAGATAATTAAGAAGATTACTGTAAAATAATCTTTCCTTGAAAATTAAGGCTCTTTATGTCAGTCAAACATTTGGAAAACACAGTAACACATCTGAGATGGACAGGATTAGAGACATGGAGAGAATATTAACTCTTCATAAAACCTCCTTTTGGTTAAAGAGGAAATGTGTTTTATTGTTTGGAGGTCATTGTGCAGTGCACACAACACAAAAACAACATCTGTTCAGGTTTTTAATACCGTTTCCATCTGAAATTATATACAGGCAATCCTCATTTTACATGATGCTGATGTTTACAAATTCCAATTACCATTGTTAATTAAAGTCAGTTCCCTAAAAATATGTTTTGAATTTGTTGCCTAGGTGTATTAACTCTGATCCATTGCATAAAGTGCAAACTTCCCAGCTAGCTCTTCAGTGCACAAATCACTACATAAGTAACCTGTTCGTCCTGATCAGTGACAATTGTGTACTTCAAAGTCTGATGGGGATGGGTCATTGCCTATCTTTTGTTTAGCCCATGCAGACAGCATGCATTAGTTGTGTCACCTTCTTGTCTCCCAGTTATAAACCAAAGTGACATTTTACAAAAATGGATAATGGAAAACAGAAATTGGCCAACAAAGAGAAAAGTTCAGCAAGGCAAAGGGAAAGCCATAACACTGGAAGTGATTCAAATATAACGTAAATAGAGTTATAGAAGAAATAACTAACTATGGAAAAACTGATATTGCCACCATTCAATCAAGATACGCAGTGAAGGAAACTTAGTGAGGTGAAATTATCAACAAAAATGAGAACCGTGATTCTGGCAAAAAGGACAAAGATGATTCAGAAGAAGTGATGCCAGCCAAAATGTCACATAAAGGAATTCTCTAAGATGTTTCATGAATATGAAAGCTTAAAAGATGAAATATTGGAAGTTGACCCAGCCTTAGAAAAGAGTACGGCAATTTGCTTAGGCATAGGAAAAATGCTCATTCTATACTGTAAATTATGCAGTGAAAAGAAGGCAAGACTGTTCAAACTGTATGTTTATCTGATGTTAAATACATATGTTTATATCTAACAATGAAATGCAATGCTTTAACTCTCAATACTTATATAGAGTTTAATCTATCTAAGACAACAGAGGAGTAGTTGGAATTTTTTCACCAAACATTATAAAATAGAAACAAATTTGATCTTGTATCACCCCCTTGATGCACATGCAGGATGAGACACTGAGAATCAGGTAAAAGCGGTAAAAATCACACCCTAAGTCAAATAGAACATAATAGGATAAATGAAATGAATATGGCCATACAAATAACATATGGATTTCTCTGAAGTAAACTGCAAAAAGCATTAAATTATCAATTTTAAATTTTATAACTTTTTTTAACATCTCTGGAGAAATTCTAGTTACTCAGTAAAGCCCATCAATGATTGTTTATTTGAAGTTTTTTTCAAAGTTTTGTGAATATAGTCACTTTTAAAGTATACAGATTTAACACAGGTGCCAATCAAAAATGTGTTATTTTCATTATACTGATTTTTTTTTTTAATTTTTCCTTTGTTTAATAAATAACTTACAGAGTAGAAAAGAAGAAGATATCTGGTAAGTTTGAGGAAATGCTTTAACAGATAAACTTTATCAAATGTTTAGGTATCTACCATTGAAACTCACTTGGTTATCTACTCAAATACACTTCCTATTATTCATCATTAGAATAGAATTGACAAAAAGTAAGAGTAAGTCATGGCAGGAGTTTTTAAACCTTACACTTTTACATGGATTATTTTATGTAGCGTCTAGTCATATAAGCATGCAATAACTATTAATTATACAGAGCAATAAATACATAAATGCTTTTTAATAGTATTGCCAAAATCATTGATTAACATTAAAATAAAAACAAACAAACAAACAAAATGAGCTCTCCTGGATAACGTATGGAGGCAAGTACTGTTTCATGTCATCGCTATTAAATAAGTCCAAGTAAATGGTTTCAGCTTTTCATTCTGTGAAACCTTCATTACCTGGAAATCAGAAAAAAATACAGTATCTTCCTTTTCATCGTACTACAAGTGAAATAGTATACTTACTAAAGCAACATACAGGTGTATAAGAGACAAGAAGATACATTCATTCATGCTTAGTGAAGTATATGAATAATTAGTTAAAAGTTAATTTAGAAAGGCAGCTTTTAAACCCTCATACACTGTTGGTGGGAATGTAGATTGGTACAGCCACTATGGAAAACAGTATGGAGGTCCCGCAAAAAATTAAGAACAGAATTACTATATGACCCAGCAATCTGTCTCCTGGCTATCTACCCAAAAACTCTGTAAACACTTTTCTGTAAAGATTTATGTACTCCAATGTTCATTGCAGCATAATTTATGGTGGCCAAGACAACCCAAGTGTCCTTCAACAGATGATTAAATAAAGAAGATGTGGTACGTATATATACAGTGGAATATTATCCATCCATAGAAAAGATGAAATAATTCCATTTGTGACAACATGGGTGGATCTTAAAACTATTATGCTAAGTGAAATAAGTGAGACAGAGAAAGTCGAGAACCATATGATTTCACTCATATGTGGGATATAAAACTGAAAACAACAAAGGAACAAGACAAACAAAGAAACAAAAACTCATAGACACAGACAACAATTAGTGGTTACCAGAGGGTAAGGTTACCAGAGGGGAGGTGCTAGAAGAGGGTAAAGGGGGTCAAATATATGATGATAAAAGGAGAACTGACTCTGGGTGGTGAACACACAATGTGAGATATAGATGATGTCTTGCAGAAATGCACACTTGATACCTATGTGATTTTACTAATCATTGTTATCCCAATAAATTTACCTTAAAAAAAGAAAAAAAGAAAAAAAAAGCAGCTGTAAGGTAAAACAAAGTCCAGTTTGGGAGAAATATTTTTTCTTAAGTTATCAGCAAATCAATTTCTACCGTTCATAAATTTACTCTGCCTAATAAAAGTCAGAGGTGAGTAAATTATATCTAAGAAGAAAAATATTAGTTTGAATTACATTTTTTTACTTAAAAATCCAGCAATATTTTGAATCTTTGACAAATACTGTAATGTTGGTGAACATTAGTTATGAAAGGCCATCAGGTGCCTAGATTTGTTTCTACAGAAGGTGCCAAAAATACATATATGCACATTTTAAGAAAGGAAAACACTATATTAAAATTGTAATACTCAATATATACTGATAACAAAAGATGAATACAAGTCATGTGTCCAGATTTCTGTGACACCACCACTATATGATAGCTACAAAAAAGTTACAATTAGAATGGGATTGTCTTAAATTAACCTGAGCTGCATTTCAGTTCCTAGCTCCCTTGAGAGTCTTAATAGGAAAAGTGTGGGATAGGAAAGAAACATTTAGGCTTGTTGTATTTGGAGGAACACCAGCTCACTTCATTATAATGAAATGTCAGTCCTAGAGCTATTTCCACCAGGGAAATGGCTTTATACTCATTTGTTATGGCAGCAGGGAACTCAAGTGTGGCCATTGAGACACATGCCACTATTTCAGTAAGAAACAGGATACAATAATAAGATGTGTCATCCTGAGAAAATGACTTCTCCCTACTGAATTTTTAAAGAAGATATAGATTTAATTTCCTCGGGGAAGGACATCATCTTCCTATTTGTAGCATTCTAACCTGAAACAATGCACAAATTCATGGAAAGTCAAAATTTAAAATTCGAGACATGCTGTTTCATTGGATTAAACTGGAAAATGTACAATAAGCAACTTGTTACATATTGCTTCTAGTTAGAGCTTAAAAAAACAAATGCAATTTTACATGACCTTGGAAACTTGATAGCACATTTATTTTCATAATTTTGTGGATCTCAGTTCACATTCAGTTGAGCATAAATAAATAAATAAATAAATAAATAAATAAATAAATATTACCTTTGAATTTTTCTAATTAAGGCAGACTGCAGAGAGACATTTTCTTTTAACAGCATGGCCTTTTTTTTTTTTTCTTTTTTCTTTCTACTATTCTTCTCCACATTATTTTACATAAAAACTGCTATAATTAATGCCACTGTGCTTTGGAGTTCTTTAGTACTTTAACATAAAACATTTCATCAGTGCTGCTTATGATCACTTTTAGCTCTTCAGTGACAGTTTCAAACATTGAAAATAAAACACCCATTGAAGAGCCTGTGAAAATTTTTTTTAGACAAACGCTTTACCAAAAGTTCTAGATTCTATATATTTTAGGAAATAGGAAGGAAGGGAAAGAGACAGAGAGAGGACAATAAAATGACAGACAGGTATAAATACAATCTTATTCTTCACACTATTAAAGGTGTTTCTTATGAGATACAATACACAGTGTGACTGCATGGATTTAGTTTGACACATCTTATTACACAGTGAAATAGGAGAGGTAACCAATTTACAGTTTAAAGAGATGCTCATGCAAGAAACTTTTGATGTATTTGATATACTAGATTTTAATAGAAGATATTGGATGATCTGTAGCGATGCTGATGACAACAAAATGAGGAGGCGATGGCAACGAGGGCAGCTGGTCAGTGGGTGTGCAGGGATATCCATATGGCCAGAGCACCAGGTGGATGATCAGCTGCAGGGGACCTGGCACCCACACCAGGTGGATGGGGCAAATTCTAAGGCCAGGAGGAATCAGAATTGGCTTCCCCAGATGTCAAGCATATGTGTGCTGTGGTGAGAACCATGAAGACCATGTCCCCACTGCTGGGCTGGGATGGGGTCATCCTGCCTGGAGAAAAGATGGCCTGCAGTACCGATGGCAGTGGACTCCTACTGAAGGCTTCACTTGTCTTATAACTGTATGATATAGTGACTGGATTGATTATTTGGGGACAGACACTCCTAGAGAGAAATGCCCCTGCCACACTTGCTATGGAGGGCATCTGAACCTTCACCTACTCGGGTATATTTTAACAGACACTAGGAACAATAACTAGTAATGGAAGTAGAGGAAATTCAATCCACACAAAAGAGATGTCAAATTCTAGAAGACAAAAATTTTAAAGAAGATTTTGGCCTATTTCAGTTAGAAGGTCAAAGATGCATAAATGAAGGGCATGTACACCCATTATTAGAAATCATTCAAAATGAAATGAAAGTAATCACACTTTGACCCATTGAGGCATTGAAGAAAAAGGATTTAGCTATGCTTCAGCTACATTGCTTTAGGTTCTTATTGAATACATATAATCATTAGATGTAGAAGCCTTTATTATTCAAAATATCAAAATCAAATTGATGTGTTATAAAAGAGAACACATAATAACAAATGATTTACAGGACCATAGTAGATTTCCCTTCTATATTTGGAACCCTACCTTCCAGAGGGAGCTGAAACAGAACTACTGCAAAAGTGGTAGGACTATGGCATCTTTAAATTTATTAAGGTATTTAATTATTACAACTAATGAAAATGAAAACCAAACTAGATTATGAAAAGAACTTGGGGAAAGTTTGTGAATATTTTCTTAAAGTTATTCCATGCAAGACTTATGTCAAAAGCACATTATGAAGAAAATTTTTAAATCCCAGAAAATAACCAAGAAGTCCAGAAGTGTCAAGACCTTTGTTCTATAGCCTGAGGTGGAGTTAGGTGGAGAGGAGATCCCTAATGAGCCTCTTAAAACACCGCTTAACATCCTACACTCAACTCTTAGAAGAGCTGATTTGATTGAAAATGTTCTGGCTTGAATAGAACTCATTGAAGTACAAACATAGTTTACCTATGAAGAAAACTGTGGGATAAAGGTTCCACATCCTAAATAAAAGCTAGTAAAATACTATATTTTTCATTTGAATAATTTAATAATACCCTTATAATTGTTACTGTTTTGCAGTTATATCCTACAAAAATAAATGTAGCTTTTCTCATGAAAAATAAAAGAGGAAATAAGAATCAAAACTGTTACAGTAAAGTCTTAAATATGGAATTATGTATATATATACACACACATATATATATGTATGTATGTATTTATATATATATATATATGTATGTATATATATGAACTCTAGAGAAAAAGGCTCTGTGATTTGGAAACCGCCAGTCGTAATTCTTTTAATGAGTAATTCACCCTTAAGTGCAAGTAAATAATTTTAGTTGTTTCTACATGGCATACTCTTTTGGGAAATAAACCTATGAGCTCACAAAACTATCCAAGTTTATTACATGAGTTAATAAACCCATGTAAACATAGTTTTTAAAGAATACAATTCTTACTTTAACAGACTCTCCTCCAACAATACCCGTTGTTTTTCAAGTGTTTAAAGACATAAGGCAGTCTAAATAATGAGAGATTTACATAATGTTAATATTATGAAGGAAAGCAGGATATGTCACTCCAAGATATGTCTCTTTGGTATTAGGGTTATTTTGAGCTGATGTTTTGAGAAACATCAGACACAGAGGAAGATCTGAAAACAAAGTAGAAGTTAACCTTTTGTAAGCAAAATTTACATTTATGGAGGAAATGTCCACTTGCAAGGGTATCTCACTCTCTTTACCAGGAAAAGAAAGATGACTCTAAATTACAAGGAACTCTTCAATAAAGAAGGCAGACTTAAATCTGCATAATAAATGCTACCCTTGTTTATCTTGCTTTTCCCCAGTAATTTCCCTACAATTAGCTGCCTCGACACCCTGCTGTTTTGTCTTTTGCTTAAAATTGGTATTTAAGCTGGTAGTTTAGGCCTTCTCAGGCAGTTATTCATTTTTTTCTTGTCATCTCTCAAGTATGCTTATAACATGTATAAGTACACATGGTAACAAACTCTATTTGTTTCTCTCTTGTTAATCTGTCTTTTAGTACGGGGGTTTCAGGCAAGCACTCACAAAGGTAGAGGAAAAATAATTTTTCTTCTTCTACAATTATTAAACAACAAAATAGGAAAGTGCTTTTTAATTTACAGTGTTCCTTTAAATATTCTGTTAATTTTTATTTTGCATTCTAGTATTACCAAATTATTTTACTGGTAAAGAAACTGATCAATCCACACTTTCAGATGGCCATAAAATGGTCCAGTTCTCTGCATTTATATGTGGACACCAAGAAGAAAGATTCATTTGCAGAGGGACTTTATCGGCAGAGATGGACAACCCATGGTCAATTGAGGGACTGCATTTTATGAATGATAAGGTTTAGCAGCCATTTGCTGGCAGTGTCTCCTCATATACTCTGTATACCAGGAAGAACCTCAGGATGAAGCCTCAGCTTCTTACACTATGTGCTGCTTGTTTACTCTGCCTGATGTCAAAAACTACAAGGAGACTCTCATATCTTCTTTCTACCAACGGAACAAGTCTGGCTCGGCTGATCAGAATTGCACAGTTTGGATACCCCATTTATATAAAACAGAACTACATAACTGGGAACATGGGAGAGAACTTTCGCTATGAAAGTTGGCCTCCGCTTTGTCTTTGGGGAACACAATTTAGGTTGCTACCTGAATCTGTGTCTCCTGGGCTGCAGCTCCTTTAGCTCAAATAAATGCTTATTAGTCTTTATTATAGTCTAAAGTTAATTTTGTTTTATATGTATAAGCTCAATCTAAGTGGTAACTGAAAGGGTTTTTGAAAGACCCTGGTAAATTTTCTGGTAATGTCCAGACTGGAAGACAAACTTCTCTCCAATTACATTATTTGGTTACTGTATTCCCTTTCTTCCCCCTGTTCTTATTTACAGTGATTTCTGACAACTTTCCCCAATGTCTGCCCCTTCATTTATCTTTGGTTATATTTAAAATATTCTGTCATTATTTTCATGTAACTTTAGCATTCTTTTTTTTTAGCAGGATTATTGGACAATCTAAGAGTTTGAGTTCTTACGAAGAAAGTAAATACCCAACGAAACAAGTTAGTTTCTCCCATTTTACAAGAACTGTCAGGGTCCTAAGAAAGTTCACTTTGTAGTTCTACTTTTTGACTTTTAAAAAGTTAAGAACATATGATTCTACTTTTACCCCCAAAATAAATGTTTTCTAAAGAAATAAATAAATCATAACTTACTTATAAAGTAAATGATAACTTAACATTAATAATTTTAGTAAATTAAAAAATGGCTAGAATTATTATTAATTCCAATCAAGTTTATTAGAAATCAAGAAAATACAAAGGGTGCCAAAAAATGTATACACATTTTAAGAAAGGAAAACTGTATACTAAAATTGTACTATTCAATATATACCAACAGCAAAAGATGAATACAAGTCACATTTGACTTCTGCAAGTACAAGATGTGCTCAAAGTGGTTACCATAAACACCCAGACACTTCTGATTACGGCGAACTACTGCTTGAGCAACATGGACCAAAGTGTCCAATTGTCTACATTGTTTTGGCATCCCCGGTATATTATAACGAACAGAACTTTAACGAACATGTGGTTTTCTTACCAGCCTTTATTAACACCTTGATCATTTTAGAATGGAATCAATTTGATTAGATACATGAGGCTATTCTAACGAGATGCTTTTCTCCAACTTGGCCAAGGTGAATATTGTGCACAATTGTTCTATTGAATTTAGTGAGTTATTGCTATTTCAACACATAAAAAAATAAAAATAGAACTTTAAAAGAAGCATTTCAGAACATGTGAAACAAAGCAGACCTTTCTCAAAGTGATTAGATATTGTAGTGGAGGAAATATTTGTTTCCTTTCCACCCCTCTGAATTCTCCACTGAGTTTCTGTAACAAAAGACAGACAAATAAGTGTGGATGGAAAAGAAGCCACAGGTTAAACCTGACAAGCTCAGGAGGCTGGAAATCACATAGAACGGCATGAACATAAAAATTCCTGACTAAGGTGGGCATGGCCAGAAGTTACATCTTTAGCATGTAGCTTCCTTGACAAAGGTCAATCTTTACCATAGGTGAGCCTGTCTATCGTCTTTTTGCATCTACGATAACATAACCTTGGAATGTTAGCAATCCCTTCTTCAGGATCAGACCTGGAAACTACAGAATCCCTCATTATTATTCTTGTCCCCTGATTACCATCTCTATATGCTGTAAAAAGCAAACTATTAACTAGCCTGTACTACTTGTCTCTCCAATTTATTTTTATTCAATCCCATAGATTTCCCAGTTTTGCTTTCTCCCATCCCCTTAATCTACCACCAATGGATTTCATGTAACCCTACTCCTTTGATTCTAGGTATGAAACAAGCTGCAAATCACAATTTTGCGGAGCATTTTCTCAATCAATTGAGATTTTGCTTTCTGGCAATTGTTGTCAGTTTGGCTCAAATAAACTCTTATAAGCTTTGTCTTAGGCTGGATATTTTTTTGTTGACATAGGAGAAAGCAAATAGAAGTGTATTCACATGTGTAACATATATATATATATACATATATATGTGTATATATATATATATATATACACACATATGTATATACATATATATATGTATATTTTGATATATCTATCTATACCTATATGTAGATAGATATAGATAGATATATAGAGAGAGGTATATATACCTATAAATATCTATCTATCTATCTATCTATCTTCCTATCTATCTATCAGTGAAACTTAGGGACGGGTAACTCAAATGTATGTTTAGACCTTAGGTTTATATACCACGTTCAACTGAAAGAAAAGGGATCTGGGGCTCTAGGGCGGGGGAAGCAAAGTATGGCAAGGTGACCAGGCACAGTACTTTTTCAAAGGATTTTGGGCAGTGCGAGTTTTACAGAGCGATAGAGGCGGAAATGTGGTAACAGACATGCTTTAGGAGGCTGGGGATTTTTTTTTTTTTTTAACAAAGCTAGTAGGTCCTATATTCTAGGGTAAATTAAGCTACCTAAAGCTGAGTTGGAGAATTGTGATTGATTTATGTTAGAGTTTTTTGATAGTGTGTCATTTCCCTTAAGTGCAGTTTGATTTAGGTTGAGATTTGTGATGTGGGTTTGTCCACTGGGGTGACCTCCATTTTGTGAGTCCCAATATAGGAATTACCTTTATATATGTAATTTGTACATCAGGACCCACTGTGTGTGTGTGTGTGTGTGTGTGTGTGTGTGTGTGTGTGTATTTAGTGCTAATTATGTTTTAAATAAAAATTTATCATATACTATAGCAGGTAATTGCTTTATAGGATATAACTGGACATTTCTAGCCTTTACTTATTTTTCTTTTAAAAATCAAATATAAGCCTGAAATACTGTTTTGGTCATACCAAGCAAGTGATTAGTAATTGTGGTCACATTTCAACTGTATCTAGCTTTGTAAGGAATTCCTAATGTACTTATTGGAATGTAAGTGAAACAACAAAATATTTTGTTTTCTCATGTTGGAGAAATTTCAAATAAGATTTTTATGTATGATTTTTCCTTTCCCTCCATGAATTTTTCATCATGTCCACGTGTATGTATAAATCTCCTTTATTCAAGTGGTGTTTACATTTAAGGTTATGTCTATGAAGTTCCGCTGTAATGTATAGTAATGTGTATTATTTGTAATGTTAGCTTTGTATCACATGAAAGTGTCTGCTCTATCTGAATACTGAAGAGACATTCATTGCAAATATTTGAAATTATAATATTTTCATTGAAAATTATGTGTTTTTCCAACTTTCAGTCTATATGTTGAAAAATTCTATGAGAAATAAACTTCAAAAAAATCCAATATCATTTAAAATATCGAAAAAGTTGTCTATACACTGTTGCCCAGAAAATAAGACTGAGACGGACAATCGGCTCTAATACGTTTTCTGGAGTAAAAATTAATAAAAGACCCAGTATTATATCATATTATATTATATTACGATATTATATTGTATTATGTTATATTATATTATATTAGACCCGGTCTTACAATATAGCAAAATAAGACTGGGTCTTATATAAATAAATTTTTGCTCCAAAAGATACATTACAGCTGATTGTCTAGCTAGGTCTTATTTTTGGGGAAACACCACGGTAGTTACCTAACACACTTCTTTTGCATAATGCTGCTAGATTAAAATTGAATGATATAATTTTCTATAATTATGTGTAAATTTAAAAGGACTGTGTGGGTTTTTCTACAAGTATGTATTAAAATGCTAAAACTGAATACAACCTATGCATTGTGTATCCTTAATTTTTAGTGCAACAACATTTGCATGTCAGCAATGAAAATAATCAACTCAATCTGCCCTCCTAGAGAGCATGGAAGTGGCTTTGATTAGTCTATGGAAAGCTGTGTTGTTCTCCTTCAGTTTGGATGCAGGGGGTAGAATTGCCAACATGATGCAACTCAGTAGGGATCCAGGGTGTCAAGGCAATACTAAAGTTGACTATATTAAAGACAAAGAGAAGGTCATTGACTGGGAACAGAAAAGTTATTTATGCTGTAGCTCTCTCTGTCTTTCAGAAATAATTTAGCCATGCCATTGTGTTATAATCATTAATGCACGTATTTTCCTCATTATTATTTGCATACTTTTGCAAATGACCACCCAAAAGACTAAAATAAACAATTCCCAGGGCTCAAAGAAGATTGTGTCTGTCCTCACCAGCCACACTGAAAAATCTTATAGTTAATGGAGGCATTGGATAGAAAACTTTAGGTGTTATCTAGGTAGAAGGGATTAATAAATGCTAGAGTAAGAGACTACACTGAATCTGTCTAAAAACATTAACACACACACACACAAAAAAAAAAAATAAAAATAAAAAAAAATAAAAAATAAAAAAATAAAACAACAACAACAGCAAGAATCAATCCATTCCAGGTACATTAATTGAATGTTCCCCCATCCCTCTCCAAAAGCTCAGAAGTTCTTAAGATATATAAGATAGCACCATCAAGGTAAAATTTACAATGTCTTATATCAAAGATTGTCAGGTAGGTAAAGAATCAGGAAAATTAAAATATTCAATCATCAAAAATACACCTAGAATGGACATATATGTTATTATGTACAAAGATTAAAGTGTTTATTATAACTACAGTCCATATGTTCAAAATGTTTGGATATAAATATGTACATAGTCTATAGGGAAGAAAAAAATTTGCCACCCCTAAATGTCTCTTTGACATATAGATTATTTTAGGCTGATTATTTTAAAGAAGCAGAAGATTCAGGAAGTTTCTATTTTTACCTATCCCTTAAGTATCTAAAATAATTTAGGTAGAGAGCCTGTTCTATGGAGGGAGCTATCACCAGAGATAACTCCAAGAATATGAGATATTTGTGGTAGACTCGGAAAACTCAGCAAGGCCTGTTTGTTCATATTCCTCTCTATATCCCTATGTCTTTACATGGTACGGCAAACATTTATTTACTAAACATTTGGTCTCTCCATTTTCCTGTGAAGTATTTTCTTGTCCTTTAAAACTCCAAACATTTAACACCTTCTAATTAGCTCAGGAAGGCATCAAAGCCTCAATTGCCTGTATGTTAGGGAGCCTCATATCTATGGGGTTTCTGTATGTACAAAAACACATTTGATTTTCTCCTACCAATCTGTCTTACATGAATGTGATTATTTGACCAGGAAGAACCAAAAAGTGTAGAGGAAAATTTTTTCCTTCCCCACAACACACACACACACATACATTCTGTTTAAACATACAAACATACAAACAGATAAATAAAGAAATAATAGATTTGGTAGTATACATGGATTATTTAAAAAACATGAATTTCCTGTATTTGTCCACTGAATGGGTTTAGTAACAGTGACAAACCAGTAGTAATGAACATACCCATTTCTTATAACTTGGTTTCTAAATACCATTCTATAATAAAAGCAACCAGAACTCTGGTTTTAGAGATTGGGCAGGTAACATACAAGATGAGTTTCGATTTCGTAGTACTGAAAAGAAAGGAAGAAATCTGAAAACAAAAGGAAATGTAGCTCATCAAAAGGATATAGCTGTAAAATTAAAAGAGTTCCCAATCGCCAAAGTTAAAACAATTTATATAGCATTAATAAAAGTATTGTATCATAATTCAAAGACTACAACAGATATACATGACTCCATAGTGGTATACATAAATGGATGAATAAAAAGTTGGGAAAAAGAGACAAATCTTTACAAAATAAGTTGGCATTTGTTTATTAGGGTTGCCATTACAGATTCAGACTGGGTGACTTAAAACAATAGAAACATATTTTCTCCCAATTATGGAGACTACAAATCTGAGATCCAGGTGTGTTTACTGTTCCTCAAACCCCATAATCCTGGTGTAATCATAAGACAAAAGAACACAAACTCAAATTTAGAGGCATTCAATAACTACATGAATACAACTTTTCAATTCTATCAAAGTTATTAAAAATAAGGAAAGAGTGAATCCACTGTAGACAAAGGAGACTGAGGAAACATAAAGACCCTACTAAGTGTAGTATCATAAATGGGATCCTGAAAAACAAAAATATATGAATGGAAAAATTGGTAAAATATGAACAGATTCTTTAGTTAATATTACCATACCAATGCTATCTCAGTTTTAACGAATGGATCACAGTTTATGTTAAATTAGAGAAAACTGAGTAACGGGCATAGGGGACCACTGTGTACTGTCTTTTGAACTTTCTATAAACCTAAAATTTCAAAAATGTAAAACGTATTTAAAAATATTTTAATGGGATGCCTCACATAAACAGCAGAAAGACTTAAAGTAAAAGAATGACTAATATAGCTAAGTGTTGGCAAGCATGTGGAACAACTGGAACTGTCCTCCACTATGGGGAGCAGTAAGTACTGTTACAACTAGTTTATAACTGTAAACAATTTCTACTCAGGTTAATGTATGCATACCTATGCCTTGGCAATTTCAACAGAAGCTAAGAATCCAATGGAAATGTGTATTTATCTATGTCAGAAGACATGCAAAAAACGCTCATAGCTTTTAGAAATGGCAACTCAAATTGGAAACGACCAAAATTGTTCATCAAGTGGAAATAAACATCAAAATACTACAACACAAAGAAAGTAGAAATTATGATAGGCTTATATTTGAGGAAAAGAAACAAAATGAACAATAATTTCACCAGAATATTCATGAGTGTTTTAGGGTGCCGGGGTATTCTATTTTTTTTGACTTGGGTATTTTTATGCAGATGTGTTCATTCTGCCATATATATGTATGATTTTTGCACTTTTATGTTACACATAAATATAAAATGTTTATTTCAAAATAAATGTATGACCAGAATTAATAGTGTTTCATCTGCCTTTTTGTACTTTTATTGAGAATTGAATACTATTTTAAAAGCTAGGCAATGTAAAATATAATTAATACTTTTGTAGTTACTATTTTTATACTAAAACTTTTTATTTTTTATTCCATCTGTTGGTTTTTAAGGCAGAAAATTAATTTCCTGGACAACCTGAATGCAAGGTAATAAACATATCCCCTGAGAAACTACAGGGTCAGATTTAATGTAAGATTGAGTCAGTTTAGAGATGTGAATTATAAGCACAGAATTGTCATTTTAAGTGGTAGAAATAGTTTCTGTTGAAATTTCTTCTCAGTAATACACTGTCTCCTCACCTGTGGACTTCTGCTTTAATTTGATCGAGACACAAGATAATACAATTTATCTAATAAAGTTAAATATCTGAATTCAGTAGATAATATTAACTCCTAGAATCCCTGTCAACAAAACAAAAGAACTTAACATGAAGAAACTGCTACGCATCAAACCAACCATCACAATACACCTCTCCCAAATAAAAATCTCATCATAGAACATATATTAAAATCTCTAAGTTAATAAAAATAGCATTGATCTCAAGAATATAATAGATCAAGCATAAAATATATACAGATCCATATGTCTGCTGCCTCACACTATCCATGCAGCTAGCTATTAAGTATGTGGGCTCAGGTTTATATGGGGTGAAACTCATTTCTCCAAATTAATTTAACATTTTTAAGTTTCAATTTTGCTAACTGCAAATAGAGATAATATTATCAATTACTTGGCAATGTCAGTATGATACTTGTGATAATGAATGCACATTTGGAGTAGTATCTAGCACAGATTACAATTTCAATAAATAATATTTTATCTCTGTATCATGTCAAAGTGGCAAAATATCATTTTAAGAAGTGCATTGTTATTAATATTTATTAAACTGAAATTAGTTTATGCAATAAGACACCACATAAATTAGGCCAAACCTTGGTGACATCCTTGTTATGAAGAAAGAAGATGTAGGTAATAGGTAAAATGAGCAGTACTGAACAGAATAACTTTTACCTCTTTAACGTTTATATGTATATGAGTGTGTGTGTGTGTGTGTGTGTGTGTGTGTGTGTGTGTGTTTGAGAGAGAGAGAGAGAGAGAGAGAGAGACAGAGACTTGAAATCCTCTTTTTTATTTGATACATATGAATGTTTTAAGGAAGGAAACATTATTTTAAGGAAACAAAGTGTTTTATTTTTATAGCACATGCTATAATAGCATTAAAAATGAACTAATATTCATTTTCATGAACTCAATTATAACTTTTAAAAGGGAGAAATTTAAATGAGTGATGATGACTTTAAGACTTCTGAACATGAACACAGAGAAGTGTTAAAAATAATATTCATAGATATAGATTCCTGAGTTAGAATATGTCATTTTCTGCCATGATGAGTATTTGTTAAATAAAATATTTTATTAATTTTTATACTTAAAGCTTAATTTTAAAGTGCACTATATTGATATATATGTAGTTCTGCACAGGTGACTATAGAAAAATCTGAAATTGGAAATGTTTTTATTCTCAAAAATAATTTCTTCTATCAGTGGAATATTTTGGCTAATTTCCTAATTATGGCCATTTCAGACAACTGAGATTTAGCTTGAACCTAAGTATACTACAAAGGTTGCCATTATGTTTAATATAGTGAAAACGCATTACAAAAAAACACATTACTCAGTTTTTGTGGCAATGTGTATGTGTATACAAATGTTTATGTATACACACTGACATATGTATATGTCAGATATATATTAGATATGTCTCATCTGATAAATATGTATGTACTTTGATTTATATATATTTATGAACAAGTCATACCTCCATGAAATACATTTATGAAGTGAAGTACAGTAGATAGATTTCAATTTATGTGTTAAATCTTAATAACTTCTGTGATGAGTGCTCTCTGGGAAGAAAATGAATATCCCTTAGTAAACATAGGCAAAATAAGATATTTAAGCAAAAAAAATAAAAATAGGTTAGATGATGTTTTAAAATATAACCCAATCAGTTATGGCAGAGAATAAATAAATACCCCCAAACCTTTTTTTTTTTTATTCCTTTCCTTTAAAGCCCTTCAAAAATAGGAGCGATTCTGCCCCAAACCACAAAACAGCATACAACACTGACAACAAAATACTGAAGATTTAAAAAAAAGTATAAATGCTAACTTTGGTGGAGTAAATTAAAAAGAAAATTATACAACTTTATAAATAAAATTCACAACTTTAATAAATAGGTAAAACTTTCATTTTTTAGTGAACTTTCTGCTGTTTTTCATTTTTTTAAGCAAAGAAGATATATTAAATGTATGGTTTTTATAACTGAAAGACAGGAAGTTTTAAAGACAGAGTGTAGATTTTGGAACTAATAATAGGCAAGGAACTTTTATGACTAAACCGGATCATGGAATGGAAAGTCTTTGAAAAGGTTTATGTAAATTTAGTGGTTATCATGTCTTACATAATACTCTAGAGTAAATTTTTGAATTGCATTATTTATAGACCTAACCATCTTTAGTAATGGCAAGGGAAAGGAGAGTGCCTGAGGTCACCTATATTGCATGGGAGATTAAACAGAACACTACTGGAGCAAGCAATCATCTTTTCCTAATACAGGGTCCCTGACTACTTGGGTTTCTTTACAAGCAGCAACTAATGCAGGTAGGCTTGAAAAGAAACAGTGCAAATAAGAAATGACATGATTTATTACTGGTATTCATTCGGAAGGTCAACAGGAGAAGCAACAAAGTCAGTAGTAACCAGTTTCACTCTAGAGCCCACGGGCTCAACGTCAGGATGTCAGTCATTTAGAATTCTTCAGCACAGGCAATGTGGCGTTATGTGTTAATTTGATCTACAACCTAGATGAGTTATTTTCTTATTCAGGAATTCATATTCCCAGTGTAGTCGGCTAGTATTTAATTGAAAAGTCACTTTCTGGGAGGTGGCTACAAGAGTGTTTGATCTATCTTTTTTATGATCAGCTCCATTGACTTTCTAATTTGTAAAAAGAAATTTGAAATGGGTTTTCTTTGGTGGAAAAAGATGGCAGCAAAGATATGTGGACTGATTGAGATATTTTAGGTATGCTCAGTGCCATTACATAAAGAGGGATATGAATCTATGAATCTAGAAGGGTTTCTGTAGTTTGTTTTCCAGAGTGGTGCCTCATTTTGTTTCCAAAATGGTATGGTCAATAAAAGATGGTAAACCAAACCCTGTGCCAACAGTCAATATGGTAACATTCACCTCTAGTAAAATGGCTTGAAGCTCTTTTTTCTTTCTTTCTTTCTTTTTTTTTTTTTTTTTTCTTTCAGAATATCCGAAAGGATAGAGAAATGGATATTCACCAAGTATATAGAAGAGATTACAGGATGTTTTATGCCTTGTTTTTCTTTTTGAGTCAGTGGAAGTGCCTGGTTTTAATAAATGTCTAGAAACATGGCAGATTAGGTGTCACTTTACCCCTAAGTATATATAAACTCAGTATATTCTAGCACAGAAATATAATACTTGTAAAGAAATGGCTTGCATTTACGTACAACGGTCAACTGGATCCTTTTATACTTATTAATCTGCATTTTCCCTTTTACAGTATTGCATATATGTGTTTGTATGTATTTTTCTAAAATTTCTTAGAACATTACCCTTATTTAATTACTATTAATATCATTGGATATTGGGAATTCTTTATTTAATTAACGAGACAATACCATAAAGTGAGAATATCATTCTTTTGATTGAAATAGTGAAGTCATTCCACAGAGTCCCTATTTTTCCTTCTTATGAAACACTTTTTACCCCAAGATTAGACTCTACAATGTCCTGTAGATCTCTTTTGTTTTTGCTGTGCTACAACTAAATCTGTTGGCAATTTTCTCTCCTCTTATACAAATGATTTTTTTTTTTTTCTTTTCAAACAACACTTCAGCTCAACATCCTCTTACCTCTCACTTGTCTTTCTGAACGTTCAGGTCTCTATAAAAAGAAGTCCAATTGTGATTTATCTCCATGATATTACAAAAATAAATGATCCCTATTGTTTAATTCTTTATAATAAACTCTATATCAGCGACTCAAGTCTTTCTTCTACCAGATCACTGAAATTATTAAGTGGGAATTTGGGTGTTGGATGTACAAAATAACTATTCTGTACATTCTTCAAGATACAGAGACTCTCTTGTCGCATTTTGAATGCTTGCCTATTATGTTCCTTTTAAATTGTCCTAAAATCTCTCATTACAGACCAGTATTACAACTTCTCTGAAGATGTTGGAGCAGGATTTTAATCACACATTCCTCAAAATTGTAACCAGAATACAATTGCATGTTTCTTCGCTTCCACCTAGGGCTGTGTAACGTATCAGAGTTTCTTTTGCAGATACCCATAATGCATACATTGAAAATATGTGATATTCCATAGCACTGTCAACATTTGTCCAGTCAGTGCCCCCAAATCTACAGACACAGACAGGACCAAGCTAAGTCATGATGGATGAGCTAAAAAAAAATTACAAGCTCACACATAATAACCAACAAATCAACTGTCTTATTCAACTTGCATGCATGTATGTATGTATTCTGGAAAACAATTTTTAAAAATATTCTTGAGACAAATATTTACATACTTCTCATTTCATTTTTTTTTCAAATTGTCCATTTAGTTTTTGAATGGATTATTATGACATTATTTTGTCTTATGAATTCAACTTCTTGACTGCTATTTGTAAATTATGACATTTAGCAATGTCCTCAGTTTAAGGCACTGCACCATTAACATTTTATGCTTGCTTCCACTTTGAATATATTAGTATTTAATTTCTAAAATCTTTCTCTAGCTGCTTATCTTTTAACTTTGCGTCACTTTTTTTATCCTTTATAATAACTACAGTTTTTTTTAAATACTAATCAGAGATTCTGTTTCCCTTATTATCTAAATGTTACCAATGATATTTATTGTAATAATACATATTTGATGTTCTTACCAACCTTTGATTTTGTGTTTTTATAGTTAGGCTGAAAGAAAAGGGAATGATAAATCATTTTGAGGTGATGGAACCTAAGTCATACTGGGTTCTATATGATGATTGCACTGTTCTATAACTGTACATTAAAAAAAGAAATCAAATTGTAAACTTACAATTGATTGATTTTTATTGTAAGCACATGTAAATAAAGTTGACAAAGAACATTGAGAATTATTTTACGGGGAAAAAAAATCTAATTATGTTATAGCCTGTGGTCTCCTAGAACTCTGTGCTCTGTTAGGGTACAGCTGTAGGAAAATAGCTAGCCACAGCAGGAAAACATGAAAGTTATAATACTTATAAGATCATGGTGAATGAATGTTTCTAAAGACATTAGATAAGCTGAAATGAAAGAGTGTCAAACTCAAATAATTAAAATGCTTACCTCAAGGCATTGCATATAATGAAGTGTCTCTCTGTGCCTGAGCTGAATTATTGTCTCAGAGCTTTTAGTGGGGAAGTGGAGATTAATAATAATAATAATAATAATAATAAAATATAAATGCAATTTATGTATGTTGATGAACTTTATCAACTCAGTTGAGAACATAACAAATTCTTATAAGCCTCTTTTTGTACAGTCAGTGAGCTAAGAATTGTACATTTTAAGAGTTCTACAAAACAGAATTTTTTATAATTGTTTTGTTTATGAATTTGTTAATAATCATTTATAATTGTGTTTCCCATTATGTCACTAAAATATATTCTGTTATGCTCACAAACAATAACACTAAGTGAAGTCATTGAGTTAAAAATTAAATATTTGAGGCAAGACAAAACAACCAACCATGAAACTCTCCAAATCATTAAACAACTGAAATTAAAGAAACTGGCATTTTAATTGAACATGTGTAAGAATATATCTGTAGAAAAAAACAAATTTAGACAGAAAGAAAGAAAGAAAGAAAGAAAGAAAGAAAGAAAGAAAGAAAGAAAGAAAGAAAGAAAGAAAGAGAAAATATATATCTGTAGCTAGAATATGTGGGGTAAACAAAATAATTCTCTATTCCAGACATCGTGGATATATAATACCACTAACTTTGTTTGAAATTCCTTCTTACTAAATGAACAAATCAGATTTTCTCTTACACTAGTTTCTGCCAAAATGATAAACAGCAGATTTAAGTGTTCTTTATATGCCAGGTATTGAGCTTAGTCCGTTTTCTACTGAACATCCTTTTCCTAAATCTGCTCCTCAAATTCTTCCTTTAAATGATATCAATAGTATGATGTATGAGTAACAAATCTATTATCTGTTATTTTGTTTTCAACTCCTTCAACTCATCTGTGAGGTGTCAATATAGTAATGTGCAAAGAAAGAAACCATATCACTTTCATAGCCGATTTGTTGTCTTTTCAAATTATGATTAAGACATTATTCACAGATCCACACAGACATTCAAACAATTGTGGCACTCTCAGATCACACCCTATATTGCAGATTCTTTTTGACCATTCATTCTGGGCTCTTAGGGAAAACAGGAAAGCAAATAGAAAAAAATAATTAGAACGAATTTAAAACTTTTAATCTCAAGTGACAGAGAAAAAGTAAATGCTGTACTGTTAACTACCATTGTGTGGCTAAATGGTAGCCATTAAGTTTGAGAAAGTGGTCAGCTTTATGGAGGGCAGGAAGAAACGTATGGGTCTTGACAATTCTGTAAAAATGTCATCAGACTGAACGTGTGGCCAATTTTCAAAGGTAACTAATAACACACTTTTCACCGCGGATGAATTGTTATTGAAAACAAAAGTAAGAAAAGCCAAACATCAAACAAGAGGCTTGACTCTGTATTAAAATTAATTTGACTTAAAATTAGGATGACATGATTCCAATTATGTCTTTATTTTAATCCTTGTTTGAGTAGCTTAATCGCAATACATAGTACTTTTTAGAAACGTAACATAATATAATACAGTTGATATATAATCTATTTTTATATTGATATAGACAAGTAGATTTATGTATGTGTTTGTGTGTGTACATTGAAGGCAAATGCTCATATTCAAATTGTTGAAAGATTACATAAAATAATATGAGTATGTATGCACCGTGCAATATTGGAACATAATAGCTAACTTTTATTAATTTGTTACATTATCTCTCTTTTGGTAAGATATAGAATATTATAATTCCTTGGAGATAAATGCATTTGAATCATCACTAATGTAGAAGAACAAAGTTAAAAGTGGTACTGAGTATGAAGATCAAAGTTAAAAGTGGTACTGTGGTACTATATGTAGAAATCATGTCTTTAAGTAAATAATAATAATAATAATAATAAAACATTGTTACTAGATGATTTCAGGCACATGAGCCTCAGTGGCAGAAACAATATGAAAATTACTAGGTTAACCTTTAAAAGACTAGTAATAACTTTACTAATATATTTTCTTCTGGAGGCAAATAAATATACATTCTTTAAATTTTAACATTAAGTGAGTGGACAATATTGCAATGACATATGAGGTAGTGGCACATATCATACACCATTTTTTATCTACAAGGAACATCATGGTGGCATTTACACAATTAATTAAAGGAGGATGGAGTGATACAATTGCTGTATCACTTAAGCATGAATGCAGCCTCATTAACAGCATTGAAGCTTCTACACTCATGTTATTATTGCATTTATCTTATTTCACTGAGTTTCTATATGCTATTGTGGTCAGGGAAGTGTTTCTTGCTGGCATGCTCTCAATGTTTCTTATCCACCTGCTACATCTTGACTGCTATATCAGGATGTTTTCAGTGACATTCTCTTTTTGCTCAAGAATATTCTAATTAAAATCTATTATCTAAGTAAGATTCTACTATGAAAAGCAATTGAAAATGTCCCATCCCTCCTGCTCTAAAAAGTAAGTGGAAGTAATTATGGAAATGCATTTGTCAATTGCCTTTGAGTTATACATTATATTCTGACAGTCTTATATACATAAAAATTGTATTCACTTCAATAAATTTCTAGCTTATCTTTGAAACCATTTGTTAATATTCATAGCAAATAAACGTATAAAAGAGAGAAATAAATGGAGATGGAGATAAATACATTTTCCTACCCTGATTATGCTACATCTCTTTCAATATATCGATCAATTTATTTTCTTTAGGATATCAGCTCAATTTTGCTTATTTCTTGTATCCCCAGCAATTGTTTTATTGTATGGGAATAATATTTTAAGATATCATAACACAATTATTTGTTCCACATTATAAGGAGGCATTGAGTACAACACCAGAAGTCCAACATTGTAACTCTGGTTGTCATTAAAATCTTACTATAAGAAATTGATAAATTCCTAGAAAAATACCACCTACCAAGACTGAATCATGATGAAATAGAAAATCTGAACAGACAGATTACTAATAAGGAGATTGAATCAATAATCAAAAACCTCCCAACAAACAAAAGTCAGGCTTGACTATTGAATTCTACCAAATATTCAAAGAAGAATTAATACCAATCCTTCTCAAATGTCTCCAAAAAAGAGAAGAGAACACCCCAAAACTCATTATGTGAGGCCATCACTACCCTGATACTACAACCAGAGAAGGACACCGTAAAACAATGACAGGCCAATATCGCTGATGAACTTAAAATGCAAAAATTGTTAATAAAATATTAACAAACTGAATTCAGCAACACTTTAAAAGGGTCCTACACCACAGAAAAATGGGATTCATTCCATGAATGCAAGGGTGGCTCAGCAACCGAAAATTAGTCAATGTGATATACCACATTAACAAAATGGAGTATAAAAATCATATGATCATCTCAATAGATGCACACACAAAAAAATGACAAAATTAAACATCCATTTATGATAAAAACTCTCAAAAAAGTGGGCATACAGGGACATACCTTAATATAATAAAGGCCATATCTGCAAGTCCACAGCCAAAATTATACTCAATGGTGAAGAGCTGAAAGCCTTTCCTTTAAGATCAGGAATAATACAACGATACCCACTTTTATCACTTCTAGTCAACATAGTATTGAAAGTCCTAGTCAGAGGAATTAGGTAATAAAATAAAAAAAGTTTCCAAATTGGAAAAGAAGAAGTAAAACTGTCACTATTTGCAGATAACATGATATTATATGTAGAAACCATAAAGACTCCAACAAAACACTGTTAGACCTAATAAATGAATTCAGTAAAGTTGCAGTTCACAAAGTCACTAGTCAAAAATCTCTTACCTTTCCACACTCTAACAACAAACTATCAGAAAAAGAAATACAGAAAATAATCCCATTTATAATTGCATCAAAAAGGAATAAACTACCTAGAAATAAATTTAACCAAGGAGGTGAAAGATCTGTGTATTGAAATATATTAAACATTAATGATAGAAATTGAGGAAGATATTTCATATAAGTGGAAAGATATTTCATATTCATAGACTGCAAGAATCAATATTGTTAAAATGTCTGTATTATCCAAAGCAATCTACAGATTAAGTTTAATACCTATCAAAATTCCAATGACATTTTTCAAAGAAATAAAACAAATAATTCTAAAATTTTCATGAAAGCACAAAAACAAACAAACAAACATTAACTCTAAGTAGTCAAAGCAATTTTGAGAAAGAAGAACAAAACAGGAGACACATGCTCCCTGATTTCAAACAATATTACAAAGCTATAGAAATGATGGCATTGACATAAAAATAGATATGATGATTAATGAAACAACAGAGAACCCAGAAATAAATCTACACATGGATGGTCAATTAATTTATAATAAAGGAGCCAAGAATATACAATGGAGAAAGGTCAGTCTCTTCAATAAATGGTTCTGGAAAAACTGGAGAGCCACATGCAAAACAATGAAACTGGGTCACTATTTTATACCATACAGAAAAATTAACTTAAAAAAGTTTAAAGACTTGAATGTAAGACCTGAAAACACAAAATCCCCAGAAGAAAACTTGGGTGGTTAAACTCAGTGACATAGTTCTTGGCAATAATTTTTTGAATCTGATTACAAAAACAAAACTAACAAGAGTGAAAATAAATAGGTGAGACTACACTATTTTTAAAAGCTTCTGAACAGCAGAGGAAATCATTAACACAAAGAAAAGGCAACGTACTGAATGGGAATAAATATTTGCAAATTATGTATCTGATAAGGATCTAACATCCAAAATTTAAAAAGAACTCATATAACTTAATAGCAAAACAAACAATCTGATTTAAAATGGGAAGACTATATTAAAAGACATTTTTTTCCAAATAAGACATGCAGATGGCAAAAGGTGCACAAAACGATGTTGTGCATCATTAGTCATCAAAGGAATACAAATCAAAATCACATGAGATAGATATCACCTCACACTTTTTAGAATTGAAATAGATAAAAAATGACAAGTGTTGGAGAGGATGCAGAGACAAGGGAACCCTCATACAATGTTAATGGGAATGTAAATTGGTGCAACCACTATGGAAAACATTATGGAGGTTTCTCAAAAAATTAAAAATGGAATTACCCTGTTAATCATCAATTCCATTGCTGAGTATTTATCTGGAAAAAAAAAAAAAAGAATACAATAACTCGGAAAGATATCTACACACTCATGTTCACTGCAGCATTATTTATAATAGCCAAGTTATGGAACCAACCTAAGTGTCAATTGATAGATAAAGGGATAATAAAATTGTGCTACTTGTATACATATATGCGCTATATATATGGGCATTATACTAACTAAAAATAAGTTAGAGAAAGTCAAATACTTTATGAGCTCTCTTATATATGGAATCTTAAAAAAAACAAAAAAAAACAAAAAAAAAAAACAAGCTCATAGGTATAATAGATTGGTGGTTGCAAAAGTCAGGGCTTGGGGGAGTAGGAAAAATGGGTATCAGTGGCATATATTTATTAAAAAAAAAAAAGAAAAGAAAGAAAGCGAACATCATTCTAACACCAAAACCTGAAAAAGACATTACGAAAAAAGAAAATTACAAACCAGTAAGGTAATACTAAAACATTTTCAAACAGACAAAAGGTAAAACGCTTTATCTAAATAAACCTAGAATTCAAAAAATGCTAAAAGTTAGGATAAAGGAAAATGACATCAGATAGCAACAAGTTGTATGTGAAGGAATAAAGAACACTGGAATACATTAATATTTCAAATACATTTTTTTAAAAGTTTTAAAAATTATTTGCACAGTTAGCTCTCCGTGTCCCCATGTTTTACATCCACAGTTTGAATTAATCATATTTCAAAAATATTGGGAAACAATTGCAGAAAACTCCTAAAAGCAAAACTCAAATTTTCTATTCATCAATCACTATGCTGAATCCATGCAAATGAAGTGATAAGGAGGCATACCTTGCTATAGCCTATATGCAAATATAGGTTATAGGCAAATACTATGCCATTTTATGTAAGGAACTTGAGCATCTGTGGATTTGAGTGTCCCCGGGGCCCTGGAACCAATACCCCTAGGACTGTGGGTATTGGTGGGGATAACTGTGCTCCCACGCATATTTATGATTAAGTCTTCTTAAAACTACCGGCTTTTTAGAGTAAAAATAATAACATAAAGAACTGAAATATACGACAAGCAGAGCACAAAGGGTCAGAGGGTATAAATGTTGCTGTGAATTTCAAATTTTTTATGAATAAAATATGTTTGCATATACTGTGACAAGTGAAAGGTACATATTATAATATTTAAATCAACCACCAGAACAACAAAAGGAAAGAGTAAGTAAATAAGCATAACTAATATGTCAACAGGTACAAATATAAAGTCATTACAATGTTAAAATAAAATGATACAAAATGTTTGATTCAGCCACTCAAGAAAAGATGAATACAAGAAGAAATCACAAATAAAAGTCAAATGCCAAGATAATAGATTTGATACAAATATACAGAAATTTACCGTAAATGTAAAAGAAATAAACTTCCCTATGAAAAAACAGAGATCAGACTTGATAAAAAGGGAAAAAGTATCTACAGTTTGTTTAAAGTTACACGTTGAAATTAAACGAATGGAAAAAAAAAGTTTGACAGAGACAGGCCACTTATATTAATATTTCTAAGCCTTCATTTATTATATGATTTAGGAGAATTAGTGATTCTACTCATGGTTTGCTCCTTGGTTAGATGCAATCGCACAGGTAGATCCATATTGAAAACAAAACATATTTCTTTATATCAATAATTAACGGCATGACAAAGATACTCGAACACATATAATTAGGTTTCCTTCTATGCCAGTGGTTTTGTATTCATAACTGTCTTTGAGACCTAATGAGCTAAAACAATAGTCCTAGCTTTCAGATAATGTAGGTGGTATAATGTGACAATAACAAAAATGTTCTTACTCCACGATATTTCCTTTAAATCCTAAAACGGTGAGTAAAATAAAAACTGTATGTAATTATTTTTTCTGTTTGTAAAGGTTCAGAGAAATGAGTTTTATGTATGACAAAAATAAACATTTATGTGCAAGCTCACCTTTGGGTAAGGGTAGACAAAGATTATTTGCATTAGCTTCTGTTTACTTTAAAGCCAAACAAGTTAATTTCACTGCATCTCCAGCATTTATCCTCTGGTACCAATATTCTCCTCTTGCCTCTTAGCCATCGTATTACTTCAATACCTTCATATTCTTGCTACTTGGCCATCATATAGGAAAGATATACACATGTCGGAAGTAATTTTGAACTGTTTCATTGAATCAAAAAGACAAGGACTCTATAACACTATTGAATCTAGGCTAGTTTGAATCGTCAAACTAAGACGTGACCTTGAACAACTGAAATTACTAAAACTTTCATTTGTTCATCTCTTAACCGGGTAATACTAGCTGCTTCAAAATGTTGTTATAATAATACAATAATATATTCTTTTAGATAGATGCAATAAAAGATACCTAAAAATTCATTTGAATTTTTTAAAATAGCTTTGTAAAATACACACACTAGTAACAATTTAGTATGCTCTACCTTTTAATACATTTGTTTATAATTAACTGTCAATACACTGATCTAATGGAATGAAGCACCAGTGGTTACCACCTTCAGTACAAAGTTTCTCATATCTCTTGATTATTTCCCTTTTCTTAATTTCTACTTCCATTGACTTTTATCAAATCATCACTATCCATCCATGATTAATTCAACAGATGCTTAAAAGATATCTCGTTATTCTTCTCTACTCTATTTTCTCTTTTACAGTATTCTATTAGATCACAGATCTATTCATAACTTATTCAATCTTGGCACTTTGTAATATAGTTGTTATTTATGGAAGGATAAAAAGTGAATCTCTTTGTATAGTCTGAAATGTCTCTGAAAACTCATCCTAATCCCGTTTTCTGTTACTATCATGACAAGTAGTCATATTAAATTTGTCATATTTTTCTCAAACATAGGATTCCATTACAAGCATCGTGGCTATATCTAGCATGTTCTTTTTTTTTTTTTAAATATGTAATAAAATACAACCTAGTTTTGTAGTCCTGAAGGGTCCAGATCAAATATTACTGCCCCAATTTCTCAGGATATTGTTAACTCTTTCCTTTATTGCTTTTGTGGCATTTTTCATAACACAATGTAATCACTTATCATTATATCTATTTTCTCCAAAGGGGGATACAACTGTTACTGTTGTAATTTCAGCAGAATAAGAATGGGTATGGAAGCAGAGAGAGAGAGAGAGTGAGAGAGTAAAATGTGTGCTTATTGAAATGAGAAATTACATTGTAGGCATCAGTTTATAAGTGACAATGATATTAGAATAAAATTTCATATTAGCCCTAAAATGGATGAACATAGTGACACACATAAACTAAACTTTCTATTTTGCAGATTATTGTAATATATCTCTCATTAATTTGATACCCATTAATATAGTAGTCCTAATTAATTTTATATTATATTTACTTAAATGAAATATGTAGCAACTCATGTTTAAAAAAATTTGGCCCATTTTTATCAATTCAATTATAGAAGGAATATTTTAAATAATAATCAGCTCAAATTATTCCAGCATTCTCTCTCCCTTTCCCTCCCCTTCTCTTTCCTTCTCTTCCTTTCCCTTTTCTCACTTTTCTCCTCTCTTCTCCTCTCTCTTCTCCTCGCCTTTCCTCTCCTCTCTTTCCCTCTCCTCTTCTCTTTTCCCCATTGCATTCCATTCTATTCACTTTTTATTCACATTGTAAAGGCCCATGACAAGGAGAGAAAAGTAAGCACCTAAGGATGTCTGCATTGACAAAAGCCTTAAGGTGTCAGAAAGCACTAAAGATAAGCAACGCTCCTTCACATTTTCGTCTGTTCTGGTCTGACCAAAACATAACAACTAGACATAGTCAGGTAACTGCAGAGTGAGGGATTATAGAGGGATATATACAAGTCTTCACGTAAATAAATAAAAACACATTTTTGTTCAACAGGAAATTAAGACATGTATACATTGAAGTCATGTCACTTCAATTAAAAAAATACATTTTTTTCAGCCTCACATGCAGAAAGATCATCATTAATAGTGAGAATCAGAGATGAGATGGAAGGAGGTATGCTTGTGAATATGCATAGGAGTGATTTTATTTTAATTACAAGTCACCTACGGGTCCCTTTTAAGTATGATGCAAGTTACCATTTCCTTCTCTGTGGCATTTGCGCTAATTGACCTCAGGGTGAATGGTAGCAATTAAGGAGGAAGCTCAAGTCTGTGTGTAAAGTTGACATTTAATTCAACTGACTACAAAGTATGAGGATATCACTTTATGTCTTCATTTAGGAATTAGTATCATTAAGTGTTAGAGTTTACTTAAAGGACACTAAGGTATGTTTCATCTTTCAATCTATTAATTTTTTTCTCTCAGAATACAACATTATTTAAACTTTTTTTTTTTTAAATAGCATTGGTTCTTGCAGACACACAAACCTTAAATGTTTGACTATTATTACTCTCATCTTTACCAACCTTACTATCTCTACCTAGAAACCCAATATCTCCTTTATAGCAGGACAACCTTTTAAAAGTTTGGATGTCTTGATGGTTATCTCTCTGTCCTACAAATCCCATGTTATGTATTTTAGCTCTGCCTTGCTTCTGTGTCTTCATGTTGCAATTCCTGTGCAACAGATGAAGACTCTACCCAAGAGTTATGTGAAGAAAAGCTTTTAAAAAAAATAAATAAATATTTTTTTAAAAAAAGGATAGGAAATAGTATTTCCTATTTGGGTGCTAAACAGCTATGTTATATCCAAAGGGGTTAAAAACAAAAAAAAGAAACTGAATGATCAATAAAACAATAACATGTCAATACGTCCTTTCTCAACCAACTTTTGTATTTTCATGGAAAGATAACACTGGTTAGACACCTCAGCACTTATTCAGCAACACCAACTAAACTTCCTGCTGACAAATGGTCAGAGAATATGCAACCTAGTAATATTTCTCATCTTTGTTAGGTTTATAAAATATAAACTTTAACTCAATATGGATCAACCTGTGTTAAAAATTGGTTGTGAAATTAAAAATCATAGATTTTCAGAGGAAATTATTCTATCCCCAGTTAGACTAAATACTTTTTTTTCTACTTTGACCAAAATCATAAGTGAGATCATAAACGTCTTCCTATTTCCTATATTGATTGCCGAAGTCCCTTCTTTCCCCTGAAAAAGGTAGGTGGGATATAATCACCAATTAATCATTCGTTTAGAATTCCCTACAACAAGCTGTTTTCTGAAGTAAAAATGCTGAAAAAGAACACAGCTTCTTTTTCTTCTGCTCTTAATTCTAAGTTTATTTGAGCCCGGGCTACTGAGATCTTCCAGGAATTTCTTATGAATGAGGAATTAAAGTCTTTTAAAGTTCAGTCACTTGCTTGTTTTTCATAGGAGAGATAGATACTCAAATTGTGGAATCTTAATCCAAAATCAAAACTAATAAAGGAGATTCTTACCCCAAAAAACAAACAAACAAAAAACAAAACAAGACCAAAAAAACAACAAATAAAACAACAAACAAAAAAACAAAACAACAGCAAAGAAAAACAAATTACAAGAAGAGCCAATTAAAGTTACCTAATCTTTGGGGGAAAATAACCATATTGACTTCATAGTCATTGAGGTCTTTTCAACACCAAAATGCTAAGAAGTTGTTGAGCATTTGCTTGAGAGTCTTAGCAATCCTGAATCTGGGAAAATAGGTTAGAGCACAAAAGAATAGAAAGGGTCTACCAGGTTCCTAGAAGGGGGCTGATAGCTGTATTTGAACCACAGACATACACAAGATATGTTTGCTTTTCGTCATTTTGAGATCCCAACTATAAAGGATATTTCCAGATAATAAACAAAAGTTTAAATTATAAAACAGAGCAAGATAACTCTTATTCTGAGGACTACAGCAACTTTTCAAAAAGAGTCATAACATGCAAATGCTAGAGGAGACATGCAAATGAAAAAAATGATTAAAATATCAGCTCTATGAATTGAATAGAAAATCAAATTTTGCTTTTTAACAATATGACTTTGAAATATAAGAATATATTAATTTGGTCAGTTTTTAGTTCTGCACATAAGGAGACTAAAAGTCACCATTCTATTCTGACAAGTAAAAGGCAAACAAACTGAAAAAGCAACAATTTTTGGATCAGTAACCATGGGGAGGAAGCAGGGTAACCAGTCTCCACGATTGGAGAGGCAGACAGGCTAATTCAGAGAGCTGTGGCTTACCAGAGCAGACACAGCAGCAGGAAATTCTGTGGGAACCAGTGCAAAGTCGGAAAATCTGAACAGGAATTCACAAATTGCTGAAGGCTTAAGAGAGTTAAAAACTCCAGAGGAACCCAGTCATGGGTGTAGGGGAGGGGGCACTATTGTGCGATTTACCTCTAGGAGATCTACTAGTTTCGCACAGTAAATATCAGAATAAAAGCTCCTCCTGTTTCTACGTAGCAGAAGGGAAAGAAGAACCATGTGAAATACCATAGAACACTCTGTTTTCTTAACAAGGCCTTTCCTCAGGAGAAACTAGTTAAGCAGAGCCTGCTTAAACTGCTGGGGTTTTATCGGAGACTAACTGAACCAGCGGAAGGGAAATACCCAATCCTAATACTCTAATCATCCTGTTCCACCTAAACGGTAGTAAAGCAAAAACAAAAACTGAGAAACACTTGTGATTTCATAGTCCAGAGGCATGGGTTCACTAAAACATCTGGACCTATTTTTAGGATTAGAGTACACCACCATTATTATATTACTGAGGCTTATTTGCAGCAATTCCTTTTATCCAATCGTGTTCAGCTCTCAAGAAAAATTACAAGTCAAACCACAGGCAAAGAAATAGAAATTTAAGAGACAGCAAGCATCAGAACTAGACATGGCAGAGATGTGAGAGTTATCAGAAAGTTATCAGAGATACAGAAGGGCATTACATAATAATAAAGGGGTCTATTTTTCAAGATAACATAACAGTTCTTAATGTATATGCATCTAACAATAGAGAATTAAACTACCAAAACTAGAGAAAAAAATGGAAAATTTGAATAGACTACCACAAAAATGATGGAAATATGTTTAAACTGATATCACTGAAAATGAACTATACGCTTGAGTTTTATTTTATCTTAATAGAACACATAATCAATGATCTCCAAAACCTTTGATTATGATAGATCGATCAATAGATAGATGATAGAATACATGCATTTATGAAGAATTCATATTTTTATTTCAATATGAGAATCCTATTAACTTTTGTAATGTATATCTAAGTAACAATAGCTACTGATTGTCCCATTTTAAGTAATTATTTTACAAGGATATCTTTGTTTTAAAATTATACTTAAAGATGATTGGTAAATATTTGGGAGAAATTTCTTAGGTAATGACTTAAATTGCTTATGAAAAAGTATTAACTATCAAGATATGAGACAGAAATGTTAGTGAGGGGGTCATAATTTCCAATTCTTCCTCCAAGAAACTTTGCTTGGGAAAAGAAAAACTGAATTGATAATGACTCAATTCATGCGTTCATGAAATGACCTAGTATTTCCAAATATTGTGTTATTCAATAATTCTGGGAAGTACTTATATATTTGTGTAACACACTGCAATCTAGGCCATCATAACTCAATATATCTTTCTGGCTTATAATTATATTTTTAGAAATTCCGAAAATTAGATCATCATTCCTATAAACTAAATAATTTAATATCCTTACAAAGTAGGATGGTGATATGCATGTTTTGGTGTAAAAAACCTATGTTTTAAGGTCACCACCCTGTAACCTTAGAATTTAAATTTCCCTCTCTAAATCTCTCCTTTTTATGTGTTTGGGTATGATATAAATACTAATTCACTCTATTTCATTAAGGACTTAAGAACTTATTTTCTTAATGCAGATTTTTGGCATAGAGCAAACCAAGCATGTTAAATCAATTAAAGAATGACTGCTACAAAAATTCAGTTTTAAAATCAAAGCACTCTGGAAAGGGTTAAAGGGTTCCTTATGAGAATTATATTTAAATAGACTATAACCTGTTCCCTGATCGCTTTTTGCAAAAAATTATGAAAGAATATGTTTAGTTCAGCAGTCTACATCAGGTGGGCAGGCAATGCAGTTAAAGGCAAGGATTGAGGATTAAAGTGGTAACAGTGACAAAAGGGCAGAGACAGAGGAGTGTCTTAGTCCATTCAGGCTGCCATACAAAATACCACATACTACGTGGCTCATAAACAATAGAAATATATCTCTCACAGTTCTGGATGCTGGAAAGTCCAAAATCATGGCAACTGTAGATTCGGGGTCTAGTAAGAGCCCACTTCCTAGACACCTGTTTTTTCACTGTATCCTCTCATGGCAGAAGGGACAAGGCAGCTCTCTTAATCTTCTTTTATAAGGACAGTAATCCCGTTCATGAGGGCTCTACTCTCATGACTGAATCACCTCCAATGGTTCCATCTCCTAATACCATCACTTTGGAGGTTAGGTTTCAACATATGAATCTTAGGGTGACATAAACAGGGAGGGAAAGATATTTTTTAAAGTCTGCTAGAAGTCCACCTGGAAAAATCAAAAACAAAACAAAACTACTTTATGACCAAAGTATATTTAAATAATCACTAGACAACTTTATTTTAAAATTAATTCTTATTTATTGAATTCCTACTTCATAGGATGTATTTTTACCTCATGCTGTGCTTTGACTTTCTAAATTTATGTCATTTCAATTTCCAATAAGGAAGATGAATCTCATCAATAAGAGAGAAGAAACCTAAAAAGAAAAGATATTAAACCAGAGCTTGTATGTCCTATTGTTTTCCATCTGTATTTATTTTCATTGTCAATTATACATATTGTTGAAATAAGATACTCAATGCATTTTTCATTGAACTTTGAGTGCTATCTAAATTTTTTACTATGAAAATAAGCATAATGCATGAGGACACCGAGTATTTTTAATATCAAGATCTCAAGAGCATCCAATACGACACTGTTATCAATGCCTAGTGATGGAATTAAAATGCAATCAATAAATCTCTGGCAAAAACTATAATTCACTTCATCTTTCTAGTATATGTCAGATAATTTTAGAAAAACAGGACTGATAAACTCATCATTGCAACATAGAAAGTTATATATGTTATACTACATAACTATATAAGTTGTAAGTTATATAACATATATAAGTTATACTATATAACTATATTATATATATATATATATATATGATTTCCTTTTATCAATGGCCAATGGAAAACTATACTCATGTATTTTCACCAAGAGTAGAGCAAAGTTCTTCTTGAGAATTTTAAACATGAAATTTCAAATGTGAAACGTATGCCATGCTATTAGTAAAGACACATATGCTAAAAATGTAGTAATATAAAGAACATTAGAATACACCGTCTGATATAATTTATATTGCTCTTGTAAAGGTTTTAATAAACTACTAAGCTTAATAAATGTTTTCAGTTACCCTATTTTACTTTAAATTTGAATATTTGCAATTCACATAGCAAATATAAATATGAAGTAGTTTAAATGACTGAATGTATCGAGATCCTTTCACTATTGAATTGTAATATAAAATTTGTACATTTGCAATTTATTTTTCTGAGAATAGGTTTTTTGTTTATAAATACATTCATATCATATTTATGTTTTATATTTATGTATTCCCATTTAATAACATCAAATTATCATTTTTAAAGTAACACATTAAAAATAAGCACTATTCAGTTACATGTATAAGGTAAATATGTATTTAGACTTAACTGGTCCCTGATGTTTTTCTGCTCTTACTTGGACAAAATTTGCACTGACAAATAATGATAACAAAAAATCCATTAATATTTTAGGTCTCTCAGTTCTGCCATTTTCTACTGGATTATGTTGATGAAAGATTTAGTTTAGCATTTTTCTCAGAATCATTCTGCTATAGTTCCTGAAATAATTTGTGTATCTGTTATCTTGTTAATTCATGGAATTAGAACATTAACTTTTTCCTAAGGAAACTTCTCCTAATCATGGCATTTGGATGCAGCATAAATTATTTAGTTTTAATTAATCCACTGCATTTTTCTGAATGGTCAGTACAACTATAGCTTAAGAAATACTTCCAAGAAGCTTTACATGATAGAATACACGACTGGTTCTATCGAGGCAAGAGATATATTACTTGCTGGCAGCTTAGATGTTAATTTTCATTTTTTGAAGAATTTTGAAGATGAAATATAAAAACAAATGAAGTCTCCTGAACTAAATTTTGTGCTTCATGCATGGCTGCTTAGGAACCATTTCTTTATAAGATTGCAAATTATAACAGCATACATATTTTCCTTAAATTCTCTCATAATTTAGTGTCCTCCAGATTGAATACTACACATAAATAATGATTTAGGAAATAATGACGATGATAATAATAATAATGATAATAATTGCTGCTGATTAATTAGCACCTACTCTGGAACTACTATGATAGCTGTTTTACAATTATATATTTACTATTAATATAGCAATACTATAAAGTAGGTTTAGTATTAATTGTACACATGAGGAGATGGTGATTCTGCAATGCATTACTTTAGAGAAATCAGGTTTTTTAATCCAAATTTGATTCTGTATATGGCTTTAGGAAAAGAGTATGATCTTTCAAAACAAACAAACAAACAAAATATATATATATGCTAAAATAATATATATGCATGTTATATACATACATATATATGTATGTATATACATATATATATATATACATACTTGGTGCACTTTCTAGCACATACAAATGGCTAGAAATGCTTATTAAAAATCAGTTTATTAACAATGGCTTAAGAAAAACCAGGAACTAAAATGTTGAAACTGTTATTGTCTTCATAAGGGAGATACTATGACTACAGCAGTGTTCATGAAAATAATACAAAATTATTGAAAAAAGGTGCCACCCTGAGAGAAAGTGGGCAGATCCATTTCTGTGTCTTAGGAACTACTTAAAGGACATGCTAAAGAGAATGAATCTTTATTAAATAGTAAATATTTTGGACATGTTTTAAGGCATATAACTAGATCAGTTAGTCTGTATAACAAAATCATTTTTTAGGCAGGGTTAGGGTAGCAGTTTTCTAAAAAACGGGCAGAGGTAGAACAAAAATTCTCTGCATCTTAATCCTGCATTAGTACTATCCTAAAACAATATTAAATATCAGTGATATATTGCGAAATGTATTTCTGTTTATGTCCTTAACCGAAAACGTGTATTATTTATGACTGGTTGTAAACACAGAAGAGGGAATTGGTATTATTTGTCCAGTATTATATACCAGGCTCTACAATGAATATGTCCATAAATGAGGGCATTTAATTCTCATTTTGAGGATGCTATTGTTATCCTAATTTTAAGATGAGAGAACTGAGAATCAGAACGGTTTAGGAAATTTTTCCAGGTCTAAGAGAGAAAGCTTAAAAAATAAACAAACAAACAAACAAAAAGAACTAACACCAGAGCAATTCTCTTTCTAATATGATTCCAAAACTGAGGAATGAAAAGTCCCAGTTAACACTGATTTCCTGGATAGGTTTTCATGGACATGTTGAGAAATACTCTGAAATTGTTCTAAAATAGCACTCAAACATTTATCACCCAAATGGTATGTATGTATGTTTTTGTGTGCAGTGGGATAGGATGCATATTATACTTCTTTCTTGTGTGTAGAAGTAGTAGTTTTAATCCAATTCAGAAATGTTGTATATGCTGTAAGTGCACCAAATTTTAAAAATTCAAATATCATAACAACTAGAAGGCAAAATTAACACTATAATTATATGTGCAAAATATTCTGCTTTTGTGCATTCACTGACACAATTTTCTCCCTTATTCAAAGAATGCTATCACTAAAGTGCAATAAAAACATAATGAAGTGTCCTCATGCTAAACACTCCAAGTACTTAAATATTTAACAGTTTAGAATTAATGTCTCTAATGTAATAGAGTCAGCACATAAATATTTGATCCTACTTCTCAAAACTTTCAGAGTTAGCATATATTGGCATAGTGTTCAATAGCTAGCAAGTATAAACATAAAACCTACTCAATTTATTTGATATTTGGTGGTATTAGCCTCCAAAACTCTTACCAGATCTTATTTATGGGGGAAATCTACCTAGTTATTTTCCCTATTTAAAATTTTTCTACTCGACTGCTAATAGACTCAACTATATATATATATATATATGAAATATATGTATATATATATATATATATGTTCAAATATGTATATGAAGTTGTATATTTATTTCATAAAACAACCACCCCTTGTACAAACTATCTACTGCATGTACACTTAGAGTCCATGCATATGCTATACAGATCGACATGAAGCCATAAGAAAGAGGTTGCTTTCCACTGAAAACGGTTTAGCTAAATCAGAAGTTCAAACATCAGTAGACGCTTTTGTCTCTGCACCAACCTTAGAGATGTCATTGTCCCTTCACCTTACTGCAGGGTTCAAAAATCACAGTCTCAGTTTTCATCTTTGGATGAAACTGCCTTAATGTGAACCCACAAAAAAACACACTTTGAAGTTCTCTAAACTCCCAGAGTAAAATTAAATATTAGAATTTGGATGATTCCCCAAATGTATTTTATGCTGACAGGTGTTAAATATCTTAGACAACACAAGTCCCGTATTTGAACATGAGTCATTTAACAACAAAGGAGAAGCAGAACTAGAATATTTTTCTTGCTCTTTCCTCTGGCTCTTTTGAAATTGAGCATTAAAACTGTGCTGATGACATGAGTTTCTGTTGTCACATTTATCAGCCATCTAAACATTGCATTTGAAAAAAATGCAAAAGGAAACATTGTTAGTGAAAGCTATTTCTTTAAACCATCTAAGAGTAATTTATGCTCCTGAGAAGATAGTTTGTCAGCAAAATTGTTAGGTTTATGATTAAAAGATATGTGTAATTTAATAAAGTTTGTAGGTCAGTGAATTGGCTTCAGGATTTCAGGCAGGAAGAAAAATAGACTCACAACAGCTGAGCATAAAACCTGCAATAACGAAAACAGGAAAACCGTGAGGAACAAAATTAGAATACTAAAACCTAATTGTTTCCTGAAGAATGAAATGCATCATGATGATCCTATACAACATATTTCAAAAAATATGAAATAGCAACTGGGGATTTACATTATAATTGTCACACAGCACTTATTAGGTTGCTATATCATTAGTACCTGGTTCAATATCCTACAATGCCAGTAAATTATGGGTCGATAATTCTGGTTTATTGGTTTGTTTTAATGAGATGTTCCCAAGTTTATGAAACTATAAGTTCATAGGAAAATCACAGACATTCACATTCATGTTTTTGTTTTGTTTGTTTGTTTGTTTTGTGTTTTCTTATGAAGAAATTTCAGAACTGTTTACAGAAACAGAAACACTTAGTATAACAAGAATTTAATAATAGTTACCACTTGTTGAGTGCCAGATACATTGTTGAGTGCCAGTGGAAATGCAGACATAAGAGAGAGAGAATGCTAATACCAACCAATGTATAGCAAAAAATGCAGGTGAATAAATAGGCGTCCATACTGTGGATAAAGTAAGTATAGTCAAAATGAGCATCTGACTTAATTTTTCTGAATTATTTTTATTTGTTGAAACTAGACTCTAGATCAACCTTAACTCTAAATTTTGAATATCTCATCCTGGAGTTATAACTATGTCTCAACATTTTCTAGTGTGTAAAAGCTCACTGGTGCTCTGTTATGTGAACACTGCTTATCACTCATTTTTTTAAGGACTCTCTGGTTTCCAGTTTCATGATTCTGCTTATGTCAATTCCACACTTTTAACACAGAAAGCTTGCTAGCACTCACACACTAAATCTTGATCTTCCCTACGGCACTTTTTTTTTTCTTCTTCTTCTTCTAAAGATTCTAGTCTTCAAGAAAAATAATGTTGCTTTGGAACTGGAAGTGTTCTTCAGAATTCTCCTCAATGGCTCATGAAAAAATATCTTTTCACCCATAACTATCATAACTATGCTTCTTCTATTTGCTTTCCCTCATAATGTCTTAGAATAAACTCTTTCATGAATTTAAAATATTATGAAATATTTTAGAGACTTTTGATTACAAAGATCATTTTCTAAGGCAAATAATAATAAAAACTAATGTAAAGGACAATGCTATATCTTAAAACCTCTTGGAGAAGTTGGAGGTATAGCCATTTTAAAAGGAAAAGTAAAGACATCAGACTAATGTCATTTCAAAAATTATTTTTCCCATGTATGTACCATGAAAATCATAGGATTGGGAAGAACCTTTATAAGAAAGGGACTGGGGAATTGTGGGGAAACAAATGAGCTGATTTGCTTTCACGACAGCAGTGCAAACTGGAAATATTCTAGTCCTCAAATAACACAGAATCAAGATACTAATGAACAAATATTTGCCAAATTTCAGCACTGCCTGAAGTTTCATATTTAGCAGACAACTCATAATTAGTCAGTTATGTAATTAGTAGCTTTATCTACTATTCTTATAAATATATTTTACTTTTCATTTTCTTCTAAATTAAAACTCAATTTATATGCTGGTATTGTTATGTTATGGTCTGTTATGTATCTGTCTCCATGAAACTTCTAAAGTCTCTTTAAAAATATAACTCAGAATAAAATAGAAAGAATTATACCTTAAAATATCCTTAAGAACAACAAATTGGTTGTAGGAAGCAAATAAATAGACATTGTATGTTACCTTGAGTGGGATTTCTGCCCTTTTGTAATCTTTCTTATAGAAAAACTTACATGCTTTAGAAAATTGTAGCAAATTAAAGAAATAAGAGGGGCCTAGACATTCTTTTTCTACTTATAAGAAAATAGTATTTTTCAGTTAGCAGTGATATTAGGTATTTTAACTAATTATTGACTTTCTGATACTTATTACGCCTGTGAGACCAAGAAGCCCAAATTCATGTTACTAAGATCCTCTTTTTTTGCCCTTTAACATAGATGTACATGTAAATATAATGCCCTTTAATGTACATGTAATATATAATGTGATATCTAATTCATTCTTAGCCTACAGATAAGTAACATAAAGAGATGTAGCTACAGAGATTAACCCAATTTGTCATTTAATTCAGCTGACCAAAGCAAATGGTAGATTATGGTGTTGCTGGGTGAGTAATAAGAATTTCATTCCCTCACCTATTCCCACACCATGTTTCGTGAATTCTAATGTTTATTTCCATGTTAGAAATATTTATGTGACAGAAAGAGTACTATGAGGCTGCTTTACTTGAAAACTTCATTTTTCTTTACTTGTTTGAGTCATTTTACATTAGATGATTATTTTTTTTTTGCATTTGACTTATTCTTAAATCATGTCATGTATATTTGCCTCATCAATTCAACTTGACCTCAACCACATAAAGCACATAGAAGCGGCATTAAAGAAAGAGAACATGAATCCACAAGCCAGGTTTCAATCCTGACTCCAGTGGTTACTGGCTATATGCCTATGGCAGTCATGTAACAACTCTGAGCCTTATCAAGTACATTATCTGTAAAATAAAGACAATAACAAGGCACGTTGTCATAAATTGTTGCAAAGTTTCATTCAGTGAATTTTTTTAAAGATTGTTTTTTTTTTTAAATCACTGCTTAATACAGAGAAAATTGTATGTGTATTTATTATTAAAATCGGTAGCTAAGAACGACATTCTACTAGCTTGTCTAGATTGGAAGTTAGCAAATACCTGTAAAGAGAAAGATGGTGCATATTTAGGTTTTGATGGACACAAACATTTTCGCATTTTTGTTTATTTGTTTTGTATGCTTTGATATTCCTATATAATGTAAAAATCCCTCTTAGCTCCCAGGCATAAAAATGCAGGCCAAGTTTGGTTCCTGGGCTGTAGTTTACCAAGTCCTGGTCTAGAGGGTAAATATCCTGTGCACCTTATAGTACCGTAATAGACTTAAGGAACACTCAGGCAGTCTTAGGGAAGATAATGAAGGGTCCTGTTCTTTCCTGTGTTTTTTATCCTTTTTTCCTGATGAGGACTAAACAGAATACATTTGCCAGACCAGTTGCAGCACACTGGGTGCCAGATGCAGCATTGGTTAATGCTAGTGTAAAAACCCCATCACTGGAAGTACACTGAGATTAAGATTTACTAACCGGTCATATTTTGGGTAGTCCATATCATTCAGTTTCGGCTACCTGGTTTTCATTGAGGATATGATGGGTTCACCACTTCTTCACCCTTTCCATCACCGAGTGTAAACTGTGAATATGAAATAGATTAAGATTTATTTTCCTGGTGATACTTCCTCACATCAGAGAACAAATTGGAACAAATCTGATACCTCTTTAATATATCTTTCAATGATTAATATACCAATTGAGCATTTGAGAACTAGAAAATGAGTAGCAGTTGGGAACTCAGAAATATTGATCGAAATTATAAGAGAGCCTGAGCTAAGACTCTATCTGTATCTTGCATCCATAGTATTGTAAAATTGGTGCAGTAAATCTTGTAAAATTCCCTACACCCTTTTTTTTCTCTTTGGAAGTATGGATATGGCATGACCTTGAAGTTAAGTGAATTAATATAATATTCTAACTTTTCTGAAGGCAAAAATTAAATTTCTCCCAAATGGTCTCTCTATGATATTTAAGAAAGAACAGTGGATATCAGGGGAAGGAGGATATGACATTCCCTTTATATGTTCCCCCTGGTTTTCTCCCCAGATTAAGACATGAATAGACCTGTTTTATCATAGTTTGTGGTTAAAACCAATGCATTAAGAGAGAAAAAGAATAAAAAAAAATCTCTTGAAAAGTATATGTGATTCTAACCTTTTTTTCCATGTTCCTACGTTGATTCATAAAGAAAACAACATCATATGCCAACACTTTCTCCTTTCCAATGTGTGGCTTCCGTCTTTCCCTCCACTATTTACTTGCTCTGTCTACAGCATAGAACATCAAATCTGACTGGGACAAATCTGATTGTGAGTGTGGTGATCTTATATCATAACCAAGGAATCCTTTGTACCTGACTGTCTAACCACTGTTTCTTATATCTCTAAGGAGGGCAAAGATCCGCCTCTCCTTTGGAGATTTTCTTTATGGGTTTGGGAGAAGAAAAGCACCCATTGAAAGTTCTCTTCATACAATTAGAAAATAAAGTCTGACATTGAGAACCAAGGTAGCCTTAATTTTGAAGGCATTCCAGATAATGTCCCTTGGAGTAGGAGAATATTGGTATGATCATTTAACATGTCACTACTTTTTTTTTTTTTCCAAGAAACACTGAAACATACCCTTGACACAGAATTAATTATGTGCAAAGCCTTTATATCTTGTATAAATTCTTAGAGCTTGTGTTATGATTTTTGAAAAATTCCTAATTTTGACAAATGCTTTCTTTCTATTTTTATTTTTTCATTTTTTTCATTGTGAAGCAGATGTTAGTGAATGAGAATCTATTTCTAATGAAATTTGACAAATCTATTTTTTTATAGAATTTACATAATAAAATTATGACTAATGAAAGAATAAATGAATGAGTGAATGATTTACAGAGATGATAGCTAATACCAGCAAAATCTCTAATATCTTTTGTGCATGGAAAACTTTCATTATATACCACATAATTCTGCAGAGCATCAAGAATGGGGCCAGAATCTTACTTTCCACATTTCTGTTATAGCCTAACCAAATTTTGAGTTACTTTTCCCTAGACTTGTAAAGTTATAAATTCAGTTCAAATCTTTCAAAACAATACCTAAGAATATCTCTGAAGATTTGAGAGTAAACAATCATCGCAGTAAATTTATAATAATGAACCAACAGAGTAACTAAAAATTTATTAATATGTTTTCCACATTACTTTTAAAAATAAATCACTGGACAACAAATGTTATAAAATCAATTATTTAACTTAATAATGATTTAATATATCCAAAGTTTTTATATGGTTATTTTTTGAAAAGTACTGTTTCTTGTTGACTACAAAATTGAAATATCATTTCCTTCTAAATACATAGTTTAAAAAAATTTAGTTCAATTTCCTAAATAACTTTTGTTATTTCCTTTATAAGTACAAAAGGTTAGGGTTGCATATTTAATTTAAATAAACAGTTAAAAAGATATTAGTGCTGAGAACAACAAAAAGTTATCTCCTATAAGATAATTCTGGCAAATACAAATAATACCAATACATATTAGATGCCAAACTGAGTTCACATTATGATCTTGGCCACCTTACCAGGAAAGAAGTTATGTTAATCTTCTCTTATACAATGTGTCACCAGTGATGCAAAACACCATGCATTAAATGCTAAAAATTAAAGCAACTAACTTAAATAATTTAAATGTGGTCAAACAGGAATAACACGAAATGCATTCACTTATCCTATTCATAAGCCACTATTCAGTGATAATGCTTTTTATAAATGCAATAAATCAAATTAGTGTTTTCAACTACACTGTTTATTTTAATTTGGAATAGGTACATGAACATATATGTCAGGATTTTGCCAATCTCCATCTCCATATCCACGCTATTTGTTCTTTTCATTTCAGGAAGAGAGGTAACATTTCCCTATTTTTCTAAAGAATCTTAAAATACACAGTAAAATTAAATTTAATTGATTTAAGTTTTATCTTAATGATGGTAGACATATTATCAGTTAAGATTCCAAATGTTGAGAAGCAGATGATTGAAATAAGCACAATTATCTTATGTAGATGTTCACAATATAGACCAATATTAATAGTATTTACACGTAAATAACAGCAATTAGAATGGACTTTTTTCATGGGGGGAATAATTAAGTATCTACATCTTATGTTAATGCTTTAGTTTATTCTTATTGCCACTTCTTTGTGGTTGTCAAAATTTCTAAGCAATAGAAAGGAAAAGGAAAACCTATAAAAGTAGTAATTTCTTACAATTTATTACTGACATTTCTACAGTTTGCAGTCATTTCAAATAGGTCATGAGGACAATGAGCTTACACCCATTTCCTGTTTAGGATTTCTTCTAGGCTGAGAAGCCAATGCATAGAAAACCCACAGGAGCTGCATATCAATACATGTGTGATTGTCTACTTAGCTCTAATCATTTTAAGCAAAATGAACTATTCAAGCATGAAACTTTGAAGCACACAGACCAGTTTTAATCTCCTCATAAGGCTTATCTCCTTTGTCTCTAGCTTAATCTGACTTCTGTGACAAAATATGTGTTTAGATTTCCCCTAAAACTTATCCCAACCCACCTTAGAGAACATTTGTTTCACTGATGTGGATGAAAAGGGGTTCTGTGGAAAGCAACCTCACAGGGTGATCTGATCATAAATTCCTAACTGGGCAGTTCACGATGGGTAGTCACATCCCAGGCATAAAACTTCTTTATTCAAAGGCTTATCTTTGCCTTAAGCAAGTCTTGTCCATGGTTTCTGAGCACCTAGCCTAACATTAATACACCTCTGAAAAGGCCCCTTTCCAACCTCTCCTCCTAAAGTGTGAGAGCACATAATGGTAACTAGCCTGTAATCTGATTCTCAGCTTGCTTTCTCCCACCTTCACATATTTTTCCTTACTTTCCCTCCTTAATTTCAAATGCATAAAATAAAGTGCAAAACTGTTATTTTCAGGAGTGTTTGAGATCTTGCTTCCTGGCAATGTCATCAAGTTTAACTCAAATAAACTCTTCTAAAAATTTTTCACAGGTTTGGATGTTTCTTAAGTAGACACTGATGTCTTACACTTTATTTGATTTTATTTATTTGTTTGTTTGTTTGTTTACTTATTTTTGGTGATTTTACTAAAGTAAGGATCTCATGACCTAAAAACCAGGAGGAGCACATCTTTCACAACCCAATTCATTTGATTAAGTTTCAATTGTTATCTCCTTATTTCACTACAAATTCTGACAATTAAGTTGACAAATTCATCCTAGAAAAAGTGCTACATACTTCAGTGCTGAAAATCACTACGGTCACCTTTGATGTACTCCCCTTGGGAAGCTATGTACTGACGCCAGTGTCTAGTCCACCCTTCAAAGCAATTTTGGAACTCTTTTTTTCTAGAATGGCCATCAGAGCTGTCATCGTATTAACCTTGACGTCCTGAATGTCATCAAAATGTCTTCCTTTCAATATTTCCTTTACCTTTGGGTAAAGTAAGAAGTTTTGGGGGGCCAGGTCAAATGAGTAGGGAGGGTGCTCCAATAGTTATTTGTTTACTGGCTAAAAACTCCCTCACAGACAGTGCCATGTGAGTTGGTACATTATCATGATGCAAGATCCATGAATTACTGGCTAAAAGTTCAGGTCATCTAACTTTTTCATGCAGCCTTTTCAGCACCTCCAAATAGTAAACTTGGTTAACTGCTTGTCCAGTTGGTACAAATTCATAATGAATAATCCCTCTGATATCAGAAAAGGTTAGCAACATCGTTGCAATGAGTTCACTAAATTAATTGTCAGACCTTCGTATGTGAATTGTAAAAAGTCAAATATTCTCTATTTTTCTTCTCTTTCACATTTTCTTGTCTCTTTCTCCCATGAATCTTGTTGACTTGTTCAAATTCCTTTGACTGCACTAACTTTACATGTTCTATTTGATAAAGATATATGTGTGACATATGATACCGATTTCTTCTCCAACAAATAAAAGCCTAGTAATCAATTATCTCACGCATTATTTGCCTTTATGTTTATCCCTTTTAAGAGTTTACCAAGTGTATTGATTTGACCACTTTTCATTCAAAGTAATGAAGTTTTCCTTTTTAACCAAGTACCTACTAGGAATCTAATAATTACAGATATTCTAATAATTTAATTATATCCCTTTAAAAAATAGTTTATAGTGTTTACCAAAACTATATTTTACATGTTAAAGAAAGGTAGATGATATATGCAATAATTATTTTATTTCTCATGATTTAAACTCAAAGAACAAGACTTCACGATATCCAAATTTGAACATTAAGCATAAATACGTGAATACGTGAGATAATCTTAATGTCAGTTCTTGTCTAAGGGGGTACAATGTGGTACAAATTTAGATATATAAGCTTAAAATAGATGAGGTAGGGGAAGATAATAAAAATCATGTGCATATGAATAATGACTGCAGCAGGACTAATTTACCACGTAAACTTAGTGTCGATAGAGTCAGCACAGTAAGGAAAGGCTTGCCTATAATTATTGAATATATTAGAGTAAACACAAGAGTAAATTATTAAAACAATTGTCAGTTATTATCTATTACACCAAACTTGTAATTCATAGAACTGAATGCAAAAGACATATTATAAAATTGTTGGGAAACAGTCAAATAGTACAGAGAGCGGTGGTAGGATTACAGACTGCTTTTGCATTTAACTTGGTTTTAGCAAGAAGCATAATATGGTACGTAATATAAAGCATGAAAACATTATTTTACCTGTAATCACAAATATATAGATCTTTAAAATATCTACCAATTATACTATTTTAAATATTTTGTTGCAATATACAAACATTAAAATATAACATTCATAAGTACTGTTTAATGAATATTTCCCAAACTGAGCTCATCATTATAATTGTGACTAGGACCTAGGAAAAGAATGTTGTCAGGGTTCAAAGCTTTCATTTTCATTTTCCCTTCCAGTCCAATCATAGGATAACCTCTGATATCACAGATCGGTTCTGTATATATTTGGAACTTTACATAAATGAAATTACATAGTACATGTTACTTGGAGACTGGCTTCTTTTATTTAACATGATGTTGATGCATTTTATCTATAGGTTGTGTGCAGTTGTAGATTGTTCATTTTATTGCAATGTAACATTTTATTATGTGCATAAGTCTCAATTTATTTTCTCTACCATGGATGGTATTTTGAATGATTACAGTTTCGAGCTATTTGGTGACATCTCTTTTATTTGAACATATATAATAGTTCTCAGTTGAGTGTGGACCTGGGAGTCACCTACTGAATCATACAGTGCACAAGTGTTTGGCTTTAGTAAATGCTACAAAATAGTTTTTTCAAAGTGCTTGTAGCAATTTAAATCCTCACCAACAGATTATAAATTTATAAATATTCCATTAATTTCATAAACTGACCAACACTTAAATACGCTGAGCATACTGTAAAACATTTCAGCCATTATTATTTGGGGACTTGTTTGTTGTATAATGTGTTTTTTTGTTTGTTTGTTTTTTTTTCATGTGACTAATGACATTTTACAAATTTTAAATACTAATTGATCATTAGAGTCTCTCCTTTTGTGAAGTAACTGTTCAAAATGTGGACCCATTTGTCATTTTCTAGTTGAAAGGTAGGCATTCTTTATATGATATGTGTCTATCATCTGATATGAAAAAGACACACACACACACACAGATTTTTAATTTATCTATCTTCTGCTATATATTGTTTCCTATCTGTTGATTATTTATTTTTACTCTCTCATTGGTGTCTTCTTCTATATGAAAGTTATTCATTTAATATGATTCGATTAATTATCACTTTCCTTTTTCTAATTAATAATTTTTTATGTCTTGTTTAAGATATATCTGCCTAATCTGAGAACATGAAGTTTTTTTATAGTTTTCAACGAAAGCTGATAGTTTTATTTTAAACATTTAGAGTTGCTTTAGATCTGCAATCTTTCTAGAATTCTGAGTGCCTGTGGTTGGATGTGTGGGTAGGTGTGGAGAGAGAGAGAAAGAGAAAGAGAGAAAACAGAAAGAGAACATTCTATCAGCATGAACTTTGGGTTATCTGTATGTTGTTTTAAAAATTAATATGTGCATAATTAACATGCATTATTATATGAAGTTAGAAATAATTAATATGTCTTGTGTAATTCCATTCCCATTAATATATGGAAATATGTACATATATGGTTAAACTTATCAAAAAAATTTGTTAGTAGGATGAAAGGCATGTAAGTAAATAGATCACCACTAGTTTCATATACCATTAATTTAAATTATTTGAAATATACCTACAAACATTGCTAATCACAGGAAATAAAATAGAAATGCTACCCTTTATATAATTAAATGAAACTTATCTTTAATTAAGTACATATTTTACTTTTAAGATGCAAGTAACTCATTTAGATATTTTGCCTAAATATATATTAAAAACTTACAATGTATATGTTCAAAACTTTTATGAAGACCTAAAAATGCAAATGGCTCTTACAATATAGTCCTCATTTTAAGATCTGAAAATAGTTTTGGAAATATGACTAAAGCATATAGTAACATTAGAGAGCAAAGCATTTTGGTGTAAAATATAAGGCTAAATAAGGATGTAGCAGGTGTTTAGAATAAATTAACTTTTCTGGTAATAAGACATGTGTACTTAAATGCAAATACCTACTTGTTAAGAGTTTACCTTCCCTCTCTATTCTTTTTAATGACTACAGTTTGAAAATGTACTGTGTTCAGTGTTCACATACTTTAAATGTCTTTTCTTTATAGCGTGGGTGAGAGGGACAATAATAAATATCTTAGGTATTTCATCATTTTAATGGCCTTTTAAAAAATGGAAATCCTTCCCCCCTCTTTACTTGTTATTTTCTTTCTAAACTACTAAAATTTTTATCTTTTATTTCAGAGTTATAATTTCTAAATGAAGGAAGAAGGGAAATGAATGTAGTTAAGGTTTAATTATGTGTTTGTATGAGTAATGGTAAATATGACTGGAAAATGTATTACTTCTTATATCAGAATAAGAAAGGAACTAAATCATACATCTCCCAAATTCAAGTGTAGATTGAAGACTGAATCCCAAAACGAAACTATCAGATGTTATATGGCTACAAAAATAAATAAAAATTAATGGTTGATTCATGATATAAAACAAGTTATTTTCTTATAATTTGTCTGTGACTAAGAAGTTGCTAACTCTTAATTGAGCTATTAATACAATTAACGTTGTATACTTGTATCATTTAGTTAAAAATATACTGGCTATTCAAATTATAGTCTTAAAAGTTATCCTTCTTTCTCCCAATTTTTAATATTAATTTTTTTGTTATTTAAACAATTAAAAGGGAAGAATAGTCTAAGTATATGACTAACCTAATCTTTTGCCCCATTGCTCAAAATATCTGAATATTCCACACTCGTAATTCACAATCAAAATCTCCTACATAAGTATGTTTTATTTATTACAACACCAGTATATTTTCTCCTTTTCCGAATGGCTTGATTCAAAATATATATCCTTTTGACGAGACAGTGACTTGCCTTAAAATATAATATCTGACCATGAAATGGTTTTTCCTCTCATGTTAGCAACTTAAGGACATCTTGTTAAAGGTCATTGGCTGGAACTCGAATGCCACGACCTATTACCTTTGGGTATGCCCTACATTTTCCAGACGAAACCTACTGTTAAAATGACTGTACCTCCAACACCATTATTACATAAATATATATTCACTTGGAGTTTCCAAGATTCCGGAATCAGTGAAAAAAAAATGGTAATTTAACCTCATTGTATCTTTGTCTCTCTTTATATTGTTTAAGGATGATCACAAAATTTACAAATAAGTTTGAGCTAGTTTTACCTCATTTATGCTACGTTACGTCAGTTCTGCTTAGTGGTTCTTTAGAAGTGTACATATTCTAATGTACTTTTTATTGCTCTACGTGCTCTTTAATATTTTGAAGTACGGACAAAACATATTTGGAGACATTGGTCTGAGGCGCCATTTGTTTCATTACTTCTAAGATTAGTGTTTTTTAAGAAAGTAGAGATAAATGCAAAGCACTGTGAATATGTCAAAATTCTGAAATAAATTGAAAACTAGGCCAAATAATTTAGGAAGACACAGAAACACAGACAAGTCTAGCTGCCGTTTCCTAAGAAGGAGCCTAAATCAGTTGCATTGGCTCTTAGTCTCTAATCGTATATAGCTATTGAGAAAAAAAAATTAAAATATCAGCAGCACTTCTCCCTATCATCATTTATATGGAATGTGGAAGTTAAAATAATGGCTATGATTTCTTTTCTTTTTTTTTTCCCTTTTCTTTATTTTTTTGGGGGGCGGGGGGAGTTACATTGCTCGTAACCCAAACAGATCAATTTAATACAGATATTGATAAATGACAGACGATTTTGTAAGTGCCACTCCTTAAAATATAGAAATAACTGTGTTAAAGTAGAATCAAGAATGAGGACTGAATATTCTCCCCCTCCATCCTCAGAGGGGATATTAAGAATCTTGCTATATAGAAGCAAAACCTTTTATAAATTGTTCCATTGCTTAACCTTGGGATTCAGGCCCACTCAGCTAAGACTTTAAGGGATATGGTACAAAAGTATCCACATGTTTGGGTGTTTTGTCTACTTTTTGTGACTTTCTATAAGATAAAAAAAGACAAAGTCTGGTGGTACAAAGCAGCCTTTAGTTATGCAAACAATTACAACAATGATTAGTGGATACATACATCTGGTTGAAAATATGCTTCTCAAATACCACAAGCGCCACTTGTGTCAGCCTCTTCTTCCTTCAACATGATATGAGAAGGTCTAATGGAATTATTATTTCAGAGCTTACAAAATTAAGATTACAATAATGTTCACTTCTTCGAGTTTAAAAAGTAAAAAATTTACTTTTTAAGCATATAAAAAATATGTCTTCACCTCACAAGAGAATGTAGTTCAACCATTAGGTAGCAATAATTATGAACACTTAAGTTGAATTTCTTCAATACAAAATAAAATGGTACTGGACTAGGTTCAACAGAATCCAGGAAACGCCTTGTTAGGAACAAATTTATAACTTAACACTTGCAAGAATTTTCAGTGATGCCCTTTCATTGGTGACAGAATGTAACAATATTAATAGATATGAGTTTAGGTCCTTTTGTGAGGAGATGATGGATGGTCTATTTTTTTATTTTTATTGTTCAGTATGTCTCTTTGAGTAAATGCTGAAGACTGTAATAAATCTTCATTATATTTCCAGAACCTTTCCTTTATAATGAAGGTTGTTTGGATATGAACTTGCCAGTACTTTCCAATAAAACTCCACTGTCAATGTCAATTAAAATAAAATTTGTCAAACAGCTTGTCTAGAAGTCAGATTATTGTTAATTACACCCAGAAATAGATGCCAACCTTGATGTATAGTTTAAAAACAAGTAAATTAAGAATTACTGCATTAGAAGTTCATTAATTATTTTCATGCTTTATTTTCTCTAAGAGCTTTTAGCGTAGCAAAGACTCACTTTGTTTAGTTTAATCTTAAATGTTCTTTAAGTATCACTGCAATAAATAATAGTTGAGACCCCCCTGTTAAAAAATGTGTACCACTCTATCACTACGTAATATTTAATTTTTCAATTAGAATTGACATTCAATATTATTTTTTATTAGTTTCAAGTGTACAGTGGTTAGACATTTATGTAATTTAGGAAGTGATCCCTTTGAATAGTACCACCTGGCACTATACATTGTTATCACCATATTATTGATTATATTCCCTATAATTTACATTCCCATGGCTATTTTGTAACTAAAATTTGTACTTCTTAATCCCTTCCCCTTTTCACCCACTGCTGAATCCCTTCCATCTGGCAACCATCAAAATGTTCTCTGTATCTGAGTTTGTTTCTGTTTCACTTGTTTATTATGTTCTTTAGATTACACTTATAAATAAAATCATATGACATTTGTCTTTTGCTCTCTGACTTACTACACTCACAGCAATACTCTACTCTAAGTCCATCCATGTTGTCGCAGATGGCAAAATTTCATTATTTTCTATGGCTGAGTAATATTCCTTTATATATATCTACCACCTCTTCTTTATCCATTCTGCTATTCAGGAACACCCAGGTTGTCTCCACATCTTGGCAAATGTAAATAATGCTCCCAGTGAACACATGGGTGAGCATGTCCCCTCAAAGTAGCATTTTGAGTTTTTCTGGATAAATACCCAGAAGTGAGATTATGTGTCCTTCTTTGTCTCTTGTTATATTCTTTGTTTTTAAATCTATTTTGTCTGGTATAAGTATGGTTAACCCAGCTTTTTAAATATGTTTGTTTCCATTTTCATGAAATATCTTTTTCTATCCCTTTACTTTCAGTCTGTGTGTATCTTTCAATCTGAAGTGAGTGTCTTGTAGGCAGCATATGTAAGGGTCTTGATTCTTTTCCATTCAGCCACCCTATTGCTTGACTGGAACATTTAATCCATTTGCATTAAAAGTAATTATTGATAGGTATATAGTTATTGCCTTTATGTATATATATATATATATATATATACATTTTTTCTTTTTTCACCTAAAGCAGTCCCTATAAGATTCCTTGTAACACTGGCTGGTGGTGATGAACCACCACCAGCCAGTATTTTCTTGTCTGGGAAGCTCTTTTATCTGTCCTTCTAGTCTAGATGATAGCTTTGCTGAGTATAGTAATCTTGGTTGTAGGTCCTTAATTTCATCACTTTGAATATTTCCTGTCAATAGCTTCTGCCTGCAACATTTCTGTTCAGAAATACTTTAATTATTTTGTTTTATTTGATTTTAATAACTCAAGCTAGTTAAAATATTTATTGGAAATTATTTATACTTTATTACAAATGGGTCACATGGGGCCTTTATATGGAGGCTTGAAACAAATGTTAGCAGCTGCCTCTCTGGACATGTATTATGTGAAATAATAAAGTCTACTTTTTAAAGCTATTAGTGGGATTTTACATGCAGCCTAATCACATCTATACCATTGAATTAACAAATGAAAATGTTTTGAACTATAGTGTCTTTTTTATTGATATCAGATATACACCAAGGAAAACACTATATTAGTGAAATATAGAATATTTTTGGAGTACCTCAGAACTGTCTAAAGAAAATTAAAGTTTTGAATTGTTAAGAAACTATTATTATAATGCAGACCAATTGAAATAGGATCCTCACATTTGAAACTCTCATTGTGTAACTTCCTACCATCTCTCAAAGTTGTCCTTTTTATATTTCTGCACCCTCTGTCTAAAAGATAGTTCTTTGCAATTATTAAGACTAAGCGAATATTTGTTGATAATATTGATGAAATAATAGATGAAAGAATGGTAAATTGTTGGATTATTGAGTGGATGGATGGATGGATGGATGGATGGATGGATGGATGGATATTTAAACTGTCTTTATTTATGTCTGAGAAATGTCAGCAAAACAGCTCAATAATAGAAGTGTAATTGGTTGAATGGAAACATTAAATCTAAAATAAGAAGTTCTCAATTTTATTATAACCAAATCTTTTGGTGTGTGTGTGTGTTTGTTTGTTTCCATTTTATTATGGCCCCTGGTTCACTGAATTGAGGTCTGTAATAAACTTTCAAAGAACAGAAACTGCGTGTCCAGGCAGTGACAGTTAACATTCACAATTCTATAAAAATTCAGCTTCATGGCAAAAGATAACTTAATATGCACTTAAGTGTAAAAACAAATAAGCAAACAAAAACAACAGAGTGTGGTTGTCAGCGCTAAGAGGAGAGGTAGGGAATTATTGCTAATGGGTATGATTAGTAATTTTTTGGGAGTGATGGAGGTGCTCTAAAATTATATTGTGTTAAAGGTACAATTGTGTTACCTCTGCAAATATACCAAAAAACATTGAGTTATACACTTTGAGTACGTTATTTTTATGCTATGTGAATTATACCTCAAAAAAGTTGTTTTGAAAAAGCACATAGCACCAACAAAGGAAAATTCCACTAATAAAGGGACTTCTCAGAAGCCTATATCATCAGCCTACTTTCCAAATCTCTTAATGTTCTATACCTAAGAAATTCCTATTACTAATCCCACAGTGAAACATAATTTTTATTCAGTCACAGGTGACATTTCTCAGTGATGTTTTTATGCACAGGGATGGTGGTGTGGGTAGGTGAGCAGATACCACATAGAGGAATGGCACTAAACTACACATACCCAATTCCTTGTCAGAAATTCACTATTCAGACGGGCACTTCATCTAAGAAAGGAATAAATGAGGAATGGAAAGAAAATAGAAGCTTTTACGTTAACAGAGTGCCTTTCCCATGAATCACTAGATATAGTGAATGTTTATTTCCCCTAATCTTCATTACTTCTTGCTTTGATGGCAGCATGCATTCAGTATTCAACTAACTAACTCATGGTGTTATTAACAAAGATACACTCTATTTTGCACTTAAACAAAAAGGAAGTGTAACTAATTTAGTCAGTGATCACATACTTCTGCTATCCATATATCCAAACACACCAATAACAACTCTCTCCATTAAATATTTGGGATGTATGCTTTAAACCCAGTTTTCCTTTGTGGTTTCTTCTTCCAGTTCTTGTTCGTGTTCTTCTTGGTCTTGGTCTTAATCTCCATCTCCATCTCCATCTCCATCTCCATCTCCATCTCCATCTCCATCTCCATCTCCATCTCCATCTCCATCTCCATCTCCCATCTTCCTCTTTGTTTCCTTCCTTCTTCTTCTTCTTCTTCTTCTTCTTCTTCTTCTTCTTCTTCTTCTTCTTCTTCTTCCTCTTCCTCTTCCTCTTCCTCTTCCTCTTCCTCTTCTTCTCTCTCTCTCTCTCTCTCTCTCTCTCTCTCTCTGTTTTTATCTCTTTCTATCTCTGTGTAATTTTAAATGTATGACCTTAGTTGTATAACCCATTACTATACATTTGCTTAGATTATATGGTTGATTCCGAATTCAGCTCCAGCGTTTATTCTGAACAAATAAATTAATGATTCAAATGGCTGCCAAACTTGACAGAAATATCCTGCCAAGCTACAATTTAATGCATTAAAAACTAAGTATATTGCCTTCTTCTCTAAATAAACTTGTTCTTTCATTTTTTTAATGAGACATGGACTTGGCTCATCATGTCACCTTTTTCCAAAGCATTCAAGCCAAAAATGTTGATATCATTTTCTGGTTCTTTGTCCTCTTCAGTGTTCTTATTTTCTTAATCACAAAGATATCCTATTCTGTCTCTGAAATGTCACACTTAATTCAAAGCTCCTTACTGCTCATTGTTAATACTGCTGGTAAATTCAGCTACCTGACTTGCATATTTAAAATCCTTATTGCCTATGAAGTACAGCCTATATTTCTAATGTAAGTCACTCTTGGGCTAAATCGATATCACCTATACCTAAAGCATATTTTTCAGCAGTTCACAAACACATGTTCTTTTAACTGTTTGTATTTGTGCAATTTAAACCATGTGGAACTACTCATTTACTTAAAACAAATATTTCTCTTCATATATGTTACGGACTGAATTTTTAGGTCCCCGTAAAATGCATATATTGAAACCTAATCTCCAAAGTGATGATATTTGGAGACGGAGTCTTTGGGAAGTAATGAGGTCAGGAGGGTGGAGCTCTCATGAATGGAATTAGTGCCCTTAGAAAGTAGATCCCAGAGAGCCTTCTTATCTCTTCTGCCATGGAGGGACACAGAGTGAAAACAGTTGTCTATGAACCAGAAAGCAGTCCCTCACCAGACACTGAATCTGTGAGTGTCTTGATTTTAGACATGCCAGCCTCCTAATTGTGAAAATACATTTCTGCTCTTTATCAGCCATCCAGTCTAGCATATTCTGCTATAGCAGACAAATAGACCTATCAAGGCAAATCCTAAAGTTTTCATATGGCACAAAATAAAGTTTAAATCAGAATTTGTAAAATTAGTGCATAAGTCAATGTTTCAGTAGATTTTACTCAAATAAAAACAACACATCTGATCTTTTCTCAATTTAAAAAATACGCTTTTTAGGTTTAAAAGGGAACTGGGTCACAATGATTCTCAGAGCGTGAGCTCAAATATAAATTATCTCACAAATCCAAGCTACAGACTTACAAGAATGTAACAACAAGATTGCTATAACTGGTTAGGAATTCTGGGAGTTTTAATCCTGATTCTGTCACAAACCTGCTGCATGACCTTGGCAAGTTAATCTGTGTCTGTGTATTTTTACAGAAAATATCACAGTTGTACGTAGACACTTTGATAAACATGTCATCACAGTACAGTGCAATACACAAGGAAAATCGCATATTCACAGAATATATGATCTGGAAGGGAACATGAGTGAGTATCCTGTTTATACTCTGAACCTCCAACAGTACTGCGCATAAAGCACTAGTCAAAGCATGTCAGATTCAATGTCAGCTTGGATGGAACCCCAGGCAAGAGGCATCTATTTTAGCATTTAAATAAAAATTTAACAAAAATGATTTCCTGCACATTTTGATCATTAATTATGAAATTTAACAAAAATGATATAATTCAGTTTTGTTTATGTTAGCATTTATTTAGCTTGTGGAGTCTGTGAGTTGGTGCGTTTTACCTAATAAGGAATTTTAGTTGTCAGTTGTGTCAGCAATCATTATTTTTATAATCAATTTCATTTTACAGATTAGTATATAAAAATATCAAATAGCTTGACTGCAATGCTATGATTGGTTAGTTTTTTTTTAAAATGGTATGTGCCGAATCATGATTGAAATAGGTTAAGAGATGGAAACAAGATGGCAAAATAGACACATCATGGGAGGATATGACTGTCAGAAAGTTTATGTCAGGAGAATAAACTTATGGGAAAAGCTGGATATAGGGTCAGGACAATTTTAATTTGCTTTAGGAGGAGTGATACTCTCACATGTCTACACATTTATAGACAATCCTGAAGAAAGGAGGGGTTGAATGTACAAAAATTAATGAAAGTTATTTCTGAAAAGATAGAAAGGGCACAAGTAGAGACTTTGATTTTGTATAAGAGGAAGAAGAAAGTAGTGGAGAATTGAGGCAAAATTATAGGTTTAGAAGTGGGATACGCAGTGAGTATTAGTTGATAAATAGTATTTACTCTGTGAAACATGAAACAGGGGCATTAGCTGAGGACAAAAGTAAATTTGGCAATTTTGGTTCAGAAGGTACAAAACAGCAGCAGAGTAGTTTTGTTATTTTTTTTCCTTCAGCTATGCTGAAACTTGGGACTTTTACATTTCAGACACTAATAACAGCCCATTATTATTTGGCCTTCAATATAGTATATGAAGAAAAATAAATTGAAGAGAATGTAGGCATTACCTTTTCATACACACTCTCCTTCCCCAAACCAAATAATGCCAGAATCATTCAGTGGCAATCTAGTAGCTTCTGTTGATCCATCTTTTTTCCACTTCCTTTGGAGTTCTGCAGCAAAGATGTGTGTGTGTGTGTGTGTGTGGGTACATGCACACACACACACACACACACACACACAAGCACACACACAATATATATGACAACTGCACAAAGCACAAGAATTTCCGTAAGACTAATGATTTTATGCACAGTAGGGCAGCTCGTTATTTCTCACTAACAGGAAAAATAATAAAGATGATATTATGTTGTATACCTTATAATCCTGGAATCATTATTCTTAAAATGACCTTTGGTTGCTATAATTGTTCACACCCACATATTTCTGCTTTCTGAATACAAACCGTCCCTTTTTAAAAACAGGACAGCAGGTTGTACTTTGTGATATTCCATTGGCATCCAGTGTTGTTTCGTCAGCTGTTCACTATTGGCTTTATTTCATGGATTTCTTTTTTGGCCTAAAAATAATGAACAGGTGGTAAGGAGGTAAGAAGCCACGCGGGTGTTAATGTGGCATCACTTTCCGTAGAACAAGAGGAAGGCTTTTCAGAATTTCGAGCTGCCAGTCTACTTAGTTGGCACCTGCAGTCTAAACTGGAACACCATTTTGAGAGCAGGCATGTTGCCATCACAACAGAAGGTCACGAGTATTGACAGCCAAGTGATCATGTATGTACATCAGTTGTGGGTGTTGAAAGCAAGCTGCTCAGTTAAGAAAGTCAAACATCAGTCTGTCCAGAGCTCCCACAAATATTAAGAGGGATAGCTGTCTATTTCTCATGTTCTATTAATTATCTTCTTACTTGTGCTTTCATACAGTTACTTAGATTACTCAGGCTGAGAATTTGATATTGCAGTCGATAAAACTCAGAGACATAGCAGATGCCTTGAATCAGGAATAAGTAAAACAATTAACTTTGATAGCCAAAATATCGAAAAGCCTTAAATGTCACATATAATGAGTGGGCGTTCTGGGTAAATTACATGTAACATACTATTTTTAAATAGGATGCTTGGTGTGGTAAATTTATTCACAAACATCCCTCAAGGTTCCGCTAAATTAGCCTGGCTTATTATTTATTAATTTTGGGAAATCAGCACATTATTACAATTCTAGGAAATGTCTATAGACCATTGTATCTATCATTTCCCCCCTAAATAAGCTAAATTCAAATACTACCAATCTGTAACGCCATATTAGTCATCCAATTTCAAATGAATTATCAAATGTCATAAGACATACTGAAAAAAATATATATATGCCCTCTAATAACTTACATTCAAGTTTGTATAACAAACAATATTTTTATGGAAGAATAAATGAACGCATGTCAGAATGTGTAGCAGACAGACTCTAATTCGCCTCCCCCTGCAATTATCTCCAACTCCTGGTATCCACGACTTTGCAGAATTCCCTCTCTTTGAGCTCCCGCAGGACCTGTGACTTATTGTAACCCATAGAATATGACAAAGGTGCTGTCATTTTACTTCCATTATTGTATCACAAAACGGTGTAACTTCTGTCTTCCTAGTGGATTTGTCTTATTGCTTTTTGTTTTATGCTTTGAGCAAGCAATGGCCATGGTGGAGAGCTCTGTGTGGTAAGGAATCAAGGGTCACATCTGTCCCACAGCCTGCCGGGAGGTGAGAAGGACTTCTGGCTAACAGCTAGCAGAAAAAAAAAAAAAAAAAAAAAAAAAAAGTCTTCCACTCCAGAAGATTGAAAGAGACTGAATCCTCCAACAACCTCATGAAGTTGGAAGCTGATACTTCTCTATTCTAGCCTTAGTTGAACTCCCAGCATGACTGATACCTTGTTTGCAGCTTATCACACATCCTGAAGCAAACTACCAAATTAATTCATGCCTGGATTCCTTACTCCCAGAAAATACAATAACAAATGGGTGGTTATTTAAGCCACCGAGTTTGTGCTAATTTGTTACGTAGAAATTAGTAACTAATACAATATGTCTATTAATAAATTCATGAACAATTCAGGTAATGAAGGGATATGTATGGTCTGCAATGCAAGAAGAGTTGCATAGAGGAGGCTGTCTTTATAATGTTAGAATAGGTGTGGTGAACATTTTTTAAAAGGAGATGGGAAGGAAAATCATAGCGCAGATGGAAATACTGTGGTTAAATCAGACAGACTCTTGTTACATTGTTGCAGAAGAAAAAGGAGGAGAGCTGAAATTATCCATTTGAGTGTTTGGAGAGTTACTCTCTTACACTTTTATTTGTTCTTTTCCATGTGAAGTAAGTACATTAGTTTAAAGGGATAAAAGGAAAGAAAAAAAAAAGATATAGTTTGAAATGACTTGAAATTATCATGAGCAGTGAATAGAGAACTACATTTCTTGATCATAAAAAATAATCTGAGATTAAGAACTGTTGTTTTTAGTGCCTATGAATATATAGTATAGACTCTAGTATATAGTATATTTTATTTGATCTATCAACATTTAGTTGTGTGGGGGCAGGTTTAGAGAAGTTACATAGAAAGATTTTATACATAAATAGGTACTGCTTGGGAAGTTACAAAATGATGGAAAAGCAAAGTTAAAATAACTAAAAAGAAATGGTCTATGAATCTCAGTTGTATATAAAGAAAGATATAGCCTGTGATGATAAAAGGCTATGGTTAGAGATTGGGATATTTAGCACAGTAACTTCAATGATGCTTTACTTCCCAAAGATCCAGCATGTGAACATCAGATGGGTGACAAAAATATAATAAAGAAAGTTATATATAGGGGATTATAATATTTTTTATCAAGAATATGAAGACATCCTGATGGATTTAGAGGGATTCTGTAGGCCAGATATGAAGATGTTAGATGAATAAAGATAATATCTGTGAAAGAGGATGATTACACAGTGGAGAACTGGAGAGAGAAATATATCAAGATGGCATAATCAATAGTGAATTTTACAAGAGAATAAAGGAGAAATGGTATGGGAATAAGGAACAGAGTGATCTTATATTCTAACCTGAGTTATAATGGAACGTGAAGGAATAAAAAGTCTCTGAGCAGACTGATAAGGAAGCTATGTGCTCAGTTAAGAAATAGTCTTAGAAGCAACTTTCAGACAAACAAGAAAAGTTAAGAATACAGTTTAAGATATTGACATTGGAGCAGAAGATACACTGTTCATAGCAACAGTGTTAGAGGAATAGGAGAATGGAGAAGAAATGCATCAGGAAAAGGAAATTTAGAGGATTAAATAGAGGGATGAGAATAAACTGCAAGATTTATGCTCCAAGAAACGTACATGTTGAGCATTGTCCAAGAATAGTGATGAGTAGTAGACTTAATTTAAACCTGACATTTTCTTGCAGAACAGAGAGAATCTTTACACCTGATGAAATATAGCAGAAGCCTGGAAGGGACAGTCCAGAATTATGGGATGAAGTTGGACATTACTTTTCCTCAGTTAGTACTCAGGATGTCTCCAAGTCGCAAATATCTTCCAGGTATGACAGACAGTGGACCCATCCAGCCATTGTTCAACTCATCCTTGTTGGGGCAACATTCTGCCAGGTTGAATATATTGGTTCATCTTATTGGCCATTTGTCAAATGCTTGCATTATTAGCAAGAGATGTTACAGTGATAAGAAAATGTGCATTCTGTAAAATAATAATGATAATAATTACCACTGTGTGCCAGAAAGAATGACAAAATTGTGTAAGAAAATTCTAAAGCTGAAGGAAAAATCTGTGTAGTATATGCTTCTACTGCTGGAGATATGCTGCAACTTGATTCTTACAACGAAACCAAAATGGAATATAGAATATAGAAGAAAAAAAAAACATTAAGCACAAAATAAACAAACCCATTTTTAAATAAAAATTCATTTTCTGTTATTGTGAACTGAGAAAATACATATTTTCTTTTAAAAATGAGCTCTCTTTAAAGAAAGCTGATGGAAAAGTAAAAAAAAAAAGTAATTCTTAATTTATTCCTATAAAGGACAGAAAAAATGTTTTGAAGTTTTAAAAAATAATATAATATGCTTCTTTTTATTTTCATGCATCAATGTATTCATAAGTAAAAATGGAATTAAAATAGTACATACCTCACTGGATTATTGTAAGAAACAAATAAAATATTTTTAACTAGCTTAGCATTGGGCTGACATATAAAGGTGGTCATTTATTATTATCAGCATAGACGTGTACCTTCTCATTAAGCATTCTTCAAAGAATTCATGACTGCAAAAATTCCATCACATGGTTGTAGGTTCATTTTATATGTTAGTACCTCATGCTAATTTATTTACCTAATCCAGAATTGTTATACTTTTTAAATAGTGTTTCATGCTATTTTGCAGCACTATCCTATAATGCTTTTAAAAAAGTTAATTGTTTTTTAACTTAATTGAGAAATAACTGAGAAATGTAATTGTACATATTTAAAGTTTACAACCTGATTATTTTACACACACACACACACACACACACACACACACACACACATTCATTGTGGAATAACTACCAAGATTATTATAATTAACACATACATCATTGCATGTGCATTATTCTGATAACTTTAAAATTATTAAAACACTAATAAAAAACAGCTGAGCTATTGATATAATTGATATATCTAGTTTTCTACTTATCATGTTGAATTCAAAATAACATTTAGAATAGTCAGTTAAATGCATGAATCATGTTATTTAAAATATCCTTTATATTAGTAGATATTTTATTAAGTACATCAGGTATTTGATAAATTGGTATTTGGAACATGTGAAAGTTTAAGTTGTTTTACATGGCAAAACTGGGTTCTATTGACTGGCAAAAACAATGTCTACACTACAAGAAACTGGAGTGTGGATATTTTGCAATGTATGTTAATGGCAGATATATATGCGTTAGTAATCAGCGAGGCTTAGGGATGGATTAGAATTTGCAGAAGAAATGCAGTAGGGGGGGAGTGGGAGATGAGGGTAAGGGGGATCAAATATATGGTGATGGAAGGAGAACTGACTCTGGGTGGTGAATACACAATGGGATGTATTACATTATAGATGATGTAATACAGAATTGTACACCTGAAATCTATGTAATTTTACTAACAATTATCACCCTAATAAATTATTAAAAAAAAAAAAAAAGACATGCGGACCCTACCAGGAGACCTCCTAAAGTTATCAATGAAGAATGGAAGTATACCCAAGTGCAAGGTCTTAACCTTCCTCAGAAAACAGATATGAGTACATTTGTTCCAATAATACAGTAAATGGATAGTCATGACCCCAGAGTCCTATGTCATGGAGTTTGAATGTAATGATTTTTAGTTTGGAAAATATTCAAAAAATGACCGTGTGTGTGTGTGTGAGAGTGTGTGTGTGTGTATGTGTGTGTTTTAAATCAAAGAAATTCTCACTTAAATCCTTAGTTAAATGCCCTCATTTAAGCAATGTGGTTATGTTGAAACCTTTAAAATGAAGGATATAAATTGTACCCTCACATAACTACTGTATTTGATTGTTGGAAATATGCTATGAAATGCTGGAAAACAGTTGATAAAAAGGATTAAATTGCTTTTAGGATAATAAATGGTAATACTTTCTTTCAGTCAATAATTAGAGAGCAAGAACAATGGTGTGTTGAGGCCACTCTGTCATAGTGTGGGAAATGACACCATATAATTGGAATAAAGACAACTATCAATTGTTTTAATTTTAATAGTAGGGGTGTTTGAATTTGGCATTTCTGGGATTAGAATCACTATGAAATAATATTTGCAATTTCAAAAGGAGAATTATGTGTAAAACATAAAGTGAAAAATGTGTCTGATTTTTAAAGAGGCAGCATTTTATATCATGATTTGGAAAATTGAAATTCTGAACAAATGACAGGCTGTAAGACTATTACAGTCATTCAGCACCGAAATGAGGTAGGCTGGTAGCATTGGATTAGAGAACAATGGGTGAGGCTGAGATATATATCAAAAAAGCACAGAACCAACATTAATAACTTACTGCTATCAGAAATTCTGGTTTAGGAGAACTATGCAGTGCCAGATCATAACCATAAATTTCAGTACTCATATACACCGTTATTGTTATTACAATGACATTTTCTACATGCCTTTTTAGCGTCTACATATACAGGAGATAAGCTTTAAACTACTGTTTAAAGAAATTTGAAACGCTCTTTCAGTGAATTTGAAATGTCCTAAGGTATCTTTCAAATAAATAGTTGTGTATATCAATATTCTTCATTTTTGCAAATACGTTTTCTGGCTCAGGAAATGGACATATCTGTGGCAGCCAGGCTCTTCTCCCCCGGGATACTCGCACACATCAACCCTAGGCTGCTTTCCATACTGAACAGTGTTTTTCCACTCGGTTTAGAACCACAGGATGCTTTTGCTGGTTTCTGTGAGATTCTTTCCCACACTTAATTGAGAATGGATTTTGAAACTACTCTTTTTCAAGCTACTTATTTCTTGAGAAATGCTAGGTTAACAATCTAGACGATATTCACTAGGTGAATGGGTAATAATTTTATGGATTTACAAGATTAGCATCCGCAACACTATGATAATTAAGAGATGATAAAAGCATAGTGCAGCACTAAGTCAGCGATACTATTTTTATGGAGAGAAATTTTACATAAATGTAAGAGCTGATTAATCATTGAGTATTAATGTCGTCATGCAGATGTGTTGCAAATAGTACGTGTAGCAAAGTTTGCAGAAATAGAGAACGACATAAGTAATTTGGTAACTGCCCAGTTAGGTTTAAACATTAACTGACTTTTGCCAAATCTAGACCTCATTTCTTTGTTTTTCTGCTTCAGTGCTAGTCTTTTCTAATATAAAACAGTTCAAGAATTAATGATAATATTTGACATCAACCCCATTGATAAGTAGAATTAAGAGTGATCATATTCATCATTTTATTTTATTTATTAAAATGCAATGCTTCAGCATAATTTTAGAAAACAGCAACTCACTTTCAGTGGGATCTAAGATGGTTTCTAAGAAACTTTCCCTATAACATTCTATAAGAGTAAACATCAAATTTACATTTATCTTATTTCAAATTAGCATGATTTCCTCAGTTTATGTTAGGTGAGTTAACCAATTTCCTATTTTATTTTGTGATTATAAAGTGATTTCAAAAGGTATGTTTTAAAAATAAAATAATTCCTTAGGTTATCTAAATATAAGTAAGAATATATTTTTACATTAGCATATTCAAGTTAACCTTTAATAAAAATGAGACCACTTCAAAAAGCAATTTACACAGTTTTCCTCACCATGGAAAACAGATGACACTTATACAAGGTTGGACAATAAGTTCGCAAACTCATCCTAGAAAAAGTACTATATACCTCATTGGTGAATATCACTATGGTTACCTTCCAAGTACTCCCCTTGGAAAGTCATGCACTGATGCCAGCGCCTAGTCCACCCTTCAAAGCAATTTTGTAACTCTTTTTTCTGGATTGACTATCACAGCTGTCATGTTATTACCCTTGATGTCTTGAATGTTATCAAAATGTCTTCCTTTCAATATTTCCTTTATCTTTGGGTAAAGAAAGAAGTCATTGGGGGCCAGGTCAAGTGAGTACGGAGGTTGTTCCAGTACAGTTGTTTACTGGCTAAAAACTCCCTCACAGACAGTGCCATGTGAGCTGGTGCATTGTCGTGATGCAAGAGCCATGAATTGTGGCAAAAAGTTCAGGTCGTCTAACTTTTTCATGCAACCTTTTCAGCACTTCCAAATGGTAAACTTGCTTAACTGTTTGTCCAGTTGGTACAAATTCATAATGAATAATCCCTCTGATATAAAAAAGGGTTAGCAACATTGTTGCAAGAAGCTCTCAAACTTAACTCTCAGACCAAATATATGTAGTCTAAATAACCAGAGACACTAAATGTAAGTGTGTTATCCAGTGCTATACACTTGAAGCGTGACATTCTTCCTTATTCTTTTTCTCCTTCTCCTCATCCTTTTCCTGTTACTATTTTAAAAAATAATTGTGTGAAGTACTTTACATATATTAACCCATCTAATCCTCATAACCCTACAAGGTATATAATGTTTTACCAGCAATTTAGTAAAAGGTGAAAGATTTATACCATTTGAAAAGAAACTAGAGTATATACTAGCAATTTAGAAGGAGAGAGTGACTTGCTGAAGATCATCTTTATGATTATCAGAGCAGCTGAGATATGAACCCAGGCAGTTTGGTGTCAGATTTTGTTATGATCATGAATTTAAGAATTTTGTAATTGCATAATTAGAAGTGCATGGTGTAAAAAAATACTTCCTGATTATGCAAATCATGCTTCTGTTTGTCACACATAAAAATCCATAAAATACATGCAAATGACCATATTATTTCTCATGTATGAATGAAATATATGTTATGATGAAAATAACAGTTTTACTTTATTAAATAGTTAGAAAGCTAAAATTAACAGAATTAACTTCACTCTGCTCTGTAAATAACTTGATTTTGTAGGAAAGACATATTCAATCTCAGTTCTCTCCTTCCAAATCTCTCCCCTTATCTTTAAACAAGTTAATCAAAGCTATTTAAATTAAAGGGCAGAATTTTTAATTGGTATTTATCCTCACAACCTTTTAAAGATGTCTTATATATTGTTGAAATAGTTAAATGTTGTATAAAAATATTTTCAAGAATATTTATACTAAATGTATTAATCACTTAAGACATACTTATTATTGATGTTTATATTTTGTAAGTCACTAATGTTCACAAACAGATCAATGTTAATTGTCTCTTGATGAAACAAAACATGTCAGGAATGTATTTCTAAATTTGATTTTGTGAACTTTTACAATATGGTAAGTAAAAAAAAAAATATCTGGCAGTAAATGAGTTCTGAAAAAATAATGAACCGATCAAATAAGTTCAAACCTAATAAACAGTAATGATTCAATCAATTAAATATACCAATGGAATCATGAATAATGATACACAATAAAAGGAGGAAATATCTTATTCACACATTTTTTTTTCAGAAGTAAATTACTGAGTGAGATAGTTTGGGATTGATAAAATCATTGTATTAATTATGACTTAGTTTTCGCTGATGGATACAGAACCCCAAAAGAAGAGTGGCTTAAATATGATACTTGAGTTCTCTGTCAGTATTCTAGAGATGGAGAATCCAAGTCTTTTATGAAGGGACAGTTCACAAGGTAGTCCAGGGAACCACACTTCTATTATGGGTGTCCTTTGTCATCCCTAGCTTGTTTCCTTCATCTGTCTGATCAAGTTTACCTCATCTCATGTGTCACATAGTAAGGCAGAGGAAGGGGAGGAAAGCACAATTCTTCCTTAAGGAATATGTCAGAAACTGAACCTCATACTATTCCTCTATACCACTGGCAAGTCTGAGTCACGTTGCCACATCTAACATCTAATGCAAGGAATAGTGTGGAACAGAATCTTACTTTTCCAAACAATTGTATGACCAGTGCCTCCCAACTCCAAAATCAAATAAAAATGCAGTACAGAATAAAGTAAAACCAAAACTTAACAAATGAAAAATAGGTTTCTTAATATGAAAAACAAACGGAGAGAAAACTGGAATTGAGGGAAAGCTAGCAATCTCTGGGACCATCACCAAAACAAGCAGAGAAAATACCAGAACAAATGACATGTAATTTATGTGAAAATTCAACAGGATTAGTTTAATACTGTGTAGTGGCTTATACTACATAGGCATCAATACGTATTTTCTTTTCAATTAAAAATACTGAAAGTAGTCCTAATGTTCTGTTATTTTAGAAATTACTAATATTCTGAAATGTCTTCTAAAAATAAATGTAACATATGCATATATCTCAGACTTAGGAGATGTTAGAAAATTTTAGAAATAATAAAGTTGAAAAATTCAGCTAATACATATGTTGAAGTTAACAAAATTACTGATATGAAAGATCGTGTTTCCCTGAAAATAAGACCAGATCTTATATCGATTTTTGCTCCAAAAATTGCATTCGGGCTTATGTTCAGGGGATGTCATCCTGAAAAATCATGCTAGGGTTTATTTTCAGATTAGGTCTTATTTTGGGGGAAACACGGGATTCTCAAAGTGATGACAAGTTTTTTCTAAACTGATAACTTTAGTTGATTTATTTTTAGATAATAGAGTGTAATTGATCTTCATCATATGAAGCATGGTGAAATACAGAATTATGTGTTTTAATGTAAGTGTTTTATTAAATGATCAAAATAAAATCTAAAGTAAACTTTGATATAATGCACATATTAATTAATCAGTTTTAAGATAAAGTTATAATTCCATCTCCTATCTTGATAAAGTATGATTATAAACACGTATGTGTGCATAGTCTGATTCTTTACCACAACATAGGGGAAGACTACTCTGTAATACTCATGCTGAGTTCTATGTTGTTATATCAAAGTCACTGCGTATCAAGGTAACTTTCTCTCTGGTGCTTGTGTAGGAAAGACAAAGGGGATTTTTAGGGTGACCTGTTATGTGTCTTGATCTAAAGTAGATCATAAGGTTTTATAAATCCCTCAAAACTCATCATATTTTACACTTAAAATCTATTTATTATACTTTATGTTAATTAAACCTCGAAACAATGATTTCAAGGGAGCAAAACATGTAGTTTTATAAGAATTTGCTATCTCCTTCTATAGATTTAAAACAGTATTTTGAAACTCTGAGGTACTTTTCTCTTGAATAATATTATGTGAAAGAGAATACATGATTAACTATAATAAAAGATTTGAAAGAAAATGCTCAGAATAATTCCTTCATGATACTTAAATTCCATTAAAATCTTACTAAAATAATTTAAATTTTATTTATGAAAACAAATAGTAAACATATTATGAACAGCTTCTTAATGTAATAAAGCATTATTATTATATAACAGTATACCAAGTTTTATTGCTATAACAAAAGTGTTATTATAAAAAGAAATTATCTCTAATATTAAACCAGAAATGAACAAGTAGCTTAAGTTTTCTGGCATTGCTAATCAACAAACACTTCATATAATGCACATTATTAGAATTCTTCTCATATGCCTCAAATATGAATAGCCATGTTACACAGTAGGGAAATCTTTAAAAGGAATATTTTACCCTTAAAATTTTGCTGATCAAAAAATTAAGAATCTCAGGTTATAAGTTTATTTAATAAAGGTAATAAAAGTTTGCCCTGCATGACAGTATAAAGAAATGTAATATAATCATATTTCCTTGTAATGGTGATATATAATATGTTTGTGGAATCAATAAGTCTTGAAAATGTTCAAAACTATATTTACTTGGTTTTAATATTTATTATGGAGTGAAATGAAAACAATATTTTATAAACTGAACCCTCATTAAAATCCTTTCTCTGGAGGTCAATTCATGTGCTTGCCATGTAGGGGAAGAAAAACTATAATGAGACCCTTTGATAATTTCTGGAGCTAATTCCCTCTAGAGAGTCACAAGATATTTTTATAAATTGACTTTATACAGAAATATTCTCTATATTGCATTGCATGTTAACACTATTGATGCTTCAACAGTCAAAGAAACACCATCATATGAGAATAAAATATCAATATTTTAGATCCCAAAGAGGCTTCTACTTACATAGGTCAACCTTTTTCAGAGGTACACTGGTCACTCTGAGCAGAAACATAGATGGAAACTCACATCAAATTAACACCATGTTAAGTACTACATATTTCATTCTGAGTGAACTATGAAGCTATGGTGGGATTTTGAGCAAAAGAGACATCACTTGATTTATGCCTTGAAAAAAGTCATTGTGGTTATTTTTTGAAGAATAGATGGTCATCTAACAAGGGGAGAAACCGAGAACTTTATAATATCTTAGGAGAGAAGGGGCCAAGTATAAGACCAGGGAGGGTAATAACATAGTTAGCAAGAAATTAAAAGATTCAGAATATATTTTGAATGTAAAAATAATAGAATTTTATCAATTATCCATTCAACAAATATTTATTGAGTGCCAACTATGTGCCACTAACCTAAGCACCTGGGGCATATTAATTATCAAAACAAATGATAATCAGTATAAAACTATGAGCATTCTAGTGAAGAACACAGCAAGAAACTATGTAAATAAGAAAACGGATGTCATGTTAAAGAGTGATAAGTGCTGTGTAGGAAAATAAATAAGGGGGAGATGTGAAATTTTTATTTGGGGGAAGTTGGTTACAAATGAAATTATATAGGTAAGAAGCAGGTGGAGACTTCACTGGAAGGCTGACTTTTGAATGAAGACTTGAGTGAAAGTGAGAGAGCCAAACATGCAGATATCTGAATAAGGAATATCCAGGCAATTGTAAATGTCTTCAGTCAGAAGTACATCCACTATTGCATTGTGGGAGTGGGGAGAAGAAAGATACCAATGTGACTAGAGCATAGTGAAAAAATGGAGGGAGGGTATGAAAGAGAACAAGGGTTATAAGCCAACTCACAGATGGCCATGCAGATCATAAGTACCATAATAGCCACAGTTCTCCTTAGAAACACAACAAAGAGGACATAAATGAAGATGTATTATACAGAATTGGCTTACTTGATTATGGAGGCTGAGAAATCCCACAATCTGACTTCTGCATGGAGACTCAGAAAAGCCATTGGTGTGAATTCTAATCTGAGTTTGAAGACCAGAGAACCAGGAATGTCCCTGGTCTAAGTTCCAAGTTCAGGGCAGGAGAAGACCTATGTTCCAGCTCCAGTGGTTAGAGAGAGGGAGCAAGTTCTCCCTTCATTTATTCTATTCAGGCTCTTAATAGCCTGGATGATGACAACCCAAATTGGGGAGGGCAATTTTGTCTACCAATACAAATGTTGTAGTTTTCTACCAATACAAATGCTGATCTCATGTGGAAATGCCCTCAGAGACACATCCAGAATGTTTTGCTAAGTATCTGGGCATTCTGTGGTCTAGTCAAGTTGAGATATAAAATTAACCATCACTAGCTGCTTAGCTTTTTTTCTACGTGAGATAAGAAATCATAGGCGCCCCCACTCCCCACAAGGGGATCCATCAGGTGCCATTTGGGGAATAAAATGATAGACTAAAGAGGAGGGAAACTGGAGGGGAATTGGTGGCAGTTTGAAGCAACTGCCAAAAGTAAAACAAACCGGAAAGTATATATAGAAAATATAGACATCATAAAAATGGCAGTGAGGTGAGCCTCTTGAAATCTCCCCTAGAATTTACAACAAATTTAACAACTATAACTCGCAGCAGACAGGCAAGACTGAGAGGCACACAACTGAAATCATCTAAAGGTGGACAAATTGTGTGAACTGAGGAGGAGGGAAGAGAGAAGTGCGGAGACAGGGCTTCATAGGTGAAGGACATACACCTAGCTCGGTGCTCCGAGATCACTGCATTCCAGAACTACCACAGCTATAAGAGAGGGAAGAACTCAGACTGCTAGGGCTCCGCTGATGGCCCACATGGCTGAGGGAACACATTTAACATGGTTAACCCAAAGCTCATGGCAGAGACCTCGGAGCAAACACTGAGGGAAGAAGGCTGAGAGCAGTGGCATAAGACCTCACTGCTGAGCACAGAATGAAAGCCTTAGGCCCTGAGCCTAGCTGCCCCCTCCCTACCCTCCCAGAGCTCGCTCCATCCCCACCTGCCCAGTGCTAGAAGCAGAAGAGTAGCAGTGTCAGATAAAAAGAACAGAATAATTGTAGTTCTGAGAGCTGTGATCTACAGACATGGACTACCAGCACGACTAATTCCAGCAAAGGGGAGGGAGCTGAGGAAGCAGGACTGGATGTGGTGGTGGTTGCTGCCATTGTTCTGGGCTACCTCTTATAACCCACCCCACCCCTGTCCCTACTTACTTGGGAGTATCCCTACAGTAGTAAACAGAGCTGCTGAAACACACAAGCTCTGAATCTGGTGCAGGAAGAGCTTTGGAACTTCAGAAGCTCTCCATATCCCCCCATGGAGGTGGTACCCTATGACCCAGGTGAACTGTTCACAGAGGAGAAGCCTGCTTTCCAGGGACTCCCCCTATTGTGTGAGAAGTCAGAATAGTGCAGATAAAATATAACTCCACAGTGTGAGAGAGAATAAAAGGCTGCAATTGGAGAGAAAACAACATTTCACCAACAACTACTGGAAAACAAAAGAAAGATTTCTTTCTATTAACCTGTTGCAGACCCCACTCTTGTAGATGTCTAGAAAGAAAAATAATAAATCAGTAATTGCCAGGAATAGCCAAGGTAACAAGACAGCTCAGAAAGAAAATGAAAAGTCTCCAGAAAATGAACTTAAAAACATGGAAATATGTGACTTAAATGACAGAGAATTCAAGATTGCAGTTCTTAAAAAACTCAATGAGATGCAAGAAAACACAGACAGGCAGTTTAATGAACTCAGAAACACAATCAAAGAACAAAATGAACATTTTACCAAAGAGATTGAAATTTTAAAAAAGAACCAAATAGAATTTCTGGAGATTAAGAACTCAATAAAAGAAATGAAGAATGAAATAGCCAGCTTAGGTAGTAGAGTTGACCAGATGGAGGAAAGAATCAGTGACATTGAAGATAGAAATCTGGAAATGACACGGATGGAAGAAGAAAGAGACTTGAGACTTAAGAGAAATGAAAGAACTCTACAAGAACTTTCTGACTCCATCAGAAAGAGCAATATAAGAATAATGGGCATACCAGAAGGAGAAGAAAGAGAGAAGGGAACAGAGAGTATATTCAAACAAATAGTTGGTGAGAACTTTACAAACTTGTGGAAAGAACTGGATCCTCGAATCCAAGAAGCAAATAGAATGCCAAAAACCTCAACCCCAATAGGTCTTCTCCAAGGTGTATTGTACTAAAGCTGTTAAACAATTAACAACAAAGAAAGAATGCTCAAGGCAGCCAGGGAAAAGTAGATGGTAAGCTACAAAGGAAAGGGCATTAGATTATCATCAGGTTTTTCAGCAGAAACTCTACAAGACAGGAGGGAGTGGAATAAAATATTCAAACTATTGAAAGAGAAATTATGAGCCAAGAATAATATATACAGGCATGATATGCTTTAAAGGTAAAGGAGGAATAAAACCTTTCCAGACATACAGAAGCTGAGGGAATTTTCTAACACATGACCAGCACTACAAGAAATGCTAAAGGAGGCTATTCGACCAGCATAAATAGGGATAATTTGTGGCAACCAAAAGATAAAAGTGGGGAGGAAAAGGCCTGAACCAGAATATGGAATGGAGAAAGTAAGCATGCTGAAGAAAATGGAATACTCAAAATATGAAACTTTCTTTTACATAAACTTAATGGTAACCACTCAAAAAAAAAATTCAGAACTGAAATATATGCTGTAATAAAAGAAGAAACAGAGGGAAACATCATAAAATACCACCACACAGAAATAATACACAACAACACAAAGGCAAAGGAACAATGGAGACACAGACTTACCAGAAAACCAAAGATAGAATGATAGGAAATCCTCACATATCAATAGTCACCATAAATGTAAATGGACTGAACTCACCAATAAAAAGTCACAGAGTAGCAGATTGGATCAAAAAACTAAACCCAACCATATGCTGACTGCAAGAGACACATCTCAGCTACAAGGACAAACATAGACTCAAAGTGAAAGGGTGGAAATTGACACTCCAAGCAAATGGTATCCAGAGAAAATCAGGTGTAGTCATACTGATATCAGATGAAACAGACTTCAGGATAAAAAAGGTAACAAGAGACAAAGATGGACATTTCATAATGATAAAGGGGATTATACAACAAGAAAACATAACAGTAATCAATATTTATGCCCCCAATCAGGGAGCACCGAAATATACCAAGAAACTACTAACAGAACTAAAGGTAGAAATTGACCACAACACAATTATAGTAGGGGACCTACATACATCATTGACAGCTATGGATAGATCATCCAAACAGAAAATAAATAAATAGCAGCACTAAATGACACATTAGATGAAATGGACATAATTGACATTTATAGAGCACTTCATCCTAGAATATCAAACTACACATTTTTTTTTTTTTTTCTAGTATACATGGAACATTCTCAAGAATGGACCATATATTGGGACATAAAACTTGCCTCAACTAATTTTAGAAGACTGAAATCATACCAAACATATTCTCTGATCACAAGGCTTTGAAATTGGATATCAACTGCAAAAAGAAAGCAGAAAAAAAAATCACCAATATGTGGAGATTAAACAATATACTTCTGAAGAATGACTAGGCCAAAGAAGAAATCAGAGGAGAGATCAAAAGATACATAGAAACAAATGAGAATGAAAATACATCCAACCAAAATTTTTGGAATGCAGCAAAAGCAGTTTTAAGAGGGACATATATATCATTATAGGCCTATCTCACAATAAGAAAAATCCCAGATAAATAGCCTAACGTTACACCTGAAAGAACTAGAAAAAGAAGAAAAATTGAAACCCAAGTTCAGCAGAAGAAAGTTAATAATAAAAATCAGGACAGAACTAAATGAAATAGAGAACAATAAGACAATAGAAAAAATAATGTGACAAACAGCTGGTATTTGAAAAGATTAATAAAATTGACAAACCCTTGGCTAGACTCACTAAGATAAAAAGAGAAAAGACATTAATAAACAAAATCAGAAATGAAAGAGAAGTTATCACTGAACCCACAGAAACACAAAGGATCATCCAGGAATACTATGAAGGACTATATGCCCCTAAGTTCAATAACCTAGAAAAAATGTGTAAGTTTTTAGAAACATATAGCCTTCTTAGGCTGAATCATGAAGAACTGGAAAATCTACATAGATCCATCACCAGTAAGGAAATTGAATCAGTCATCTGAAACCTTCCCAAAAGTAAAAGTCCTGGACCAGATTGCTTCACTAGTGAATTCTACCAAACCTTCAAAGAGGATCTAATACCTGTCCTACTCAAACTCTTCCAAGAAATTAAAAAAGAGACAGTACTCCCTAACTCATTTTATAAGGTGAACATTAGGTGATATGAAAACCTGGTAAGGATAACACACACAAAAAAAAGAAAACTACAGACCAATAACTCTGACAAATACAGATACAAAAATCCTAAACAAAATTTTAGCAAATCAAATAGAATAATGCATTAAAAAAGATTATGTATCACGACCAAGTGGGGTTCATCCCAGGAACTCAAGGATGGTTCAACATACACAAATCCATCAATGTGATACATCACATAAACAAAATAAAGGACAAAAATCATATGATTATATCAATTGATACAGAAAAAGTGTTTGACAAGATGCACCATCTATTTATGATTAAAACACTTAATAAAATAGGTATAGAAGGAAAATACCTTAACATAGTAAAGGCCATATATGAGAAACCCTCAGTTAATCTCATAATTAACGGTGAAAAACTGAAGGCCTATACTCTACATTCAGGAACATGACAGGGCTCTCCCCTATCACCTCTGCTTTTCAACAGAGTTGGCAGTCCTTGCCAGAGCAATAAGGCATGACAAAGAAATAAAAGGCATCCAAATTGGAAATGAACAAGTTAAATTGTCACTCTTTGCACATGACTTGATGCTATATATATAAAACACTAAAGACTCCACAAAAAGCTACTAGAAACAATAAATGAATTCAGTACATTTGCCAGCTACAAAATCAATGTACAAAAGTGCATTGCATTCCTATATACTAACAATGAAATCTCAGAAAAAGAAATAAAAAAAAAAGCAATTCCTTTTGCAATTGCAACAAAAAGAATAAAATACCTAGGAATAAACTTGACCAAGGATGTGAAAGAACTATAGGCTGAAAACTATAAGACATTTTTAAAAGAAATTGAAGAAGACACAAAGAAATGGAAAGATATTTTGTGCTCATGGATTGGAAGAATGAATTTAGTTAAAATGGCTGTATTACCCAAAACAATATACAAATTTAATGCTATCCCCATCAAAACACCAATGGATTTTTTTAAAGAAATAGAACAAAAAATTCATCAGATTTGCATGGAACCACCAAAGACCCCAGATAGCCAAAGCAATCCTAAGAAAAAAGAACAAAGCTGTAGGTATTACACTCCCTGACTTTAGCTTGTACTACAGGGCAACAATAATCAAAACAGCATGGTATTGGCAGAAAAACAGACACACAGACCAATGGAATAGAACTGAGAAGCCAGAAATAAACATATATAAATATGGACAGATAATTTTAGACAAAGAAGCCAAAAACATACAATGGAGAACAGACAGCTTCTTCAATAAATGGTGCTGGGAGAATTGGAAAGCCATGTGCAAAATAATGAAACTGGATTGCTATCTGTTACCATGTACCAAAATTAATTCAAAATGGATCAAAGACCTAAGCATAAGACCTGAAACAATAAATTGCATAGAAAAAAGCATAGGTACTAAACTTATGGACCTTGGGTTCAAAGAGCATTTTATGAATTTGATACCAAAGTAAGGGGAGTAAAAGCTAAAATAAATCTATATCAAACTTAGAAGTTTGTGCACAGAAAAAGAAACCATTGACAAAACAAAGAGGCAGCCAGTAGAATGGGAGATAATTTTTGCAAACAGCACCTCCGATAAGGGGCTAATATCCAAAATATACAAGGAACTCATATAACTCAACAACAAAAGAAAACAAACAACCCAATTGAAAAATGGGCGGAGGACCTGAAGAGACATTTCTTCAAAGAGGACATACACATGGCCAATAGACATATGAAAAAATGCTCAACATCACTAATCATCAGAGAAATGCAAATGAAAAGCACAATGAGATATCACCTCACCCCAGTTGATAGAATGGCTATCATCGACAAGACAAATAGTAACAAGTGTTGGAGAGGCTGTGGAGACAAATACACTGTTTTTGGGAATGTAGATTGGTGCAGCCACTATGGAAGGCAGTGCAGAGGTTCCTTAAAAAATTAAGAATAGAATTACCATATGACTCAGCAATCCCTCTCCTGGGTATAGACCCAAAAAATCTGAAAACATGTATCCATAAAGACATGTTTGTTTCAATGTTCATTGCAGCTTTATTTATAGTGGCCAAGACATGGAAACAACCAAAATGTCCTTCGATTGATGAATAGATAAAGAAGTTGTGGTATATATACACAATGGAATACTATTTGTCAGTAAGAAAAGATGAAATAGGACCATTTGTGACAACATGGATGGATCTTGAGATTATAATACTAAATGAAATGTCAGACAGAAAAAGTAGAGAACCATATGATTTCACTGATATGTGGTATATAAACTGAAAACAACAAAAGAACAAGACAAACAAATGAAGGAACAAAAACTCATAGACATAGAAAATAGTTTAGGGGTTACCAGAGGGTAAGGGGGAGGGGGCTCTAGAAGAGGGTAAACGGGGTCTAATATATGGTGATGGAAAGAGTACTGACTCTGGGTGGTGAACACACAATGTGAGATATAGATCATGTATTACAGAATTGTCCACCCAAAATCTATGTAACTTTAGTAACAATTGTCACCCCAATAAACTTGAATTAAAAAAAAAAAAAAAAAGTAAAAAAGAAATTATAGCCCAGTGTTAAGAGATGTGGGCCAGAATGGTGACAATGGAAATGGTGAGATTTGGTTATATTCTTGATATGTTATGAAAGTAGCAGCTGATAGGATTTTCTGACGATATCAGATGACATGTGTAAGAGAAAAAAAGCAATAATAATTGCATCAATTCATTTCTTCTGAGGAACTGGAAAGTTAGTGTCACCAGTTGATGACATGAAAACTGACGGGAATTAGTTGGATGTCTTTTTTGTTTATTGGTGAAGAGGAATATTAATAGTTATTATTTGTACTTGAATTGAGATCATTATTAGACATCCAAATGAAGATGCTGAAAGACAGCTGGGTTTTTGAGTTTTAAGTCTGGAATTTGGAGAACAGATCTGGGCTACATAACTAATTTTGCAATTGTCAGTATTAGGTAACAATTAAATCTATAATACTGTGTGAGACCATCTAAGTAATGGATAGAAATACAGATTTAATGAAGTCTGAGTATTCAGTTCTGAATTACTCCAAAATTTAGATATTGGGAAGATAAAGAGTTTCCGCAAAAGGAAATTCATGGTGTGCCATTAAAAATTGATGCCATAGTTTATGTAATAAATTAGAAAAAAGTTAACATTTGAATTTGTGCACTGTTTAGATTGGGATGTCCTTTCTAATGTGTGGGGGGCTTGTTTAGTCGTTTGAATATCAGAATAGACCAAATAGGCTAACAGGGAATTTTTTTTTTTGGCTTGAGCTAGGACGTCTGTCTTCTCTTGTCCTTGGACAATGACTCACACCTTTGTCTCTCTTGCTTTTCTTACCTTCCAATTTGGGCCGGAACTTAAACCATCAGCTCCCCTGAGTCTCTAGCTGGCTGACTCTAGATCTTGGGACTTCTTAGACTCCATAGTCACGTGATCAAATTCCTTAAAATCTCTTTCTCTCTAAATATGTAACTTAGATAGATGATGATAGCTAGCTAGCTAGCTAGATAGATCTGTTGTTTATGTTTTTTTCTCAATAATTCTTGACTAATATGATAGAAATCTATAATTCTGGAAGGAAAAATTAAAAATCTTAAAAAGTGAATTATACTAACTGTATTTTTAGAGTCATAAAACAAAATAGTCAACATAGTTTTGATTGTCTTAAGGGAAGTAACACCCAGCTTTACACAAAATGAAAAATATTTCATCCCTATTACTGTGGGACTTTTTTTAAAGAAGGTATAATAAACTAAAATTGATTTTTTTTAAAGTGTTGAAAACAAAGTGGCTTTCATTTTTCAGTTTTCTACCTAGGGAATGATACAAAAAATAATTTAAGAGGAAATCTTATGAATGTATATGATTTCTCATCAGTTCTAGTTTTGTAAGAAAAGACTATTTTTATACCGCCTTACTACCAGTTTACTTACTCTATGAGTAACTAATGATAGCTAAAAACTCTCAGTACATGATTACCAAATTAGATTTTACCCAAACTAGACAAGGTGACAACACATAGATGAAGAACCAAATTAGGAAGTGGTGAGTGTTTTTTTATAGATCAATATAACAAATTAAAATTGTAGAAATGAGAATAAACTAAATATGTATACTTGTTTACTAAAATATATTGTATAACATTAATGGTGTATCCATCTGACTTTGTTAATCTCTTTATGAATGTAACATTAATTAGTTCTTATCATCATCCATTGTTATAAGTGCTATTAGTATTATCTCCATTATAGATGGGAAACTGGCACGGTTAGAGTTCATTAATTTGCCCAAAATAACAAAAATAATAAGTAGCATTTTAGGGTAAGTGCCCAGAATATACTATTATTTGTTGGATGGCCATCTTGAAAATTTCTGGAATAACTCTAATTTCTAACAATTGAAAGAGGATATATTGAAAATTTGATTAGTTTAGCCATTGATTGTAATATTATGGTAGATCCCCATTGCTTATTCTGGATGACAAAGCCTGAGTTCCAGTCCTGTTTCAACTCTTAAGCCTTATTTCATATTCTGCTTTGCCACCTCTCCTGACTCAGGTGCCTCACTCGTTTATCTTTTTTTTTCTTTTTTTTTTTTTTTTGTCCATAGTGGCAATACAGTATTTAGCCCCAATATAAAATAAAAATCTAATGAATAAATGAAACAGCCCACAGAATGAAGAAACTATTTCAAAGAGAAATGAGTAGATTTCCAGTGCTGAGTAGGAAGAACATACTGCATTATTTGATTAAAATGTACCTCCTCATCAAAACCTATCCAATCCTCCACAAATGTGCATCAATACACATAAAACACCGTTTTATATGTCCCCAAATTAATATTCAAATCTCAAATTTATTTATTACCAATATTGTATGCTAGGAGAGAAAAAGTTTAAAGAAAAAACAAAAACAAAATTTAAGTTTCCGTTCTACTATGACCAATAGTTTATTCAACATAAATCATAATAATCTGCAAACCTGAGACTAGTTTGCAAATGAACCCATAAAATTTTAAGTTCTGATTATATACGATTTGCTTACAAGAAGAGTAGCAGGTGTTATAATTAAAAACACAGAATATCTGTGTCAGAAGGACCGTGGTTCAAGTTTTACCCTTCCCTCTAATAGTTGTAGTGGAGAAGATACTGATATTAACTTTAAAACAAATTGTGTTTCTAACACTCAGTATGTATTTTATGCCTAAACATGAACATCAACTATTAATTAGCAAAATAGTTGATATGCAAACTTTAGATTAAAATAAGTAAAATTATATGCTAGAGATGTGTATATTATTGTGTACAATTCCATTCTTTAACTCCCCTAATTACTGTAACTAAGAAATCTTCCATTCTTTGTTACTAAATTTGCATACTAGAAACTTTCTGAGTACCATGCATTTGAGTAAGGTGGAGGCCAGTCTTCACTAAATCAATGATAAGGGTGATTTTTTTTTTTTTTTTTAATGTGCTTATGTATCTAGCACTAGCATGAAGGCAGAGTGCTAAATGGATACATGTTGACTGAAGTGGGAATCATTGTGTCAACATTTAGGATTGACTATCCTGTCTGCCACATAAGAAAACTGTCCAGAAAAAGTCAGGTCAATTTAATGATATTTGGATTCAAATCCTGTCGCTGCTCAGAATGAATACATGTCATACAGTACACAAACTAAGAAAATCCAAAATACAGCACATAACTAACAGTGTAAAATCACCTCATTGCCCCCTACACAGCTATTTGTTGACATTTATATTAAAGCTTTGAGCTATTTTAATATGGTCTCAATTTTAGGAAATTTTATATGAATTTGCATCAATCAGATTGGTAGTTTTACTAGATCTCTGAGTATTTGCCTTCTGTAAATTTAATGTATGTTACATCTTCCCGGATCCAACAATTGTACAATTTAGTGGGTTTCATAGTGAACAATTGCACAGAATGTTTGAAACTTAGTTTCTATCAAACAGAAAACAAATAAATTTGAAAGCAAATGCATGTTCCACTTATTAGTCTTTATAATTATCCCAAATTTATAGTACTGTTTTCTGTAACAAGCTGAAGTAAAAAAAATAAAAAAATAAAAAATAAAACAAAACAAAAAAAAGAGCTTTCCATCCATTATTGGAATTGTAATTAGGTATAACTGTACTTTTATAACATTTGATAAATCTATCTCCCATATTAAATAGACTAAGAAAGTAATAGGAAGGAACACTGGGGCTTTCCCTTGGTTCTTTGAAAGATAATGTCAATAATTTAAAGAATGGCTACTCAGATTCAGATGATGTGAAATTGTATCAAACACTATTGAGACAACTGTTCCACTGAGTTATATGTATAATCAGCACAACATCTATTGTCACTATTCATCTTTTTTGAAGTATGGCATTATTCTTACTTTGTTGTGCTTTTAAAATTTGCCACACAAATCTTAAAAAAAAGGAAACATTCTATGAAATGCCACAATATTACCTTTACTTTTGCCTTCATTATCTGAAGATAATGAAAAGAAAATAGTATCAGATGGTCTAAATGTATTAATTCACTATATAATTTGATAAATTAAATATATTTTCCATGACAATATGATCAGAGACACCCACTCTCACAAACTAGTTTGCATAGAATACAGAAGAGGCAAAAACTAAGTATTTCTCTCAGTGATTGCCTTCTCCATTCCCAAGTGTAGTTGTATCTTATGGAGTGAATAGGAAAAATTTTAGTTGTGTATATTTTTTATATTAAGGTGTATGCTATAAATGGAAGTGCATAATTAACTTCTTATGTGCTAGTTGTTTGATAAATAAAAATAATTACACATAAAGTATAGTTATAAGTATAGCTATAATCCTTAACTATTAACTCTATCTTGTTAAAAAAATATCAAAACATCTCATGATATATGAGTTTACTCCACCTATTTTTTCTAAGCCTTTTGTTTCCCTTCAAACTGATTTATTTGCATACTATTTTTGTTTCTATTCTGTCTAGGTAAGTTTCTGAAACAAGGAGGAAAAGCATATACAATCTAAGTATAAGAAATAAGCATAGACTGTTAGGGACTTTTGTCGTTTATATTATCTAAAATTCTTTCATATTTATTTTGACAATGTTTTGGAAAACTCTCAATACAGTTCAATGGGATATACCCTAACCTCCCCTCTACATAGACTTAGCCACTGATTTAATTCAGGTAGTTTAATTATATCCCTTTGATTCAGGAAAGACTCACACATTTGAGCCCCTGAAAACAAGGGCCAGGACTTCTGCTTGGCTGATCAGAGAGAAGTTCTCTCCCCCTCTGAAGAGCAAAGATGTAAGCAGATCAGCCTTTGTGTGATCTCAAGACGAACCTCTGATACGGATGGAGGGGATCTCACAGGACCCAGAGGACTGGGCCTTCAAGACATAACAAAGAATGCTATAGACAGAAGCGGGGTCTTTGGTGGTGTTAGTAAGGAGATTATTAAGTCAAATTTTGTCTTCTTCCTTACATATGGAGTTAGCAAAATGTATCAAATGTTTCCTTTTTGGTTAAAGCAGTTTGAGTTGGGATTTTTTGTCACTGGGAACACAGATATCTGCCACAAAGAAATAAGCACAAAATTACACTGTCCTAGTCTCTCACCTTGCACTCTAGGGTTGCTTTCTCATACTGAGTGAGAGAATATATGATCTATAGGTATGGAACACTTCATCTTAAAGTATTCTCATTATGAAGACTTACTTTCATACATCATGCCAAAAACAAAACAACAAGTAGGAAAACAAAAATACCTCTGATGTTCTTTTTCTGTACAGCTGCTTTCTCTTTACCTAATCAAATGCAAATTTTGAACTGATAAGTTTTTTCTCTTCACTTGGCTGATAGGAATCTCAGAACCATATTTACAGCATACGCCAACTACATAAACATGGTGATCATTGAACTTACTTTACTTTGTGTTCAACATGTAAATAATACCCTTATTTTCCCTCATTCTTACTTATCTTTGTTTTAATTCTATTTCATTATATGGATCTGTGTTAAGTAACTCAACTATTCTTAATACTGAATTGGACTAACCATAAGAAAATAACAAAAAGGAAAAAAAATCACCACAAAAAAACACCACAGACATTTGTCAATCTCTTAGGATACTGTGGATTGTAAATGAAAACATTAGATTGCATTATTTTCTGAAATAGGAAAAATACATTGTTTTCCTCAGGAAGTTTAACGATGAGATAAGATTCAAGTTGGTTCAGTCATTAGTTTTACAATATTTTCAAGGATTTGGGTTCTTTAAATATCTTAATTACGCCACCCTTAAATTTGGTTTCACTCAAGTATGTATAGCAATATGGCTGCAGCAATTCTGGCTATCTCATCCTAACGTGGAAAACCTAGAAAAGGAAAAGGACAGTCGTTTCTGCTGGATATTTTATTGGAGAAGTAAAACATTTTATCAGAGGCTGTCTCTCATTTCACTAGCCAGAGAGTTCAACATTCACAACAGACAAGTTCATGCAAAGGAAATTTAATTATCACAATTTTCTTAGAATTCATCACAGGTTCTATAGTAATTGAAACATTAAACACAATGCCCATCCTCACATGTTTCTCACTTTTTAAATTTATTTTATTGTTATTATTATATTTTCACACCTACTAAAACTCTGTTCTAAATGATAAGGATTTGATGTTCTGAAAATAAGGATTGCTTTTAGAGTGGAGGCATTTAAAATATTACCATTATTTTACACTTTGCAGTACATCATCAGTACATGTTACTTGTTAATTCAAATAACAGTTTCAAAGCCTACAATGTACCAAGCACTGTTTTCTTTTTCTATCAATAGATAATTATGTGATAGGCCATATCTTCAAGGAGACTACAATCTTAATTAAAAAGTCATTTCAAAACACAATTTTGCACTCCAAATTTATGTCAGGAACTGTGCTAAAAATTGGACAATAAATATTTAACAAAATAAATATTGCCCTTGAGAAGTATGTTAATTCAAATTTCCTACCAAAAAAAAAAAAAAAAAAAAAAATCCCAAACTCCTTACCATGTTTTATAAGATTGTAGTAAGTTATGCTAAAAAGTTTGCTCCAGCAGTAGCAGTGTGGAAGTTGGACTGGATATGAATGAATGTGGAGTCAGAAAGCTAGTTTAGAAAGTAAGCCAGTCAGAGAAAGACAAATACCGCATGATTCCACTGATAGGAGGTACCTAAAATAGTCAAATTCATAGAATCAAAGAGTGGAATGGTGGTTGCCAGGGGAAGGGGCAGGGGGACAAAGAGAGCTACTAATTAATGACGTAAAGTTTCATTTAAGCAAAATGAATAAGCTCTATAGACGTACAGTACAACATTTTACCTATAGTCACAATACCCATCCTATGCTTCAAAATTTATTAGAAAGATAAATATCCTATTATGTCTTCTTACCACAATAAAATAAAATTAGTAAAGCAAAAACAAAAACCTCCCATATAGATCCCAGGTGAATATCATTGCACGTTCCATTACACTGATTTATAATCCATAACCTGTAACTTCTATGGCGATAACAAGCAGCCAGTGCCTGGGCCCATAGATATATGTACACACGCATGTGCATACTCACAGACCCACATATATTTGCACAATCATCGACTTTCAATAAGCCACCTATACACAGCCTCATGCACACATACACACATGCACAGGTACATGCATACTCTCACATATTTGCACACACATTCATAAACACTATGCACTCACACCCACATGAACACACATACACACGTACACACATTTGGACACACTGAGACATGCATTCACGAAAGCGCGTACATACACATCTAGCAAGTGTTATGAATAAACGAGCCCCTACTATTGGATCCACACAATGTTATGAGTTAAGCATGACTAACTCTATTGTACATATGAGGAAATTAAAGCAAAAGATCTTCTTTGAAGTCACACAGTTAGCAAATGGTAGGATATGTCTGATTCTCAAATGTGTACAGCTGTTAGTAGAATTAGAAACAAACTAACTCATTGTGTCATGACCTCTTAAGGATTTCATTAATCATAATGTAATTTTAGTTAACAAAAGTCAAAACGCATTTATTTGAAACCTTTTTCCATTTAATTTCTGAACTGTGCATATTTTGTGAAAAACTTACACCAAATATTTGTGATTCATTTACACCAAAGTCCTCTAAACATTGTTTCTGAAAGGTATCTGATATTTAAAAAACAAAACAAAACAAAAACAAAAAAGAAAGGCTTTTAAATTTTTCAGGGAGATTTTTTCATGCTTCATATTTTATTAAAAATTGATAAAATAATTATCCCAAACATAGGGAGATTTAGTTATGTTTGAGATGGCTTTTCCTGTACTTCTGTTTTGAAGATCATTTACTATGCATACTCAGTTATAGAAATAAAAATAAGTTGATTTCTGTAAAAAAATAACAATGTAATAGACTACAAAAACTATGGTGTGGATCTAAAATAATAATAATGATAAATCTATTTCAAATATTTGCCAGAGAGGAGTTTTGATCAGAGCAAGAATATTTTATTTCCATTAAGCTGTCCCAAGATGCTTCACTTACTTCAAATTGGTCCAGTTGGTCCCTCCTGGATGAGTACTCTGGTTCCTAAGGCTCATTGCTATTTGAATGTTCCCTGCACTTGAAGTCACCTAAAGTTGTGTTTGTCTTGATGCTTTTATGCAAGAATAGAACCTTAGAATATAACATGCCTGATGCGGAGTCTTTGAGATCTTGGAGGAGGAATGTTAATGTACTCGGTGACAGCAAGTCCAGGAATTTCTTGTCCACCTTTTTGGAAGAAGCATGTCTCTTTACCAAGATGTTATTTCCAAGGCACATATTGGGGAGGAGTTCACTCCTTCCTTGTATACACCATACCCTTGAACACTTGGAAATCCTGTTTTCCTGGGCTCCAGGAACAAGGAGCATGGTTCTAGGAATACAAATTGCAGGAATCTGAAGATAATCTTGCCAGGATAATCAGTTTCAGGAAAGGAACAGAATACAGTAAAATCTTGTGAGTATTTACCTCATCTATGTAATTTGATTGTTATCCTGAAGTTACAATGTAATTAAAGTTTTTAATCCATTACATTGAATTGTGAAAAAGAAATCAGAAAAAAAAAATAAAGTAATTGACAAGAGTAAGCTGAAGTAACTTAACAAACTTATTTATTCCTCGTAGAAAAATATCCATATATCTGTCTCAAAATCTTCAATAACCCTGTTGATTTTATTATTTCATGTCTATGACATACTAACCAGAGTATTTGCTATAAATTTGTAAAATTTGTAGCAATTTTTGTAAATAAAATTCTATATTTAACCAATGAGTCATTGAGTCAAACATTTTGGGCTGTATGACAGCCCACGTATTTTATCCTAGTGAAGAAACCTCACTTTACTAAAACAAAAATATAGTAAGTGAAGTGCTACATATACCAAAAAAATCAGGCTGTATGTGACACACACAATTTATTTTCAGCAAGAAAGCATTTGACCATTTTGTACCTATAAAAGGTCCTCTGGGAGAAATTAAATTATTGACCGTGAGGCACTTATTTTTAAATGGAAGAGTGAATTTACCTTCCTAACCATTAATCAAAGACAAGCAGGTTAAACTTTAAAAGAAATACATCCAAAGCAAACCTGAAGATTGAAGTCATCCCAACTCGGCATTCTACTGTTAATATAAAAATGGCCTTGCCTGTGTGTAGTTTGCCTTAGATACCAGCTCCAGTAAACTGGCAAGGCCATCATCATAAACAGTGACAGTAGGAAATTTGATTCTTCATCTTCTCTCCAGACTATTTTGTTGCAACCATCCAGTTTCATCTAAAGGCATATTTCATCTCTTGGATGAGGAATGAATTAGAAAGATGTCTCTTTCTTGGCCGTATCAGAGCATCTTAAAAAAATAAATGAGAGACACAGAGACAGAGAAAAGAAAGAGAGGGTGGGAAGCAAAAGAGAAAAGGAGAAAGAGAAAAGAGAAATAGTTCGAGATGAAAGCTAAAGCGTAAATGAAAAGGCAGATAACTGAAGTATCTATAAATAAACATATATATGAAAAATGTATAATTTGGTATGGATGGGTCACATTATTAAATATTGTTAAGTGACATAAGATAAAGCATTGAACATGGGCCAAAAAATTTGCAACTTGAAGAAAAAACAAAGAAACTCATATGATATAAAATAAATTGTCATTTAAAATTCAAATAATGGAAGGAGATTGATAGAATTTTTAGTTTTATTAGTTCTTCAATTCATAGTTAATTTTCCAGAAACTTCTGACTTCTACAAGAAAGATCTTGATTCCTAATAGAAATGTTACTGACCATTCTCATTTTACACCTATTTTAAACAAGTGAAACATTTCATAATTTCTATTCAATCTCTCTCTCTTGTCTTTTTCTTATTATTTATCTAGTTTTGAAATGTTCTAGCTCTCTATCTTTTGTTTCTATTTTGATTCACTTTTGCAATAACCAGATGAACCAGCATTAGGTTTGGTAAATGAGGAAACCAGGAACATGATGGTATATTAAGTTTGTGTTGACCAATCATGTCAAACATACATACTAGATAACATTGTCTTAGTGAACATGATACGGTTAATTACTAAGAGATTGGAAGATTGGGATGATCTAATCAAAACAAAAGTTAGGGAAGTTATAGTCTAGTTACAGTATTATACTGCAAACTCTGATAGGGATAATTAAATATATCAGTAAGTAGGAAATGTTAAGTTATTAATACTGAAATGAGAAAATTATATTCATAAATACACACACCAGGACTCTTCAGCATATTCAACTATATGCCATAAATATTGACAAATAAATAAATATTGGGATTCTGTTGACAAAAACGCCAATTCTTGACATTGTGCTAAAGAATTCAGATTTGTCCTTTAGGATCTCAAATAATATAATAAACTTGGGCTAATAAATGTTATGAGTAGAATACAGGCAAAGCGGTGAGAACAAGGTAATATTTACTTTGAATAGTTGTTTTGAAAGAATGAGTGAATTGCAAGCTACTTACTGTAATATATTACCATTGGAAAAGAAACATAATAAAAGCAGGTCATAAAGATAAAGAAAACATGAAATTTTACTGATTATCCTAATCATAATCTTCCACCATTAGCTTCATTGTAATGTGTTATATGTATGAAAACCAAAAAGGTACAGCTTAATTCCAGCTTGAATCCCAAAACAATCTTTCATGTTTTGAATTTTCACAACCTTTGAGCTAATGAGGTGTTACAGTGCAGTGACCTTAACTGTAAGGAGAGAATGAGCAAGTTCTCCACTGTTTTTATAGTTTCTATAAAATGCACGGGTGTTGAGTCATTCAGATTATTCAATCTGTTTTTGTTTTCTACGGAAAGTGCCCATTGATTTATAAAAACTCCAGGGTTCCTCCTGTTTCAGTCCTGATCAAGAATTGCTTACTGTAGCGTTTGCTTTGATTCTATGTGCTATACCATATCTTTCCAATAAATTGCTTTGCTAAGGATAGCCTGATCTGTTTCTGTGGCTTGTAAACAAATAATTCAAAAAAGACACAGACACAGATTATTAGTTATCATTGATCTAAGAAACTGATAAAAGAGTCCTCCTCATAGTTCTGTATAAGCAATTTGCTTGGGGAAATCAATGCATTCCTTTACCTTAGGCATAAATTCAGATTAAAAAGAAAGCTGGTAGGAAAGTGAAAGATCTTTATCCCTTTTAAAATTATGATGATAAACAATCAATTTTCTTGTCAAATGACTATGTAGGACAGTTTTTTATAAATCTATTATTTTTATTGACATAAATTATCTTGTAGAATACAACAATAAGCCACGGCTATGAATACAATTTGTGAGCTCTTGGAAGGTAAACATAAATACTGCATAATATTTGTACCTACCGAGTTTCTCCAAAAATAAGACTGGGTCTTAAGTTTTTCTCCAAAAGACACAGTAGGGCTTATGTTCAGGGGATGTCATTCTAAAAAATCATGCTAGGGCTTATTTTCCGGTTAGGTCTTATTTTCGGGGAAACATGGTAATACCTCACTCGCTCCTCAAGTCTTTGTCATTTCCTCCCCATCTTCATCCCTAGCAAGCAACCTTGTTTTTTTTTTTTTTGTTTGTTTGTTTGTTTGTTTTATTTCATCGTGAAAATCAAAGTGTACCAAAGGGCATTACTACAAGCTCTTATTTGTCCATTTACCCATCTACTTATCTCTGTCTCCATAGGCTCTATCTTTTCTTTTGCTACTTTAGCATGGCTATCCATATTCTTCTACTCATGGGTTAGATCTCAGACCCTCTGATATCATTAAGGCCACTGGTGTAGCATCTTTTTCTCTGTGGCTGCAGCATCAACTTCCCCCTGTCTATTTCTCTTTCCCAGCTGAAGACAAGCATGCTTTTATTTCTGCCATCTTAAATAAATAAATAAATAAATAAATAAATAAATAAATAAATAAATAAATAATAAATAAAACATTCACTTGACTTTATTCCCCCCATTAATCACTAATTTATTTCTTTACTTCCCTTAACAGAAAAGAGTTTCCTTTACTTGCTACTCTCAATTGCATTTTTTCACTTCTCTCCTGAACCAACTCTGTTTTAGCTTTTGACCACACCACGCCACTCAAACAGTTCTTATCAATGTTGCCAATGACCAGTTTCTAATACCTAATGGTCAATACCCATCCTCTTCATTTGTAAGCTACTAGCAGAATTGAACACAAATCATCAGTTAATGCATTTTCTTCTCTCATCTCATGAGAACCACTCTCCTCTTAAAACAGCAATTGCTTTTCAGTCTCTTATTTTTAGTTTCAGCTCTTTGCTCTGACCTCTTTACCCTGGAAGTCTCCAGTGCCGAGTCCTGGGATCCTTTATTTTGCATATATGCTATTGTGATATCAACCAGCTTCAAAGCTTTCAAATATCTACAAGATTCCCACACATACCTCTTATGTGGAACTACACCCAGAACTCAGATTGGCATGCCCGATTGCTTCTTATTCATCTGTACCTGAATGCCTACCTAAAATGACAGGTCAACCTAAAATTGAAAAAAAAAAAAAAAAAAAAAAGCTATGCTATAAACTTTCTTCCTAAACAGGCTTATTCTGCCATCAATCCAACTTTAATAGCAACTTTTCTTTTGTTCTTAGTCCTCAAAATTTCAGACACGTAGATGACTCTTATCTTCCTCTCACATCCCATATTTTATATTAGTTTAAAAGTTCATCTGGAGTCTTCCACATTTTCCCACTTCATCTGCTATTGGCCAGGTCCAAAATACTAAAATCTCTATTATTTCAAATAGTTTCCTAACCAGACTTCCTTCTTCTATCCACCTTCTCTTTCTCATTTCAACAAAGTGATAATAGTAAGTAAAACTGTGAAGACATACACTATGTCATAGGTCAGACTTCTTAGTAAGCAGATTCTAAAATGAGACTCAATGTGCAGTATGATTGTCAAGGTACCTTTCACATTAATACCTGTGGATGGGAGAGAAAAGAAAGAGAGTGGGCAGAGAGAGAAGGCAGGATGTGAGGAAGACACAGTGATAGATGGCAAAAAACACTAGGAGCTTTGAACCTGAAAATACATTTTAAGTTTGTTACAAATTGTCCCAAGTTGAGCCTAAAGGGCCATTCCTGTGGGCTGTACCCTGAAAGGACATTAACTTGGGCAAGGATGCTCTTTGTAGCTGTGGAAGACTCCAAAATATCTGAAAGGTAAAGGCTGCCTGTCTATTACTAGTAGCCTAACAGCTGGGCAACAAGACTTTCAAGTATAACATAGCCTGTACATCACTATGCTCATTGCATCTGAACATGGCACACCTGCTCAAAACCATCAAATAGTTTCTTCATTTCTTTCAAAATTAAAGCTGTGGGATTTACAATGGTTTTCCAATGTTTATCAAATATGGGCCTGCATTGGACCCTGGTATCCTCAGTTATGGTTCAGCAGGTCATTCATGCCTCTCCAACATTTACTGTCCTCTGTACTCTTTTTCAAATATGCCAAACACACTGCCACCTCACAGACTGTGCAATTCCTCTTCCCTCTCTCCCCCTTGAACTGCACTTTCATTTGCTCATCTCTTTCATGACTGTACTTATCATGCTGATTGTATAAAAGATTAAGCTCACCCAGCTGTAACTTTCCCTCTCCTAATTTTTATTTCTACACACACACACACACACACACACATTTTGTGAATTGTCTTATTATTATACTAGAGTTTAAACTCTAGGAGGGCACAGCTTTCCTTTTTTTTTTTTTTTAAAGTGCAGGATGGTTATCATTGCACCAGTGACTAGCATCAAGTCTTCATTCTGTGAAGATGTGTTAAATTTAAGAGAAAATATTGAAAAAAAATAGTCTAAAATATCATGACTAGAAAATTAATGGAAATATGAAATTAGATTTTCTGTATCCTCTTACAAAAGCTCATCCTTTCCACCAGTCGATTTATTTTTTTTTAATTAAATTTATTAAGGTAACATTGGTTAATAAAATTACATAGGTTTCAAGTGTACAATTCTATAATACACCGTCTATCTATCACATTGTGTTTACCACTCAAAGACAAATCTTCTTCCATCACCATGTATGTGTCCCCCTTTACCCTTTTCTGTCTTCTCTCATCCCTCCTTACCCTCTGGTAAACACTAAACTGCTGTCTGTGTCTATGAGTTTTTGTTTGTTTGTCTTGTTCATTTGTTGCTTTATGTTTTATATGCCACATATGAGTAAACTAAACTAGTTTGTCTGATATGTTGACGGTTCACTGCCTTTGCAATTTTATTAGAAAATATCACCATAAAATTAATTTATTGAAGGACATACTGAATTTTTGCTATGAGCAAGATATTTTGCAAGACACTGGAATGAGGGATGATTTTTGTCTTTATAATCATAGTGTTTATAGTAAGGTGGTGAGGGAAACATATGTCATAAGTTTATAATACTAAGAAGTACATATATTAATAAAGGACTTGGTGGACAGATAAATAGATGGCTGGATGAAAAGATAGATGATAGATAGATAGATAGATAGATAGATAGATAGATAGATAGATAGATAGATGTTATAAAGGGAAATAAAAAGACATGCGTGAAGAAAATATTTTTTCTCCTGAGTTTTCACCATGAAATAAATTATTAGATTTTCATGTTCTTTCAAAATGCAAAACAAACAATTTATTCCTTGAAAATGAATGAATAATATCTGAATAGTGAAGACAAATGATAAAGATTTCTACAAAACTTTAAAATTCTAATTTCATATTTAAAAACAGACTAAATGTATGTTTAAGGTATTCAATATAGATTTCTGGCTATAAATGGCAATTATTATTAGCCTCTAGTAAATATTATTCCAATAACTATTAAAATATTCATGAATACCATGAATAAGAGGAAAACATACACACACACACACACATACACACACACACTAAAGTTTGTATTTGATCTATGTTTAGATTCTAGGATACAGTTTAACTAACTATAAAACTCATAAAACTTCAAAAAGCAATTTTAAGTTCACCACAGCAAAGATTTAAAAAACAGAGCAAATCAACAAACTTGCAGGATATAGAAAACCTCTTTCTCTCTCCCCAAATTGTTACTTTTAAATTGTAGGGTTAAACGATTCAGAAAAAAGAAAAAAAAGATTTATACAGCTATCACTCAGCTATATGGGAGCTTCTTTTTTAAATAGCTAGAATATCTTGAGCTCACATCCTATGACAGATTGCTATGTAACGGCTCCCACATCTCTGGTGTTGGTAAACAAAATTGTGTAACTCTGTGCTGAAAAAATAAGTATTATATATGATAACATAAGAATTAGTTTTCTGGTGAGCAAGGTGACCTGGATAATCATGCTAAAGGAAGACAAACAATTATCAAAATGACTGTAATTCCATATACTAAACATGTCACATGCTAAATTATGATCATTTATTTACTTTTTAAATAGACCTTAGAAAAGCAAAGATAACTAAAATATCCATTAGAGATAAAACAATTGTTTCTTATTTTTGCTGTTTTATGGCTAAAACTTACTTGGGAATAAAGTAAAAACATGTAGTGATGGAAAGCAGCTAAGTTGTAGTGATTAAAAACATAAGCTCTAAGACATTTAGTTCTAAATCCTGGTTGTAGTTCTACCTGCATGAATTTAGGAAAATTAGTTAGCATCCTTGTACCACATATTCCTTATCTGTGATATACATATAATAATTATGTCTAACACATTGTGGTGTCAGGGAACTTAAGATATTAATTGAATGTAAAGTGTTTTGAATAGTCTCAAGTAATTCATAAGCTCTCATCAAATGTTTATGTTACAAATATAAGAAAACTTAGGGATGAAATGATTCCTCCTTGGTTAAGTAGGGTTTGTCAAGGAATTGTGGTAGATCAACCAGACAATTGTGTTCCAGGCCTAGAAATCAGATGGCAATTTGAGAAGCATTTGTATAGATGAGAGTAAGAGGGTGTGATAAGAAAATGACTCACTACTCGATGGAACTGGGAGGAGGGGGAGAACATGAGAATTTCAAGGTGCCTCCTATCATTTTGCTTCACTAGTATTAAGAGATGATAATGAGCAAGGAGGAGGATGGTCGGAGATAAGGTTGAGGTAAGAAAAAAATCAGTTGAATAAACATAAGCAGTAAACATGACTATAAATTATAGGCTTTCACTTGGGTAGGCATATCCTTACAAAAGTCTAGGGTTTGTTTTGATAAATCAATTTGGTACAATATAAACAAAGAAAATGAGGATGAGCAGTTTGAGGTTCAGTGATTTCTCTATGCAAAATATTCTGTTTTTATATATTGGATATATCTCTCTGTGTGAAAGAGTATTATGCATATACTCATTTTTCTATAACCTCCCTACATCTAAAGACTGCCATTACGTAACCACAAGATGTGTGTGCCAACTAAATATTAAAATGAAGGTTTGATTTTAATATAATGTGAAAAAATTTGCCATGATTAAATTGCCATTTTTGTTGTTAAGTTGGATTTTTTAAATTGTGTTTTTGTATACGCAATTACTTTTATTCTCCCCAAATTTATTGATACAAAAATATATATCTCTGCTTAAAATAAATTATTTTCCCAGGAAAAGGAAATTAAAATAGTAGTAATAAAAACTAAAAAATAATCCATGTTTCTCAAAATCAAAAGAAGTTAAACACAAGTAAAATAGAAAACATAATTATTAAAACAAAACATACCTGATTTGTTTTCATCAATGGAATAGTAATCCATGCTATGTTCTTAAATGTGTTTGGAACATCCTATATTGACTATGTAGAATTCTAATGTTAATTTATTCATGTGATTGAATATGCCTTCTAAATGTGAGGCCTACTATCTCGTTTTATATTTTACATGTGTCGTATAAAAGGTTATTTGATATGTACATGCATGTTATTTTTTTCCTCTAAAAACATTTCCATTTACAGTCTTTCTTCTCCAGCCTTAGTTTACATTGTGACAAAGGCAGACCACTGCCAGTCAGAAGGAAAGGAAACACCAGATAAATAAGTTTATATTGTTTGGGTTTTAAGAGGTCCAGGACTTGACATATACAGTAGATTTGGGGTGGGGGGGGAAGTAAGATGGAGGTTGACGGTTTTTCTGCAGCAAGTAGATTTTCAACACACACACACACACACACCACCACCACCACCACCACCACCACCACCACCACCACCACCACCACCACCTTTGTGGTGGATGGGGAGTTTGAAACAAACAGAAAAAGTAAGACAGAGTGCTGGTTTTGAGTCTTGTTTGCGGCACTTCACCCCTGTTTATATATGAGTAGAGAACAGTGTATGCCTACTTCCTATACAGGAAACTAGAATATTTAAGAAAGAAGGCACCACACGTTGATAAGATAGTGCAGCTCAATGTTGGCGGATTCTGTTCCACCAGAGTTTGGGGAGAGTGACTTATTCTGTAGCCACTGTGCCTCAGACTAAAGATAGATGGCTTTCAGGAGTTAGTTTCCAGATAGGTGAGGGGTGTCTCATGGAGGGCCTTCCAGTGCCCCATTTGGGCAGTTCTACACATGCAATTAAATGAGGGAAAGCTTAAACATGCAAAAGTCTCGTTTTATTTGAATTTTATTGAGAAAACTAGAAAAATCCCTTTTTGATTATGGAATATATGGCATAAATATATAATTAAAATATATAGTATTAAAATAATTTTAGGTAATGGTTTTCTAATGTTTTCCTTCAAACTGTTTTCTAGTCTAACAATTTTAAAATGCTTCATCGTTTGTGATATCCAACAGAGAAAATGTTTTACACTTTTACAGCTTATATCCATATCATTCATTATATATCTGGCTATTTTTATGCTATAACTTGTATATATTAAAGTCAGATTGACCCCGGAACCTACAAGCCCATGAATGTGTGTGTATAGAAAAGCACTGTTTTCACTACAATGAGGCGAATCAGAAAGTTCATTTCCTACTAACACTTCTCATTTTAATGCTATTGATTTATTTACATAATGGCTTTTGCTTTCCAGAGTTGCTTTCCAGAGTTGCTTTGGGTATTGAGCCTCAATTACTGCAGTTTGAATTTGTTTTCTACCTAGAGTATCATACTTATGCTAGAACAATTATAAGGGCTGTGCTAGGTAATTTCTCATCATCTGTAAGTACCAAACCACCAAAAACACATTTCATATGTGGGCTAGATTAAGAATCAACATGCTTCATTGGTTGTCATTATGTCAGAGAAGAAACTGAAAGACCTTTAAGAGTTAGGTTCTAGGAACAAAAATTAATCTTTTCTCTACTGTTTGAGTCTTAAAACCACTAGCCTGACTCCATCTCACCAATAGGATATTATGTAGCTCTAAACCTAATGTGCTTGGTGTCAAAAGAATTGTAGAGAGAATGAGATATAAGGTGAAAAGAATGAAAATGTATAAAGCACCATTTTTTGTGGTCAGTAAGCTCAAAAATCACTTGATCCATGTTTATTTTATGGGGTCTTTGAGAATCAGCTTATATAAGTATGGAAGTCATTTATAAAGGAATACACGTTGCAGACAGATGAAGCATCAGACACATGTATGTTCCCACTAAGTATCCCATATAGTCAACTGAGACAGATTAACTTCTCTGAGGCTCAAGATCATTAATGCTCATCATTAAACAAGGGATACTTGATAGTGAAAATACTTGATACTGATGAGATCTGATGCTGACCAAATGCTTGAATTCCAGACTCTACATAGAAGCTAAACACACTGGGGTTTCTTTAAAAATACCTTAATTCTATTGACATTTGATGAAATAATTGTGATACTCTGATCATTAGACTTTTCTGCCACACAGTGAGTCAGTGTAAAAGTGACCTAAGAACTGATCTTGCTGGAAGACAATTTCAAACTCAAGTAATTTTTATTAACCTTGACTAATTATTGTAGCTGAGAAAAGTCCCTAAAAATAAAATGATCTTTCTTTTTAGTGGTTTACTGCCCTAAAAATCACCTTATCTCATAATGATGTCTTGCTCGGTTCTATGCGAAATTGTTTTCTCAACAGTTAAATTAAGGTCAACGGAATCAAACCATGTGTAATAAGACAATATCAAATTATAAACAAATAGTGAATTTCAATTATGTAAACAAATGCAACACTACCTTTTTTTCATTTCAGTGATTTTTCCATTATTACAAGGCTAAACTCTAACACTGTTAATATAACTTACAAGACTCAGAACAATATGTCCAGAACCCTCCTCTATTTGCTAAACCAGAGATTCATTGACTGGCCTTGAGGCATTTGAACCTGATAAACACCTGACTGCCTCAAGTTTCTGACATGCTGCTTTCTTAACCTAGAAGAGCCATGTAGGTGTTTCCCCGAAAATAAGACCTAGCTGGAAAATCATCTCTAATGCGTCTTTTGGAGCAAAAATTAATACAAGACCCAATCTTATTTTACTATAATATAAGACTGGGTCTCATAATATAATGTAATACAATATAATATAATATAATATGATATAATATATATAGAAAATATAATATATGTTATACATAAATATATAATAAACAAAATGTAAAATTAAATATAACATAAATATAATATATAATATAATATAATAATGACATAATATATTAATTTTGCTCCAAAAGATGCATTAGAAATGATTTTCCAGCTAGGTCTTATTTTCGGGGAAACACAGTACTATTCCCTTCACATCTGTATACTCATTGTTCAGGTCCCACTATATACTTGATTTAATTTCAAATCTTCAGGGAAAAATTGCCCAGGCCCACAACCTCTTTATAAATAGGGAAAAATCACCCTATTTCTTTTTTTCAGAATATTTTCACAATTACTCCATGTGTGTGTGTGTGTGTGTGTGTGTGTGTGTGTGTATGAAAGAAATCATTAACAGAAAAAAAACATTTTTCTGGGAAGAAATAATTTGGAAAACTGTTGAAAAATGCATCGCTGGTATACTGTTTGTGAATATTGGTTTCATATTTTTTTATCCCCACTATATTCTAAATTCTAGGAATTAAGGAATAACTTTTTCTTTTTGGTTCAGTGTATCGCTGACTGCTTAGGCAATGCTTTACACATAGTCAGTATTTAATAGATAGTTACTGAATGAATTAATTTAATTAGCATATTAGAATAGTGTTGCTATCTCTAATCCGTTAATCAAAAACACCAATTGAAAAGCAGGAGAGTGAGGATGTGGAGAAAAGGGAACCCTTGTGCACCTTTGGTGGGATTTCAAATTGGTGCACCCACTATGGAAATCAGTATGGAGGTACCTTAAAAACCTGAAAACGGAACTACCTTGTGACTCAGCAATTCCACTCTTAGGTGTCTATCCAGAGAAATCCAAAATGCTAATTCAAAAAAATATGAGCACCCTTATGTTTATTGAAGTGCTATTCACAATAGCCAAGACATGGAAACAACTGCAATGCCCTTTGGTCGATGACTGGATTAAGAAATGTGGTACATTTATACAATGGAGTATTACTGGGCCATAATGAAAAAATGAAATTTTACCATTTGCAACAATATGGGTGGACCTAAAGGACATTATGCTAAGTGAAATAAGTCAGACAGAGAAAGACAAATACCATATGATCTCACTTATATGTGGAATCTCAAGAATACAATACATGAGCAAAATAATCAGAAAAAGTCTCAGAGATATAGAGAAAAAACTGAGGGTTGCTATATGGGAGGGGAGTGGGGATGAGGTAGAAGATGAGGGATTAGAACACACAAATTGGTGATCATTAGATTGCTTCAGGGAAAGAGAATTTGGGGAATATAATCAATAATGTAAAGATTTTGTAGGATATCCAATGGACACTTGTCTTATTAGGGAAACCACTTCATGGACGGTGTAGATGCTGACCACTGCAGTGTTCACCTGAAGCTAGAGCTGAATAATAATGGATATCAACTAAATATATATATATATACATATATATACACATATATAGTCACAGGATGTGGAGTACAGCATAAGGAATAAAGTCAATGGAATTGTAACAGACATATACGATGTCAGAGGTGCAGTGGATTGAAGGAGGGAGGGAGGTTATCATGTGAAGGGTGTAAATGCCTATTACATTGTTTTGTACACCTGAAACTAATCAAAATAAGTAAAGAAAGAAAGAAAGAAAGAAAGAAAGAAAGAAAGAAAGAAAGAAAGAAAAGCAAGAGAACCACATGCTACTTAGTTTACATATATGCAGCCCCTTATATAATGAGGACTCTAATCAACTTACCAACTAGCAGAGTTATCAAGACAATTTACATAACTCTCTGTGTTTAATATGAATTTGTGATAAATAATCATTGAGATACACATTTTACTAATACCTTGATTTGGCAAAAAAAAATTGACCAGATTGACATTAATGAAAAATTCAGTCCAAAAGTTAATGATTCTTATCAATACATACATATGGACCTTTAAATCAAGTACTTAAGATAGTTATTTTAACCATTTATACAAGTATTAAACTTAAAACGGCTAAAAGACAATTATGTTGTAAAATCTTTCTTACAGAAAAAAAAAATGTTGTTAAATTTAAATGAAGAGAAGTATAGGTGTATGAGTAATGCAGTGAATGTTTATGCCTTTTGATGGAACTAACGTCCAGGCACAGAAACAATTGATGTAAGGCACGATCAGTGTGATGTATACCATGCAATCTGAACTGCAATTAAGCACCATATTCTAAGTGCCTTAAAATGTACTCATCTTTTATTGTATTGCTGAATCCCTGATTAGAAGCCACATTAATCCACTGGATAAAATATAGCAGTGATCATGAATCAGAGTTATCAGACAGGCTTCTACCTCTATTGGCCCAAAGCAGAAGAATCTGTTACTCTCTTTGTGCTTCATTTCAAACACATAGCAGAAAGTCATTCCCAATGCCTACTTTAGTTATAGAATTTAAGAATTCCCAGAGAGAGAAACAGATACAGAACTAGACATATGCTTTTTTTAAATCATCATTCATAGTGATAATTTACATAGTATTTTAATATCAGCTGCACGAAATAATGTATATGTGTATGTAATTTTCTCTAAGCTGGCTTCTAAATGTCATAATTAAATGTATATGTTTTGCTAATTTGAGGTAAGCAGTGTTACCTTTTAAATGTGAATGCATTTCTTTTCTCTTTTGACAACTCATTTTCTGTATGCTTTATGCATAGACAATTTTTTTTCTCTAGTTTCACATTCTGTGATGTTGAAATTGTATTTATTTAATTCACCCAAAGATAGATATCATAAAGTATCTATGTCAAAATATCTTTGTAAAGTATTTTAAATATAAAAAGGAAAATTGGCATATCTCAATCTATCTTATTTTAGTAAGAATATATTTTTCCACATAGAAGTTTTAAGTTCTCACTTTCATAAACACCTATTCTGGCTGTCATTTCCAGTTTAATGAGTTTGGGGAGGTTTATATCTCTGAACTGAGAGTAGTTCTATCATTTTGACATTTAATTTTGTTTCTCTTTTATAAATGTCTTGTAAAAAGTGAATCATTTAGCATCTGTTTTATCTCCCAACATCTTTCCCAGTTACCCACTGTAACAAAATGTACATACTTTTTAAATCACTGATTGATTGAATCTTAGAGATGAAGTTCTTATTATTACAAACTTTTAGGGAAGTATTAATATAATAAGTTATAATAAAAAATAAATGTCTTCTCTCATATATATAATTAGAATTAAACTATTTTTGTAGTAACATGTATGATTGGCATATATGTATATATGTGTACAAATTCTGGATCTACATATAAAAATGATTTGGTGATTTGATCAATTTCAGGGGAGACTTTTCCTTTTGAAAAATAAAGTGGAGTTGGACATAATTTTAGCAGTGATTAGTTTGAATGCTAAGAAGATCAGGATTATCATGTAAAATTCAGTTGAAGATATTTAAAAATATGAAATCATCAGACTAACTTTTTTCCCAAGTAAGTTTCTAAAAATAAAATAAAATAAAATAAAAAAATCACACTCTATAAAATGTATCCAACTTTTATTGAGCTATATCTCCATAATGGGCCAAACCTCCTTCATTCAGATTTACTTATATGATTGGCAGTGAGCAAATTGAGCAAGAAAGCTCTAAGGAGAAGATAATTAATTTTTGGCTAATTCAAGATGCATCTTAATTTCAGGAGCAGCTGTGGCTTGAAGTTTGGGCACAGAAGAGGCACCGCTGAGGCCAGCAGCATCAGCTATTACCTCGGCGCCCCTAGTGTCAGTGAGATAAAGGCACTCATCACAGTTCCTTCCTAGACAATTGTTTTTCTCCATCATGTTATTGAGCTTTCATGCTGGTTCTCTGGCCCAATAAACAATTCCGGAAGCTCCTCTATTTTTTTTTTAATGAATTCTTTTTCTGCTTGATTAGCGGAGTCTCTACCTTTGGCTACAATTAAAACATTGAAACCCTGAGGGATGTAGGAGAAACAAACAATGAACAAATAGATTAGTAATGTATTGTCAGGCGCTTATGTGTGTTTTGAAAAAGAAATCAGGAAAAAAAGACAGAAAGTGATGAAGGAAACCATTTCAAATAAGTTGGTCAGGGCAGGTTACACCATCATGTTTCTAGATGTTTCAGTTTGAAATAAGAAGGCAGTATTTCAAAAGATTTGATTGACGCTTAGAAATAAGCCATAAAAAATTTGGAGAAAAAAAGCTTTCTATGTCCAACTAACAGAAATGGAAAGTTCCTGAGGTAGAAATGCATTTGGTATAGATAAGAAGGTACCTATTGTTCAGAATATTTTTTAAATGATAAAAATATTGTAAAACAAAAATTACGATAACTATATTATATATATTTAGTATACGATTAAATACATTTAAAAAGTCATAATATTCTATGCAATAGATATTGCCTCTGAATAACAAAATTAAAGAAGTTCAAAAGAGTTAGCACTATATTTAGTGTAAAATGTATGCCATTGTTTATAGTACATAGACATATTCCACTTTCCACGTTCAGAAAAAAATATAAATCCCAAGTCTTCTAATTTTGAGAGAGCCCCTACTTACTTGGCTCCTAATTCCTTGGGGTCATATGCACTGATACAACGACAGTCACAGCTGCTGTGCTTCTGTCTTTGGAAAGCTCTTTCCAGGGACAAGTTGCATGCTCATCGTGTGTGTGTGTGTGTGTGTGTGTGTGTGTGTGTGTGTGTGTGTATCCTGTCCTATACTTATCCTTTTGAAGACCTGATAATGATCTCCCTAATGAAGCTGATACTAATTCATACAAGAAAATTTTCCATGAGATGTATTTCATGGCATTCACAGTTAGTCTCTCTTATGATCAAATATATAAACAAACACATATGTGTTTTTACTCCCTTATGCCTCAAAACATTACAGAAAACAGGAAAAAACAACAGTAGTCCTAACTAACCCTCTTAATTTTTTTCAAGGTGATTTTTTTTTAGGTAAAACTGGTATATAGCATGATAATAGCTTCATTATACATTTGTTCTCAACCAGTGGAATGTACAACATCAAGAGTGAAACCTAATGTAAACTGTGGATTTGAGGCTGTTATAATAAATGCATTGCTATGGTGGGGATGCTGATAATGGGGGATGCTGTGCGCGTGTGGGGGAGGGGTAGAGGTGATAGCTCTCTACCTTCATCGCTACTTTGCTTTGAACCTAAATCTGCTCCAATAAAAAATAAATAAATAAATAAAAAGTTAAAAAAAAAAAAAGTCTATTAAAAAAATGAAGGAGAAATAAAACTTCCTCAGAGAAAAAATAAAAAAATGTAGGAACCTTAAGTAGCAAAAGCGTTAGGTGGTTTCACAACATGAAAAAAGAACTATGTTAAGTGCCATCTGGCTATTTCAAAACTTGTGTTTTTGAATTCATATTGCTCATTTTCTTTGCCTTTAAGTAAACATGATCATCTTCAACAATACATATTTTATTATTACTATCTACAAAAATGAGAAAAGTATTATAAATTCCTATTTTAGTGTAATGGTCTCTTCATCAAATTATTTAATTAAATATTTTAGTAGAGTTTCTAGCATCTTATATCTGTTTAATGTGAAAGTGAGAAAGCATTGTTTTGATATATTTCAAAAAAATATATCTAAAAAAGCACACCCCTCAAAATAGAAAAATTGTTTCTTTGATCAAGTCTTATTTTTACAACCATAGTTTCACAAAAGCATTTCTCAGCTACATACATAATAATAACTGAATCTCAAAATAAAGTTTTTACTTAATCATCTTATTAAAAACGGTGGTACAATATCAAATTTATTGGGGGAATGCTTTATAAATTATGCAAATGCCTAACCACTATGCTGTACACTTGAAACTAATATAAAATAATATTGAATGTCAACTATAATTAAAAATATATAGTCACGGTATGCAAAGTACAACTTAGGAAATATAGTCAATGGTATTGTAATAGTTATATACAATGTCAAACAGCAATAGATTTGTGGGGGTTTTCACTTTGTAAGGGTGTAAATGTCTAATCATTATGGTTTTTTTTTGTACACTTGAAACTAATAATAAAAAGTAAATCAATAAAAATTCCTGTATAATAATCACAGCACTAATAATAAATCTTCTAGAATTTTTTCCATGAATGAAAATTCCTTTTTAACCAAATAATTCTAAGTCTTCCAGAAAAATCTGCTGTTTCTGTGTCTCTCTCTCTCTCTCTCTCTCTCTCTCTCTATATATATATATATATATACACATATCCACAACTTGCTATCCTATTCTATATATTTACATATCTTTAAGCTTCTAAATTACTGCAAAAGATCTAAGCATTGACTTTATAAAATGTGATGATTTTTATGAAAATAGACAAGCCCTTTTTTTTAGTATCATGCATAGATGTTTTTTAGCAATAAACAATACAGATGACAGTCAAAACAAATAATGAAGATGATATTCTTTATTAAAATGAGAAGGGCAGTTGCATTGCCAAGCATCAAACATACTCCATTTGTTCACAGAGAATGTAAATTGCATTTTTTCCTGACAGCATTTTCAGAAGTTAAATCAAACACAAATTTTGTTCTTTTTTTTCTTCTTTTTTCCCAGTGCCCTTATTTTCTCAAGCAAATTTAACAATCAATATTAAATAGACCTCTTTCTATGATAGAGGCACAATCTTTTGACAAAGATGTAGCCAACCACAAAAGGGTCCCTATTTACTTTATATTTGTAAAACACAAGAAGTGTGGGCAAAAATATCAAAAGTATCCAAATACAGATACAGCCTTATCAATACAGATAAATTAACTTATGCTTATAACAGTTCTACAGCCTGTCATGTTTTTACTAACATGAGTTACAGACTGATTTCAATTTCAATCTAAATATTTGTTTGTTCTACATAATAGAAATTGAACCAGAAAGGGTTTATGTAATATCAAATCAAACTAAAAGTTGAGAACGATACAAAAGTGTTGGATCATGTCTAAAGAAATGCGATGGAGTATAATGTTGGGGGAAAATTTGGTAGAAAACTAACTTAAATGATTGACATATTAAGGAATGCTAGAAAACAAACTGCTTTTTTTTAATTTGAAGAAAAATGTTTATTTGATTTTGAAAAGAACTGTACATTTATAACAGAAGGAAAATTTACAGGTGGTGGTTGTGTCTTAAAATCTGACCTTGTACAAATTTTGTTTGTAAAAATATGTGCATTTTGTCCTTATTTTAAACAATAGTGTTCATTATTTACACACATTTTCAATTAGAATAATGGTTTTTTCATCATCATATTTGGGTATTGGAATAAAAATCATAATCCTTTTTTTCTTTTTGCCTGGCTTAAAGAAAGAGGTATATTTTAAGAAAAAAAAAAAAATTCCTGAGACGTTAGAACAATTTTTTTCCTAGCTATTTACAATATATATTCCTGAAAGTGACCAGTAGTTAGACAAGTTTCAAGCCTGTTACAAAGAATTACTTGTGTTCTATGCAAATCGACAAAGAGAATAAAATAATTTCCCTCTAGTTACGTCAGAAACATGGTGGCATAAAGGGTGCTCCTTGATATCTCCCCTTGAAGTCACAATCAATTGAACTGCTATAATTCAACAAAGGATTCCCTATGTAACACAGACACATGTCTGAGAGATCCGTGCATCGAAATATCTGAAGGTGAGCAAATCCGAGTGAACAGGGGAGGAGAGAAAGGAAAAGTGCAGAGACAGAGACTGCAGCACGCAGCCCAGAGCTCACTACAGTCCTGGGAGACGGGAGAAATAAGACTGCAGGTGCGCGCTCTGTGGCCCCAGCAAGTCTGCCTGATGGATCAGCATACAATGCAGCTGAACCCAGGGATCAGGGCAAAGACCTAATAAAGAAGTGCAACAACTATGGTATAACAGCATTCACTTCAAGGCAGAAAACAAAGCCACAGAGCCTGGCAGCCTCCCCACAACATCCCAGAGCTTGCCTTCCCCACACCCTTCCAATTTAGCAGCAAGCCAAAGAAAAAAGAAAAAAAAAGAAAAAAAAAGAAAAACAAACAAAAAAACTATAGCATTGTTGGATTAAAAAGCATAATATCTACAGCCCTGAGAACCAGAGATACATTTCCTGAATGGCAGACACACAGTGTGGCTAATTCCAGTGGCCAGGGAGGAGGTATAGGGGTGAGGCAGTTCTATCTAGTCTGTCAGTCACCATTACTCAGAGGAGAAAAAAGCCAAAACCATACCAGCTGCCTGTCCCAGAACACTCCGCTCTCACTTTCCATAGCTCATCATAGTGGGAGCACTCAGGGCTGCTGAGGCACACATCTCTGCGTCTGGCTGCAGGGGCAGCACGGGGATTTCAGGGGCTCAGGGACCCATTACCCACCATATCCTCCCACATGTGTGGTATCCTGATACCAAGGCAGCCTGGTGACAGAGGAGAATGCCACCTTACCAGGAAATCTCCTACCATGCAAGAAGCCAGAACAGCACAAGAGAAAATAAAATGCCCCAGCACTAACTAGTGGAAAACAAAGGAAGGATCTTTTCATATCAACTTGCTGCAGATGCCCAGAAAGAGAAATAATCCATTAATTGTTATGAATAACCAAGGTAACAAGGCACCTTAGAAAAAAACAATGAATAAGTAAAAAGTATCCATAAAATAAAAGACATGAAATATATCACTTAAATGACAGTTCCAAAGAAAACTCAACAAGATACAAGAAAATTCAGATACATAATTTAATTAACTCAGAAATAAAATCAACAAACAAAATGAATATTACACAAAAAAGATTAAACTAAAAAAAAATAATAATAATAATACAAATTCTGGAGCTGAAGAACTCAATAAAAGAAATGAAGAATGAAATAGCAAGTTTAGAAATTACAGCTGACAGGATGGAGGAAAGAATTAATGATGTCAGAGATAGAAATCTGGAAATGATGCAGATGGAGGAAGAAACTTGAGAGTTAGAAGAAATAAAATAACTCTACAAGAAGTATCTAACTCCATCAGAAAGAACAATATTAGAATAAAGTGTATACCAGAAGGAGAAGAGAGGGAGAAGTTTATTCAGTCAACGAGAACCTTCAAAACATATGGAAATAACTGAATTCTCTAATCCAAGAAGCAAATAGAACACCTGATTACTCAATTCTAACAGGCCTTTTCCAAGGCACATTATTTTGAAGCTATCAAAATATAATCAAAAATAAATATTTTTTCAAGGCATCCTAGGGACAGAAGACAGTAAACTACGAAGGAAAGCCCATTAGATTATCATCAGACTTTTCAGCAGAAAATCTACAAGCCAAGAAGAAAAGGCATCAAATATTCAAACTATTGAAAGAGGAAAGTTATCAGCCAAGAATAACACATCCTGCAAAGTTATCCTTCAGTGAAGGAGGAATAAATACCTTTTTCAGATATACAGAAGTGGAGAGGATTTTCTACCACAAGACCTGTGTTACAGGAAATGCCGAATGAGGTTATTTGACCTAAAGCAAAAAGACAAAAGAATACAAAACTTTGAGCAGGATTATTAACAGACAGACAGACAGAAGCAGGAAATGGCAACCCCCACACAGAATAGGGCACTATACACTACATAACATAAAGAGTAAAAGGACTACTATATATATGAGAACATGTTTTACATAAACTTAATGGTAGCCACTCAAAAAAACACAAAAATCCAGAACTGAGGCACATAACAAAGAGGAAATAAGGAAGAAAAAAAAAATCATAGAACTAAAATCACCAAACTAAAGTAACAGAGAGAAACCAAAGGCAAAGAAACAGTGGAGACACTGATTTACTGGAAAACAAAAGATAAAATGGCTATAGGAAATCCTCATATATCAAAAATCATCCTAAATGTACATGGACTGAACTCACCAATAAAAGACACAGAGTAGCAGATTGGATTAAAAACAAAAAACAAAAACAAAAACAAAAAAAACCGAAACCCAACCATATGCTGCCTTTCAGAGACACATCTCAGCTTCAAGAACAAATATAGTCCCAGAGCGAAAGGGTGGAAAAGAGTACTCCAAGCAAATGGCATCCAGATAAATTCAGGTGTAGTCATACTTATATCTGATGAAACAGACTTCAGGGCAAAAAAGATAACAATAGACAAAGATGGACATTTCATAGTGATAAAGGGGACAATACAACAAGAAAACATAACACTTATAAATATATATGCTCCTAATTAGGGAGCACCAAAATATGTAAAGTATTTTCTGACAGAACTAAAGTGAGAAACTGGCAAAAACACAATTATAGTAGGGGTCCTAAATATTCCACTGACAGCTATAGATAGATCATCCAAACAGAAAATCAATAAGGAAATATTAGCCTTACATGACACATTAGACTAAATGGACATAATTGACATATACAGAGTATTTCATCCTAGAATACCAGACTATTCTTTTCTAGTGCACATGGAACGTTCTCAAGAATGTAGCAAATGTTGGGATACAAAACCAGCCTCAGCAAATTTAAGAGGATTGAAATCATACCAAGTATATTCTCTGACCACAGGGCTTTGAAATTGGAGATCAACTACAAAAAAAAAGAGGGAAAAACAACAAATACATGAAGATCAATCAACATGCTATTAAAGAAAGGATGAGTGTGTCAAAAAAGACATAAAAGGAGAGATTAAAAGATACATGGAAACAAATGAAAATGAAAATACATTATATCAAAATTATTGGGATGTGGTGAAAGCAATATTAAGGGGGAAATTTATAACATTATAGGCCTATCTAAAGAAACAAACAAACAAAAGAATCCCACATAAAAAAACCTAACATTACATTAAAAGAGCTACCAAAAGAGCTAAAAAATGAAACCCAAAGTCAGCAAAAGGAAGAAAACAATAAAGATTAGAGCAGATTTAAATGAAATGGAGAACAAAAAGACAATAGGAAATATTAATGGAACAAAGATCTTGTTCTTTGAAAAGATTAATAAAATTGACAAAACCTTGGTTACACTCACCTAGGAAAAAAGAGAAAAGACACAAACCAAATCAGAAATGAAAGAGGAGATATTATAACAGATACCACAAAAATACAAAGGATCATATGACACAACTATGAAGGATTATATGCCATCAAATTCAATAACTTGGAAGAAATGGACAAGTTCTTAGAAATATATAACCTTCCTAGATTGAATCATGAACTGGAAAATCTAAATAGAGAAATCAACACTAAGGAAATTGAAACAATCATCACAAACCACACAAAAGCAAAAGTCCAGGACCAGATGGCTTCACTAGTGAATTCTACCAAACATTTGAAGATAGTTTAATACCTGTCTTCCTCAAATTTTCCAAAAAGTTGAAGAACAGTCAATACTTCCTGATTCATTTTATGAGGCCAACATTAATTACCCTGATACCAAAACCGGGCAAGGATAATACAAAAAAAGAAAACTACAGACAAATATCTCTGATGAATACAGATATAAAAATCCTAAACAAAATACTAGCAAATTGAATCCAACAATGCATTAAAAAGATTATACATTATGATCAAGTGGGGTTCATTCCAGGAGCATAAAGATGGATCAACATGTGCAAATCAATGTGATATACCACATAAAAAGATAAGGGATAAAAATCATATGGTTATATCTACAGACACAGAAAGAGCATATGACAAGATACAACATCCATTTATGATTAAAGGAATTAATAAAATGGGTATAGAAGAAAAGTACCTCAAACATAATAAGGCAATATATAACAAACCCTCAGCTAATACCATAACCAACAGTGAAAAAATTGAAGACTTTTGCTCTATGTTCAGGAACAAGACAGGGTTGTCCCTTATCACCAGAGTTATTCAACATAGTATTGGAAGTCCTAGGCAGAGTAATCAGGTAAGAGAAAGTAATAAAAGCCATCCAAATTGGGAATGAAGAAGTTAAATCATCACTTCTTGCAGATGACATGATTCTTTATATGGAAAACACTAAAGAATTCACACACACACACACACACACACACACTCACACAACTATTAGAAATCATAAACAAATACAGTAAATTTGGGGGATACAAAAAGCAATCTACAAAAATCCATTGCATTCCTATATACCATCTTTCCCCGAAAATAAGACCTAGCTGGACAATCAGCTCTAATGAGTCTTTTGGAGCAAAAATTAATATAAGACCCTGTTTAATTTTACTATAATATAAGACCGGGTATAATATAATATAATATAATATAATATAATATAATATAATATAACATAACATAACATAACATAATATAATATAATACAATACAATATAATGCCAGGTTTTATTTTACTATAAGACTGGGTCTTATATAATATAATATAATACCCGGTCTTACATTAATTTTCGCTCCAAAGACTCATTAGGGCTGATTGTCAAGTTAGGTCTTATTTTCAAGGAAACACAGTAGTAGTTGGCTGAGAGGATTAATCATAATCAGATTCAATTATTTTTGTAAGTCTAATTCACAGGTGGTGTTTGGTTCTTCAACAGGAGGCATATACTGTTAGGAGGCTCTTTTTTTCAAATAAGAATTGAAAAATGGTGATATTGAAAATCTATGAGGTCTTCAGCTATCTACCAGAAAAAAAGAAATCTTGTTTCATCTACCATTTTCTCATCCAATTATTTAGTTCTTATAAGAAAGACACTCTGTCTCTCACTTCCTTTGAATACTAATATTCAAAATAATTAATGGGGCTCTTAAAATTGCTCAACACAACCACTATGTTTTCATTATATAGAAGCTATGGAATTTAACATGTGGAATGTGTTTCAATCTACAACAGTAATTTTCCTTAATTATTCTCAGATTATTATTATTTGGCTAATAAAAACCTGCTTAAACTGGCTCTTGAGTCCTTTGACATGATCCTGAAAATCAGTGATAGATTTCTAGTTCTTGTGAATGACAATGTCTCAAGCACACATTGGACATTTTTGCCCTGTACTTGGAATTAACAATACTTCAAGAAGCTGTGTTTTGATTTAGTGGGAATTGGCATCTCAGGTCACAATCTAGTCACTAAGGATGCTGTTGCTAGTGGTTTGGCTATTATTTTTAGGCATTCTCAGTTGACAGCAATATATGGTAAAGCATCAATTGATTTCTAAGACTTCTGATTCCAAATCTGGACTAGAGATGGTTTACTTAATCTCTCCTACATTGTATATGAACACTTTTTTAGCTCACCAAAAATCCTCTTTCTCAAGGATATTTATATAGAATTAAGATACTATATATAAATTACACATTGGCTTTAACTCATATTGTTGCACAAAATCATTCCTAAAATTGGAATATCAGGGCTATGACCAACAATATGAATATTTAAAATATTTACTTTTTGTATGTGCTTTACTCATTCTTTCCCTATTTTTATAGTCACAAACACAGTGTTAGATGTGTATCCTTAATAAATGTTATATGTTCTTTCACTCATATTAATCATTTATTGTGACATGTACATGTAAATATATATTTTAATATTATACTGAAGTGTTTATTTGGGTGACTTTTCTGTCATTTCAATTGTTTAAATCTCATTCTATGAATCCTCAAAGGGTATTGTATGTTGATGGCATTTAAAATAAGGCCATTATATTTGAAGTAATTTTAATTGGAAAATACACCATTGGCTCATATTTTTGTTTCATGTCATTTCTTAAATATATTATTCACTTTCCTGTGGCATTAGTGTTGCTCTTGGAATGTATGATTATCTGATTGTATTTCCCCTTGTTTTTCTTATCTGGATGCCATTTTTGTTTTCCTTAAAATCTATGGTAGGCAGTATAATGCCACCCAAAGATGTTTGCGTCCTAATCCCCAGAACCTGTGAAGATGTTATTTTACATGGCAAACAGGACTCAGCAGACATGTTTGAGTACAAGCTCTTGAGATGGGGAAATTATCCTGGGTTATCCAGGTGGAGCCAACGCAACCTTGTAAGAGGGTAACAGGAGAATCGGTCAGAAAAAGATCTGTAATAGTAGTCGAAGCAGAGGTTGAAGTAATGTGGGACAGCGAGCCAAGGAATGATAGCAGCTGGAAGCTGGAAAAGGTAAGGAAACAGATTCTTCTTTAAAGGCTTCAGAAGGAATATATCCCTGTTCAGTCATTTTAGATTTCTGCCCCTCAGAATTGTAAGACAAATTTAATTGTTGTTTAAGTCACTAAGACTGTGGAAATTAGCTAGAAGAGAACAACAACAACAAAAAGTCAAATAATTACATTAAAATAGGCCTTGGTATTAGTTGTTCTTGATTAATTTCTTCAAATAAGTTGATGTGGGCTCTTTCAATATGAACTTTCAGAATTTTTCTGGAATAGCTGCTTGAAATTTCTTTTTCAGAAAAAAAATAAATTTTATATATAGCATATTCTATTGTATATGTAAATACATAGTATATGTATTCATAATGTTTTCTATTTTCCATATTTCTTTCTTTTCTTAAATGAAAGTTTCCTCCATTTATTTTGAGAATTGAAATGAAAATTATTATGTTTATTTGTCCATGTTAATTTAGGTAAAAATCTCAATTCCTGAATTGATTATATTTTTTTCTTCAGAGTTCTTTCTCTTATTTGTTCATTTTAAAAACTAGTATCCATTTTTATCTTCTTTTTAACACATCTGGTAACATTATGATTTTTCTCTGTTTAATGTGATACCTTTAGTGTATGCTTTAAATTTTTATAAGGATGTTATTTTTATGTTTACTTCTTTTGTTATTAATAAAAAAAAACATTGCCTAGGATTTTACCTTAATCATTTTTATACACCCACCCCCTTTTTAAAATTTTACCTGAAATCAGTTTTCCTAAATGCTAGAAAAGAAGGAAGGTAAGGTAGCCATTCTAACTTCAGTGCTCCAAAACTTCCTCCATTTCTAGTTTTGTGAACAGCTCAAAATATTAGTTTAATTTTTTGAACTCTTTCTGAAATTATTTAAGTCTCCCAATTTTATCAGGGCCTCCTTTGTATTTTGGCTCCATTAACCATTTTCTGCTTAGTTTGATTTGCTTTTTTTCTTACTCATCACTGAGGGCCTTTGTCCTGAAGGGAGCTTTGGCTGATAGAGAAGTCATGGAGTCCAGATAGATATTTCTAGCCCCTTTCAGACCTTACTATAAATTACTTGCAATCAGCTGTGAGTGTTCACACCAGTTTAGAAAACCACTGATACGATTACTATCACTGTAGGTTTGTTTTATCTGTTCTCAAATTTAAGCAAATGGAAAGATACTTGATGAACTTCATTTGGCTTGTTTCTTTTAGCATAAGATTTGAGATTCATCCATTATATGAATATTATAGAATATATATATTATAGAATATTATAGAATATATTATATTCATATTATATGTATATATATGTGTGTGTGTATATATATATATATATATATATATATATATACCCCCACACACACACATTTACCTGTTGATGGATATTTGAGTCATTTCAAGCTTAAGACTTTATTGAAAATCTGGTATAATTATTTTTTTCAAATAATTTTTGGACATAAATATTCATTTATCTTGGATAAATAGAGAACTGAAATTTCTGAGTAATATGGCAAATTAGTAATTAATTTTGTATGACAATATCAAAATAATTTTCAAAGTAATATTAACATTGTTAACCCCAACTAGCAATATATGTGTACTTTAGTTATTTGGCATCCTGTATGCACCTTGCTGTTTTGTTTGTTTGCTTGCTTTTGTCATTTGATTTTTGTTATTTTTGAGTTGAAGGAGTTCTCTATTATGGATACAAGTCCTTTGTCAGATAAAGGTATCACAGTGTTTTTCTCTTAATCTTTAAACCTATTTAGTCACCAAAGGGTTTCTAGAACAACATGTTTTTTTTATTTTTTAATTAAGTATAACATCACTTTTTTCAGTTCCGTGTTTAGTTTTTGTATGTGTTACCTCTGTAAGAATTTTTTATCTAATGCAAAGGTGTGAATTTTTTTATGTTTTCACTTATAAGTTTTATACTTTTGGTATTTTCATTAGTCTATTAATACATTTTGAGTTAATTTTTCCATGTGGTGTTAGCTAAGATTTGAAGATCTGTTTTTCTTCTGTAAAAACATATACATAATCGCTTCAGAATCATTGAAAAAGTTGAAAAAGTTATCCTGTTCCCATTGGATTACCTCACCTCATTTGTCAAAATACTTGGCTATATCTGTGTTTCTATTTCTGAACTCCCTCTCCCATTCCACTAATTTAGACGGCTATCATTATGTCAATATCACACTTTTAAAAATTAAATTTATTGGTGTAATATTGGTTAATCACATTATATAAAATTCAGGTGTATGATACTATAATACATCATCTGTATATTGCATTGTGTGCACACAACCCAAAGTCTAGTTTCCTTATATCATTGTATATTTGACCCCCTTTACTCTCACCTCCACCCTCTTTCCTCTCTGGTAACTACCATACTGTTGAATGTGACTATGAGGGAAGTAAAAAACAATGATGGGATTACATCAAACCCAAAGCTTCTGTACATCAAATGAAATCATCAACAAAACAAAAAGGCAACCAAATGAATGCGAGAAGATATTTGCAAATGATACCGTAAATAAGGGGCTAATATCCAAAATATATGAAGAAGTCATACAATTCAATAACAAGAAACAAACAGACAAAAAAACTATTCAATTAAAACATGGGCAGAGCACCTGAACAGAAAGTTTTCCTAAGACACACAGATGGATGGGCAACAGACAAAAAAAGATGCTCAACTTCTCTATCTATTAGGAAAATACCAAGCAAAACCACAATGAGATACCATCTCACACCTGTTAGAATGGTGATTATCAATAAGACAAGAAATTATAAGTGTTGGAGAGGGTGTGGAGAAAAAGGAACACTTGTACACTGATGGTAGGAATGTGAATTGGTAGCCTCTATGGAAAACAGTATGGAGGTTCCTCAAAAAATGAGGAATACAGTTACCATATGACACAGCAATCCTTCTTGTTATCTACACCCCCAATTGAAAACATATTTGTAAAAGTATATGTACTTTTATGTGCATTGAAACATTATCCATGGTAGCCAAGGCATGGAAACAATCTAAGTGTCCCACACTGTATTTTTTATAGCTTTATTCTAAATCTTCAAATAGGTTGTATAGACTTCCAGTTTTGGGTTCCACAAGTAAGGAGCTCTGAGTTTGACACTCTGACCTAATCAACAAGTAAAAACACTGAACAGATGGACAAATCAACAATTCTCGGATCTATAAGAGAGGAGGAGACACAGGGCACACCTCTATCCCCAGGATAGGAGAGACAGATGGGGGAATACAGTGAGTTATGACTTACCAGAGTAGAGACTTGAGAATGGAACTACTCCAGCAACCAGTGGCAGGAAAACCTTGACTGGAATTGATGAATTGCTGGAGGCTCAGTGCAGCCAAGTCTGAGAGTTAAAAACTCTAGGGGACCCAGGCTTGAAGGGGCCTCACAATACTATAAAATTTACATCCAGGAAATTGACCAGGGTTCTACAACAAACATCAGAAATATCCCCTCCTGTTTCTTGCAGGAGAACAGGAAAGGAACCATCTTGAAATACCCCAGAGCACTCCATCTCTCCCAATAAGGCCTGCCCTCAGTTGAAACTAGTTAACCAGAGACTATCTTGCAGGTGTTTTGTCAGAGACTTACTGACCTGGGGGAAGGGAAAGATCCATTGTCAGCCTGCTCTGGCTATTCTGTCCCATCTGAGGGGAGGAAAAAAAATCACCACCACAACCAACAACAAAACAACAACTGAGAAACTCTTGCCAAGTTGGCAGTCCAGAGACAAGCTCACTACAACTCCTAGACACAATTTTAGGACTATAGAATGTTTCTCCTCCTCCACACTTCAACACCAAATTATTAAGGCCTATTTGTAGCAATTTATTTTACCTAATACACCATGTCTAGCTATCAAGAAAAAATAATGTAAGACGTACTAAGAAGCCAAAAACACAATTTGGAAAGACAGAGCAAGCATCAGAACCAGACTCACGTATGGCAGGGACGTTGGAATTACTATACAAGGGATTTAAAACAATGATGATTAATATGCTAAGGGTAGGGGATAAAGTAGACAGCATGCAGATACAGAAAATCCATATTAGGAAATATTGAAAATTCTAAGAAACAACCAAAAAAAGAAATGCTAGAGATCAAAAACACCGCAATAGAAATGAAGACTGCTTTTGATAGGTTTATAAATAGACTGGACATGGCTGAGGAAAGAATCTGAGTTTGAGGAGCTCTCAAATAGGTAGTATAGTTTCTGACTTTAATTTTCTAAATTGTTATGGTTAATTAAGATACATTTAATTTCTATATAATTTTAAAAATCATTTTATCATTTAAAAAAATCTGCTGGATTTAACATTGTGATACCCAGAGATCATTTATAAATAATTAATAACAACAATATTATTTTTCATCAATGAACATTATGTATCTCTTCATTCTTTCAATATATTGCAATTTTTAATTTAATATCTTGTATTGGTTTTGTTATATTTTTCTTAATTTCCACATTTTAATGTTGTTTAAAATACTGTATTCACTTCATCTCCTAATGTCTATTGCTGGTATTTAGAAACATTTGATATTTTCATATAATAACTTTTTATCCCATGAAATATCTTATTTGTTCCACAGTAATTTATGTATTCCTTACTATTTGTGCACATAACATTTTATATTCTGCAAATGTGTTCAATTACTTAGATTATTAATTAACAATCTTACATTTCTATTATAGATCCCACTTACTGTTTAGATTTTTATCTGTTTTTTCTCTTTTCCTTTATTCCTATATTTTTGCAATAAAAATTGTATTTTTAATATTTCATTTTTGTTTTTATTGACATGTGAACTATAACTTTGTCGTATATTTGATAATATATTATGCCAATCTGCATTTGAGTGTCATACTTGTTGTATACTATAAGAAAATTTCACCAATAATATGTTTCTCTTCCTGTATTTTTCAATATATTCCTACACTCTGTGTATGTCATAAATGCTACGATTAAATGATGTCTTTGCTTTAAACTCTAAACTGTTTTAAAATAAGATTTCAATAAGCATTTTACATTTCTCCCATATATTTAGAATTGTATACGTTTGTTATTTCATTACAAGATCTGAACTTTTACCTGAAATGGTTTTCTTCTAGCCTGAATTATATAACTTAGAGCTTTTGTATGTTTGCTGTTGAGTAATTCATTAAATATTTTTTGCTGAAATGTCTTTGACTTTTACTTTTGATGGATAGCTTCTCTGAATATTCTAGATTGATATTGTCTTTTGCTTTTCTCCTCTTCCTAATTCGCACATTAAGAGATATTGTGTTTTTTTAATTTGCATTGTTTCTGATAATAAATCTGTACTTGATTTTATCTTTGTTGCCGATGCATAATTCATCTCTTTTTATCTAACTACTGCTAATATTTCACCTTATCATTGAATTCAGTGGCAAAATTATTATGTACTTTTGTGTAATTTTCTTGTCTATCTTGTTTTGGTTTCTTTGAACTTGAGAAAATTGTGGGCCATAATTTATTTTCATTAATTTGCCATGTTTAAAAAGTTATGTAATAAAGACATGTTCAGATATAGTGACACGTTATAGGATATAAATTAACACCAACATTTACAATAGGACACAACTCAAATCCATAAAGAAATGAAATATGGAACATGACTTTTATTGACCTTGTGAAAACATTTTTTTAAAATTTTGAACCTTAGACTGCAATGTTTTTCCCAGCCTAAGAAGTAGTTAAAGAAAGAGTGGAAAGGTATCAGGATTATCAGTCTCTTTTGCCTAAATCCAATTTCTAGCTTTCAGTAATAATGTTTCACTGATCTAGGATCAACATTCTGATATTATTTTATTTGTGAAAAGTGCATATATCCTAAATGAATGCAGGTTGTTTTATTTGTTTTACACAATTAATTAAATAAGGACATATTCATTTAATGAATAATATAATTTAATAAAGCAAGAAGTTTAAGTGGAATATGTCATTATTTAATTAATTGTGTAAAACAAATAAATCCAACCTGTATTCATTTAGGATATATGCAATTTTCACAAATAAAATAATATCAGAATGTTGATCCTAGATCAGTGAAACATTATTACTGAAAGCTAGAAATTGGATTTAGGCAAAAGAGACTGATAATCCTGATACCTTTCCACTCTTTCTTTAACTACTTCTTAGGCTGGGAAAAACGTTGCAGTCTAAGGTTCAAAATTTTCTTCTGAAATTTAAAAGAGCATGTTAAAAGACAGGCTTAAGTTAACATGCAAAATATAAAGAGTATATTTCAGTATATTGTTAGGGGTAATGATAAAATATAGATTGTGTCGTGTGAAAATAAAGTTGCTATGACAAACAAGCATTTTTGGAATATCTTAAGGAATAAATATAATACTTCTACAAAACACCGCGAACTAGAACTTAATTAAAAGCTTCCTAGAAAGTCATAATTTGTGCACTTTCCCATATTTCAAAGTTCTTTCATGTATCAGTCACGAGAAATATTAGAACAAACTTTCTTAGTTTATGAGATTTATAATATATTCATTAAAAAAGAGAGAAAATACACATCCAAAGATATCAAAATAAGAAAAAATAAAAAAAAACATTTAGGACCAATATCTAAGGAAAGTAACAAGGGGTCTTTAAAGAAGGCTAACTTTTCTCAAAAAATAACATGTGTGAATGTTGTTTGTTAGGCTAAAATAAGGTGACATATCTATTTAGGTGATTACAATACTATAGTTCAAAAATGTTTGAAAGAGATAAGTAATATAACAAAATACATATCATAAATATATTTTGTTAATCTCAAAATAAGTGTTACCTTGTCATTTAACTTTTATGAAAACATTTTTTATGACCATATACAATAATCTAAATTATTTCCTCTTTAAATTAAAAAAAGCTTTAAGACTATATGCCACATTTAATAATATAATTAGATATGTCCAAGGAATGATCATTATCTCTTAAACATATCTATCACACTTCTGGTATTAAGAACAATTTAAATTGAAAATGTTATTCTTTCTACTCATTCCAAAAGCTACTTTCCTATATGTTTTAGAATGCTGAAATCCTTTATAAAATACGTAATCTAAAGAGCTCATTTCTTTTGAAAACCATGTTTATCATACATTGTGCTATAGATTTATGTGTAACATATTATTTAATATACATCACAACCCTAAGTATTTAGTATAAATGTTAAACTGATAACTAACACTTTTTTTTTTTTTTTGGATTGAGTTGTCTATTGTAGCTTTAGAAAAATCAGAATTTCATATTCTGCACCCATATTTTCAGAATTAATAGCTCTTGGATGAAGCTCTGGCAACTGGGTTTTTAAAAACTACACTAAGTGATTCTGAGCCAGGTGATCAGCTAGTCACACTTTAAAAATTACAGCTAATTCACAACTGTCTCAGTGCTGTGGTTTTGTTGAAAAATAACCTAATTATTTTATTAACTTGACAAACTTTATTAAAAATAGAAGAGTAATAATGTTAAATTGAAAGAGCCAAGGACTGGAATATAGGAAATGGGGTTCAATTACTAACCTATTACTCATTGATTGTGCCTTATTAATTTATTTGCATAATTTAAATTTATCACTATAAATGGTATAAAATATTTCTGATACACTTATTAGTAAAATAAAGAAATTAGTTTCTCCCACCGTGGCCATAGCTAGCAAGAAAATGGAAACCTCAATCTGACAACTACAAAGAAATGAATTCTATGAACAACTTAAAGGAATCTGAACATGAACCAATCCCCAGTTGAGTCTCTGATGAGATCGCAGCCCTGAGCAACATTTGGGTTGCAGTGTGATGAGAGGACCCAGCTAAGCCTTTTTTGGACTCCTGATCCATGGAAACTGTGAAATAATATTGTTTTAAGCTGCTTATTTTGTGGTGACTTTCATGCTGCATAGGGAACTAATATACAAATCTATATGTTTGTCTTTTTTTTTTTTTTTTTTTCTATTCTGCTCTCCAATAGGTGAGCTTTAGTCACCAAGAAAAACTCTAGGATTGCATAGTCTATGAAGTTTCAGAACAGAAAAGTAGAAAGAACCAGTATCTCCCAACATCGATGTCTGTACCAATAAAAGTCTCTGATTAGCTTTTTTGGCAGAACATACCCAAACCTAAATCTGGGTATATTGTTTCCAAAAAGACTATTCTAGGTGACTAATTTGGCATCTTAATCACCACTTTAATGGGGGAGGCACAGCCACTTGAATGTGTCAGCAGGAAGTGCAGGAGCATTTCCCTAAAAGAAAAAAGTTCTGTGCATATAGATTGGGAAATTTTATTCAATAAGGAGCATTTAAAGTGAATATACTTTATATTTTACTTTATTTCAATCAGTTTTATTGGAATTGATATATAATAAATAGTAAAGGCAATTTATTGCTCTAGATGGATTGAAGAAAATATATTTCATTGTATTGTTATACCATGCAAATATATTTATAAGTTTTATATTCCCATTTTATTTTATTTTCAATTTATGATAAACAAGATAGAAATGCATGGCATGTGTTTTTTACAGATGTTTCATAATACAGAAATTTGTGAAAATAAACTAAATTGATCATGCATATGACATATGTTTGGCATTCAATTTTTCATTTAGTTCCACTCTAGAATTTCAAATGACACCTGATATATTTGAGGATTTTTAATAAGAGATTTATATTGGCCACAAAACTAAGCAAATTATAACAATTACTATGGAAAATATTTCCTTAAGCTCTAAACCATATTAGAAATCTTGAAGACTGTAAATCAGAATTTGCTTTCATATTAGTTGGTTCTGAATGAACACAACACTGTTCAATGGTTAATTTTATGTCCCCATATCATTAATATCCACTAAAAAAGCCAAAAAGACGTGCTATTAAATTAAGTTAGATAGGAGAAATTTTGAAGAAGTCTGTTAGTATGTTAAATTGGGTATCTGCATGTGATAAATATAGTTGAACGAGAGTAGATTTTATAGAATTTATCCTGTGTTCGGTGCTTTTCTCGGTATTGGTGTAGTCAGATAGTGAATCACACCGAACACTATTCTGAAGATATGCCCATTTATCACTAACAACACAAGGCATGATCTTAGTGGAATAAATTTAAAGAGGGTAAGGGGGGGGGGAAGAGAATATTTCTTCGTGTATTAAGTTAAAACAATGTTTATACTAATAATAATTTAATAACTCTAATAACAGAAACTAGGTGATTTCTTTATGAATTTACAATCATCAGAGTATTATTTCTTATTCCAGCGCAGGCTGTGGCAATCAGCCCTCCCTATCTCAAAGCTGCAAGGGCACAAGCAGGTACAACCAGATGTGCTTGAAATTAATATTTAAGCAATCCTTGGTTAATGGGGCAAAATGAACACACAGCAGCAGACCTAGTAATACAGTAAGGTCAATAGCAGCAACAGTCCAGAACGTCTCCATGCAGTGGATCTTTGTCAGGCAATGCTCAGCAAAATGGGTTTAAAATAATGTAGTGACTCTCACCCCAGAACAAAGAGATCATTGCATTTTTTCCAACATCTGCTAAACAGAAACAGACAAAATGGGCCTATGTTTACAGCATATATTGCTTTTCCCATTAGTATCTTTGGTACAGCATATATTTTAATGAAGTATTCAATGTGGCCCTGGTATTGTATTTGCAACAGCTCTCTCATCATACATTTAATGTGACTAGGTCCATGAAGTAAATGAAGATTGATGAGGCCACTTTAAAAACAAACAAACAAACAAACAAAAAGTACAGTAAAATACAAGATTTGGACATAAATCTCAAAGCTAAACATTAGGAAAAATATTAAAACAAGAAAAAAAAGAAAAGCTGGTAAAAAAATCATGCAGCATGAGATATATCATGGCAGACAAGAAAATAAAAAAGGAATACTAAATGTGGCAAAAATTACAAAAATGCGTTAATAAAAAATAAAAACTACTTCTCTATGAGGTATGAGATGATAAGACAGATAAAAGGAGAGCAGAGAGACACCAACGTAAACACAAATGTAGGTATGTAGATAAGGAAAAATGTTCTCAAAATACAATGGGAGATGATAAATTTGATATATTAAAATATAAATTGTGCATACAAGTAATGAAACAATTTAGATATGCAGAAAAATCTATATTCATGTTTAGCAATTAGAAAAAATTGATGAAAATATATCAAAATCTATGCAGATGCTAGTGAAACCTTAAAACTTCAAAGAAATCATATTTTTTATCAGATTGAACGAAACCTTTCTGAAAAAAAATACAGGTTAAATATTTGGACATAATTATCAATTTTGTTTTCTTTGTCAACATTAGATATCAGACTATGAGGGAGTGACATACTCAGAATTATGGGAAAAAATATTTATGAGAAACAATATAACCATTAATACAGATGTTCTTATATAAAGGTAAAAATGACATATTTTCAAGTTCTATTACTGACTGAAATAATAAAATAGGGAAGTTAAAGAGGGATAAGGAAGCAAAAATAAAATATTAATTTTTATATGTCAAGTTATTAGTATTCATTTGATTTAAAAATTAAAAGATCACAGAAATTAATGTTCATTTGTCTTTTTGAAGAAACAGTTGATTCATAAAAGCAGGGGTGGAAAGATTAATGCTGCCTCTAGATTAAAGAATTTAGGATAAATTGGAGAAAAGTTACTCTTTTTATAAATAAATTTAAATCCGACAATAGGGTAAAGATATTTTATAGCTCAGATCAATATACCAAAATAACGTCAGCAAAAATTGAGAAAAGTATAAGAGTAAATTGAGAGAAACTAATTAGGAGAAACGTTAATATACTTCTCTAAAATTTTGATATTAACAAAGGAAGTTAAAGATATGAATGAGGTGATCACAATGATTATCATCATCATTGCTCAGAGTTCTTCAAGATTATACAGGACAAGGGTAGTTCTCTATAATCTAAATACATCATCTCATATGCGCCATACTTTTAACATACTTTATTAAATGTTTTTATACACATTAGATGATAGACAAATTATTCTTGCTTTAGTAGATCTGCCTGCAATAAATCTTATAGGTAGTATTCGAAGTTTCTAACATCTACATATTTCCTTTGCTTGTTAGCAATGGTGTAGTAGATTTTCTATATCACTGTATTCCTTTATTTTTTTTACTTCACTGATGCTTTAGAAGAGGTTAGAATATGATGTTGAAGATTCAGTTCTTCATATAAAACCACACGCCTATGCTATTTTTAAATATATATGTGATATATATATATAATATATATATATATATCACATATATATGTATATATATATTTCAGTAGAGTTTCTGCTTAATATGTATGACCAAATTTCTTCTATATGAAATAATTTATCCTATATGACAGTAATTCATTACTTTTCTTTTTATTTCATAAAATGATAAAGAACAACCTCTAATGGAAAATAAAAGGTCCATTAATTTTATTATTGTCAACTAATTGCATAACTGCCTTATCAATTTCTGAAACCAGTTGATAATTGTGTTGGATGACTTTTGTATTAATTTTCTAGGGCTGCCATAACAAGATAACAGAGTGGGTGGCTCAAAAAAAGAAAAAAAAATATTTTTTCACAGTTCTGCATGTTAGACGGTCTGAGGCAGAATCGTCAGTGTCAAGGTGTCAGTAGGGTTGGTATCTCCAGAGGACTCTCTCAACATCTTGCGGATCACTGTGGTCTTTCTGTGTCCCATATGGTCTTTCTTCTGTGTGTGCAAAGCCCTGGTTTCTGTGTCCAAATTTCTTCTGCTTATAGTGATAGCTGTCAGTTTAGATTTGGGCCCACCCCAACCAGCTGATTTTAACTTAACCCCTTCTTCAAGGCTCTATCCCCAAATACAGTCACTTTGCTAACTACAAAGGGTACGGTTCCAACATAGGAATTTGAGTTAACACAATTCAGCCTATACCACCTTTCAAGCAACATTTTCCATTGTGGTTGAATGATAGGATTTTTGGTAATTATTAAATTCTCCAAATATGAGAGAAGAAAGCAAATCAGAATCTTAGAATTAGACGATAAATTAGGCAATCTCAAACCTAATATTTATGATTTTGACATGTGTATGCTGAAGGCCTTGAGGTCAAAACACTTATCTAAGGTTAAAAAAAAAAAAAAAAAGTTGTTAGGCCAGAGAATATAATGCAGATCTCCATGGTCTTGAGATTATCTCCTCTTTTATTTTTCTTGTGATAGAGTTGTATGCAAATTATATGTTCTATTAGGATGTATCACACTGCCTCATTTCTTGTAATCCTGTAACTAATTAAAATAATAATAATTTGAGCCATACAATACATAATTCTTGGTAAATGAAGAAAAATGTTTAATAATTTTAATAACTTTTAAGAGACTGATTTCTGAATAATCTCAGCTTATAATGACATTAACACAAAAGGCTCTCAAAATAATGTATACATCAGAAATGTATTCCCTATAGAAAATATAGAGATTTTTTAAATATTTTGAAATAAGTCTATAGAATGAGATCTTATAAATTCGATATTAGTATATTAGTTTCCTTAGGGCTACTGTAACAAAGTGGATGGCTTAAAACAATGGAGATTTACTCTCTCACAGTTTTGAAGGATAGATGTCTAAAATCAAGGTGTGAATAGAGTCATGCTCCTCTGAAGCTTAAGGAAGAATCCTTCTTTTCCTCTTTGCAACTTGTGGTGGTTATGGGCAATCCTTAGCATTCCTCGGTCTGTAGATGAATTAGTCATGTCTCTGTCTCTGCTGTCACATGGTATTTTCCCTTTATGCATGCCTGTATCAACACTTGACTGTTTTTATAAGCCATGAATATATATTACATTGGATATAAGGACATTAGACAAGGACAACGATTTACAACTCGTCAAATTTATGGCCTACCTGAATACAGTATGACCTCATTTTTAACTTAATTAATTGTATCTGCAAAAACCCCACTTCCAATTAAGGTCACATTATATTCTGGGTGGACATACAATTTGAGAGAACACTTCTTACCTGTACATTTGGTATCACATCTTTTTGAGGCAAAATAGTCACATACTAATACATTTTATGACAAAGACTTTTTGTTTTTTCTATCCAAGGGAGTCATTACTTCATCAAAAGAAAACTAATATAGAAAACCAATAATTAAAATGGAAACAGTCAAAGCTCATCTGATTAAAAGTGTTTAGAGTCTGTAGCTTACACTCATAATTCCTTCATAGCTGTCCCTGAAGATCTTTACAGAAAATAAAAGGAAGAGGAAAGAAGATAGAAGATATTAGAAAATAGATACAAGATAGTTAGTTAGTTTGTATCATGTAGAAGATAAACTACTTAGCTTGAAATCCAATGGGTTATTAATTGGATTAATGTTAAACAGATCGGGGGAGAGGGAGAATATAATTCTAAAACATTGCATCAACTGAGATTTTCTTTTAAAGTAGTAGAGTTGCTGACAACAGTTCTGGCAAACATAAAATTAATTTTAGCTCCTCTGTCTTTTTTGGCATGAAGTGATTCTTCATTATGTTTCAGGCATTCTGCCTTACCTTGGATATTTTCAGAAAGTAATGAGAAATGTCATTCAAGAATGTTTGAAGAACTAGAGATCAGAGAGCAAAAAGCCCTTTGATCTTCCTTTGAGTAAAGGAGATATTGAATTGGCAAATGTTACTATAAAGTACAATAGCAATCCCATTAACTGGAAAAAAAATATATATTGGCATGACGCTCAATAGAAAAAACAGAATTTATTATCATATAACCTTAATAATAATTCAAGCTCCAAAGAAAAGCTAAAATCAACTGGATTATACAGCCTTTCAAGTCAATGCAGAATATAACTTCTCTCTCTACATTGCTTTAAAGTTGTGCTATACAATTAACAATAACTTTTTAAAATTGAAATAATCAATATTCTGTGCAGTCGAGCAATACTCATTTGACATTAATTGATAATAAGAATATTGGAACAACAATGATATTTAATCAAAAACAGTCTTCCATCCCTTAATAGCTTCCAATGTGACAATAGCTAGGAAGATGAGCAATCTTTCCAAATACATATGCAGTGACGATCTAAGTCTGTAACTAATTCTACTTTCTTGTATTTCAAAATAACAATTTATTCATTAGAACTAGGAACACATCTATCATGCTCTATTCAAACTTTAGATTACATTTTTTAGCTTGCTATTTCAAAAACCTCCATATATTCATTTACTCAGCACATACTCTTTGAGTTTCTATACGTTTCAGTCAGTATTCTAAATGCCAGGGATACCTGAGAGAAAAAGACAGACAAAAATCTCTGCCTCATGGAAACTATATTTTTGTGTCCTGGGCAGACAATAGAAACAAGAAACAAATGGTGTAGTATTACAGAGGCTTGAAGTACATTTAAGAAAAACATATTCTGGAAGTGGGAATTGGCTGCACCATATGAAATAATTAAAATGCCAACAAGGGAAAGTGTCACTGAAAAGATATTTGACCAAAGATTTCAAAGAGGTGAAGGAATGAGCTTTGGAGATGTCTGAGAAAGAGAATCATGGGTAGAGGAACTAACCAGAAGAGGAGCGCTGAGTAGCCAGAATGGAGAATATCTGGGTGGAGGGTAGATGACACTAGATAATGTTGGAGAGGTGACAAGGGAACAAATCATGGAGCTAAGGTAAAATTCTCAATATTCTGGTATGCCATGAATCATACTACCTTTGAGTGACAGCTTTTTTTCCATGTAATATTATGTGTTTTTATTTTTAGATAATTCCATATACAAATATACTAGTATAGAAAATTAAGTGCTCTATAAAACGTCTTTCTTTTCTTTATAATAATATTTTTAAATGTACTTGATTTCGGTACAAGATATGATTTCTTTTCTCAGATACATAATAAAAGATATAGGGTAGATCTAGATTATTTTTGTATTGTTATCAAAATTACCAAAGATTTTGATAATTTTGATACAGGAATAGTTAGGACTAATTTTGCACAATAAAATATATAATACACTTTGTAGTACCAAGAATTAACAGAGCCCTTAATGATCACAAATCTTGGCATTGACACCCCAGTGCAGTTTCTTCCACATGGTACCTGGTTGTTTCTGTACAGCAAAAAATCATGTGGCATAATTAACAGTATGTCACCTGTAAGATTAAATTATAAACACCAAGATGTTTTTATTAGTCTCACTCTTGCTCTCATCAGTCACTTTTGGGCAACAGGTTTCCATGTGGTGAGCAGCCTTATGGAGAAACTTACATGGTGAGGAAATAAAGCCTCCAGCCAAGAGCCAACAAGGATGAAGCCTACCAACGACCATATGAAGGAGTTTGGCTCTGTCCTCTAACTTCAGTTGAGTCTTGAATTGACTGAATCATCAGTGAATAATATGGCTGTAATCTCATGGGAGACACAGAGACAGAAGTTCTAAACTGAGCCATTTCCAGAATCTCGACTCTCAGAAAATATAGGAGAAAGAAGTGTTTATTGTTTTAAGCTGCTGTGTTTTACGATCATATTATTACAAGCAAAAGAATGCTAATACATATTTTGATATCAGAATCTGAGTGCTACAGGAAGAAACTTGAAATGTGGGAGTGGATTTAAAACTAGACAGAATTTAAGGAGGATACTAATAAAGTCTACAGTGCTTTGTCAAAGCACTTACTAGGATTCACATGGTCTTCAATAGGACTTATAAGAGAGTTATGTGTTGTTAAAAATTAGAGAAGGGATTATTTTAATGTAGTGGCAGAAAGGTTAGCAACACTATATATAGTCTACAGATAGGTGTGAATTGTGAAATGTGTAATCAGGCTAAAGTAGTCAAATACTTAGAAAGGTTTGAAATTTATATCCTGTTTGCAAGTTAACAAATTGGCCTGCCACAGTCTCCTTGATGCTAGCAGAAAACATCTAACTCCTAGATCAGAGACAAAGGTCTTTTTTAACTCAAATCACTGCATACCCCACAAACTTCATATTTGCTTTGATTCCCTTTGCTCCCCAAGTCCCAGAGGTGACTGAAAGTAGCTCCGAGGAATGTTACACATGAATGGGATTTGTGTCACAAATAAGAAATCACAAGTTTAAGAAACTCCCAATCTTGCAAGAGAGCTGTATGTAAACTGTGGTAGGCAGAACAATGTCCTCCCTCAAAGAACTTGAGGACCTATGAATATATAATATTATGTTACATGGCAAAAGGGCCTCTGAGGGTGAGGTTACATTAAGAATCTTGAAATAGGAGGAATATCACGATAAGCCCAATAATTAGAAGTGTCCTTATAAAGTGAATGAGGGAAATAAAAGAGTCAGAGTCAAAATGATGTAGCATGAGAAAGACTGGACTGGCCACTGATGACTTTGAAGATGAAAGAGACCCATGGAGCTAAGAAAGACAGAATCTCCCTGGGGGCTGCAGAAATGAGCACGACCCTGCTAATACCTTGCTTTTAACCCTGTAGGACTCATTTCAGACTTCTGACCTCTAGAATTACAAGATATTATGTTTGTATTGTTTTAAGCCACCACATTTATGGTAATTTTCTTTTTTGTTCATCAGCCTAAGGAAATTATAGCAGAATTTGGCAGAAATTATAGCCTGGAAGTGGTGTGTTGCTCTAACAAATATTTAAAAATTTGAAAGTGACTTTGGAATTGGTCAGTGGTCAGAAGCTGAAAAAAATTTGAGAATTCTGGAAACAGCTTTAGATTGCCTTGAACAGAATGTTAGTAGAAATATGGACATTTAAGACTGTGCTGGTGAAGGCTCAAAAGAAATGGATGAACATGGTGTAAAAGATATCTATCACCTTAGGGAATTCCTCAATCAGATGGTTGATAAAAACATATGGACATCAAAGATGCTCCTGGTGAGGTCTCAGAAACAAGAAGCACGTTATTGGAAACAGGAGGAGAGATAGTCATGTTTTTCATTGACAAAAATCTTGGCCACATTGTGTCTTGCAAAGCAACATTTGTAAATTTTGAACTTGGATATTTAACTAAGGAGTTTCTAAGCAAAGTATTGAAGATTTTGCATGATTGTTTCTTGCTGCTTATAGTAAAATGCAGGAGGAAAGATATGCATTGAGAGAAAAACTGTCAAATAAAAGGAAACAGAAACTGATAATTAATATATCAACTTATGCAGATTGTAAAAGATGTTTAATTAGGAAGTTCACTCTCTGGAAAATGTTCTCTAGAAAGAATGCCCGGGGTATGATGAGAAACCTGGGCTGGTGCCTAGAAAAGAACTAAAGGTCACAGCGTTCACTCCCATAAAGACTCCTTGAAGACGTGTGACTCACGGATTACCTCAGCCATTTGGACAGAAACCGGGAATAGAGATGTAGTTTTTAGGAAAGATCTGTGATGGAGCCTCCTGTCTAATAACAGAGTGAATCCCAAAGAAATCCATAGGAGACTCGTAAGAGTGGTACACAATTTTTGCCAGCCAGAAACACCTCTAGCTTGTATCAAAAGGGACACAAAGAGTATGGAATGAACAAATGAATAAAGGCAGTTGATCTCCCCAAATTCTAAAGCAGGAAACAAACAGACAAAATTATAGATGAATACAGATAAAATCACATGCTTCATAACAATCTGAGAATCAACAATAGATCACATATGCAATGGTGGTCCCATGAAATTACAATGGAGCGGAAAAATTTCTATCACCTAGTGCCATGGTAGCCGTCATAATGTCATAGCACAATACATTACCCACATGTTTGTGGTGATGCTGGTGTAAACAAACCCGCTGCACTGCCAGTCATATAAAAGTATAGCACACACAATTGTGTACAGTTCATAATACTTGATAATGATAATAAATGCACATGTTACTGGCTCATGCATTTACTATAGTATACTTCCAATTGTTATTTTATAGGGTAATATTTATACTTATTTTAAAAATGTTTGCTGTAAAACAGTATGTTGTGTTACGCTGGCAGCAGCTTTATGTATCATGTGTTTACCACATCTCGATTGTTTCACTATCTCTTTTCCTTCATTAATCTCGTGGTGTTTTATAAATTTAGTGTAGCCTCAGGGTATAGTGAACTTGAGTTTATCCTATAAATGATTGAGACTTCTGGAGATGTGGTTATGGGGTGATTTTATTTTGAATGAGGGATAGAATCGAATCTTTGGGGTCCAAAATGTAAATTAGGGTTAGCACAAGAATGCAAGAATGAGTTTACAAAGATATCCATATCCTAATCCTCAGGATTTATAAACATGTTAGTTTACCTGGCAAAAGTAACTTTGTCAATGCAACTATGTTAAGGATCTTAAAATGGAGAGATTGTTCTTGATTATTCTGGATTATCTGGGTAGGTCCAATGTAATCACAAAAGTGAACGAGGGAGATAGAAGAGTGAATGCTAGAGTGATGCTGCATGAGAAAAACTGAACCAGCCATTTATAACTTTGAAGATGAATGGGGCCATGAGCCAAGGACAGATGTGTGTGTGTGTGTGCGCGCGCGTGTGTGTATGTGTGGGTGTGTATGTAAATGTCCTTGAAAGGATAAACATTAGAGGGGCAGAAACACCTGAGAATTGGCTCCTGATGAGATTTCCAATCATAGAGTTTAAAGTGCTGACTGGTTCCCCTTATTGCTTATACAGATATGTGAGAAAAAATAGAGGAAGGATTGTCAAAATACCAACACTTGATGGTTTTGAAAATTCTCAGACTTGTCAGATGGCAATGGATGCTAAAATTTTGGGGAAAGATCAAATCCATGACTGCTAGGAAAGCAGACCAAAGATAAAGCTGAAGGTGTAACGGGAAATCTTTTATTGTGATCTCAGAAAGATTGAATGTTATATCAGACAAAAAAATCCTCTACATATATAAAACATGTGACTCATATATCCCTTCAACCAAACATTAACATTTTTCAGAAGCTTAAAGTCATCGTCCCTTAGCCTTCCCGGATGAAATGCAAGTTAAGAACAGCTTATCTCCAATAAATTATAAATGTGGCTTTTATATAATGATATGGACCTCATCAGATTCACCACTTTTAAAAGGAATTCTGCATTCAGAAACATTTCCAACTTTGGCTGAAAAGGCCAGAGCAAGTACAGAATGAAAAGAGGTCTTTTGACTTATAAAATTCTACTGACAGTAAACAGACAAAAGCAACACATACTTCAAAGACTTAGTACTAAAAAAATAATGGAAACCCAATTTATTTATTGTATGTTGAAATGATAATGATTTGGACATATTGGGTTATGTTGTAATGGGACAATCCTTTAGTGGTGCCTTAAGGAGAGGTAAGTGTGTTTTGCTTTTTGGAGGAACATACAAGTCATTGAGGACCAAGCAGGACAGTGGTAGTCAGCCTCTAATATGGCCTCCAATGATCCCTGTCCCTTGGTCTCACATCCTTAAACCCTTCCATATTTTACTAGGGTTTCTCAGTGTGCCAAATAGCATATGGCAGAATAGTGCTTGTTCTCTCTCTCCTGTCTCTCCGCTCTCTCTTCTGTCTTCACCACACCCCCATTCCCCATCTCTCCCTCTCTCTCTCTGGCAGAAATAGGCTGTCATATTTTGAGCAGACATAAGAAGAGGCCCATGTATTAAGGAAGGGAAACCTCCAGGCAGAGCCAGTGAAGAACTCAAGTCTTCCAACAACTAGGTGAGTAAGCTTCGATGCAAATACTAAAGCTCCAGTTAAGGCCTGAGATTGTTGTCCCAGCTAAGAACTTGAGTCAACCTTGTTACAAACTCAGCTAAAATCATCCAGCTCATTTGCTGCTGGATTCCTGACTGTGAGAAACTGTGGGAGATAAAAAACATTTGCTGTTTTAAGCTACAAAGTTTTAGGGTAATTTGTTATGCAGCAATAAGACGACTTATTCTGTTTTGTTTTTGGTTTTCCAAATTACCTTACTTCAAAACAGCAATTATCACTTTAAGACAGAGATACTCTCAGACTTATAGAAAATGTGAAAATTCAAATTTTTTTTTCAAATGATAACGGAAAATGTTATAATAAATATGTCAGAACAATAAAAGTCATATAACTATTCATGGCAAAACTCAATCATACAGCCTATTAAAAATAGATCAGTGTAAAAGTTATTCTAAATAGCACTAAACATTTTTATTTTTACTTCTTATTTGCAATTATTTGTTTTTGTACTGCTGATTTTGCTTTTTCTCACACTGAATTAAAAAGCAAATAAACACTAAACTGCTGAGTACACGGAACATTAAAATGCCACTTATTACTGCCCTCATTTCAGAGAAAAGTTGTAAAACACATGTAAAGTTTTCTGAATACTTTTTCAATTTATAGTTTGAATTTTAGGGAACAAAAAAGGTAAATATATGTGAAACAATCACATGAAAATTAAATTAACTGCTTAATTAACTGAATAAAAATCATTCCGGAACATAAAAATCAAATAACTATTTTACTATAATTTATCATGCAGTTATAATACAGAGAAAGTAAAGCAAGAACTTTAATTTTAAAAAGATGCTTTTTCTCTGTGGTGATATATTTTTTAAATATTTCTAATGCTTGCGTATAACTTTCTAAATGTGCATTTTAGAAAGAATTGCAAGGTGCCCATTTCTACTGATTGTGGCAAAGCTCTTGATAATTCCTAAGTAAGATTCTCCATTCTATTTTTGCTACCAGTTATCAGTTAATTTTTCTATTAGATATCATAATTTTATTAAAGTTGTTTTAATTGCATCTTAAATTCAGTACAAGGCAATTTAATTGCTCCCTTTAAGATTGGGGAAAAAAAAAAAAAAGAGAGATATAGAAATTTTAAAGTGAACTGCCAGAATTCAAATGCTATTTAGTGCTAAAGGGAAATTTTTCAATATCATTACTTAAATTTGAAGTTTCTTTTTTTATTTCTTAAATTATTTAGTTACTTAAACTTCTTCATGCATATTCATAACTTTTTCAAAATCCTCTTTTAATAAGTCTTGAGTGCTCTAAAAAAGTAGTCATTGCTTTGCAGTTCTCTGTATTTTAAGCAATTAAGTACTTCTATGTTTTATAATAAATGCATGTTAAAAACAAACAAATGAGAAAGCAATTGGAGAGAAAGACATCATTAAATCATCATCATTTAAAACTGTCTCCTGTGCTTTTCATAGTTAAGTTTTATATTAATGAGTCAATGCTATAATTTCTTCCTGTTTATATGTCACAGAGACTTCCAGTGCAGCCTGAACCCAATGCTAGTCTCTGTCCTGTGTCACTGGAAGGGGGTGGCATGCTATTGTTAGACAAAGCTTTGTTACTATCTCTTGCCAATTGGATTTGTCCAGAAATTAAATGAGTCATTTCTGGCTTGAGTTCACAAGGTCACATTTGACCTCTTCTTTGTCTCCAGTTTTACAGTTTCCAGACAAGATCTTGTGTTGAACACCAAGGACACAAGATCAAAGACCAAATTGCTGGTCTTATACATGGAGAAAGGCTTCCCCAGAGTGTTGTTACCAGGCCGGCATGATTGGTTTTAGACAAAACTATGCTTTTATTATCGATCATCTTACTAATTCTCCAGTTCCATGCCTTTCTTTTTTTTCTTTTCTTTTTTTTTTTTAATGTTTATTGGGGAATATTGGGGAACAGTGTGTTTTTCTAGGACCCATCAGCTCCAAGTCAAGTTGTTTTTTTCAATCTAGTTGTGGAGGGTACAGCTTATACTGGCCCATGTGGGAATCAAACTGGTGACGTTGGTGTTATAAGCACTGAGCTCTAATCAACTGAGCCAACTGGCTGACCCTGTGCCTTTCTTTTTAAAGATTGTAATTTTGGCACTACTTTGAAGAAACCAGGACAGGACACAGAGAAGTTAATATGGGGCCCATGTGGATTTGAGTGAGCTCTCCTCTCACCAGTCCACCTTGGAAGTCAAATATAGAAGGATGCCATAAAACAGCCGTGTGACTTCCTGTATTCCTCTGCTCAGGGATATTTCTTGATCATCGTAATGTACTCAGACATAGTTCCTGCTGGCCTGCATGTACAGAGATTTTAATTCCCTAGGAATGTCCCTTAAGTGATGTGGTCTGTGAGCTACTAGTAGATAAATAGCCCAGCTTCTTCATCTCTTCACAGAACAACTCTCTTTTTTATTCTAAAGAGTATATAAGTGGGATTGAGTCTCGGTTTCCATTACAGGAAACCTGCCAATTATGAAACTCTTTATTGTTTTTTTTTTTTTTCTTTTTGTCTCATTTTCCCACTTCCTGTATATTTCTTGAGGTGACCTCCCAAGTAAAATGCTTAAACACAAATTATTGGGTCAGCTTCTGCATTTGGAATATCCCAAATCAGGATAATACATATGTTTCAAACTTTAGGTGATAATGTATAGACTTATTGTTTGATAGCTTTGTCCTCTTGTCTCTAGTTTCAGTGACAACTACCTTACTATCAACACTTGTTCTGCTGATACTCACTCTGCAGGAAATAAAAGTCAAGAGCTCATAAATCAACAACATCTCAGAGAAAGGTAAAGGAAATGATCAAGAGGACAAAATTATTATGTCTGTGTGGCAGAGACATAGCCTGGCTACCTTAAATTTTTAATTTTGTCATTTTTTGAGTAGTTTCAGGTTCACAGAAATATGAAGAAGAAAAACAGAGGTATCCTATTTATCCCCTTCCCTCACACATGCGTGGCCTCCCCCATTATCACCATCCCTCACCTGAGTGGTACATTTGTTACAATCGATGGACCTACATTGACAGATCATTATTACCAAAGTCCACTGTTTATATTAGAGTTCACTGTTGGTGTTGCACATTCTGTAGGTTTGGACAAATATGCCACCATGATAATATCATTCAAAGTATTTTCCACCATTATAGAATCATTATAAAGAAAGTTCTAGTTAGCATCATAAGAAAATAAAATAAAATATAGAGAGACAAAGAATGAAGAAATCAAAGTGTCATTGAGACTTAATGGAGTATATGTTAAGAGATTTCTGGGAAAGATTGTCCATTTTCATTTTAAATGAGGCCCTTGATTGTCAAATTCAATTTTCTTTCCACCCTTTGCCTTCCTCGCTTTGGAAAATGGCATGGAATGACGTGATATTTAACACTGTTTCATTGTCTTGAGACAATGAGGGAAAGTAGAAGGAAACATACAGGTATCAACCTAGAGCTGTGATATCACTAAAGAGACTATCCCACCTAGCCTCTGACTATCTAAGGCCATTTAATCTGAAGTCAACTGTGTATCACCATTTTATAAGCACTTTTGCTCTGAAAGGTTTCATAACTCAAACCCAAAAAAGTGTCAATAGCAAGTTGTACAAAATATTTAAGGAAAGAAGCACTACCATTTCTACACAGACACTCCCAGGACAGAGAAGAAAAGCGATAAAATCATGATTCATTTTATGGAGCCCGGATTACCCTGACTCCAAAAAACAGAAATTTCAAGAGGGTAAACAACAGAGCAATACACTGCAAAAACACAAACACAAAAATATATTTTTAAATCTTTAAAAATATAAAATCGAGCAATATAGAAATATGGTAATATATTATCTGGCTTATATATAAAGCAGCCACTACCTCTAGGGATGAAATAAAGTACCCATGAAAGATCTCTCCACACATTCCAGTACTGGTATCCAGACTTTGTTTGACAGGGCACTGCCACAGATGGCTGCATGGCAGAGAAGTTGTATGGTGCTGTGCTTGAGGAACTTGCTAGAGATCCACCCTCTCTGGTGCCAGGGAAATCCGGACTGGGGTCAGATCTCTAGAGGAACTCCACTACAAAACTCCTCAAGTTGGGGATCAGGGGAAGTTTTGGGTGCTCTTTGTCATTGTGTAGAACCCTGGATCAAGAGAAATTTCACAAGCTGGGTTTTGGAAATACCACTTATTCGGTAGGACCTGGCCACTAGAGAAGGCCTGTGCTGAAGGCTTAGTGCTGGAAATTCACCGCTTACTGCAGGACCCTGAAGCAAGAGAATCTGCACAGTCCATATAGGAGCTTAGTGCTGGAAATACCATCCATGATACAGGATCCTGGTGCAATAGGAAATGCAAATGATGTAGGAGACAGGTTCTGGATATTCACACCTTGCTACCAGACTCTGGTGCAATAGAAGCTGCATATGCACTAGAAACTTTGTGCTGGAAGTATCACCTGTGCTGCACAACTCAGGTGCTAGAAAAATGTACCTTAGGAGCTTGGTGCTGAAAATACCACCCATGTTATAGAGCCCTGGCACAAAGAAGCTACACATATTATAGGATCTTGGTGCTAGAAATACAATCCTTGCTGCAGGACCCTGGAACAAGAGAAGTGTCACATGCTGCAGAAGCCTGGAATCGAGACCCACGCTGCAGCGGCTGGCTGGGAGATGTATTCTGCACTGCAACTGCTCTACACTGGAGAAGCTAACCATACAATAGGAGATGGGTGCTAGAGTGCACAGGAACCGGAAGCAAAAGTTATTCCATTGTTCAGTGTCTACCAGTGCCTTTTACTGACCTGCTTGAAGACATACCGACTGACAAATGGAAATATTTAAATTGTCCAGGTCCATTTACTCAAAGCAAAAAATCTAGGATAAATTTGTTACAGTATATGCAAATCCTTTATTTATAATTTTAAAATAGTTTTAAGATAAATTAAAGAAGATTTAAGTCAATAGAAAGATGCAGTATATTGGTGGATTGAAACAGACAATACTTTTGTGATGTAAATTATTTCCCAATTAACCTGTAGATTCAATGCAATTACACCCAAAATTTTGGCAGGAATTTGTAGAAGTTGTCAAGCTGGTTCTAATATTTATAAGGAAATCTGAATGACCTAGGACAGCAAAATAATTTTGAACACAAGGGATCAAAGTAGCATGATGTACACTGCCTGACTTCATGATTTTACAGTGATAAGTAATGTAGTGCAGTTTTGTTGAAGAATAGACAAAAAGAAAGTCCAGAAAAAGGAAAAAAAAAACACAAAAAACAGTCTTTCCGAAACATGATATCAGAACAACTGGATATTCAAATGAAGAAACAAAATCAGAGGCAAACTAACAAAACAGCTTTAACCATTATGTTGTGCTATACACACAAGTTAACTTTGAATGGATGATAGACCTAAATATAAAATCCAAAATGCTAAGGTTTCTAGATAAAAAAAATATGAGAAATATCTTCACAAATTTACAGTAGACAAGGATTTCTCAGAAAGAATTAAAAATTAATTTAACTAATTCTGAAATTAGACTTCATGAAAATTCTCTTTTACATATACTGTTTAAAAAATGCAATGGGCAAGCATTGGAGTGAAAGAAAAATAATTGTCACAAACACACACACACACGTGTCTATATATATATATATATATATGTATTACAAAAGACTTTCATTTAAAATACAAAAACAGCTCTTTAGCCTCAATAAGCAGACATATATGTATAAATTCTGCTCAATATAAAAGAAGAAATACTGATACACTAAACAATATAGGTGAATCTCATTAACATTATCTGAGATATTCAATTATTCAGAATAAATCAATCTGGAACAGTGAAATATAAGTGTTAGACTAAGATATACATTTGAATACTTAAACATATTGTATGGAGCTTGTTTATCAATGCATACATATATTATTAAAATATTGTAGACTGCTATTGTGAAATTAACTTACATATATATGGTAAACTTACTCTTCAAGAATTAGAACCACACAAACTAGCACAAATTAAACGTAATATGTTTCAGGAAACTACGTATAGCAGAAAAGTCAGGTGATATTTTAATACACTTCATTAAAATCATGGATGAGTAATAGTCAATTAACCTATTCAAAGTAAATTATGTGATCCAAAGATAGATGATGACAAGGAAAATGTTAATCATAAACTCTTAGGTTTTTCTAGAACTCACTTTGATGAATACATAAAAAGAAATCTCACTGAAAGGAATTACTTGAGACTGTTCTTGTTTGAAGCTATATTAGGGCATACCCTAATAATTCTACTCACGGTCCACATTTTCTTAATAAGGAAAACTAAAGAGAGGCTGAAAGGGACAGCAAGGAACCTGTGTAATTATTTCTTTCAGCTCGGTGATACCAATTCTAAACAAACGGCAGAGAAACAGTGGACAATGGAGTGTTGAATTCCTTCAGTCAAGTGGGGAAAATAAATTTTGATATAATCCTCGTGTTATTATTTAGGACTGAGAGGGGAAGGGAAATCTGCTGTTTGAATATTTAGCTGTCACATGTTATGCCAGATAAGAAATTGAATCAGAGAAGGAATTAACAGAATTTCCAAAGTTCAAACTTTTGATAGAATACTGTATTGATGAATTTAAAACAAATAGCCATTCACATGGTGCTGACGGAAATACGGAATGGTACAATTCCTGTGGTTGGGAATATGGCGATAGGCATCAAAACTGACACAGCAAGCCCAGTTCTACGAACTCTCTTGAAGTTACACATTCAACAACATGAAATCAAATCACAGTTATAAATTGTAACATCATTAACTGTTGGAAATAGTCTTCATGCTTACAGAGAAAAATATAGCTAAATAAACTAAGGTACACTCACATAATTTAGTGCAATGCAGTTATAAAAAGAAAAGTATGAAAAAGGTCTCCATTAACTGTTAAAGAACACTATAAAGAATATATTTTTAGGTAACAAAGAGAAAAGTGCAAAGCAGCATGCATAGTGTGCTGTCTCACTTTAAAGACCTACTTTGTCAAAAACAAGCACAGGAATGATAAACCAGAAGTTATAAAATTGGATATCTAAAGGGAATGATTGACAGTGAGGAGGGAGATATAATGACATGCAAGGAGCTTCTAACTTTGAAAGCATGTTATTAATCTACAGATTTTAACAAATATAAATTAACAAGGGATAAAAAAGGAAATTTGCAACTGAATGCAAAAAGAAACAAATAAATCAATTGTATATCAAACGGATTAACGTAAACAGTGAAGAAAAAAATAAATTAATGCAAGTAAAATTGACATGTAATCTTAGTACCCCTCCAAAAAAAACCCTCATACATATTTTTTATCTAGACTTATTAATTTGTAGCAGTGTTGGTGTAACACTTCTGAAACTATTTTTAACCAGCAGGTAAATACATTAACGTTTTTCTCTGTGGGAGAAGAGAAATATACATATACAATGGCAGAAGTTTAGATTGAAATTAGAAGTATCAGAATAAACATATAATCTAATAAAACAAAAAACATATATGCATATATACATGTATATATGTATGATTATATATCTATGTACATAAATATATACACATGATTATATATAGTATACATATACAAATATACATATATGATTCATATATACATGACTCATATATGCATATATGAAATGTCAGAACAGTAAATGAGGAAGCTTGAAGAGGCCCCCACTGGCCAAAATGGGCAATTTCAACATCATGCAGATAATGACATTTTATTTTTATTTTAAAAACTGAATAAAAATGAAATCTCTTAGTCAATACTGAGATTAAAAATGAAACAGAAATACACCATTGACATCTATATGGAAGCACAACTGTCACTTAGTTTTTTAACACTATATGAAAAATTGGTTAAGCTCTATATTATTAACACTGAACTGAGTGACTGATCTTTCACTTCTCTCTGAAGACGCGTGCCTTAATATGAGTGGAATCACTTTCTCTAAGTGCTCTGCAATTAGAACAAGAAAGACAATTGGTAATTTCTGTAGCACAATTATTTCAACAGAAAAGCAGGCATTTTGACAACTGCTGTATTTTCACATTTTCCTATACTGAAAATCAGTAAGTTTGCTTCCTGAAAAATAATTTACTGATGGACTTTCTGTAAATTTTAAGCTTCTTCCCCACACCTCCTTCTGTTCCTCCCCATCCACCTATGTTAATTTAGTTTGTATGAAGTCTTATCTTTGTTATGTAATCTCTTCTCATGTACCTAAGTAGATCTGAAAGTTCAGGGAATTGGTATTAGGATACCAGTTGTTTTTCCTTTGATATGAATTGAAATAGTTTCTAGGGGTGTGAAATTACAACTTTGATGGCCATTTTAACTCACCATTGGCATTCCTGAATACTTAGTTGAGGCTGTGGCTCCATCTGCCAGTGGACTGTTGACTCCCTAAAGCATGGCATGTGAGAATTGCTTCTTTTGCTTTTCTTTTTGATCAAAAGCATGTTTATTTTTTTTTTCCTTGCTGAATATTGAAAATTGAACATCCAGAAATCACACTGTGATTTCTCTCCACAAAGTGTTTTTAGGGCAAAATAATCATTTCTGTTAAGTGTTCTGAGGGCAAGATTTTCAAAGAATTTTGAAATTGTGATTAGCCTTATGAGAGGAAAAAGTCTTTTAGAAGAACTAACCTGTCCTCACGTTCCAGGGTCATGAGCACTGCGATAGGATCAAAGACATTGGAAGCTTGAACATGGTTGTCAGTTTTGGTTCTGTGGTCAGACCTGTTTACCCAGAAGCTAAATGTTTACTAACACAGATCAACTGCTTTCCTTCTCTTTGTACACTCTTTGTACATTATTGCTTCTGTTCTGCTCTCTGTATTTACTTTTGTTTCTTTCTATATATCCTTTTTTTGCCTTTTAACTGCACGCAAAGACCTAACCTCTCCTAACTTGTATTTCCCCATATTAATTATTTAAAAGAACATTTTGCCCCAATTGTTTTCTTGGATAGAACTTGATATGGTGCTTAATATATTTTCTAATATCTATTAAATAGGATTAAGCCTGGACAACCAGTTAAGAATCTCATGACTTTTATTTTTGTATTAGTCTCACAATGATTATGTTAGTTAGCTATTCTGTTTTACTATAACAAGAATCTGCCCAGTAAGATGTGGAATTATCCTGTTAAATACAGTTGCAGATATAATTTTGAATTGGTTCATTATAGACCTTTCCTTTTTTTTTTTTTTTTTTGACCTTTCCTTTTATCGATTATAATACAAGTTTAGCAAATGCTAATAACTCAATTACTCTGAAAAATGTTTTACACCACAACAAATGAAAAATAGCTTACCTTATTGTGCATCTATTTATAATTCTGTATTTGCTTAGTGTATATATTTCAGTCATACTTTGGTATATAATATGAAGCTACTATCTGCTCAAGACCTGTCCTACCACAAGGGTCTTCCTATGACAGTTCTGTAAGAGGTGTTCTGTTTATCCATCTGCATCTTTTGAGCTTTAGTGATAAAAGAATGGAAAAGGTAAGGAAAAGAACAGAAACTTCAGATCTGGAAAAATGAAAGAAAGGGTTGAATTAATCAAATTTAAGTATTTAATAAAGGTCTAAGAGGAAGGACGGAAAGAAAAAGGGAAAAGCTACATTGCTTGGATTAGATATAATCTGTAGAATTTGAAAGATTAGAGATGAAGAACTGAGATACTTGTGAGCAGAAGGTAAGAGGCGATGATAGGGGGACTTTAACCCAGGAGAATAATGACATTTCTTTAAATTATGATTTCAGAGAAATACTAACAAAGAACTTGAGGTTTTTTTTCAACAAATGTAACGAGAATAATATTTCTGCCCTTGTTAAACTGATTTATGTTCATTTCTCTTTAAAGCGGGTTCAGCCCAGTGACCTCCATCTCAATGTTTCCCAGGGTAAGAGAAAAGAGCATAAGATTTTATACAGTTCTAAATACAGGTATTGTTGGGAAGAGAAAGGATTTATTGAATCAATTTACTGCCTATTTAACTTGCCAAATATTAAACCTTGAAGACTGCACTTGAAATTCTCTCAAGGTGTAAAGGACCTTCTACTTCTATCTAGGAACCTCACTATGAAATATCTCACGCCATCATTGACTGTTATCGTGTCATCATCAAATATTAAATAAATAAATTAACAAAGAAACAAACAAACAAACAAACAAACAAATAAAAAGTCTACCCAAACAATTTGGTCCCAGGATATTATGGAGAGAAGAAAGTGGTGTGACAATATGGAAAATACCAAGGTGATGTTCTTTTACCCTTCCTGTGATATCTCTTTATCACTAGTGGTATTAATGATTTAATTAATTTAATGGAAGGCAAAATCTTTATCTAAAATGCAGAGAAATACTTGATAATAAGTACACATGTGAAAGTGTATGTGTATATCGGTGTGTTTTTGTGTGTACTTATTTAAATGATTTTGTTTGGCATTCTCTGAGGACTTTCTATCTAAGTTCTGACATCATTGTTTAATTTGGAAAATCCTAATCATTATTTCTGTAAACATTCCTTTCCTACTGTTATTTTTTATTTTTTTATTTGTTTGTTTGTTTCTTTCTTTGTTTTACTTTCTCTGGTATGAACAATGATCACAACCCAGCAGGGAGCTACACACAATGTAGTGAAGTCTAACACATCAATGATAAGAGAGAATCTTAAAAGTTTCTAGAGGGGCACATGCTTATCACCTATAAAGAAGTATGAGGAATAGGTATAGTAATGCTGAATGCAAAAACAAAATAGAGTATTATTTTAAATATATTGAATGAGATAAAATTGAGTTTAGAATTACTTACATAGTAAAAGGGTCACTTAAAAATGACAGTGAACAAGATCAAATTAAAAGAAATAATAAGAAAATATACATAAAAGTTCCTTTTTGAGTGGATTTTAGAGGAAGTTTATTGAAGCAAAACAATAAATACTTCTAGGAAGAAATCAATGTGATATAGGAAGTAAGAGAAAGTAAAATTCTTAGTGAAGACTATGGTTACCTTGATAATATTATCAGAGAAAGTGTGTGTGTGGGAGAGATTGAGAGAGAGAGAGAGAGAGAGAGAGAGAGAGAGAGATTTTATCTGTAAAACTAGAAATTCCAAACGATACCAACAATTGGCAAGTGTCTGGGAATAGAAGGCAAAGAAAATGAGTGTATGTTAAAAACTGTGTGTGCTTTCTTATTTGCTGAGTATATTTAGATATTGAGTTTGTTTTATGGAAATAGTTGAAGAGGTCACTAGTTTTCTTTTAGGACAGTGCTGGGCTAGATTCTATATAATTAGTTATTATACTCCTCTGTAAGTGTAAAGGTTAGAATGTAGGTCTTTGTCCACAGGAAATGAAAATGATTTCTTTCTGGTGGAACAGATATTTCCAAAGGTTACAGTTTATGGTCCTATAAATTATGTCCTATAGATCAGAATTTTGTATAATTATGAAGTCCTCAAAAGCTGATTGCTAATGTTTCACTTTGCTTTATAAATATTGTGTAAAGATTCTCTTTTGGCCAATTCTTACCTAGACCCTAATAGGGAAGAAAATACGGAAGAATATTTTTCTAACTTATATAAATTGATACCATCAGGATAATTTTACTTCATTTAATTTTTAAAAACTAGACTTTTTTTTTTTTTTCATTTGCAGTACTAGTACAGCTTGTTCATTTTTATTTAGGATTGTACTTTCTGGAATGGTCATAATATTTAATATTTAACTATAGAGTCGTGTTACTATTTATTAATTTAAAACACTTTTTACCATGTCACCTGTGTATTTTGAAGTGATCAATATTAATATTATACACATTATTGGCTTTATTCATTGACATACTATGGCTCAAAATAATTATCCTGATCAATTAACTAGGTAGATTGTAAGTGAACAGCATGCTCTATGCATCAAACAACACAATCAGCTAATTATAACATTTGAAAATAAAATATATACAACATCATTAGTCAATAAGGAAATACAAAGTAAAACACCAGATGTTTCATATCTGTGGGAATCGTTATAATCAAAAAGACAAACAATGACACGTTGGCAAACATGTGGAGAAACCAAAATCCTATACATTGTTGATGGGAGTGTAAAATTGTGCAACCACTTTGGAAAATAGATAGTATATCCATAGCATTGAACACCATTCAAAATAAAAATCACAAACTACAGACATGTGCTGCCTCATGGATCAACTTCAAAACACAGCATGTTAAGTAAAAGAAGTCAGTCATGTGATCATGTGTTCTGTAAATGCATTTATAGGAAATGTCGACAAAAGGCAAGAAAGAGACAAAATTATGAGGTGTGATACAAAAATACGGTGAATACTTATATTAAAAAATATATATATTACAGTAAAAGACACATTGCCATTAATCCCCTCAAAATACATCCCCTTACTTAAAACACACTTATCCCATCATTCTTGCCACTTTCTGATACAGTTCTAGAAGCCCTCTTTCATGAGTGTCTTTGGTTGTGTTGTCGTGACTGCCTCCATGTCCTGAATAATTTTGACTTTGGGGAAGAGCCAGAAGTCAGATTGTGGCAGATCTGGTGAATAAGGTGGATAAGGACACACTGGAATGTTTTCATTTGACAGAAATTGCCATACCAGAAGCGATGTGTGACATGGAGCCTTTCCATTGTGACCACAAAATATGGTGAATGCTGCTGCTGAGTGCCATCCAATGGAAAGGCAGGGATCTTCAATACAGGAAGGGGATCACTGAACCTTAGTAACAGTGTGTGACAAGTTTCAACATGTTGAGTGCAGTCAGATGTGAGCTATGGTTGAGAGAAAGTGTGTTTTAAAGTGTGTCATAAATCATCCTCCATCATGATAACACTCTGTGTCACACATCGCTTCTGGTATGGCAATTTCTGGCAAATAAAAATATTCTGGTGTGTCCTCATCCACCGTATTAACCAGATCTGGCACAACCCGACTTCTGGCTCTTCCCCAAAGTCAAAATAATTCAGAACATCAAGGCAGCCACAACAGCACAACTAAAGATCTTCATGAAAGAGGACTTCCAGAACTGCTTCAGAAAGTGGCAAGAACAATGGGATAAGTGTGCTTGAAGCGAGGGAGAATATTTTGAGGGAGATTAATGGCAATGTGTTTTTTATTGTAACATATAGTCTCTTTAATTTAAATATTCACTGTATTGTTTGATCACCTCGTAGATGAGTGGTTATCTGAGTCAGGGCTGGAAACAAGGAATAACTGTAAATGTTCAAGATAGGATAAATATGTTGTGAAATTGATTTATGGTAATGGTGTAACCACTCAGTAAAGTAAGCATAAATTCTTGAATTGTCCATAAGAAGTGGTTATGTGTGATATTTAAGATATACCTCAGTAATTTAAGAAAAAAAATTATGCCAAGAATATTTCATGTATTTCATTTTTCTCTGTAACATCAGCTGCCATAATATGGAAATGTTAATGTTTTAAAGAAAAATAAAACCTGTTGTTCTAAGCAAACCTCATCGTTACATCTATGTTGCTGCACCATTTGTACATTGACCAGAAGACACCACTGCATGCACACTTACATGGAAAAAAAAATGTCCAACAATACTACAATATAAATATTGAAAATAGGTGAATTCTATTATATCTTCATAAAGATGATAAACATCTCCCCAACCCCCCAAATCCTCTTGACATTAACAGTTAAAACATCCAAGAATCTTCTGAAAAGCAACTTAAAAAACAGGTAATTTAAAGGAGACTAGGCAAAAGTATAAGAACAGACAGGTCACAGATAAGAAAAAAATAGTGAAGTATACAAAGGTTAAAAATCAAATAAATGACTTTTGAAACAATGATGAGATTAAAGTTTATACCTATGGTATGGTCAAAATGAAATGAAATGCATTATGTGATCATATGAAGCATTGACAAAAATAAGGGAAAGGGAGCTTTTATTATCTGAGGACAAGTGCAGTCATCATCTTAAGTAATAATAAGAACTTAGATAAATTATTAATGCATAGAACAGCATATCATTAGTCATGAGCATGCATGTTAATCACACTATTTTTGTGTTTGTGAAAACTGAAGTTACGTTAAAGACTATCACAGGGAAATGGAAGACTGAAATGTGGTTAAATCTATGAACTATGCAGAATTTACATTCAATAACCTATAAACACAGATAACTCATTGTTAACAATCTGAAAGAAAATAAGGTCTAAAGCATAAATTCATTTATGTAAATTAAATGCCCTACACAAGTTAGATATTATTTATTGTACTTAAACGCTTACTAATTCAACAATATATATTAAACATATTAGAATATTGCCTATATGGTGGAAGATGGGATGAAAGAGGGGAATGGACCTAGAAGGGAGTAACTGAGTAGCTCTATTAGTTTTCTATCTCTGCAGTAAAAGTAACAAGATTTTACCATTCGTACATTTTTTTTTTAATCTTTTTTTTCTACGTTTTCTTAAGGAAGTCCTTCTAACATTTCTTATAATACTGGTTTGGTGTTGATGAACTCCTTTAGCTTTTTCTTGTCCCGGGAACCTCTGTCCTTCAATTCTAAATGATAGCTTTATATGTGGACTCTAAAGAACAAACAAACTCATGGATAGAGAAGGTTTTGATGATTGCAAGCTGGGAGGGGGTTTGGGGGTGGGTAAAAAGGAATTAAGAAGTACAAGTTGGTAGCTATAGAATAGTTATGGGGATGCAAAGTACTCATATAGCATAAGGAATACAGTCAACAATAATAATTATGTATGGTGTCGGATGGAGATTTGGCTGGTTTTCACAAAAAATCTGATCGGATCTGCTTATGATTTCAAAAGGCTGAAATCAAAATGCCAGCAAGTTTGCATTCCTTGCTGGATTATCTTGGGGAAATATCTGCTTTCAGGTTCATTCAGTTTGTTTGGCAAAATTCAGTACTTTGTAGTTGTAGGACTGAGATCTCTGTTTTGTTTTTGGTTTTGTTTTCTTGCTGTGTTGGCCGGGGTTGTTCTGAGCTTCTAGAGGGTGCTCTTTCATCATCTTCAAAGCCAGGGACAATGGGTTGAGTTTGTCTCCTGTTTCCAATCTCTCTGATCTCCTTCTCTACCTCATGCCTCCTCTTCTTCCCTCTTCACTGCATCTCTATGACTCCAGTGGGAGAAAATCCTCTGTTTTTCAGAGATCAAGTGATAGATTGATCCCACTGGTAATTCAAGACAATGTTTCTATTTTAAAGTCCTTAACCTTAATTTTTTCTGCAAAGTCCTTTCACAGAATACATGGACTAGGGTTTTATTGAATAACCAAGGAATGAGAATCTTGGAGACATGTTTAGAGTTCTGCCTATACCAGTAACTAATAAAACAAATTAGAGAGAAGGTCCTTGCAGGGACCAGTGTTGAGAGTGTGTCATGTTTCAAAATTAAATCAAACAGTAAAACTGTTCAAATTTTATCTGGATGCTTTAAGGTTATACATTTTAAGGTTCATGTACATATTATAAATAAGATACATTTGTATAATTTTTCATGAAATTTGAAAAATAGGAAAACATACAGGAATAAAATGTAAAATTTCCTATGATTCCATTACTCATTGATGACACAATTATCACAATGAGTCCTCTGGCCTCTTTTTCTCATGGTTTCTCTCTTTCCTGTTCACTCTTTATCTTCAGTGTCTCTCTCTCTCTCTCTCTCTCTCCCCCCTTTCTGTCCCTCTCTTCTCTCCATCTTTATACATATATACACAATTTGGTAACCTGAATTTTCAGCATATCAGAAACACTTTTCATGGCATTACATTCTATGGATAGACTATAAAGTTTTAATCACCCTAATTTAGCATTTTTATTTTTTCAATGGTTTTTGTATCTCCTTCATGGCAAGGCTTTCATACATAGGAAAAAAATAATGAAAAATACCTTCTAGAATAACTTTTCATTTTACATTCCACAAACCACCATGGACACATTTCCCCCTTCATTGCTCATTTAATATAAGTAAAAATAATATCTCTTCCATTTCAATTATAATTCTTTATTCATCGTAATGCTTTTAATGGTCAAAATCTCTTTTTGTATTATTGCATATAGACTTTTTTATATTTTACGTGTTTTCTTGATTTTTATGTATGAAAATTCTTTAGATATATAGATGAGTCATACCTCATATCTGCTGATAGATATAATTTATAAATCAGTTAATAATATATAAAATGATTTTGGGTTTTGCCTGAAGTTTTCAAAATTGCATAATTCTACCTATCCCCCATGATATCAAGTGTCTCAAAATGCAAGCAGACTTTTTGTTAATTTGGTATTCTACTCTTAGGACAGAATATAATATACAAATTTACTATTTGTCAAATAAAAATTATTAAATAAGTAGCATTTAAAAGTAACTTCCTTCATAAACTAATTGAATATCTAATCGATTAAGTTTGAATACTTCAGTGAAATATCAATCATAGATAAACAACTGTAATAAGATATGTACACTGAAATCTGACAGATCTGAGCAGACTGCTAACCTATCTTTTAATTCTAGAAACAAATTATCCTTTCTAGGCCTAAGTTACCTTATCTAAATAAGAAATGATATTAGATTTCCTAACTGTTAAAATGAGTTACATATTAATAAAACTATGTCACTGCCTAGTGTATATTGTAAATGAAATACTTACTTCTTATATATGTACTTAATAAAATAAAATGTAGGTATATATTTGGCCTGAACCTGGGACCATGATTTTTTTTTTATGTAGTACACTAATCAGTAGTCCTTAAATTAAATTTTGTTTAATTCTGTAAGTTTTGGAAATATGTTTATAAATAATGTGTGTGTTTTATTCGAAGACTATTTCCTAGTTGTCTTGAGCTCACTAACTATATTTTTCTAATATGTATATAGCTCTTTTATTATTTTTCTAAAACAACATGTGCCATAACATTGAGAAATTGATATGCTTTTGCTTACATTTACATTATGGAATTATTATATTGATAAATTACCAAAAATGCATTTGCACTCATATATATTTTATTTATATTTATATATTGGACACTTTTTCAGCATAAACATTTTCCAACATGAATTTTCTTATTATTCCTCCTAGAGCAGAATACTTTAATATTATAAAATTGGTATTTTACACAAAGGTGTCCTCCTGATAAAGCCACTATTCTAGGTTATAGTATCCCATCTTTGATGTAACTTTAAAGAAGGGATCATGCTGTGACAAAAATAAAATTCTTGGAAAACACCTCATTAAATTGTTCCTTTGAGGTGATTTATATTTGCAGTTTATGCAATGAGGTTATCTTTCAAGAAGAAAGTCTAATAATGTCTCCTGCAATCTTTACCTAATTAGAATCTGGAACAGTTTTCTTTAAAATGCCAAATGCTTCTTTAACATTGACCCAGGACACTGACCCATTATGTTAAGTGTGACTGTCAGAACCCCTACACAGTGCTAACTCCATATTGTGATGGGGACATTTTGTTGCATTCGTGAGAATAGAGGAGCCATTGATACAAATCTTCACTAAAAAGCATAACTACAAATTTGGCAGGAAATGCTTTAGTTTATAAATCATGTCATCAAACATCGCTATTCCAAAGAAACACCAATCACCTGTGTAATAGAGAAGATTATGTTATTTTCCTTGGAGAGTAATTGGTGAGATTAATGAACATATACCTATAAAGTACATAGAATAATGAGAGTATCCCCAAAACATCTAATTAATGTATACAATTAATATAGTATACATATTAATTTTTATATTTAGGTCATTGAATTATGGGAACAATGCAGAATAATTGTTACTGAGTCCCTTTCATAATGTAGGTCCTAAGCAAGGTATTTTTTTTTATGTGATATATTAATTTGCAATGATGTTGTAGAATAGGTATTGCTTCTCTTTTACAAATTAATAAAGAACAGGGACTTATCTGTGATAAATAGTAATGAGTAATAATTATGTTACTAATCTGCACTAGAACATCTATTTTAATACTCCATAGTATTTATCCAGTCTTGATTGCTATGCATAATAATATTGAAAACTTCTTTCACTTAGGGTTTTATGAAAATCAAATAAAAATGTATTGATAATAAATGGCTTCAAGTGCAGAATGAGAACTCTACAATTATCACCTTGAGTTTACGTAGTCAAATTCTTATATAACCAATTGTAAATCATACACAGGACTTCCATATCAAAACATCAGGGGGTCGATAGATTATAATGAGAATACGTGGAATTCATTTACTTTTTCTTGGATTTACCCATTATATACCATATACCATATATGTCACACTGAGTGGTTTCTCAATCATGTCATATAACTAAATCAATAATCTGTTATGTAAGGTAAAAAATTCTTACATAAATTTGATCATGTTTATAATAGAATATTTTCTTGTTAACCTTTAAATTTGCATTTTAAATTTAAGAGTCAGATAAAAAGATAAATTGTCAGCACTAACAATAATTTTCACCAAATTACAAAGTCATATGTAATAATACATTTTATTTCTATTTCATTATTTTTTATTATGTTGACTTTCACTAATTCTATTCCCAAATGTTTCCTCACCACCCTATCATAAAAACAAAACAAAACAAAAAAAACCCCTGCCTTTTCAAAAGGAAAAAAGTATATATATATATTGCTTACTTACTACCGGAGTAATAACTGAGAAAAATGAATTAAAATCAATATATGAGTGAGCCAATTTTAATGGGATTGAATTTTTTTACCTGTAGTAATTTCATTCCACTCAATTCAATTATTTTGGCTCTGAAATGTTTTTAAAAACATATTTATTAACATTCTACCTGTGAATACTTTACCTTGGAATAGGAGATGTAACCAAGTAACTGGCTATTTATGGAAATCACTTAGGGAATACAGTTTATGAGTATCTCATAATAAGAAAGAGGCTAAACAATAAGAATACCTGTCTGGATGTTCAGGTTTAACACATATTGTTTTGAATATATGAATCTAATATAATATTTTAAGAGTTACTGAGCTCTGGGCATTGAAAAAAACGTTTCCATCTATAAAATATAGTTTATATATAAGGTAAAACACTTAATTCAACAGTAATTAATCCCTCCCCACCCTTTTTCTCACAGTGTTCCTTGGAAGTAAAATAGCCAAAAGGAAGCGTAACACACAATTTCTAATAAATCTGATTGGTGATTGGTGAGAGGGATTAAAGAGGAGCAAAACTTTTACCCATGTATAAGAATATATGCTGTAGGTATAGGATGGTGGTGATGGTGATGATATTATATGTGTAATATATAATCCAAGAGAACCCACTAACAGCACATTTATCATCAATTATAACCAATTAAATTATAAAATATTTTGACATTGTATCAAAGGATGGAAAAAAGTGATGACAGGCAATAGATATCACTTTCAAAAAGGATAATAAATAAAATAAATGGATCTGTTTTCTCTATTAAATAGCTGGTAATAAGTGGATACTTAGAACTTTCTATATAGATGGTAATGAGGAAATTTTGATGATCTGTCTCCCCCAATAGAAGAGAATGCAAATTAAAACAACAATGAAATGCCACTGCATACACACTAGGGTGGCTATTTTTAAAATAATGAAAAAATGGTGCAGCCATTGTGAAGAATGGTATTGCAGTTCCTCAAAAAATTAAATAGAGAATTTCTATATGATCCATCAAATGCTACTTCTAGGTGTATATACACAAAATAATTGAAAGCAGGGACTTGAAAGAACAAAGATTTGTACATCTATGTTCACAGAAGCATTATTCACAATAGCCTTAAGTGGTAGCAACCTAAGTGTACATCACTAAGTGGATAAACCAAATATCAGAGAGAGAGAGAGAGAGAGAGAGAGAGAGAGAGAATCATTCAGCCTTAAAAAGGAAGGAAAGTCTGACACATGCTACGTCAATGAACCTCGAAAAAATCATGCTAAGTGAAATAAGCCAGTCACAAAAGGACATATTATGATTCCGCTCATTGAAGTTCTCAGAGTAGGCAAATGAATAAAGAAATTACAGTGGTAGTTTCTAGAGGTTGAGCTGAGGGGGCAATGGGGAGATAGTGTTTAATGGATACAAAGTTTTAGTTGCAGAACATGAAAAAGTTCTGGAGATGGGTGGTTGGTGATGGTTGCACAAAAATGTGAATAAGCTTAATACCACTGAATTGTACACTTAAAAATGGTTAAAATGGTAAATTCTATGTTATGCATTTTAATCACAGTAATAAATAACAATAGCAGAGTAAAGAGATACTCAACACACACACACACACACACACACACACACACACACACACACACACACTGACTTCTCTTTCTCTCTAATTAAAATCCAAAACTCCTTTTGATATGCAGTATCTGGTCCTTGCCTACCACTCAGCTACCTTCTTCAGAATTCTGTCTTTCATTTCATAATCTCATCTCTCTTTTTGGTAAGTTGAGGATTTCTTTTTGTCTCACGTTCTTGCTATTTTCTCTCCAGATACTGTTTTAATGGATGTTCTCTTAGTTAGCTCATTCGCAATCTTTAGTTTCAGCTAAAATACCATTTATACAGGGAAACTCCTGAGCAAGACTCTTTCCTACTCACATACACACACCACCAATTTCCCACCTCACATACAAAAATAGCACATGCTGGTATTGCCTACTACCTTTTCTCTACAGTGTTCACCGCAATACAAACTGACTGTCATTTATTTCCTTTTTATTGTCTTTTTTTCCCCTCCAACCTCAATAATATCATTGAGTCCTGGAATCTTGTTTATCTCCTTCAGTACAATATCTCTAAACTTAAAAATGGATTGTCACCTAATGTATTCCATAAAGTATATGTTCCATAAATGACAGCATTATTTGCTACAGTTTTTTTTAATGTTATCAAATTCATGCTTGTTCGTTTTAGCAAAATCTTTTAACATACTCATTTCTGTTATCTTTAAACTGAAAAACAATCCCACTAATTGATGTATTGCTGGGTTTTAGCTATTTATTTTTAACTGACAGACTTTTAATCATAACCTTATCTAATTAACACTAAGCTATTAATATGAAGTGTGAGGTCTTAAAATTAATGCTAGATTATATTTTAAAGAAATTCTGATTTAATGTCCATATCTTTTCAACATACTAATCTATAAAAGGTACTGAATGCTCAGAATACATGTGAATATTTAATTTTACTTATAATTCATTATTTAAGTGATGAAAATTGATTTTATCTGATTAAATATATATATATACAATCTGCATAAGGCTACCATTTTAGAAAGAAACATGTAAAATAGTGTCTTTTCAGAAAGGAAGAATACTATGAAACCACATTCCATGTTTGGCGTTTTGAAATGGAAACAATCTGACAATACTGATAATAGCATTGGAGTCACAAATTCATGTCAGGGATCATGTCTATTTCAAATCTATGTATACATGGTAGACCAAATCAAAACAATGGCAATGATTGAATTTTATACTGAAGAGTATAAAATTCTAAAGTTATTTCTGTTTATTACAAATACTCTGCTCATCAAGTAAAATATGTCTATAATATATTAATCTATTTATATACATGTATATCTCAGTTAATAGAAAAATTAACAAAACATAAAAATTACTACATAGCTGTCACATGGTGAATGTGCTACGTAGCCTGTCATATGGTCAATTGTAGGTATCAGTTATTATTATGAATTGCAAAACTCACATTGGAAAACTAAATGCAATTTAAAATTTATTTAAAGTCTTAAATTTTTATTTTAAACTCATAATATATAAATGGAGTATCAAAACATGAGGTTTTCTTGTACCTGATATTTTAATAAGTTTTTACCAAAATTTATTTTAATTTATCACAACAACTAATTAGATATCAAACATAAGAATAATGATGGTTATGGGAATTAATTTTACTATACTAACCACTTAGATACTACAGAATGTTGTTATTCATGAGAAATGCTGCTAAATCAAGTCTATCTTATGATTGAATATTTTTATGAATCAATTCTCCAAATTTAAAATAATTGTTAAACTATTTAGCTGACAAGCAGGGCATTTATCTTTAAAAAATTTGTCATATTAAAAAAAAATTCAATTCAGTTTTGTTCTAAAAATATTTCAAAAAATCAAAATTGAGGTTTACTTGGCCAAATTGATGATATTTAATGCAAGTTCCAACTGCTTATAATCGATCAAACTCCATTAAATGCTAAAAATAAGATTTTAACTCTACTTATTTTCTCTCATAGATATTTACTATAATAATGTCACTTTAAGAAAATGTCTCCTAATTTTCCTTCTTATAAAAGAAAACAACACTCCATTTCCTTCTTATTGATCTATGTAAGATTTATAAAGCAGCTGTCTATCATGTCTTGCACATCAGATAATACTTTGCATCTCTTACGCTAATATATTAAAGGCTCAAGAAGTGAGGGAGATTCAATGAGATTCTAATGCATACTGTGATGTTTAAAGAAAATAATGCAAGCCCATAGTTAACAAGGCTGTGAATACCCATGTCTTGAAATTTTTAAAAAAAGATAATATTTAACAAATGGATAGCATAGTACAATATTTCCTCTTTTAAGTGTATCACTTACCAAATATTAAGACATGTTTTAAAAAAAAGTAAAGGAAGATTTAACAGTAAAAATTACCTATATATAGGTAAAGTAGAAGCAGTCTACAATATATTCTATTATATCTATATGCCTATATATCTAGATTAACAGAAAAATTAACATGCCTGAAAAAATGATGAATGTAGTTGGTTTGGGTTGGTCTGCACACTCAGAGAATTTGAAGTACAGTTAATAGGTCATGAAGGCTAGAGAGTCAACTCGCCATTTTGGGATGAATATAAGAGAACCACAAAGAAAGGTAAGGATATTTCAACATAAAGAGTCTATGTGATGATTATGGCAATGCTAGGGATGGGTAAAATGTTCTTTGGTAACAACACAGGGATTGTGATGGGGGTGGGGATACAGCATAGGAATCTCTGAAGATCATCTCAGACTCCAAGAGAGAATGTGTCAGCGTTGCCATCTGTCAGAGCACGGTATAAAGCAGCTTATACAACTGACTGTCATACACTGCAAAAGAATAATGTCCCGGCTCTCCCCTCTTCCACTCTTCCATTTAAGTGACAAATGCTAATCTTGATTTAGGAATAAAAGTTTTCAGTCAAATTACTATTTCATATTCAATCACCATTCAAAAATAAGACTTCTATCCTTCTAGGTAGTCAGACCACTGCCATCAGGGTAGCAGATAAAATTATTGTCTATTGCTTCTCTCCAGCTAATGGTAAAGCCTAGTGGATTATACATCTGAGAACTTTCAGCAATTGATAATCTCAAAAGCTGGAGGATGGCTGTCCAGACTCTGAATTAAGGACTTGGGGAGAACACAAATGTAGCCACTACACAAATGATTTTCAAACATAAAGCTGCTAAAGCATCCTTGTTAGAGGTTTTTAGAACAAGATTGCTGGACTTCACACCCACCACTACCCACTCCCCCACCACCACCACTGAGAATGGAATTTGGGAGGCTGTGATGGGCCAGTAAATTTGCAATTCCACGTAACACAGATGTTGATAGCCTGGGTATTGCATTAGAACTGGTGCACCTCAGGAGTGTAGGTAAGGTAAATGATTAATTCAAATTTTCACAAGTAATAAATCTTAACGATAAGAATCTAGTCAAGCTTCCTATCCCAATCCCACAATCATATCACTATATTTAATTAGTAGCCAATAACATCACTTTTGAATATAGTTGATTATAAATAAGTGGATGTTGGAGAGAAAATCCTGCACTATGCTAGAGATTTTTTTTTTTTTAACGGCGGGGTCTTTTTTTTTTTTGTAATTTTCATCATAAATTAAATTTTAATGAATCTTCTTTCTCTCCACATAGAATATAAACTTTTTTGGAGCTGACTGTATAAGCCCAGTGGTAACTTTATCATTAAATTGTATATCCCAATCAATTAATTTTTAGAAGAGAGAATTTAAATAGTCTTTTTCAATGAACATGATTAGTTATATAATTGAATATCAGCTTTTGAGGTTGTTTATTTATAGTTAATCCACTAGCATTCTATATATCTATATATCTCTATCTATCTATCTATCTATCTATCTATCTATCTATCTATCTATCTATCTATCTATCTATCTATCTATCTATCTATCTGTCTAATCTATAATGCCAAAAAGTGTATACACATTTCAAGAAAGGAAAACTGTATTAAAATTGTAATACTCAACATGTACCAATAACAAAAGATGAATACAAGTCACATTTGACTTCTGCAATTACAACAGGTGCTCAAAGTGGTTACCGTCAGATCCAGACACTTCTGATTATGGTGAATTACTGCTTGAGCAACGTTGACCAAAGTATCCACTTGTATACAGTTTTTTGGCACCTCTGCCATATACACACACACACACACATGCACACACACACACACACACACACACACACACACACACGACATATATCTCGGGTTCATCCTGGCACATGACTTAACTTCCTGTGAATTCCTTTCTTTATGTAGAGTGGTAAACTCATCCATATTTGTGTACCTTCAATACTGTGCATCAAGACAAAAGTATCCTTTAATTTAAGATAAACCAGTTGAAAATATAAGGTGTCAATGTAAAACCATCCAGCCTAAGAGAAAGCTTGTAAGAGTTTATTTGAGCCAAACTGACAACAATTGCCAGGAAGCAGTCTCAACAGATTGAGAAAATGCTCTGGGAAATGGCTGTTTTGCAATGTATTTTATACATTAGAATCAAAGGACGAAGGTTACATGAAATCCATTGGTTATAGGTTAAGGGGGTGGGAAAACGTGAAGTGGGAAAATCTCTGAGATTGGATAAAAAGCAAAATGGTGAGATACACACTTCTTGAATATTGGTGGGTACAGGATAGCTAATAGCATTTTCCAGCACATAGAGATGATATTTGGGAAACAAGATAACAGTGAGGGATTTTGTAGTTTCTTTCTCTGGTATGGAGGCCATGCCCCCTGGGAGGTCTGGTAAAAGGGATTACTCCCACATTCCAAAGTTGTGTTATTTTAGATGCAGAAAGAAGACAGACAGGCTCACTGAAGGTAAAGATTGGCCTTTGTCAAGGAAGCTACAAGCCAAGGATGTGACCTCCTTCCTGTGAACAGGAATTTTTATGGTCACACCATCCTACATGGTTATTTTCAGTTTCTTGAGCTTGTCAGGTTTAACATGTGGCCCCTTTTCTCTCCACAAAGGCTGTTACAATATGAGTGACTTGACCCTGAGAAGGTAAGACATCATGGGACTTTATGCTTCGGCTGTTAACAGACAAAGGGTGATTGGAATAAACATTTTTCTGCTATGAGGTATGAGTCTCACAGACCGTGTAAGAAAAAATGTTCCTCTTGATCTTATCCAGTTTCATAAAGAGGTCTTGACACTGCAAGAGGCCTCTCCTTTAAACTCTGATATAGCTGATACTCTCAACAAACTTGTCTCTAGCTTTCACAAGGTATTTCCATCATACTCTTCAATGCTTCAAATTATGGCCCCCCTTGTAATTCCGCTTGTTGTGATCCTCCTGATACTGTGTTTCCTCCCCTGCATCACAAAAGCTGTGATGGGGACAGTCACGGATATTTATGGAGAAATTCACAAAATAAGGCTCCACATGGCTAATAAACCAAAAGCCACTGCCCCTGTCTAACCCCAGAGGAGATCGGTAGTCAATGACGGGTAATGATCAGTAAGCGTTTTTACAACCTAAGACAGGAGTCGATCGCTTTGATGATTGATATCCAATGACGGGTAAGTGAAAATGTCTGTACTGACTACCTAAGCCAGACACGATCTCAAAAAAAAAAAATAAAAAAGGGGGATATGTAGGGAGCTGGAGCATTAAGGGTTAAGAAAATGTAACTACAAGCAGAGGTTGGGAGGATCACTGAGGGGAACTCCGATAAGCATAAAGAACAAACAGACACCTGCTGTTCTGGGAATGGGACAATACCAAAAGGTCTAAAGACAGTCAGGGTCAAACTTTGAGAAAACGTAACTAATCTGTACTTGCTGCCTCAGCCGCTTTATGTAACCTTCTTGTTTCTGTGTGTATAAAAGAAAGCTGGCTTCATGATAAAATTCAAAGTATGAGAAAAGCTGAACCCTTAAAATTTGATGCAGCTCAGGCTGCCTCTGAGTTTGTTGATGTTCTTAGGAGTGTTTTGCCCTCTATGCCTTATATTACCCATTCTGTTATAATATGTCTTACATTGAGCATCTGTGTCTGCTTGGTTCTGTGCCTACTCCCCATCCTCATTAGATGTTTCATCAGCAAAATGTTAGACTTACGAGCTGACATCCATCAGCTTGAGCTTAAGACAAGTCTTAAGCCTCTCACCCCTGTGCATTTAGAGGGACGGGTTAGCTAAAGATGGGTAAGTACTTGGGAGCCGCTTCAACACCTAAGACAGGGCTTATATAATAAAATATGAGTACCAATGACGGGTAAGTTGAAGCTGGCGTCCTGAGACACCTAAGTCAGGCACCGTCACCTTGCCACCCTGGCTGGATGGACTTTGCTTTTATAAAATAAAAAAGGGGGAGATGTGGGGAGCCATGGTTTCTTGCAGACTGGCTCGGTTTCTGCCCCCATAACATTGCCTCTGCCTTATCTGAGAGGCGCCTAACGGCTGCTGAGGAATGTGGTGGAAACGGCCAGTTCCCGGACACAGAAGACTAAGGGCTTTCTGAACAATTGGTAGGTTCTGTCTCCTTGAGATATTTACTTTTGTGAGTTTCAGTGACCTTGTATCTTCTATGTCAAAGTAAAGTTGAGGCTGGAAAGATTTACTTTCGCTGAGATAATGCATATCTTCTTCGTTTAACTGCACGTACTCAAACTGTATATATTGGTTAGCGATAATAAACTCAGGGCTTCAGCATGACTGAAGACCGGCCGCATTAGCATTTGTGTGTGTCTTTTATTTCATTCCCACTCCCCCATTCAGGTACTGATCGACTCGTGGCGGCTGGCCCGTCACAGAGATGTGACAATGAAAGTAGACATGATAGAAGATAGATGATAAATATAGATCTATGTATATGTGTGTGTATATATATATATATACAAATATGTATATGGAATATATATATATGGAATATATATATGGAATATATATATATATATATATATACACACACACATATATATATATATGGAAAGAGAGAGAGAATGAAATGGGAATTTGCTTTTGAAGGTAGGGTAAGGGGACATAAACCAAGGAATGCTAGTGCCCTCTAGATGTTGGCAAGGCAATCGGACAGATTCTCCCCTAGAACGTCCAGAAGGAAGGCAGCTCTGCCAACCCACTTCAGACTTCTGACCCCCAGAACTATAATATCATAATTTTGTGCTATGTTAAGTCACAAAATGTGTGATCATTTGTTATAGCAGCAACAGGAAAATACTCCCACCCACCAAATTATGGAGTTTCAATGGATGGTAAATCATTGGAGTAGAAATGAAGCGTGGAGCTAAGATGGACTGCCTGACACAGCTAGCTCCAAATAGTTCTTTACAGGCTTCCTAACTATAAGTATCCTTGGGTCAGTGCCGTGAGAAACTAAACCTCTAATTTTAGTATAATTTCAGCACACTTTCATTGTGCTATAAGCAGTGTGAATTTAAGAAATGCATCCCGAAGATTCAGGGGCTTCTAATGTTGTCAAAAACTTGTTTCAAAAGAGACAGACGTTCAGCCAGACTCAGAGAAGGCTTGTTCGTTTTAGTCCAAATGAGTCAGAGGTTATTTTCTATAGATTGCTCATTTGGCAGTTCAGCTTCTGGCAATCAGGTACTTGCCATTGCTGCCTTTTTTTAAACAGTCAGAGCCATTTTGACCTGCCTGAGATACAAATTTATCTTTCCCTTGGGAAGAAACTACATCTTTAAAAATGACGTTTCATCTTTTGCTTATGGCAGACCAGCCCTTTTGTTTTATGTAAAACTTCCTTCCTCGTGTCAATGACAAGCTAATACCTTGACAAGCTATAAACCAAGGCTATGGTTGTGTTTAAAACTATGTAGAATCTCCTTTCATGAAATAAGTTTTTCTGGGCAGTTAATTTTGTTTTGTTTGGCTTGAGGCTATCCAGAGTCTGATACAGACACATCAAATTATCATTATTTTCTGTCCTTTCTAAGGAGTCTCTTAATATCAATAGGGATTATAATATTATCCCCAGAACATAACTGGCTACATTCATAAACTCGTACCTTCCTTTTGCTAGACAGCTAGTTTTTGAAAACATTCTGAAGTTACCTTTCAGAAGAGGCTTGGTCACCATCCACTGGAATTCAGGAAATAATAGTGCTTGGAATTCCACTCTCATCTCTGCATTAAATCATTCCCAACACTGCCATAGCCATCTGTCAAAATAAACTGACTACAATTCCAGGAGTTTAAATTGGCCCATAATGTAGACCCTCCCTGGCATAAAAGCTTAACAAACCCAGATGTAGTCCCTACATGAAATGGGTACAAATCATAGTTTACAAGCTGTGGAAAAGGAAATGTAGCACTTTTTTAATTTTTTAATTTTCATTTTTTCTGGCAATCAATTTAATCTTGGCTCTAAAAGGAACATGGCGGCAAGCTGATGCTGAATTCAAACCCCATCATTCTACTGGCTGTCTCTGCCTAGACTGAGTTTGGCTAACGAGTCAAAATATGACACAGGCACAACTATTTCATCCCTCTAAAAACTGGGTTTTCATCTTAAAATAAAATTGTTTTGAAAAATGTTAATATCTGAAGACTGTTGTTCTAAACATCCATTTTTAAACCTTCCCTCGTTGGTGTAATTATTCCAGCTGAGGATAGGCCTTATATGTAAACAAAGTATTGCTTGCTTTGTGCATTTTGGCCCTTAAGATTTTATGTGAAGTTACTTGGTTTAAGTGACAAGATACATTTTATACACTAATAAAAGTAGACTATACTGTTACTATTCTGTGCATATATTGAATCAACAAAATCTTGTCCTTTTGCACCCAAGTGAGATCAAATGAATTGAAATTTAACCTCAATCACATGCAGAACTCTTCTGTGTTCATCTCCATCCCCTAGTAAAACACATCATGCAGGCTTCTGAGTCTCTGTCTCCATTTGTGACACCTATGTGCGTATTTTAGATTGGGGAACAAAAGAAAAAATCACATTGCGCCTAAAGTGCATGTAGAAGCCACTAATTCTCACTCTGCCTTTTCCTTCACTCTTACTTCCCAGTGTTTCTCCTCACTCCAAATCAGGTTGTTTCTCTCATGCTCTGCTTTCTGGGAACTGAGAATAACAGAGAGGGGTTGGTTGTTAATTTTCCAATTTGTTGCATTTTTACAAAAAGATCTACTGTCCCGTGACATGTAATATTAATACCAGATTCTGTTAGCTTCTTAGTCCCATTTTGAAAATTACAAGATGTCAAAATGTGTCCACCCTTACCCCCACCTAAAAAAAGTTTTCTACTGTGACTGAATGTTGCTAGGAGCTGGCTGTGTAAGAACATTTTCACCCTGCTGATAGCCTAATGTCATGCGCACTTTGCTTTTCTGTTCATGCTGTGTTGCTGGGTCATTGACACTCTGTTCACATGTCAGGAGCTGCTGCTCTGACCCATGCATATATGGAAAAATGTCCTGCTCCCAAAAGGCTTCTCTAATTTCTCCCTCCACCCACTAATTTCAAGTGTTCTGTGTGGGTTAAGATAAGGTTCACTCAAAAAAAAAACACACACACAAAAAAAAACAACCAAAAAACTTCAAATAATACGGCTTTAACAAGATTCAAGTATATTTTTGCCTTATGTTTACAAAAGCAATTAGTCCAGCGTTGTAAGGGCAGCTGGGAAATGTCATCTGAAAGCCAGAACCCTTCAATTTCAATGGTCTTCTGTGTCATAGGCCGACATGGTTCCTTGAGTTCCAGCCATCCAAGACTATTCCAATCAGCAGACAAAGGGTGAAGCAAATGAAACAGGCTTAATTCTAGAGTAAATATATTTGCTTACCGTTCACTCTTTATGCGACCCTGGACTTGGATTCTGTATCTTTTCTGGTAAGTTGATTGTCTAAATTTCAGGACTTGGTCTGTTAAGAGAAGTGCAGCGTCAGGACACTCACTCCAGAATTTAAGTCCCATGTTTTCTTTCACATTTTCTCTTTTACCAGAATTTAATTCCCCGTACCTGTCTGGTACAGGAAAAGAGTAGGAGGAAGAGGGTGGCAGGAGAGAGAGGTGTGGAAAAACAAAAATAAAAAAATCTATCTCAGCAAATATTTCTTAGGACAAGCATTTATTTCCCACGAACCTATAGGTATTGATGTAATTGTTTTATGGCTCTGGTGTGTATCATTGACACATTTAGTCTCAGGGTGTTTAGGATGTTCAGGCCAATATGTCTCAGGTTTGTCAAGGTGGGGGAAAATAGGCAATTTAGATGAAACACATTGATTTGTTCCCTACCACATATATCTCCTCATATTTGTAATTCACTGGGGTGGTGCTGATTTAATATCATATAACCAAAGTTGGGCCAAGCTTATAAGCTTTCTAAAATCTGCAGATAAAAACTCATCCAACTCTAAAGGTAATAGCACATGTAAAATATTAGTAATTAACAAGGGGTGCATTTTTATTTATTTATTTATTTAATTGTTCACTTGCATGCTTGAGCTCCACCTCCCAGAAATTTCCTTTCAGTGGCACAGTGGCAGACCTTAGGCATTTTCAATTTTGAGAATCTCTAAAAGAAATTCTAAGCCACCTAGATTAACAACAAAGTAAAATTTAGGAGAACTTGACCTTCACCAGAGCCATCAGGCGAACCTGAACTAAAAGGAAAGCAGAAATATTTGTGGGGTAAGCCCTCTACTGGTGCTGAGAATGAGGGTCAAAATCACTAGAAAGTTCAATTATTGTGAAATATTTTTGATTAGGAAAGCTAATGATGGGTCCTGAGTGTTGTACACTCACTTTGCAATTAGCTCTGCAGTGCCCTATTCACAGGTAAAGGAATGCTGCTTTTCCACAGAAATGTGGGAATTAAAGGTAGGAGAATGTCCTAAATGATCTCCTAGAGAACAGACTTCTTGTGATAACCTGGGTTTTGTATAGTTACTTATGATAAATTGTTCCATAATATCAAGGTTTTTAGAATTCTCCTATTGCCTTTGTTGAGAAAAATAAAGCTCTTGTCAATATATCTATACATATATACAATAATGTGCATGCAAACGTTTGTTACAGGTAGTCACCCTCTAAATATCTTTTTTTCATAGTTCTTGTGTTAAGATAAGGAAGTTGGGAAGACTCCAAAACAATGCTTTCTCACATTTCTGGTCTGAAAGAGGAGAATCTGTGTATACAAATGTGCACTCAATGCAGGGAAGCATATAATGAATTCTATTCAGCTGAAGTTCCCCTATCTTTCCAAAGAACAAAGCAAATTTCCAGCACAACCATAAAAGTAACCTTAACATCCCACTTGTATCAGGTTTAATGATTGCACTGAAGGGTTCTTCTGTGAAGCTCACTATCCATGCCTCTCGGCTTTGCTGCTATGGACTATTACAGAAAACTGATAAATAACAAAAGTTATATGTATCAGAAACAGTAAAGCAAGGCCACATAACATTAAAAAATATGTTTTAACAAAATTCATAATGCTTCTGGGTTGGGCGGAGGTAGTCTTATCACATCCTTGTAAGAGATAAAGGTCAGACACAGCAGAGGCGCTAAATGGTAAGACTGGAGACAGAGAGTTAGGTCAGAATTCAGGCTCTCATTTAATAAGTGGGAGGCGATTGGCAAGTTTTCTTGATTTTGCTGAATATCATATTTCTCGTTTGTAAAATGAGCATAATGAAATGAAATAATGTATTCTGAAGCCCTGTATAGTTCCTTCTACAAAATATTGGTTAAACAAATTATGACTCGTATTGTATTGCATAATTTTGAATATAAGCTTGTCATTATTTTTCAGTTGATAGAGATTAGAATAAAAGATTGTCTATTAGGGTAGAAGATAGAAGATCATCTGTTATAAGATTCCTTTAAAACAGCCATCAAGTCAACTCTTAAAACTCTCACAAGTTCCAAAATAATATCACCATAATGCATATTAATTTTGCAGAATAGAAATATGCTCTTATAACTCAAAGAGATCTTCAAGATGAATTGTCTGGTTCAATACTGTATAATAGAAGTGAGACCAATTAAAAAGAACACATCAGTTCTCTCAGCCACTATTGAGCAGATTTATACCTAATACTGTATCACTTTGAAAATACAAAACTAGACAGAATGTAACACTTTGCCTCAATCAGTTCATACAATTATTAAGAGAAAAATTCACAAGTATATTTTATATCCTTGAACTGGACCATATACTCTTGATTTCATAATGTTGTATAAAGAAAAGAATTAATTTGTCTTTAATGAAGACAAATTGATTTTAATCTCTGGTATACTCTCTTATAGTTGCAAAATATTGTTATTTATGAATTCTTATGAATACCATTCCCTTCCTTTTTCCCACACTGAATTAAATAAAATATTTATGTTTATTTATTTATATTTTTAAAATAGGACTATATAGAAAACACTTGCTTATAACATGGTGGAACTTTGTACTATTTTAATGGGGGAAAGTAGTTTAACAGTTATATTATTTTTTATTGTTACTTGTTAATGAGTGAATATAATTTTCAAGTCAACCACTTGGATTTTAATATGCCTGCCATTTGCTTATTAGCATGAAATATAGTGTATGTTTTTTCAGTATTGGTGTGAGAGGAAAAAATAATGTAAAAATCTATTTTAAAAAATTACTTCATTCAAATGTGACCTTTGTTATTTACTATTTTATGTAGAATATAGGTAGAAGTTCACAAATGTCATTAAACATGATTTCAAATAAATAGATGTTAGAGTCAAATTTATTAAAATTAAAATAACTGTATAAATATTCTACAAAATTTGTGTAGGCTCTTAAAAAACAATGAAACTTTAATTATAGGCAAAAGATAAATTCTAAATAAATGGTAGATATAAAATGTCTCTTAATGGATCTATTAAACTTTTAAAATATGTTGCTTTCCTACAAATTGATATATAAATGTAATTAACTCACAATCAAACATAAAATTATTTTTGCCAAAAATGAACACATTATTATATTATTCAAAAAAATTAGTGGGTGATACATAATAAGAAGATATTGGGGGGTGAGAGGTCTGGCATTTCCAGACATTAAAATTCTTTATAAAACTAGAATAATTTTAAAATGTTGACACTTATGCCATGATAGATAAATAGATAGAAATACAAGCCGAAAATCCAGGATAGCTATTCATCTCTTCATTATATCCGGGATATCTATTATTCATGAAATCCCACAAATACAACTGTTGTACTTTTCCCCAAATTGAATGGACATGTATTATTCATACATTGCTTTAAAATGGGATATGTAGAAAAAGTTTGTGACTAACATGCTGGCAGTATTTTCTTGTTTTAATAAAGATGGCGTTAAAAATTGTACTGATATTTGAAACACTTAAGAAAAGGTGTTGGGATAATTGATTTTGTTATACTCCAAAATAAATTTTGGATGAAATTTATGCTAAAATATATCATATAGAATAAATTAAAAATCATACATAAATAAAAAGTCAAAAAAGAAATGATTTTAGAACAAAGAGTGGTGGAAGGTGGCAATAGATTCAGTTTGGGTTTTTAACAGGAAGTATGTGTATGTATCTTTCTTGATATGAGGCACTGCTGAATTTGTAATCGTGTTGATGACGCTAGTTGCATCTCTTGAATGTTGACAATACAGGAAAGTACTACAAAACCAGACTCAGCCACAGTCACAGCTACAGTAGATAGACAAACCCCACAATTCCAGTTCCCATATTCCAGATAAACCCATATTTATTCACAGCAGATGGATTAAATACCCTTCCTCTCACAAAATCAATGAGAAACTATGGGAGTATTTTCAATAAGGGGGAGATGTCCTTAACATAGAGAGAAAGGATAGTTTAGAAAATAGTCACCTTCAGCAGTATTCAGTGGTTATATGACCAATTATAATTCAAAACCCATTATTTCTAGTAAATACAAATGAGAAGAATTACAATAAGACATTGAAATTAAGATAATAAGATTATAAATACACTATGGTGTCAATACTGTGGAAAATTGAATCAGTGAAGCCTGTACAAACTTTCAGAATGCAGAAGTAAAAGACAAAAAATGAAAATGAAGATAGGGAAGATGATAGACACAGCAAACAGATAATATATCAATGAGTATTCTTCCTGAACGTGATCCCAGAATAAAATGAATAAAGGTAATAAAGATTATATATACACATATGTGTGTGTGTGTGTGTGTGTGTGTGTGTGTGTGTGTGTGTGTGTGTATATGTGTATATGAGCTGTGGAGGAGATCTCAGAAGATCTAAATTTGTATATTGGGAGTTATTGTATATTGTACCCACCTGGATAATCTAATATATCTCCCAAATTCATGATCCTTAGTCTTATTTGCATCTGCAAACTCCCTTTTTGCCATGTAAGGTAATTTGGTCACACAGACTGTAGATCGAAGCATGGATACTTTTTTTTTGGCAGAGGGGGGGATTTGTCTGTCTATCACAGATCACAAATTAGTTACTCAAAACACACTACTTGCATTGACAGCCTTGGCAATTTAGGTTCAGTTACAGCTTTTACTAACTTGGTCTTTGCATTTTAACTTGAACATTTTTAACAGGTGAAATATGTAGTGAGATATGATTTGGAAAAATATATTGATTCTAGTTCTTAGTATCATCAAATCTGCTGAAGGCCAATTGAATCACCCATTCAATAAACAGATGATGTGAAAGTTAGTAAAAGAGAAATTTAGTGCTTATTGTAAATGTATTAATGAAATATTCATTTAATATTTTGGTGTTTTACTATCTATTTCTATCTCATTTCTCATTTCATTGTACAGTGATGCAATTTCTTCCATGATTTATCTTTTGTCCTGATAATAATGAAAAGTAATTGTGAATTATTAGAGAAATCTTGATCTATAGCAATTTGAAATCTTCCTTTTTTTGTTGTTATTGCCTTCCTAGATCAAATTATTACTTTTTTCCTAAGTATGATTAAATGTGTTCATTTCATGTTTCTATGAGGAGACTTAATTTTTTTAAATGTCTTACCTTATTGAATTTCAGATTTTTTGCTTTCTTTTTATTTTTCATAACTCACATAAACATTTAGCTTCTAGTTAAAAGTATCTATAATAGTAAAATCAGGTATCTAAGATATATATTTGCAAAGATAGAAGATTTTTCTTGGTTAATGCTTTTTAAAACAATGCCAAATAATATTATTAGATCAAATGTAATTAGCTTTTCATAGCATAAATGCCAGGAGAGTAGATTATATGGTTATTTTTGTGGCAGTGCTCTGGGGAAATGATGAAGTATAACCTGAATCAATGCATACTTAAATGATAACTCAATTACATTGTTGTTTACATAATGTTATAAAATATGGAAGAGGAGCAAGATGTAAGAGACCTAGGTTTGAACATTTCACAGGCATATCAGTTGCTAGTTACTCCCCCCATTACATTCTCAGTTTCTTTATTAGGTAAAATTAATATTAAGTGATAGTGTCTTTTACACATGTGCAGTTTTATTCCTGCTGTGCTTTCTATTCCTATTTATTATTTTTATCAAAGTGACCTCTTCTAATTTACTGTTAAATGTTGGATGACCTACTTCTCTTCTTCTCTATACTCTAAAGTCTTACCCTACGCAATCTCATCTGTCTCTGATTTCAATTGCTATAAGCTAATGGTGCTCTAATTTGATCTCTTCCAAACCTCTGCGTATCTTTATCCATATGTATAATTGCTATGTGATCTTTCCTTTCTACGTAGAAGACCCAACAATACCTTAGATTCGACATTTATGAAGTATAATCTAGGTATAGCCCTTTTTCCCAAATTGTTCCCATTTAGTGATGCTAATATTATTAGCCAAGGACACCACCCTCCATTTGAATAAACTGTAGAAACCTAACTTCTTAAAAAAAAAAAAAAAAAAAGAGAAAAAAAGAAAAAAACCCTCCCTGCCTTCTTTAGATCCACAATGCTGTTTAAATTGTATTTTCAAAATTTGTTTCAATGTATCCACTTTTTCAGATTTCCACTTAATCTTCACTAATGCCACCTCTTAACTCTACTCCTGGAATGTTCTCCAAAATAATTTTCTTCTATGCACTCTGATTCTCTTTCAGTCATCTGTCTCCACTGCTGAATGGAGTTTTCTAATTAAATAAAAACTAGATTGTGTTTTACCTTGTCTTCATAATTGAACTCATAACCATACTTAACATGACTTCTAAAGTTCCAGTTAATCTTACAGACTAAATTTTGCTATTTTCTCCTTCACTTTTGAATTCTAGCCCCTTTGAGTTTTAATTTTTTTAACATATTATATACCCTCTGAATAGCAATGCTACCTGTGTTTCAACTAGTTAATTTATTTTCATCTATCAGCTCTTACCTCAAAAATCACTGCCTCAGGGAATGAAAAGTCAAGTCAGTGAGGTAAAATATTTACACAAAAACTTGCAGAAATTTATAGCTAGAGAATAATTTTTATCAAAATGACAATAATACCACATTGATTAACATGCACAAACCACTCACAACAATGCTATGTTGTAGGCACAAGTGTTATCAGATCTCATAGATATGGACAGTGTAGTTTAGAGGGTTTATATAACCTGCTGAGTGTCACACAACCAATAAGGCAAGAAGAAGGCATGGTCATATAATTAATCATCATACTGCCTCAGAATCAGAATTACTTTCCGTGTTAATTTATTGCAACTTGAAAAAAATGAAGCCTTACCTGGGTCATGGCAGTCTTTGGATTGTTATGGAAATGGTGCTTCTGTTGGATCTAAAATGTAATCTAAGTATTTCCTAAATTGTCTTGTATTTCCTAATGATTTTTTCTGATCTTGATTAGAAATATTTTATCATACATACTTATCATCATTATTGTGTGTCATAGTTGAAAATATCAACCTATACCTGAGAAAAGACATTAACTGTAAAAAAATGACATTTTCAATTTTATTTTATCATTTCTCAGTGATTGATGAAACAAAATACAATTTTCCTTTAATTCTTATGTAACACCAGTGATATTAGTTCTTTAAATTAAAGTTGCAGAACCCTCCTACACTGCTGATGGGAATATAAATTGGTTCAGCCACTATGAAAAGAAGTGTAGCTGTTCCTCAAAATATTAAGAATAAAGCTATAATATGTCCCAGGAATTCCTCTTCTGGATACCTACCTGAAAATTTTGGAAACATTTATTCATAAAGATATATGTACTGCAGCATTATACATGGTAGCAAAGACATGGAAACAAGTTAACCGGTGACGGAAGGAGACTGGGCTTTGGGTGATTAGCACACAATGCAATCTATAGATGATGCATTATAGAATTGTGCAGTTGAAACTTATATGATGTTATTAACCAATGTCACGCCAATACATCTAATTAAAAAATAAATTGCATACAAAATAGTTTATGATGGGAAACATTTTGGAATTGAAAATTTAATTGAAGATTGGAATTAAGAATTATTTACTACTAAATATGGTATTATGCTAGACCAAAATTGTATATAATGATTCATTAAATAATTACAATAATCAGATAATAAGAAAAAGAAAAGTAAAGTGAAATGTGACCTTGGAAATGGACAGCAAATACCTAAGCTATAATGTTGTAAAGAATTCCACGTAATGTTACTATCAGAAAACAAAAAAGAAAAAGAAAAAAACACCCCATGTTCACTGTGGAAATAAAAACAAGACCACTCTGGAATCATATCTGCACATAGGGAAAAGATAGGAGATACACTACTACAAAAATAACCAAACTCTCTCTCCAGATACCATGAATAACAATTGCCTCCTTACCGAAGATAACTCGAGCACTGCTTCATTTCTCTCACCTTCTAGATCAGAATTATTTAGATACCAAGTTATTGAATCATTCTTCTTTCTTATCAGCATGCAACCCAGAATAAACTTGCTCCCATGAACACCCTCCAACATCACTTAACACAGCTCAGAGCCTATAGAAAGACCTTCCAAATTCTCTCTTACTGACACAGTCACAATTCCTTTAATGTCTGCTTCACTACAGCAAGTTAATAAACCTAACTTTTTTTTTCCCCCACAATTGTCTTCCAAGTAATGTTTTGGCACTGGACTTTAACAATATTGTGCAACAAAATTAGACCAGCTTGTTTGGAACTTAACTTTCAAGTAATAGTGGTATGTAACAATTTTGAAGAGGTTGGTAAAGGCTAGATTGTGCAAGATCAAATAGGATTCCTTAATGGTTATTTCATTTTATGTTATTTTATTTTAATGTACAAATCATTTTAGATGTGGCCAATAATTTATATCTATAATTTAAAATATACAGTTTATATTTTATTGCATATATGTGTACATACATGTATACATATGAATGTCAATTCTACCTTTCCTTGAATTTTATTAGGATTTGTTATGTTGCCTTAAATTAAGCCTTTATATGTATTTAGTTATATTATTCCAATGACAGTTTAATGTGGTCCTATGTCTTTATAGCAATGTGAGTTTCTATTCTTCTAAATAAAAACATAATAACATTGCATGAAATGATGCTGCAGCTTCATGAGTTTTAAGCAGAACATTTCCTGTGACCTTGGCCTCCACATTGAAAACTACTCACTCCTGTCACCAATGGAGACAATGACATACAAATATGAAAGTTTTGTGTTACTAGTCTGCAAAATAAACAAGCAAAAAAGATATCATCCTAATATTCTATAAAAAAAATTCAGAAAAATTGATAGGGAATGTACAAAGGCACTGGAATCTACTGTGTGTGAGGAGGAGAAATATCTGATTCAGTGGTCAGTGGAAAGAGGGTACAGAACCAAAGTGCGCGGGGCTGATATTATTTCCAAATTATATTACTACTAGTTAACATGACAAAATCTTTCAAGTAAAAATAATGGAATGACTTTTTTTTCATATGATTTCAAATAGAATTATACTCTCCCAATTTGCTAAGCTAGTTGAAGAACTTGTTTTCTGCTCCCCCAAAAAATGTCCCAAAATAATACATGAATAAAATCATGTTGTGATATGCATTTGAGATTACTATTAAACACTTTTTTTTCATTGAAGTTGCTTCATGCCTGACAGATGTTTTGACCACCACACTTACTCATATCTCTCTGTCTTCCTCTCTGCCCTTCCTTGTGCTATCGTCTACTGACAGGCAATAATCAGAGTTAGCAAACATCTTCTCTGGTGCGGAGCATGTAGCCAGCAAGCATCCTGCAGTCTACAGGCAAGACAAAAATCTTCCATTGCAGAGCTGAATAATTAATTAAACAGTGGTAAGTCTGCTGTGCTGTTCTTACCGAAATCAAAAGGACAATATCTCCACCTGTAATATTATGTGAGAATACACTGAGGCCACATAGAAATGAAGGTAAATGGGAAGGTGCAGCGTGCTCAGCTCTCCTAACAGCAAAGTGCTGATGCTATTGTGAGGAAAAAAAAATCTGCCCTTTGAATTTTTCTCATTGTCATGTAAAGTTTATTAAACACTAATAGAGATTTATGGAGCTAGGTCTTCTCTAAGCAAGTTTTACAAGCCCTAACGTTTAAGAGCTAGGATTTTAAACTAGGCAATGTTGATAGAGTTGATTATAAAATGGTGGTACTTGAACCAGATAAATTAAAAAAAAAAAAAAACTGAATAAGGAAAGAGATGTAACACTGAGGGCAGAACAGGAAAAAAGAAGCCTCTAGGAGAGACAAAGCTGAGTTTAAAAAGTTTATATCTAGGAGAGATAAAGCTGAGTTAAAACAAGAACTTTGTGTGGAAACAGTATTAACCCTTATCAGTGTACTCATTTGCCAGGCAATAAAAACAATTAAAGAACAGTTTGTAGGAAAAGATGATGAATCCAGATTAAGATAAAGGATGGTATGAAAATTACAGAGACTATTTGGCATCAGTTGATTCTATGAAGAAGTAATATTGTATAACTATCTGTACATGGGAATGAATTTGAGGAAACTCCTAAGACTTATCTGGAATTGTTCTTTGATCATCAGTGGTCAGTAATACGTGTTTTAATTAAGGTTTCAATACATTAGTTCTTTGTGTCTCCGAGCAGATATCTTCATAATGGCATGATGGAGTAGAAAGCAAGTAAAATTTTAAAATTAACCTAGGATGTACTACAAATCTACTTAAAATGACATCCAACTTAAGAATCTTACATTCTTTCACATACCAAATTGTTTACACAAATTAGAAGAAAAGCAATGGGCCTCTAACAACCAAGATCAAATGAGTCAAGGAGTAATATATAGCGTGTGTCTTTCTTTTTTCCTTGAAGTGCCTTCAGTAATTATTGAAATGCCTTCAGTAATTATTGAAAACTTTATTTTAAAAAGCTGAGGCTATGTTATATCCTTTGACTGAAGCTTAACTCATAGCAATGCTTCAGTTTCAACTTTTCCTATAGAAGTTTGTGATCATCTTCCATTAAGAAAAAAAAAAGGAAAAAAAGAAACATTAGGAGAAAGTTTATTTGTCTTTCATAAAGTACACTAGGGTTCAGAGCTACTTTCAAATCCTCACTGTCTGGAAAATATAGGCATTAAAGATTGAAGAAGTTATGAGATAGGATTGTTTTACACTTGAAGAAAGCTTGCTAAAAGGCCTAGGGAAACCTTGTGTGACATTATTTAAATGAAGCCACTACTTTCCATGGGTCTGACAGTCAATTTCCTGGCTATGACAATACTCAGAGAGAGGCAATCTTGTAAGAGGTGACTCAGATTACCAAAACTCAGAGTTGGATTTAAAGCCAGAATTTCAATTTTTCCTTGTAATAACCAGTGTAAACATCATGAGAACAAGGGAATGTTAAATTATAAGCATTATTTTCCACTCTAAGAAATCCATATTGAAAGTAAAATTTAATAAACAACTTGTTGATAAGTATGGACTCAGAAGGAGGGATATTTATTTCTATCATGCATATTTCAATGACATCTTTCTGCCTATGGTTCAGAATACCTCCACCTTCACTGTGAGAATACACTGCTAAGTAGTAGATCGTCTCTTAAGTCTATTGAACAGGACATTTTCCTTTGGATATTTGGAAATGCTAGACTTTGTTTCTAATACCCCTGTTCTTTCTTTTCATGCCAATAATTTATTTCATGCCAATAATTTATTTAAAAATAAATTATTACATCATACGCATCCTCTGAAATGTCCTTCCTGTCTTGTCTTATTGAAACTGTATTAGCCTACACCTTCACACCTATTTAAAGTCAGTTTGGTACCCTTGCTTTGCAATGATCCCACTGACCTACTAGTTTTTTACTCTCATGCTAAATGCTTAATTTTCCCTAAAATTAATATGCCAACACTACAATTAAAAACAGTCATTGATTTTAATAAGAGACACTGCTAATATCTGAATTGCCTGCCTGCGTTTTACTGTCTTTGATAGTTTTCATCATTATTTACCAAAAACAATCCCTCCAAATTTTTTGGTGTGTAGTCAGTCCTAAGTTACAAAAATCTACTTTTAGTGTAGTAACCTCCTGGAATACACAATATGCAATGGCTTTCCATATGTTCACAACATTTTCACTTCCTGCTGCTTGAAATCTTCCCTTACTATTCCCCTCCCAATCCTTTCATCAATTACATCTGAATTCAAAGTCTAGCTTTCTTATAAAATATACATTGGGATATTTATTCTATAAAATCCTTTCAGTAGCTCTTGTCAGTATTCTTCATGTGAGCATATATATTGTATTCATCTGTATGGTTTATTATGTGTATCTTGCTTTTTCAGTTAGACTGTGGGTACATAGACCAATATTGTGGAGTAAGAGAGAACTGGTATACATATATTTTACCAAGCTCCATGAAGGCAGGGGAATTATACATGCATCCCTTATTTCCCTCATAGAATCCATCCCAGTGCAAAAATATATTTTGGGCTGTTTTTATTTTGCTTGAAATTGTGGGATGTTTTGGACAAATGCAATTTTAAAAAGATTATGGGGGGAACAAACCATGTTTGTTCATCACATGTAAGTTGTAACCATTCATTGCCTGTCTGTGCAGCATCTGATGGCATGAATCACGTCTCCTCCTCAAGGACTACGAGCAGGGAGCAGTTCAGTTTGTAGCCTAATGCGACAGCACTGAAATGTGGTCTTATTAGAGCTAATGTCAGTGAACCTGTCAGATTCAACATCAAGTTCTGTCATTGTCTCAGGAGCAACGAGGTATTACTTTGATTGATCTGCAGAGTCGCCAACTGCTTGACATCGCTCCGCTTTTCTCCGGGCTTTGAATGAGTTCATGGCTATCAATCAACATAAATATGGAAAATTCCTTATCTGGGAAGTCTGATAGCATTAATATTACTGAATCCCTTGTGATTTGAGCCCAATGTGTTGGCTTAAAAATGGGTCATCTCTGACACTGCAAAGAATATTTGCATGTTGAGTTACACTTCAAAATTTATAAGGCCACAGTGTACTACCTTATGCTGTAAGTAACGCAACTTTAAATATTTTCACTGACATACTACAAAATAGTTGAAATTTAATTTTAAATTGTAAAAATAGTGGCAATATAAAAGCATGGCAGCATAAAAGTTTTTACTGATAACAGTTAGTGTATAATATTTGTGATTTTATATACAAATGACTTTGGAGTGTCTTGGTCATTCCTAACTCAACATGGAAACATTAATTCAAGTATTTCTATACATTCCGGTATCTGTTCCTTTGCCTCTTTCTCATCTGAAATGATCAAATACAATATTGTAAGTTGAATTTATACAATTCGTATAACTTAATTGAAATATTTAAATTATGTTGCATTCCATTTTATAAATATTTACACAGTATTTAATAAACCTGATGTGTGAGCACTTAGATTATTTCTGAATGTCAATTGTTATATAAAAAGTGATGCAATAAATTCTGCATCTCTGCAATTTCTTTCTGATTAATTCTTAACATTCTGTATTAAAAGATATGAGCATTTGTGTAGCCTTTTTTTAAACTACAATTTAGCATTTGCTTAATGCTGAAAACATAAAAACAAAATAGACACAGAAAAGCTCAATGAAGGGGAAAATTACCCATTTAAACTTTGCAAACATAATTACTTTTTAACTCTCTATTTCTTTTAGCCTTCTTTCCTATGATATTTGCACACTCATTAGACAAATGTTGTCCCACTGTATATTTGCTTAGGTGACATTTTATACCCTAATTTTTCACATTGCAACAGTTTATTATACATTCCCATGCCAAACAGTATTTCTTTCAATTATATTTTGACTGCCTAGATATCAACACAGCAAACGTATCCAACCATGAACTCTTTTGGTTATTTTCAACTTAACATTGTGATTAATAAATTAAAACTTTTCATTTATGAGTAAATATTAAATGTAATAAATGTCTTTGTGGTTATCTAATAGACAGCTCTTCACAATTAGCATTACTTATTGCATGTAGATTTTCTGGGAAATGTTAAGCATATATTTAAATATTTTAGTAAGTATTGACAGAAACACACTATAAAAGTTATAATAACTTATGTACCCTCTAGCAGATTTTGTCCCTGCTTTATCAGCGATACTAGCTGGCATGAAAATCTTACAGGTGAAATATTTCATGCAATTTACTTTAATTTGCTGTATTTGACTATTTGATTACTAGTTAGATTAAACTTTTATTTGTCATGTGTTTCTTTATTCGTCAATTGATTCTTGTTAGTGTCCGAGACAATAAATATAGGATGAGACCCAGGTAGAATTTGAAGAGAATTTGATCAAGGGGAACATTACAAAAGTGTGGGCTGTGTGTAGGAGAAGCACACGGGATATTGAAGAAGCTGACGGGGCCATTGCCAATCAAGACCTGAAGTAGCAAGGAGAGGGCTGTGACCACAATCCAGAGAACAGAGCTGTGTTGAGAGGGCCAGCAATGGAAGTTGTGGCCTTATGTCCACCTACTCCTGAATGACCTTGAGGGAAAGAAGTCAAAGGAATAATGACTACCAACCATGTTCTCCTCCTAATATCTCTTTCTAATTCGTGTTGGCTATAGTCAGTCAGAGGGCAGTGGATAAACCCAGAGATATTTTTAAGTCCAAGATGGTGAGTTAGGTAAACACTATGCCTACTGCATCCCAGGATCACACCAAAATTACAAATAAATTGTAGAACAATCAACCTCAAGAATCATCTAAAGAAGCTGAGCAGAACCCCTATAACTAAGGATATAAGGAAGAGGCCATATTGAACCTGGTAACAGGGACAGAGATGTGAAACAGGCTGACCACAAACCCACCATGAAGGACACTTCAGTGGCAGAGGTCCCCAGAAGAGGTTGGGGTCCCATCCCACATTGGGCTCCCCAGCCCAGGGTCCTGTACTGGGAAGAGGAGTTCCCATATGTGGCAGTGGGATGGATGACAGCAGGGACTCTGTCTGCCCATCCTGGTGACAAGGAAGGAAGCTAGAAACTCAGACACCGTCTTAAAGAGCCCACACTCCGACTCACTCACTTGCAAGTGCTCATCTGGTCTCTGGAGGAAGGGTGGCAACTTGAGAGGCGCCAGAAACATACAGGAAATGACTGAGTTGTGTGGCTTTGAGGCAATGGCTGCAGGGACAGCAGCCATTATCCCTGTGTGGAGCCTGTCTCACATGTAGCCTACAGACAGGCCCTGTCTTTTCTCTGTTGAACCCTCCCCAAATGGCAAAATCGGAGACCGCATTGGTCTGGTAAAATGCGTGCATGTGCATCACCTCGATGATGTTCTGGGTCCCTTCCCCATGCAGTATTGCATTGGCCAGGGCAGTCTGGGCTACTGAGCAACAGGCCTCACCCCACAACCCACAAAATCCTTTTACAGCAGTGGTGAGACAATTATATATTGAGCGTCAGTTTATTTGTGACTCAGCTTAAGCAGGAACATAATACAGACGAAGTCTAAATACCTGCTGGTATTTTGTTGTTGTTAGACCCTTTTCAGTAGTGTGTTCTTTGTTTGATTTGGTATTATAATATTAGTTATATTCTGCTTTCCTCCCCAGTGATAGTCCCTAAGACATAAGTTTTACTCTTTTTTTGAGCAATCTGTGATTTTTTTTTTTTATAGAATGTTTTTTGAATGATCAAATGTTATTTTGTCTTTTACCTTTTCTCTTTCTATTTATTCTGTTGAAGAAATCTTTGTAGATCTACAACTGTTATGTCTACAGATTAGGACCAACATTAGTTCACATTCTGTTTCTATGATTAGTATTTATATGAATCACAGATGTCCGTCTTCATTCAGAATAAAATATATTCCTCAATCTACACTCTCTGTCTTTTTCGTTGGTCTGTTTGTTTGTATTGGAGGGTGTTGTAATCTGAACAGGTGTGAAATGATAATGGTTGTGCCATATCTTCAACAGGTATCTGCAATTTCAGGAAGCAGAAACTTCTCAGAAGAGGAAAGATACCGAACTCAGTATTAAGTAACTTGTGATCTTGGATAACGTCACTAACTAATATACAAACTGTCTAACTGACTTTCTGTAGAAATTGTTTGTTTGAAAGGCAATATCAGGACAACACATGCTGTTGAACCTAGGAAGCTTTTTTTTTTAACTCTTGCCTTTTGAGGGAAGTTGAGAAATTATGCTAGAAAGGCATTGTTACATCTAATGAAATTTTTGCTTTAAACATTCAAATTAAATTTCAAATAGAATAATTTCTAAAGACTTGTACAAGTGATAAAATATGCAATAATAATACTTTTTAGATATCATCCACTTCCACAACCACTTGTGGGTAAATAACTATGACCACGTGGCTATCTATAAGTATATGTTTTCCAGAACCTCATATTAATATTTTTCAATAATCCCAACAAAAGAAAGACAGAGTACAAAGGCAAGAACATGAATGAACCTCTTATGAATAATGCTAAGTGCAAAAAGCCAGACTCAAAAGGATACAAACAGTGTGGTTCCATTTTAACAACCTCTGTAAAAGCAAGTTATAGATAAGGAAAGCAGATTGGTGATATCTAAGGCTGAGAGCAGGACGAGGGGTATTTCTACTAAAGGACATAATGGGACTTTTGAGGTGATAAAAATGTTCTATATACTGATTTTAATAGGGTGGCGTGACTCTTTGTATCACAATCCATGGAATTATATACCAAAAAGTATAAGCATATATTGCAATAAAAACAAAAAGTCATTAAATGAGTTAACAATAAACTGAATATGAGAGAAAAATAGTAGTAGCAGAGGGAATGTCCTTAGAAAATAAGCAGTCTGGAATGCAGATAATCTCACTCTCTATTATCTCTATCCCTAGCCCTATCTCTATATGAAAACAGAGTGTAAGAGCCACATAGCACACACAAGTAAAAGTCCAGGATGCATGGCAATTATAGTCCCTAAAGGATAGGATAAAGACTGGGGTATAAACAGTATTTGAAGAGATAATGACTAAGAATATTCCAAAGCTGATAGAAAAAATCAACCTAGATACTTAAGAAGTTCATCAAATGCCATGCAGGAGAAAATCACATCTAGGTACATCATAGACAAACTCACTAAAGCAAAGAAAAACAATTACACAGAAACAAGCAAACAAAACCTGAAATACAGCCAGGTAGAAAGAACCATTCTTTCATAAGAGTAAAGATGAGACTGAGGACTCTCAAAGAAAAATAATGGAAAGCAGAGACAACAGAGTCATATTCAAAGTGCCAAAATTAAAAATAAAATTCCTGTATAAAATTCTACAACCAGTGAAAATGGTTTTCAAAAATAAAAACAAAATACATGAAGTTACTCTTGAACTAAAGATGAAATCATTAACTGCCAGAATTTCACATTATAAAAAGTACTAAATGATCTTCAATCTGAACGAAATTATCTTGTATGGAAACTGGAATTCTAAAAAGATATAAAAATTAGTGGACGGAGCAGATGGATGCCTAATACAGAATAGTATCTACTATTTAAAAGTAATAATTATATTATTTTATATGTCTACTTCACAAAGAATAAAACAGTTGAATGGTTTAAAGGCTGTTATGTTGTTTCTTAAGTGGCAAATAACTAATGTATTGTTGATTGCCATGAGTCAAAGCTATACAATATAATTTTCTGATAATCACAAACGCATAAAATAAAAAGTATAAATTAAAAGCTAATATCAAAGAAAACAAGGAATAAAGCTTTCTCAAGTAATCTAAAAGAAAGTAAGGAAATAAAGCATTTTTCTTTATTTCTTTTGCCTATCATTTCTTCTCTAACATTCTGGGTTTTTTGTTCGTTTGTTTGTTTTCTAGAGTAATGTTGAAATAAAGAATAACTACTTTATAAATAACTAAGTGTGTTTTAATAGCCAAAAATAAATGATGAGAAAAATCAAAGGATATGTATTAATACTATGACAAGCACAAGCAAATTATAACAAAGCAATCAAGATTGACATATTCTGTGTAGAAAGGTCCTTGTTGATTAGTCTGTGGTTTCTAGTGATTATCTAATTAAAACAGTCAGAAAAACCTGTAAAATATATTCTGTACATCTTTAGATGCTAACAATATTGTTAAATCTTTATAGATCATAAAGTTACATTCACTTATATTTTACAAACCTATGAATTCTTATATTTCATCTACCTATCTATAAATGTGATACTATACGCTGGAATGAACTAAATTAATTGGACATAATTAAACATTTAAATAAGTGTCTTATTGCTACAAATAATCCATTGATGTATGGGTCAATCTCATTTTTGTTCATCATTCCAAAAGCATATTTGATATAAAACACTTAATTATTTGTGGCAAGTATTGTACTATTTAATGTACTTTGCTTCTGTTTAACTATATATGTATAAAAATGTATATCTTTAATCATCTACACTTGCAATTGATGAGAAAGACAAATTGCAAAGCAATAACTGAATACATAACTGTCCAATGTATTTGGACATGAAAGCAAAGCTCTGTATCTTTCACTATTTAAGTCTCTAAGTTCTGTGTCTATTTTTTAATACAGTGGCTCTTGATGTATTTTGTTTCTTGGATACTTACTCATAACAAAAACATATGAGAAAAATTAAATATTGATGTTCACAGCAGGATAGTTGCAATATTTCATATAGTTTTACCACATAAGCAATATTTCTACTTGCTAGGACATCCCTCGGTGATGAAAGATTATTTTTCTTCCCACTCCAAAGGAAATCAGAAAAGTCATTTTAAACTATGTTTAGTTGTTATGGAACTATTTACTTATTTATTTCAGAAGCAAATAGACATGAAACACAGTAGAATTGTTGACAAGTTGGCTTTTCTTTATGACATATATGTTTTAAAACAAGCCATGTTGTATCTTAAAATATGGCTACATTCTATTTGTAATGTTTAGAATATTTAGGATTGGAAAAAAAATGACTTCTTATTTAGCAGTAAATGCTTCTTTCTACTTTAATGCAAAATTTAAAAGCACATATACAGAAATAGATCTTTTGAAAGTTTTGAAATTAGCAATAGATAAACTGATAAAATATTACATAACTCCGTAACTCACAAATAAAATTTCTCAGTATCTCTGATTTGTCCAGAAAAATATAGGTTGGTTCTTCATATACACATTTAAATATAATTTGAAAACTTTTCTGTCACTACCTTAGCAAATATGCTCTGGATTATAGCATTAATGATTTAGAAACAATTCAGCTAAACAATCCAAATCTCCTGTAGATTTATTGTGACTGAGGTGAATATATGCAGATATCACCATTGATTTTTCTCACTAATTGACATAAGAAATCTGAAAAGAGTCTCCATTGGTATTAATAACTAATTAATAATAATAATAATCAATTAGAAGTCTAGATTGAAATCAAATGAAAAATATTTTTTTAAAAAGGAAGAAATATGGAGACAAAAGTTAATGGAAATTCTTCAAAACGCTGAGATTTATAAATGAATAAAAACATTTAGGAATGTTAGGTAGAAAAAACTGAGCTCTGTGCTGTGAATGACAGGATAATGCATAGGATACACCTTCTGTCCTTGACCTCTGGGAGCTTCGTGACTACTTAAGCATCATGAGAAACATATATATTTCAAATAGACAAAATACGATTTTTTATGATAATGTATAAATTTTACAAAAAGTAGGAGGAATAGGTTTTAGGAAAGCAAATAAATCCTTCAAATAATATAAAGAAGGATGTGTGAAATAGTTTCGTTTGAGATAGTCTTTGAATAAGAATTTGAATTGCAGTGAAAAGAAAAATGTACAGACAGGTTGCTAACATTAAATAAATAAATATATTATGTGTGTACAAGGTGGCAGGTGCTACTGAAAGCAGTTTGCATTTATTATCATTTTTAATTTTTAACATTATTACAGGCATGTGCTATTATTATTTTATTCTTAAAATAAGGATGCAGAGGCCTGGCATTAAAAGGCCTCCCTAAACCATAGAGCTGTTAAGTGGCAGATCCAGAATTCAAAGTCAGGCTAACATTTGAGCCTGCTTTCTCAACCACACTGCTATATTGCTTAGACACTCCAATGGGAGCTGAAAAGGACATCATCACAGTAATATACAAGTTAAATGTACATTTTTAGTTATTAACATTCATGAGTAAAAAAGGGAAAATAGAACTGGAAGAACAGGTTGGGGTCAGATTTTGACAAACCATGCAAAACAAGAAATTTGAATTGGAATCTGTAGTCAATGATGAAGATATTTTCATAAATAAATAAATACATAAATATATAAATGGATAGAAAAACAACAAGTGTACAAAGGATCACATACAATATAACTAACATTTATTTATGCATTTATTTACTCATTCGGCTAAGTTAAAAAAAAAACAAAAAACCTTTAAAGAATGCTTATTATATGCCAGACACTATGCTACACATAAGGATCCTGATATAACAGACATTTGCTGCTGTAAAAAATTTTGCAGAGATATTTTTTAAATCAGGCAAAAATTAAAATCTAATATCATAGTAATGCTTCAGACTGTTATTCTATGATTCATAGAGATTTTGTGCAAGCCATAAAATTATATCTGAATAAAGAAAACATATGTGGGTATGATTGCATACAAACATAAATAATTACATACATATGTAAATATATACTTAATTTCTCATACTGTCAGAAATACGCATTATTTACACATCATTTTATATAAATATGATGCCTAACATGCACCATTTATTATGAAGTTAATATTCTTTTTATATGACTATCCTCCTCCCTCTGACTTATCCGTATGAGACACATCCCTAAAATACTGTGAGTCATCCCAAGTTAGTAAACTAGATCTTATTCTTACATACTTTTCATGAATATATGCTTTATTATTTAGGGATACATATATTTATATCAGTCGGCTAGGGCTCCCAGAGCAAAGTACCATAAACTGTTTGGATTAAATAACAAAAATGCATCTCTCACAATTTTGGAGGCAGGAAGTCAAAGACCAAGGCGTCGGTGGGTTTGGTTTCTCCTGAGGCCTTTCTCCTTGGCTTACAGATGGCTGCCTTCTCACTGTATGCTCACCTGGCCTTTTCTCCGTGTACGTGAACTCCTGGGATCTCTTCCTCCTCTTATAAGAACACCACCTATATTGCATTAGGGTCTTACTCTTATGATTTCGTTTAACCTTAATTACCTCTTTAAAGGCCTTGTCTCCAAATGCAGTCCTATTAGGGGTTAGGCCTTCAACATACACATACCATATTTCATATAACATACACTTAAAGTATTCTACGTTTCTAAGTAAATCAGGGGTATGATATATGTAATAATTTCTATCCAATTGCTATTCAACAAGAACTTATGTTGACATATTTAGGGTAGCATGTAGGAGATTTTTTCAAATGTATAACAAGTTAAGAAAAGAAGAGTAATGAAAATGTTTGATTCATTCAAAATAAGGCAAATGAGCAGAAAAATGTAACATAAGAAATTAAATTAAATATAAATAAAGTCAGTTAAGACTAGAAACCAAACTGTATCAATAGACTGTATTTTTCCTTATATTTTATTCTATAAGCTTTTTACTATTTAAGTTTATTTTATTTTATTTATTTATTTTACATTTTAAACTTTTTTGTTAAAAACTAAGACACACCCACCCTAGCCTAGGCCTATACAGGGTCAGGGTCATCAGGATCGCTGTCCTCTAAATCCACATCTGGTCCCATGGGAAGGTCTTCAGGGGCAGTGACACAGGGAGTTGTCCCCTCCTGTGGTAAGGCTGCCTTCTCTTGGAACACCTCCTGAGGACCTGCCTGAGGCCCTTCTTGAGGACATGTCACTCTTTTCAGAAGCATGTCTGTGGTGGTTTGCTTGGTTGGTTTCTTTTGTTTATTTGTTTGTTTGTTTGTTTGTTGATAATTGTTTGCTTGTGAGCAGATAATGCACCATGAACCTGCCTTTCTATTAAAGAAAACCTTTTGGTGTCGGGGTTCATGTTTTCAAACAGACTGCATTTTTTAAAAGCATGCATTTATATATAGCTTATACGTGGCCACTTAAATGTAAAGATATTAAAATCTTAAAATAAGATGATTAAAAATATACCAAGCAAAGGTTATTCAAAAAAGAATTTAACAGATAAATACGTATAAGACAGTAGAATTTAAGGTAGGGATAAGCAAACTTTACTTAAAGGGCCACATAGCAAACATTTTAAGCAGGAGGAAAATAGGTATCTGTGTCAATTAATCAAATCTTTCAGAGCTTACATCAGACAAACAGTATGCATTGGAATTCTGTTCTAATTAAATTTTATAAAACAGGAAGCTTCTCATAGTTTGTGGAACTCCATTTTAAGACAAAAACATCTATAGAGATAAACAAGGATAGTCCCTGCTGTAACTGGTTCATAGTGACCGCAATATTAAAGATTGAAGCTGCATGGCAGAATTCTTCTCAGTATCATGAACATTGAAAGGGATAATTTAAAAATGCCAAATGAGTTCCTTTGTCTAATGGCATCATGGTTTACAGCACAAGTGTATATACATACTTTTTCATGGAGAGTGAAAAGGGATACGTGTCTATCTGTAAGCCTCCCATCAAAATATTAAATTATTTATTCAAATACCAAAGGCTATACACATGAAAAAAATTTATTTCCAAAAAATAAGATATTGTTTTACAGATTTTTTTACCTCCTAATAATATACCCTGTGTAGCTTTCTCTATTATGGTATATATAACTACTCATTGTTAAATATAATATGTTTTAATTAGTAAGACAAACCTAATTACCTGATGTATCGCATTAAATGCAATGTGAGTGGGGTGTGTGTGTGTGTGTGTGTGTGTGTGTGTGTGTGTGTACTTTTTGTGTATATGTGAGAGAGAAAAAGACAGAAAGGGGAGTTTAAGAGCCAGGGATATAGTGTGCAAGAAAAACAGAGACAAAACCAGGCTTGAAAAAAAAGTGGGGAGCTCAATTTAAGGTATCACTAGATCTTATATTCTTAACTAGCAACTTGCCACGCATTTGCTGTTATCACCATGGCTTTATGGAACAACCATAACAACAAAGCCCTAAAATATGTTTGTGGTAACTGGCTGTCCTAAATATTATCATGGAATTACATGGGGCAAAAGCATTTCTACATCATTCTAAAGAGATATCAGAATGTATAATCTCTATTCACTTCACTAGCTTCATTCATAATCTAGATACATAAATTTAATAATTCTGTGAAATCTTTATTAATACAATTCAGTGGAATTTTTGCTAACCTCATTTTATCTAATTTTTCTACAAGAATTTAAAAGTATCTCTGTTTATAGACGGGTTTATTGAATCAGAGCAAAGTCCAAATTACTTTCTCTTTAGCCTTTCATAATTCCAAGAGTGGATAACTATTCTTTCTTTGGCCTTAGTAATTTGGTTTTCCTTGAAAAATTCCATGAAGTAGTGCCTATTTAAAACTATTCCTAATTCACGATTTGTTTTAATGCTCTAAAATACAATTTTATTTTGTTTTTATTAAAATACAGCTAACATACAATATTATATTAACTTCAGGTATATACAATAGTGATTTAACATTTATATACCTAAAGACGGGATCACCTTAAGTCCAGTGACCATCTGACTTCATATTATGTGTTCACAATATAATTGACTATAATCCCTAATGCTGTACATTATATCCCCATGATTTATTTGTTTTATACCTGGAAATTTGACCAACTTATTCCCCTTCACCCCCACCCCTTTTTAAATTTTTCAATTATAGTTGACATTCAATATTATTTTATATTGATTTCATGTGTAGAGCAGATAAATTCTACAGGTTAGATATCTGTAGAATTTAAGCAGTGATCCCCCTGACTAGTCTAGTACCCACCTGGCACTACTCATAGTTATCACCACATTTTGACTATATTCCCAATGTTTCACTTTACATTCCCATGACTACTTTGTAACTACTAACTTGTACTACTTAATCCCTTCTACTTTTTCACCCATTCTCAACCACACTCCCATCTGGCAACCATCAAAATGTTCTCTGTATCTATGAGTTTGTTTATTTTGTTCTTTAGATTCCATATATAAGTGAAATCACATTTCATCTGTCTTTCACTGTCTGATCTACTCCACACAGCACAATACTCTTCAGGTACATCCATGCTGCTGCAGATGGCAAGAACCCATTCCCTTCCATAGCCGAGCAATATAACATTGTGTATATATACCACCCCGCCTTTATCCCTTCATCCATTGACAGACACACAGGCTGCCTCCACATCTTGGTCATTGTAAAACATGCTGCAGCAAACATACGGATGCACATGTCATCTTGAAGTGGCGTTTTGGTTTCTTCAGATAATTACCCACAAGAGACATTACTGGGTCTTTCTTTGTTACTTATAGCCTTTGTTTTGTCTATTTTGTCTGGTATAAGTATTGCTACCACAGCGTTTTTGTTGTTGTTGTTTCCATTTTCATGATTTTTTTTTCCCAATCGCTTTACTTTTAGTCTGTGTGTGTCTTTTGATCTGAAGTGAGTTTCTTGTAGACAGCATATTTAAGGGTTTTGTTTTCTTATCTATTCAGCCAGCTTATCTTCTGATTAGGGCTTTTAATCCATTTACATTTTAACTAATTGTTTATAGATATGTAGTTATTGCCATTTTATTTTAGATTTTTTTTTTTTTTTGGTTTGGTGATGATGAACTTCAGCTTTTTCTTTTCTAAGAGGTTCTTCATGTGTCCTTCTATTCTAAATGATAGCTTTGCTGGGTAAAGTAATCTTTGCTTGTAGGTCTTTTCTTTTCATCACTTTGAATATTTTGTGCCAGTCCCTTCTGGCCTACAAGTTTCTGTTGAGAAATCAACTGACAGTCTTATGGGAGTTCCCTTGTCAGTAACTAACTGCTTTTCTCTTGCTGCTTTTAAGATTCTCTCTTTGCCTTTAACCTTTGGTATTTTAATTATGATGTGTCTTGGTGTGGTCTTCTTTGGGTTCATCTTTTTTGGAACTCTTAATTTCCTGAGCTAATATATCATTTCTTTTGCCAGGTTAGGGACATTTGCAGTCATTAATTTTTCAAAAAGGTTTTCAATGTCTTGCTCTCTCTCTTCTCCTTCTAATACCCTATAATGCAAATGTTCAGACACTTGATATTATCCTAGAGGCACTTTAAACTATCCCTACTTTTTAGTTACTTTTTTTCTTTTTGTTGTTTTGATTGGGCCTTTTCTACTGCCTTACCTTCAAAATCACTGATTTGATCCTCTGCTTCATCTAACCTACTGTTGATTCCCTCTAATGCACTGTTCATTTCAGTTTTTGTGGTCACTATTTCTGACTTTTTGTAATGTTTCCTATCTCCATTTTTATGTTTCCTATCTCTTTGTTGAAGTTCTCTATGAATTCATTGAGCATTTTTAGAACCAGTATTTTGAACTCTGCATCTGGTAGACTGCTTGTCTCCATTTTGTTTGGTTCTTTTTCTGGAGCTTTGTTCTGTTGTTCTATTTGGGAAATATTTCTTTGTCTTCCCATTTTGGCTGCCTCCCTGTGTTTTTTTCCTATGTAGGGCTGCTATGCCTCCTAGTCTTAGTAGAGTGGCCTCATGTAGCAGGTGTCCTGTGGAACCCAGTGGTGCAGTGTCCATGGTCACCAGAGTTGGGTGCTTCCCTTGTATGGGTTGTGTGTGCCTTCTTGTTGTAATTGGTACTTAATTGCTGTTTGCATGTCAATAGGAGGGTTTAACACTCAGGCTGATTTGTTTTGAAGACTGACTCTGACTACAGTGGGGAAACTATTGTGCGGGGGCTGACCCTCAGACCAGGTTTCACTTTGTCTAGGCTATTGTGTCTGCCCAGTCTGCCCTTTGGGTGTGTCATCCTTGGAGGTGGCTATGTGATGCTGGGGCCCAGTCCAGAGCTGGCTACTTGGCTTGACAGCCCTCATGCCTCCTGGAAGGGGACTTACTACAAGCCAAGTTCAGCTGAAGTCTATGTCCTGCCTAGGACCACCTAGTATGAGCCACAAAGCAATTCAGAGATGGCCACCACCTGTGCTGTGCTTGAAGGTGCCTTAAGAGGCCAAGATGAGAACCAGGACAGCTGTTGTTAGTGCCAGGCTTAAGGCTGCTCAGTCAGTGGTACAGGACACACTGAAGCCTGGTGCTGCTTGTTTCGGTTTTATGAACCTGTGAGAGATTTTAGGAAAGTCTACATCATGAGCCAGGGTGGGCTCTTTGTACAGAAAAGCCGCTGGAAGAGGCTTGGGTGTGCCCAAAAGTTGGGTGGGGTGTGGCCTCAGAGAATTACTAGGGTGGGGCAGACAGTAGGTGATAGCCAGTTTGATTGGGACTCATATATAACATCTGACTAAGTCTGCAAGAGGGAAGGATGGAGGCTCAACAAAGAAATCATGGCTTTGGCCAGCTCTTCTATCTAGGAGTTGGAGGTCCCTGCAGCCCTCAATTTGGAGCCAGACAACTCAGTTGCTCCCGGTATGTCCCTGGTGCCTTTCGAGTTGCTTCCCCAGCACTGGAGCTCAGAGCCAGTGAGTCCATCAATGAGTAAGTCTTTGCACAGTCTCTTTAATAGGAGTGCCTCAAAGTGCAGCCACCCTCCGTCTCACTCCCCCACAATTTCTGCTGTTTTTCACAGCTAGTAATTATGGGGACTTCTTTCCTCAGCACTGAAACCCTGAGCTGGAAAGGGCTGGGACCCCTCACTCCTCAGGGGGAACTTCCAGGGCTGAGATATCCCTCTAGATTTTGAATGGTTACACGTGGGTGTGGAACCAGCCAGTTCCATGTCTCTGCTCCTCCTACCAGTCACGAGGTAACTTATTTTGTATGTCTGTAGTTGTAGGGCTTTGGTTCAGCTAGACTTCAGGTGATTTTCAATAATTGTTGTCCTGTGGTTGAGTTGTAATTGATGTGGTCCTGAGAGGAGGTGAGCACAGTGTTTACCTACTCCACATCCTGAGCAGAAAAATCTCTAAAACACAATCTTAAATGATTGTGTACATAACATTTTTTTTCCCATACTCCCATTTAGTATTTAGGCCTCCTGTGAAATAATTTTAGTGGTACCCTAAAGTTGACAATATATAACTTTAATTAGAGCCTACCTTCAAATGATATTATATCACTTTGTATTTAGTCTAAAGTCATTCCACATTGTATTTTCAATTGCTCCCTCATTATTTGCTCTGTTTGCCATATTTTACTTTTATACAAAGTATAATTCTGTAATAGATTGATCTCATCTTTGCTTTAGCCTGTCAATTTTCTTAACAGCAATGAAAAATGAGAAAATATATTTTTTCTATTTCTTTAATATATTCAATTTCCAAGGCTCTTTATTTTTTGTTAAGAGAATCTAGTAGAATCTAGTTTTTCTCTAGTATTATCTTTCTTCTGCTTTAAGAATTTCTTCTAATATCTTTTAGAGTGTATATCAACTGGCTTTGATTTTCCTCAGTTTTTGTTTGAAGAAATCTTTATTTTTATTTATTGAAAGATACTTTTTATTGAATATAAATTTGAGTTGATAGATTTTTATTATTTTTTGGTTTACCTTTCAGCACCTTCATGTTGTCTTTCTACTGTCTTCTACCTTGCTTAAAATTTGATGGAAAATCTGAAAATTTTATTTTTGTTTCTTTGTATGTAACATATTGTTTTCTTTGTCTTCAAGCTATTTCTTATGGAACTTTTCCCCATCAGTTTGAATAAGATAAGCCTAGGTGCTAGTTTTGTAATTATTTTATTTTTATTTGTTTTCCTATTTATTGTTCTCTAAGTTTCTTGGATATGCAGTTGAGAGTCATTAATTTTGAAAAAGTATAGGCCATTATTTCTTTAAATATTACTTCTTCCTTGTGCTCTTCTCTCTATGAAATTCCATTTACACATATGTGAGGAAATTTGATAGAGCCTGATAGCTCTATAGATAGAGCCTTAGATTTTTTTTTTTTTTTTTTTACTTCTCATGTTTTAGTTTGATTAATTTCTGTTTCATCTTCTAGTTCACTGATTATTTTCTCAGCTGTGATGTATTTGCTAATGAGGACATCAAAGACATTCTTTATCTCTCTCTGTTAATGTGTTTTTCTTTTCTAGCATTTGTATTTGACTCTGATAGGTTCTTTTCCATTTCTCTGATGAAATCATCAATTTTATATTACATTTTGTTCATCTTTACCACTAGATCCTTTAACATATCAATCATAGCTATTTTAAATTTCTTGCCAGATAGTTATTACATCTGTGTCACACGTGAGAATGTTTCTATTGATTGCTTTGACTCTTGGCAATATTGTCCCCCTGCTTTTTGTATGTATCATAATTTTTATTGTTGTTGAAAGTCAGACATGCTGTGTAAGACAGTAAGAGTTGAGGCTGTAGTGGGAGAGCACATTTTTCTTATGCTAAGATTTCATTATGGAAGTTTGGGTGAAACTATTAGAGGTTGCACTGGGCTTAAAGTTTGTTGTTTCTAGGGTTCCCATCACTGCACCACAGGCTTCAAATTATTTTATTTCTGTGTTTCTCAACTTTGGTACCATTTGCATTTTTGATTGCATAAGAAGATTAATATTTTTATGGGGTGATTTCATCTACCTTCTAGAATGTTTAACAGTAATTCTGGTTTCTAGATGTTATTAATATATACAAGTCATTAAGAAAAATAAATGTCTGTAGATATTTCCCCTGGGGGAGGGTAAATGATCCGCAGTTGAGAACCATTGCTTTTGCTGTTACCTTGGATTTAGGTGGAAGCTGAGTTTTCCAGAGGGTACTTTTCAATGTCTGCACCGCCCTCAGTTTTAAGTTGTTTCTTTTATACCATGCTTCAGAGTCGGTCTCTTTCTCATTTGTATTCCTTTCCTGTTCTTCTCTCTAAAGTATTTTGCCATTACTTTGTATTTGACACTGGTTAGTCTGCCAATGATGGGAGCAGTACAAAAGTGATTTCATTGCTGTGATTAAATTTCCAGGACCCGCAGGAACCAAGCTCCTGGGTTCTTGTCAGTGTGGCTTTCTCAGTGCTCCTGTATCTCCACTGGCTGGAGTGCTGAATCCATCACATAGTTCCACTCCTCTGGTAGAGAGAGAGATGAGAGAGAGAGAGAGAGAGAGAGAGAGAGAGAGAGAGAGAGAGAGAGAGAGAGAGATGCGTTGACCTGATCCCCTTTCTCCTATTTCAATGGCTTTTCGCTACCATTATAATTTAAACAAGATTTTGTTGACTTTTCTATAGATTAAACCTTCTATTCCACAAAGTAGTGGAAGAAAAACATTCCCTTCCTGTTGCTGCTGCTTCACTATGTGTGAACTGCAACTGACACTTCCTTAGGGCACTTGCTAATCTTTTTTGTGAGCACACAGTGGGGTTTATTTTAAAAAATAAAAACAAACTATAAATTGGTATAGTATAGGGACCTGGCCCCTAGGCAGATGAGCTGGCAGGCAGTCACGGTCTCCTGAGTCCATGGGAACGCTGCTTATTGGACAACAGGTTCTATATGCTGGCTGGCAGTCAAAGTCTCCACACTTATTGGGATGCTGTGTACATGGGAACAGGTCTACAGAGCCTACCAGATGATTTATCCCATCAAATGCTCTTTGCTTTGCTGTATCTACATAACGTTGCTTCTTCTCTGCCTGCCCCTTCTTTTTCACTACCTCTCCGGCTGGCAGCCACCAGGGCCTCTCACTGGTCAGTATATCTGAATAAACCTGGGCTTGCAGCTTCTGAGACACAAATCTTGGCACAACTCGGACTCAATCCAAACATATAGAATTCCCTGATATCAGTATTTCATAGGGGTTGCATGTTTTTCTTTGCCAGCACCCATCTTCCGTTTATTCATGAAAACACCTTTACAGAATGATATTAACTATTTACAATTACGTGTACCCCGTGCAAGCCAACACTTAAGGGTCTCTTCCTTCTGTAAGTTACTAGCCTTCCACTAGGTACTGACCCATCGTTTGCCTGGCAACGTCACTTTGTCTAATACGGTCAAGAAAGATCATACATTTGCAGCCTATCCAGACTCTTTTCTTTGTATGGATAGGAGGAACACTCTTTTCAGGTCTTTATACTATGGAAAGAAATTGGAGGTCTGTCCAATGATGAATAAAGAACAATGATTTGCAATTTGATGTAAGTCAGTTGAATAATGGATGGAGCATATTGAGATCAAGTTTCCTACATTTCTTGACTGTGTGATATTGGGGAATTGACTTTATTCATCTCTAACCGAATCAACTCATCTATAAAATGAGAAAAATATCATGTATCTCTAAAGAGTTTAGAAACTTTAGAAAAGTGCTAATCCTGAGTAGGTTCCATGTAAATACTGATTGTCATTATTATCTAAGCTGGGAATTGAACACTGGACATCTAACCTTATTTAAGGTCTTCTAGTTACACATATTATCAATATTTTAAGAAATAATTTCCTCTATGTAAATAACATTGTCACAATCAATCTTATACTTCACACTTTTTTTCTGTGTTTAATCAATAGAAATATAAAAAAAAATAGAAAGGAAAATATTCAAAGTTATAATTTAAGAGGTAAGAATTTATATATTTAACTAGTTATGTAAAGTACTTTTAAAAACAAAAATATTTTTATCTAATACTTGAATCAGTTAGCAATGTTTCAATGGAACTAGGAAATCTGGTTCAAAACTTAATTCCTCAGCTTATTTACTTTTTTTTTTTCTTTTTTATGATAGATACATAACTTGCTTTCTCCTCTTAACTAGTCTGGAAACAAAAATAAATTATAATACAACATATGCTACTTTTAATGTGTCTTTTTATCTTTATTCTTTATGAATTCTAAATCTTACTTAGAACTCTTCAAAACTACTGATGCCAAAACACTTTTGGAAAAATGTTTGTTTTCACACAGTAAATCTTGGTCACCACCACATTAACTATTTTTTCTTTCTCAAAAGCAAAATAAAATCAATTTTATGTATATTTAGAATTCCTCATCTTATTGAAGTTTTTATAAACAATTGACTTTATTATGCCCATACAAAACAGTTTTTTGGTACTTGATCCATACAAATCAAGAGTTACAAGTATATTCATAGTTCCATTCATTTATTTGGTTACCAGCAGCTAATGTGTACACACTGCTAAATATATCTAGTTTGACTGCATGAAATGAATTAATAAAAAAATGTTGGTTGCTAACTTTATCTCTAATGTTCTACATTTAATGCAGAAAGTTATGATATAATATTTTTCTATTCTATGCCTCTTTTCCTATTGGTATGCCTTATTTGCTTTACTGCACAGTAAACAAGAGTGTTAATTAAGGAAAGAATGAGACACATTAAAATCTTAGGGCAGTGTGAAAACTTTTGGCACTATTTGTTTACCAGAAGAACCCAGGGTAACACAAATGAAAGTTGGCACTGGATTTTTGTTACTATCCCTGACGTTCCTGATAGTTTGAAATAACACGTTTGCTAAAGGTAATATCTTTAGTCTGTGACCTGTGACTTTTAATGAATTATAATTTCAAACTAATATCTTGTTCCAAAGAGCTGGATTCCATGGAGTTTTCAAATAAATATAATTTATTTTGCATGTAAATATAAAGTCGTAAACTGCCCAGAGTAGTTACATTTGTAAGATGTAATATTAAATAGGTAGAATTCAGACAATCCCAGGTGGAATAATTTTCTTTTTTAATCTAAAAAGAGAAGCAGATGGTACCTATTTTTATTTGATAGGTCTTTTAAATTCTCATGTACATATGTATTTAAATAAAAAGAAAAACCTTATGTAACAACAATAGCTCTATTTTAGTTAGTAAAATCAACTCTCTATTATAATTTTAACTGCTGAAAATCATAATAACCACATTTTCAAGAGTCAAGGTATAATTTTCTCTAGTTCAAATATGTTAGCCACTATTTAGAGGCCATTAAGAGTTTGACATGGATAAGTGTACTAAAAGCATTTTGAAGTTGCTAAAAGCAATACATTGTACCCATCATATATTTTATTATAGCTACAAAATAACAGATTTCTTGTGGTAATAATAATAGTCAAATATAATATATTGAAAAGAATGTTACAGCTTTCATTGGAAAAAAAAAACATACTGTGGATTTAAGTAAGAAAATAACAATACCTTTCTATCTCGATTGTTCCATAATTTTCCAATTCTTATTGCACAGACAGGTGAATGTTATTTTACATAAAATAATACACTTTATTCTCTCACAGACATTTTGGTGTTTTAGTTCCTATAAATAAAAGAATGTCATGCACCATATAATTATAAGGAAGGACATTTTAATTTTGCTTGAAGAAAAGTGATATAGCCTTCTGCTACTTCATAATCATCCTGACCAATATTTATAAACAAAAATCTTTTCTCACCAACATTAGGGTCAATGGAGCCATCTTGCTATGCATAAAACAAGAAAAAGCTAAGGTGTACTCAGAAAAAAAGACAATAAGTTACTTTCTGTTCAAATGGTAATTAATAAATTTTTGCTTAAATTTCAATAAAATAAATGCCAAATCCATTATATTTCACATACCCTGGAATATATTTGTTATAACTTTAATTCTCAGTAGTTCAAAGCAGAAATACTTTAGTACTTTAATTACTCCAAGTTTATTCCTAATGACTTTTTATATACTGATTTGAAATTTCCATAATTTGCTTTCCTAACTTAGAAACCAATTATTCTCAGATATGCCCATCTGAAAAGTTCTATTACATATTGTAATCATATGATACATGATGTTATTTGTGAAAAAACACATTAGTTGTCTATTTATGAGGTTTATGGATACTGAATTTGAAAAGATCATTAAAGATCATTTTATTAATACCTTTATTCATATGTGATTGTGAATTGTAATTTTAAATTACAAGTAAGAAAAACAAGTTGTGTAATCGCCAACAATGTTTATAAAACATGATTTCAGAGAAATCGCTCTCTATAATAATTCTTTTTATTTTTATTATAGAAATCATAAATATGCAGCACAGTACAATATAATTAAAGCAAACACACTATGAGTGTAGTTTTTAAGGAAAAAAATGTTAATAGATTCTTAAAGTAAGTGCTATGATCCTTGGAAGACCTTACTATTTTGGCATTCATTGGTCACCTGAAGAAATCTTAATCTTTGCCCAATCCAGATGTATTTCTTCTATGAAATGATTGCTGATTAAAGGTGTTTATGTCTCATTAAAGTGAGCAATTCAGTATTTTCGGTTCTAGAGTATTCTGGGAAAAGTGATACTCTCCATTTTATTCCCTGATGGAGTAAATTTGCTACAGTGTTTTCATTGTGACTTATTGAATCCTTTTTCCAGTTTTTTGTGGATTGACTCAGGCCAACAAAGGAAGGAAGGTCACAGGACAGGGCTAGGGCCTTTGTTACAACTAATTAAAGATGATCATGAGCCTATCAACATGGCTAGTCATCACATGAACTCTGAGAAGTTGAACTAAATAAAGAGCAAAAAGGTTGTTAAAGCAATGAGGTTTGTTTCTTGGTGTCTTTACTATTTCTTTTCTTTACAGATTCAGGAGACAATTAGTATTGATGCAGAAAGGGCAGGCTTGGTCAATGTTTGAGATTTTAGGTATTAATGTTATTCCTTCAACCTCCTTTTCTTTGAAATCTTTCTTCTAACATCAAAACGGAAACATTTTTATCTGTATTCAAATAACCTAATATTATGGAAGGAGATGAATGTGCAAATAAAAGAGGCAGAGTGCATCCATTTAGCACCATGAGCATTTCTCTCATATGATTATCTTTCATCTAGAATTTATTTTCTACTTTGTCTTCATACCTGACCTCAGCACTGAACCCTTAATCTTCCATTAATATACCTGTTGGATTAATCCACATGAGTACTTAAATGATGCTTCAAAAATCAACATTTTGACTCATTCATTACATGTTGTACTCATTTCTAATTTCCCCCCTTATAGCTGATGAACTTAGGTACAACGGTTAAAAATATGGACTTTGGACTGAGATCACATTAATCTGAATCTTAGTTTTCATTATATGATACTCCATTTACACTTTAAAACGCTACTTTTATTTCATACTTAAAACACTATTCTAATGAAGATCAAATAATACACTTACGTTAATATAGTAAGGGCCACTGATTATAGTACGTGTCTTACTCTAGAAGATACATAGAAAATTTAAATGCCATGGCCATTATTCATAAATATTAGATTTGTGTTGTGTGTATACATTTTTCTTTTTATGCTTTTTGTAATCAACAATAATTTTGTAATAAAACTATAATGACAGAAACATACCCTTTAGGCAGTCCTCTCTAACCTACGTTATGGGGACAACTTTCAAGAACAAGTTAGAAATCAATTTGTTAGGAATGCATTTTGTTGTTATTGTTGACAAGTGATGCCATTTTAATTGTTACAATTACCAGCTAGATGTCAGGGTAGATGTGGAAGAGACAATGTGTGGATTCCGACTGCATAGTCCTAGGAATGCAGGTCTGGAAGGTGCAGCCTGGGGACAGCCGCAAGGGGGCACTAGGTGGCGCTAGGTGACATAGTCTGCTCCAGGATGTCTGCGCAGGGCTAAGGGTTCCTTGTCAGTCAGAGATTCCAGGGAACTCTATCTGTAGCCCCCTCACAGGGCTGATGGGCCCAGGAACCCCCTTACTCAAGCCTCAGAGGTGTTTCGCTCTAGTCCAGGGATTCTAGCCGCGGGGACCAGGACCGGGCGCAGTGGTGCCCCTGTGTTTGAGGTGTAGAGTAGTGGTCACAACCTGGGGACCAGGTCCCGCCCAGCCCAGTAGACAGAAGGCAGTGTCCAGCTGCTGGAGCAGTGTCTGCCTGCAGGGCCTCAAATCGTCAAGTCATCACACAAAAGCTCCAGTCTTTTGCTGCCAGAATTTGCCCTTCTGCGGCATCCTGGAAGAGGGCTGGTCCTTTTCCTGGAGCCGAGCACTCCAGGTAGGCAGGCCCATGTGTCCTAGGATGTAGGCTAGGACCACCTATGGGTAGTTTTTCTGTAAAGTTTATTGTAGAGAATTTTGTTTATTTGTTCTTAAATAATACTCCGGTCTAGGGTAGGTTTCATGTCTTTATCATTTACAGGGATTTGTAATCATTCCTATTTTGGGATATTTATTTTATCCTAATCGGTTGATATTGTGCTGCTCTATGTGAGGATTAAATGCAATCATAAACGTAAATCCATGATATATAAATAAGTATTTATTTGTATATATCATGTATAAATAAACTTTATATATGATATATATATCTCACATATGTATATGATATGTGTATATATATATGTATATATAAACAAATATGTATTAGGTTGGTACAAAATTGCAAAAACCACAATTACTTGTGCACCAACCTAACGTATGTCTACATATAAATACATTTAATACATATTATCTGCTCTTAAAATTATAGCACTTACTTTTAATTTCAGAAAGCATCTGAGTGTTGCCTGCATCATAACTAACACTGCATTCATTTCCTTCCACCACTTGGCATATATGTATATGTGCGTGTGTGCATGTGTATACATTTATTGCTAATTTTCTAGATAATATTAATTTTTCATGATTTTTAAGCTCAAAGACATCCATAATTTTACTTATAACTTGTCAGATGTTTTATTTTTCCTTTAGCTTAATTGTCAACTTAGATTTACAGATAACAGGTTAAGGTAGCTATTATGCCAGAACTTTTGAGCTGCAGAGCCAAGTTGAAAAGCAAATCCTATCTTAAAGATTTATCTTAGAAAGCAAATGATAATGCAAGATACACACTAGCAGAGTACTTGAAATGCAAATGTCATATACTTTTACCATTATATTATTTAAAAAATTTTTTTCAGTTAGAGTTGTCATCCAATATTATATTAGTTTCAGGTGTACAGCATAGTGGTTAGACTTTTAAATAATTTACGAAGTGATCCTGCAATAGGTCTAGTACCCACCTGAAACCACACATACTTATTAAAATATTATTGGCATATTCCCTATGCTGTACTTTACATCTCCGTGACTATTTTGTAGCTACCAATGTGTACTTCTTAGTCACTTCTCCGTTTTCATCCCTCTCTCCAATCTCCATTCCCTCTGGCAACCATCAGTTTGTTCACTGCATCTATGAGTTTGTTTCTGTTTTCTTTGATCATTTATTTTGTTCTTTAAATTCCACATATAAGTGAGGTCATATGATATTTGTCTTTCTGTGACTTATTTCACTTAGCATAATACGCTCTAGCTTTCTCCGTGTTGTTGCAAATGATAAGAGTTCATTATATTTTATGGCCAAGTAATATTTCATTGTATATTTGTACCACAGCTTCTTTATCCCATTGTCTACCAATAGACACTTAGGTTGCTTCCATATCTTGGCTATGGTAAATAATGTTGCAATTAACTTAACAACGCGTATATCTTTTCAAATTAGTATTTTGCATTTCTTCTGATAAATACCCAGAAGTGGAATTGCTGGGTCATATAATAGTTCTATTTTTGATTTTTTGAGGAACCTCCATACTGTTTTCCATAGTGGCTGCACCAATTTGCAATCCTACCAACAGTGAATGAGGGTTCCCTTTTTTCCACATCCTCACCAGCAGTTGTTGTTTGTTGTATTATCAATGATGGACTTTCTGACAGGTGTGTGGTGATATCTCATGGTTTGAACTTGCATTTCTCTAATAATTTGTGACATTGAGTGTCTTCTCATGTGTCTACTGGCCATCTGTATGTTCTCTTTAGAGAAATGTCTATTCAGGTCCTCTGCCCATATTTTAATTGTATCATTTGTTTTTTTGGTATTAAGTTGTATAAGTTCTTTATAAATTTTGGAATATTAACCTCTTATCTGACATATCATTGGCCAGTATCTTCTTCCATTCTGTTGGCTGTCTTTTCATTTTGTTGTTGGTTTCCTTTGCTGTACAAAAACTTTTTACTTTGATGTCCCATTTGCTTATTTTTTTATTTTTTTATTTCCCATGCCTGAGGGGTATATCCAAAAAAATACTACTGAGAGCAATGTCACAGAGTTCATGCCTATGTTTATTTGCAGGGGTTTTATGGTTTTAGGTCTTACATTTGTCTTCAATTCATTTTGAGTTTATTCTGTACATGGTGTAAGAAAGAGGCTAGTTTCATTTTTTTTTTTTTTTTTGTATGTATCTATCCAGTTTTCTCAACATCATCTACATTGTATATTCTTGCCTCCTTTGTCATAGATGAATTGGCCATGTAGACATGGGTGTATTTCTGGGCTCTCTTTTCAGTTCTATTGGTCTATGTGTCTGCATTTATGCAAGTACCATGTTGTTTTGATTGCTGGTCTTGAACAGATATATATGTACTCAGCATACCTAAGAAGAGAATAAAAAATATAATTGCAGTATAGTTTGATATCAGGTACTGCCGCTATATTCTTGACTATATCTCTTCGTAGGCATGTTGAGTACATAGTCATGTATTTGTTCTGTTCTTTGGAATGTGACCATCTGTATCTATATTTATATCTACATCTATATCTGTATGGAGGTCTTACCTTTTTTTCCCATTTTTTGATGATCAGAGTAAACATATTTGTTATAATTTGAAAAGAACATACACATGCAAAGGAATAGCACAGACACTAGGTTTTATAAACCACAAATATATTCATTCCAGCTGAGAGATGTGTCATATCAAAATATGTCTTCAGTTTATTTAAGAATTAAGAAAACTAAGCATTAAAAGAGGGAAGTTGGGTGATTCTCAGGTTTCATTTATACCTGGGAAATGTGCAAATATAATTTTGAATTTATAGCATAAAGCTTTGTAATAAAAAATAATGAAGCTTCCCTCTTGGATTTCTCAAAATATATAATTGAGTTTTCTTGGCATGTTACTCTCAGGGAAGAAATTGGATAAGCTTCAGCACTTTGATCATGCAAATACGATAACATCTTTGGTTTTAGTAAAAAGTTAAGATGTCCAATTAACAAGATTATGTCAGTCAAGTAAACTTTTCATTTGTAATCACCAAGGCACCTGCACCTACTCTGTGGGCACAACCCTCTTTATCATCCAAGCATCAAGAGTGTTAAAAAAAAATTTCCTCAAAATAAGAGATAAACTATTAAAATCTGTAGTTTCACTTTTAACTTTACAGATTTTCTTAGATACTTATAAAAACTTATTTGTTTTAAAAATAGTGTTTTATTATATTGACAGATCATCCAAATTTCAAACATTAAAAATGTGTTAACAAATTCAAACTCAACCCCTCTTTTTAAGAGAAGCAACAAAGTTTCCTGGAGGGAATTTGAGTAAGTTTATTTGCAAGAACTTCTATGTATGCACATTTTGATATATTTTCCAAAGTATTCCAATATTGTCATTCTGTTTAAGGTGAGGTTTAGTTTGCATTTTGGAATGATATTTTTATTGCAACTAATTTAAGTTGATGCATTATTCATTTGAAAGATTGCATTAACTCAGAAATATAAAAAGGAAATAAATCTAGCTTTAATCACATATTGAGGCAAGGACGCACTGAACAGATCTTAATTGTCTTGGCCCTCAAAAATGCTGATTCTCATTTATTTTCTGAAAATAATAATTTTCAATCCACGCAATATGAACTTCTTTTAAGACTTTCGTATTAGTGTTGTTCATTCATAAAGTTTTCACTTACTTTTTGGAAAAAATACTCAAGGCAATTTTCTGCTACATAATGCATGCTGATCATTAACAGAAAGACAAAAATGTTATGTGCTTCTGGGAAACATGATATTACTAACATTTTTGAAAGGTTGTTATAACCTAGTATGGACTGGTCATAATTTTAAATGTATTAAGAAAGAGTGAATTGGAGGTTTCAGTAAATTATGTAACATAGCTTGTTAAGGGAAGAACTTGAATCAGAATTCACATCTTCTGCTTTCTTAAAATAATTGTATTTACTTATTTTTATTTCCCAAATTTTACTCTGTAAAGCACTCATTTTTGTATATTTATTTGAGCATTGTTGTTGGATAAAGGTAATGCTCAGTTACTTACCTATAGTTTTGGTCTAGAGAATATCTATTGAGATAACATTAGAGATAATTAGTGCAAATTAAGAGATATGCTTATTCCACATATGCTTGCTGTCATAGACACTATGTTACCCAGAAACACATAAAATTTTTCTCTTTCTGTTAATGATCAGCATGCATTATTGTAGCAGAAAATTGCCTTGAGTTTTTTTCCCAGACAGTAAATAAAAACTTTATAAATGTACAACACTAATACAAATAGCTTATAAAGTCTCAAAAGGAGTCCATATTGGGTTTTGTAATTATTATTTTCAGAAAAGAAAAACTGAAATGAGAATAAGCATTTTTGAGGGTCAAGAAAATTAAGATCTGTTCAGTGTGTCCTAGCCTCAATATGTGATTAAAGCTAGATTTATTTCATTTTTATATTTCTGAATTAATGCAATCTTTCAAATCAATAATGCATCAACTTAAGTTAGTTACAATAAAAATATCATTGCAAAATGCTAACTAAACCTCACCTTGAACAGATTGATAATATTGGAATACTTTAGAAAATATATCAAATTGTGTATACACAGAAGTCCTTGCAAATAAACTTACCCAAATTCCCTCCAGGAAACTTTGTTTCTTCTCTTAAAAAGAGGGGTTGAGTTTGAATTTGTTAACACATATGTTTTAGTTGTTTTGTTATTTTCCAATTCAATGTTCGGCTATTTTAAAATGTCTATATTTGAACTACTGTGACAATCATGAGTATAGTATCTGATAATATTTTAATTAATTTTTTTTTTTTTCTGGGAATCTTTAATTTATTTATTTATTTTTAATTAGTTCCAGGTGCACAAGACAAAGCAAAACTTAGACGTTTATCATTTATATCCCTCACACTGTGTGAACCCCCCTCCCCCCATTCACTATCCCTCTGTACGTTCCCCAAATTAATTTTCAAACCCCCATGACCATCTTGTGGTTACCGACTATTTTTCAAAACCTCTCACCTTCCCCTTATTTAATTTATTTTTAATTCTAACTTCAATAATGTCATAATTTCTCAATTTTTCCATAGTAAACTATTAATCCAAATCAGTGACTTATGGTCTAAAAAATAAGCCTTAATATTAATATCGTACAGGGGAGAAAGCATTGGCTACAGTGCCAGATGTGTCTATGTTTTTATTCTGCCTGTGACATAAATTAGCTTTCCATTTGATGCTTTATCAGGAAGGCAATTAAAGCCGTTAAGTGAGCAGAATGGGTCAGTTATAAAAAAGTATAAACCTAGAAAACAGCAACTCCTGTGTTTTCCACATATACTAATAATTGAATAAAGAACCAGTTAAAACTATTAAAATTATCTAAGACATTCTATTAAACTAGGCAAATGTATTTAGTTTGAAAATGCCAAATCCTTAATCACTGTCTCATTTCTTTGCATACAGTTTCTGTAGTCAAACATTTTAGTTGGGATATATTATTATATCCTATATTATGGGGGATTTATAAAAAAACACATTAGGATGACTCAGACATTGGCAATGAATAAAATAGATGTAAGTTAACTTAGAGGAGAAATACTTGAATATGAATATCTGATTGATGAGCATGATATAATGGATTAAGTTATATTCCCAAAGGACTATATAAAAATGTTTTTTTGTAAGATTCCAAGTGCCTTGAGATTATATGCCCTCTAGGAATTCTCTTCAGATAGAGTGACCAAATGAACTTGTATTTCAACTAAGCTAATACATATATAAGATATAACTAGGTTGTGTTCCCCCATTTGATCCCGATGGCCATAATTTTCTGATTCTCTTAGAAGAATCAGCTAAATTTAGTGTGGAATGTTTGGATGATACTCTGCAACCATAGCTAAAATACTGAATGGTGATGGGTAGAGAAAGTGGAACGACATTGTGTTTTAGGATTTTAAAGGCTATTGTTTAGTTAGTGAAATAGAAGGAAAGATCAGCTTCTAGAATCAAGGAAAAAGCACAAATCTTGCTAAGGAAACCTGAAATCGGAATTAATGTTCTGAGATTTAATCAGAAATGGGACTGGGGAGTTTATTCCACTGTCTTTGCTGAGTAAAGATTGCTTGACCTGATGTTGGAATTATTGTTATCATAAATAAACAAATAATAAATAAATAAAGCTAGAAAGACAAAAAGAGAGAAAGACCAAAAGAATATGTTGCTTCCCCCCCCACCTTCTCAAGCAGATTAATCTCCTGAAACCGACATTTCCTGGTGTTACAAAGTGAATTATACAGTGGTGAAGAAAAAAGGTTGTTCCCTGAAGCATTACCACAAACCTGAAACAATTTTAGGTCTTACATTTCCTGCAGCTGAATCTGATGAGAAACAGATCAAAGTCAAGGTGAATGCTTTTCCTCACTTACTCCTGAGAATCAAGTTCGATTGTATAGCAATTGGTACAAAAGCTTGCTACCAGCAACAGAACAAAGAGATCTTCTAACACAATCACAACTTATCATAAAAAGCATAAGCATTGTTGCCTACTTAATTGTTTGTTTTAATACTGTGCAATTTTGCTGTCTTTTATTGAAAAAATTAGATAATATCCCAAGCTAGATAAATCCATAGCATAAATATATTTTCAATTTTAAGTGATTTTTGTTTCATATGATTCCTTTTTTTTCTCTGCCATGGGAAAATTTTATTTTAGTCAACAAGATATAGAATTCCCTTGAGAAAATGTTTTCCAAAATAACTCCTTATATAGTTGGCTAGCATAACTCACTTAGCATTCCTTGATATAATTCCCCTCACCCAACATTAGAATTCTGTTAGTAGTCAAGTTGGAAATAATAATATTAACTCATTAATTTAAGATATTCATAGTGTATATGTATATTTTACATCATCTCTCCAGTGCATATTTTCATTTCTTAAGTTACAAAAATTGAGTTGAAAATAAATATCTACATAAATTTCAATATTGATACTGGGTTTGCAAATTAGGAGATTTTGTTATTTATGTTTCCTTATAAACTTGAAGTAATCTCATTGATTAGTGATCTAATTATATAGTTGGATATAACCTTGACTTTGTCTACTATATTGGTATTTGTTCCAGTAAACTATTTTCAAATAAAATAGTAGTATGCATACTGTTTCAGGCAATAGAATCCCAGGAATAAATCATTATAATATTGCCAAGGTATGCACATAATTTAAGTAGTAGAAAATGTGGATAATTTAAAGTGACTATTTCACTATTTCTAGGTTTTCTTCCAACAGACTGCATATAGGCAATTTAAATATATTTAAATACACACAGGTACACATAAGCACTATAAATATGTTTTCTTCTGATAAGAAGTTGGATCTTTAAATGGCAATTTAGTAAGTTATTATAAAATATTGAATTGAATACAATGTTAATTTAATACAAAATATATTTTCAAGATGAATTAAATATTTATTTTGTCTCAATTAAATTTGGACCATGAAATCATCAGTTAGAGCTCTTAGAAGTTGGGAGGATGAAGGCTTTTCAATTATGCCCTAAAAGTCTAAAGAAAATTAGAAGACTAACATTAAGAGCCTGTGTTTGATGGAGGTTTTCCATAGTTTTTTAATTGTATAAGACATATTTAAATGCTGAGGCTGACCATTTATTTCAATTTTTGCATGTTTTAAAATGAGCAATACTATTAAAACATGACATGCCTTTACACTTGATATTAGATTGGAAATAAGGTGTATATATTGAGACACCTAACTAGAAAGAATCTCATTCATCTCAAGCAACACAGCAGAGGGAATAGAAGGAAAATTATGTCTATAGGAGAAGATATGAAGTTCCTAATTTGAAACGATCAATATTTTAACAATAAACACTTAAGTAAGCCCCCATATTTAGAAAAAAATATACAGCTCTTATGTAATGAAATTGTTGAAATCAATTGGCCTTAATAATTGCTTGAATTACATATTGTAGTTTTAAAATTAGGTCAGTATATTCAGAGCAAGTATATATTCCCAAGTCTCTATACAGACACAGATTTTAATATAACTCAAATGCAAAAATGGACCATTTAATCATATTTTTGTTATCAATTAAAATTTTAATCAGTGATTTGTATTTGTTTTTAATTATATCTACAGGACAGCAAAGTATAAATCATCTTCATTATGAAGACTCTGCTATGTGTCTATTTGGCCAGCATAAACTACATTTCCCACAGCCCTTTCCTTGTACATTATCGTTAGTGTGTGCTATAAGTGAGATTTTCTCTGGAGAGTTGGAGGGCAGAAGAAAGGCAGCAACCATTTTACATAACTCACTTGTTTCTGATCTGCTGAATCAATGCATTGTCATGAAGCAGCAGCTGTGTATGCATTTGTTCTCTTTCTCCTAGATTTCCTTTAGATTTTCTCATCATGTGTTATATGTTTGTGTTCAATTTCATCTGAAAGAGCCCAGGATTCTTCAAGATAGCCTTGTTACCAAGGTCTCAGGGGAGAACAATAGGGAGCGAAAGAAGATCAGTGATTTACAGGTACAGAGAGCAGGTGAATGGTTTTCTGTAATAGATCACTAACAAACTTGTCACAATGATGAAAATATTCTACATACTGATGTGGTGATGGTTACATGACTCTATTTTTCTTTAATTGCTCTTAATTAAATTTATTGGAGTGACAATGGTTAGTAAACTTACACAGGTTTCAAGTGTACAATTCTATGTCATCTATATATCACATTGTATGCTTACCACCCAGAGTCAGTTCTCCTTTCATCACCATATATTTTACCCCCTTTACCTTCTTCTATCGTCCCCCTTCCCCCTTCCCTTCTGTAAACCACTAAATTATTGTCTGTGTCTATGATTTTTGTTTCTTCATTTGTTTGTCTTGTTCCTTTGCTGCTTTTAGTTTCACATATCAGTGAAGTCATATGGTTCTCGACATTTTCTGTCTGACTTATTTCACTTAGCATAATAATCTCAAGATACATCCATGTTGTTGCAAATGGCAGTATTTCATCTTTTCTTATGGCCGAGTAATATTCCACTGTGTATATATATCACATCTTCTTTACCCAATCATCTGTTGAAGGACACTTTGGTTGTTACCATGTCTTGGAAATGAACATTGGAGTATATATGACTGTATGTTTTTCAAAGTCATTATCAATGATAAAGTCCAAACCTACAGAACAATTTTGAGTTTATTTGAGCCAAAATTGAGAACCAGCCCAGAGCAAAATCTTAAAGAATTAAGAAAAGCTTCCAGGTTATAGAAGTTTTCCAGTTCTTTTTATATTATTTAGAATCAAAGGAGAAAACATGACTACTATAATGGAAGCAGATCACAGCTCTAACCAAAATGATTTTGCCTACAGAGGTTATAGACATTGGCTAATATATCATGGGAAACCTAGGAATGAAATAATGATCATCATCTTCATTAATAACAGGAGCAGTAGTAGCAACAATAACTAAACGATTCTTGATTAGTGAAGTGAAAAACTTCTGGGACTGCTGAACAGTCATTTTACTTGAATCACCAAAAGAGAGTCACAGCCCACTCCCCACACTGAAGGCTTATCTTATCAGCAACCCTCCCAAACAACAACAACAACAAACAAACAAACAAAAACTATGAAAAGAAAGCTGAGTACCCTTGAGAAACCCTACACTGCTTCCCCTTCTCTCGGCAGCTGTAACACATACCGTGTTTCCCCGAAAATAAGACCTAGTGGGACAATCAGCTCTAATGCGTCTTTTGGAGCAAAAAATTAACATAAGACCCAGTATATTATATTATATTATATTATATTATATTATATTATATTATATTATATTAATTACATTATATTATATTATATTATATTATATTATATTATATTATATTATATTAAAGACTTGGTCTTATAGTAAAATAAGACCATGTCTTATATTAATTTTTGCTCCAAAAGATGCTTTAGAGCTGATTGTCTGGCTAGGTCTAATCTTCGGGGAAACATGGTATCTCGCTCCTAACTTTTCCCAAAGCACTCTTTGGTTATTTACTGTGTAATGAGGAAGGGAATATAACTAGAATTTGGGGGGAATACTAAATTGACAGAGATTCATGTACACCCAGTAAGAATATGGGCTTATGGAATTTAAGTGATTAAGTTAGGTACTGGTGGGTACAGTGAGTCCTTGTTTTTAATTTCCCTTGTGTTTAATTTCCACTTGTGTTTCATTTCCAATTTCAGAATGTATAACTTCAACAGATTTAAACAGCAACAGTCAGAATCTCCACACTGATTTCCTGACTCATGAAGTGAGTAAGGGCTTTTACAGGAGTAAGGCCAAATATAAGTTATTAGAACTATTTCTACTGATCAAAATAGTATACTGAAAGCAATATCACATTCCTTGAGGATTTGTAGGTAGTACCTCTATCAATTGCCACCATCAAGAAGATGAAAGATGGAGGTTTCTGGTTATTAATACATCCCACATTTCCATTTAACACGCCTATTTGGCTTCTGTATAATCTGTATAATCCTATTTGGCTTCTGTATAATCCAATATTACCCTGGAGGATGATAGTGCATTTTTATAAACTAAAACAGATCATGGCTCCAATTGCAGATGCTATTTCAAATCTGCTTTTGAAGTTAAATAAAACCAACATATTCCCTTGCAATAGATATCTGACACACTACACACACACACACACACACACACACACACACACACACACACACATGAAATAAGGCTACGGTAAAGAATCAGGGAAAAACAAAAATGTGTGTGTGTGTGTGTGTGTGTGTGTGCATCTGATTTTAGGATTCCTTGAAGGGTAGTGGAAAATTAAAATCTTCCCAGTGAGCAGAAGTTCTAACAGTGTGCTTCTTATCATTACTTTTATCTGAAAGAGAGACAGGTATAGATCTATACTAATTCATGAATGGCATGTAATAGTATGGATTAAAGTGTAGTGACTTGGAAGGTACACAAGTGGAAAATTAGTAACAAGGAGTTCTGGAAAAGATTATCTGTCCAAATTGAATGCTCAAGAAAGAGAAACCTAAGGAAAATACATTATTATCAAATGGCAAAGATGATCTTTGGATATCAGCCTCTCTCCATATCAACCTGCGTGCTTAACCAATAGGTTTATCAACACTGCGTCATGGTGGTAGAAGTGGAGATAATGCATGAGTTCAGCAAAATGAACTTGAATTCTCCAGCAGTTATCTGACTATGCTCATTTGCTCAGTGCAAAACCTGCCTGAAGCAGAGATCAATATTGAGCATTAACACGACACTTTTCCCCAGTGAGGCTAGCCATATACTTGATGGTGAATTGTTTCAATTTCTATCATGGAAGGCATAGTGCTTTGTTCTCATTGAAAAATAATCTAGATGTGGACTTGTTTCTACTACCTGTAGATATCTTGCCAAAACCACCATCCAAGGTTTATAGAATGCCTTGCTCACTTTCATACTATAGAACAGAATATTGTTTTTCCTACTTTGGAATTCATTGCCGTTATTTCTCATCACTCTAAACAACACGATTGATAGCACAGTGTACCTGATAAAACAGCATGCTTTGAGGAATCAGTTGACAAGTTGTCAACACAATGTGTAGCTTCTTAAAGTCTACCAGGATGCAGTATGCGCTTTGAGTTAGTGACCAATGTATGTTGCTTGTTTTCCCAGGGCCAAGATTCACATGTATGGCAATCAAAGGAAGAAAATTTGAGCAGCTTCTTTCTTTACTACCTCTTATAATCTACCAACAAAATGTTTTCTTTCTCACCTGCACGGTTGGGCTCTGCTGGTTTAGAAACCTTAGTTGGGAGTGCCACATGGTCATTTTGAAGTGAACAGGAAACAAGAACAAAGAGAGTTACTAGACTGGTTATGATTATTAATTCTGACCCCAAATGGGGTAAGGAGGAGATTTTGTGGGACACCCATTTGTACTCCTATTTACTTTGATATGTTTTGATGGGAAATCACATCAAATACTTTTTAAAAATGTTAATTGCTTAGACACTTCTGGAAAGAAGCTTTGGGTCACTCCAGCAAGCAAGCCACCATTGACTGACATAAGTACTTGCCCAAAGTGAATATGATGGTGGCAGAAAGACTTTATAAGAATCAATTAATACTATGTGATCTGATGCAAAAATGAAGAACACGATAGTTATAGAGCTTTCTTCTTAATTTGACATTATTTTATATCTATCATCTATCTATATGTATTTCCTTTTTTTCTTCTATCTCATTCTTTTACTATCTAAGAAGATATACAAATATATTAGTTTATCTTGTAAATCAGTATTTAAGTTATAGGAAATAAAAGAGGGAAGATGTGACTTAAAAGAGGAATGAAAATATCTCAAAGGTGGATAAAGTGGCATATGGGCAGTTACACAATCAGCTCAGATTTAAAAGAAAAAACAAACAAAAAAAGCTTGTGTGACTTTTCTTTTTTGATTTACATGATGTCAATACTTAGGTTTCCAGTTGTCAGTGTGATGCCACTGAATGCAGTGTTGGGAAGAGATGCACAAATCAACTCTTGTGAGCCAGTGCAAGGCAGCTCTGACACAATAGTATATATGGGGCTTTGCAGATTATATTTTCCAGTGATTACCAAGACAATATGATTTCTTTTATGTGTTCTTTTCATGAGGTAACTTTGATATTCCTCCTGTTAAAGACTAGGATTTTTTTTATCTGTGGGCTCATGACTATCGCGGAAGCAATGCTATATGACATCTCAGATGAGCCCATAAAGGCAGTTTAGCCTCTTCGTGGATCTCTAAATTTTTTTGCTGCTCACATACAGGAACCACATTGTGAAGAAGCCCAGGCAGCAATGTTGAAAGGCTATGTGTTGGTGTTCTCACCAGCAGCCCTAGCTGAGTTCTCAGCTGATAGCATCAACCAACAGTCAGGGGAGTTAATGAGCCTTTTGATGAGTTAGCCCTCAGGCATCAAGTCCACTTTGACTTTTGGATATAGCAAGTAGAGTAGCCTTCTGTAAAGCTAAATATATAAGAAAGAATTGCATTTTGGAGGAAGATTTAAATACATTTGAATTATACCAAATTCAAATGCATTTTAGCTAATAATCAAAATTTGTACAGGTACAACTACTATATTCCTAAAACCTGTGGCTTATGTGAGTATGGCAGAATTCTTTCAACAGTCTTGTCACCACCTCTGCTCTCTCGTTCACTTGTTCTGTTCTAAATAGGCATGATCTGTGCTTCTTGTCCTAATAATATTCATTGTATGAGGATTACACAAGGTGTGGATATGTGCAACAAGTATGACTTGACAACAATTAGGATAGTTAAGTGAAATTAAGAAGTGGCACCAAGGTAAAAATGAGAGAAAGTTTAGGCAAGAAAGAGATGGACCTCCTTCTCAGGGAACCACTTAGGTTTTCCCAGGTTTGGGAACTGAATCTGGTGTCAGAGTGAAAATCACATGTATTGGAAAAACATACTCTGCGGTGTCTTGTATTTCTATACATCTTGTAAAGCAAGGCTTTGATTGCCTTTTATTATGGATTATCTTTGCAAAGATATCTGTATAGCAAACAATCTTGAAAGTGTCTCCCTCCTGAACAAAGGGCATATTTGCTTACTATCTATTATAAAATATTTAGGTTCACTAAATCCACTGGGACCTATTCTGTTTGTAGCCACACATCTAGGCTTATTTATATGACCCCTGTGGAAGTCAAGGCAAGGAGAACTGACAGAATTATTCTCACATGTGTTCATGCCGTCTGTTGTGCATAGTGCAATCCTTTTGTTGATTCAGGAAACTGAAGTCTTCCGTTGTGGAAATTGTGGTAACCTACCTTGATGGCTGGAAAGTAGATTGAATTCTCAGACCCTTCACCATTCTTGATAATTTGCAGTCCAGAATGAGGACAAAATTAGATGATAAATTTAAGTCTTTTTTTCAATTAGATTAATCCTGAAGTTTTTGAAAATTCCTTAGAAATTTGCATTGTAGGAGCTTAGTAGACTGTTTTAAAATGTTGAGATGGCACATTTTTCAAAGTTCTGTTCTCTCTGAAGTTTGTCATCACTGAAAATGTCTACTGAGACCTTATTAGATACATGTTTACCTAAATGTACTGAAGTTAAAATAAAAGACAACCCTTCTCTACTATCTCATATACTTTGTTGTCTAGGCAAAGCTGGTTACTGTTTATCATTCTAATTTAGTTTTCATCAAGATTATTATTGTTCCTTTTGAATTTTAATTATGCTTCCAATCCATTCCGTTTTATTTGAAATTTACTTTACATCAGTGTGTGTAAACCATTTAAAATCACACATTTTAAAACATCTGTTTCAATTAAACTTTCTCTCTTATTATCATATTTACTGCAGCTGTTTCTACCATTGACTGTCTGATACCAAAAGATTATTTTGCTTGATTTTTCAATTTTGTTTTATTTTAGGAGGAAATGCTTTTTAAAAACATTCAGATAAGGGCAACCATGTTATTATTTTCTTTGTATCTTTGTATAGTGGCTCATCCTTTACTCCAAAGGAATTAAACAGTGTTGTCGCCAGTCCATAGGGAAATGCTGCCTATGAGGAGAGCCAGCTGGGAAAAGTTGCGCAGGCTCAGTTGTGAGCAGTGCACTTGGCTGTCTTCTGCCTGGGAAATATTACCACAGGTGGCATCTGAGAGCCAGGGGAACTGAAGTTAGAAACACAAGTTTGAGGCAGTATCCTTCATCTGACAACACCCTGCACCTATATCAGACTCCTTTTTTTCTCTGTAAGATTAACATCATGAAGCCTATAAACATAGATGTTGCCTTTTTAAGCCACAGAGTTTTTTTTTTGTTTGTGTTTTTTGTTTGTTTACTTTTTTTTTTTTTTTACTTTGAATGATTGTGTCAGCTTAGACCTAAAGGAGAAAAAAAAGACATTAATATATAGGGCTGAATATATATGAATGTTTAGATGGTTGATTGCATCACTCACCTTTCTAACTCGTAAAAGGAATTTTAAGCACACTATCGCTAATATTCTTGTATATGTCATGCCATTATTTTTATCACTATATATAAATATCTTATGTAATGTACTGTTATGTGACACATCAATAAATATCTTGAATTAAATGAGATGTTTAAGAATTCTATGTTTGTAACTTTCTATTGGAAACATCCACAATGAGAGTGAATGTTTATGGCACTTAAATAATGTTGCTTAATAGCCTAGACAAGGTTAAAGCAATTCAGAGTGTATTATGCCTAGGTTCTTTACAACAGTACTAAACGACTCCTTATGGTTCCCATTTTGTGTAAGAAAAAGTTGATATTCAGAAAATTTTAGGTAATCTATCTGCCCAAAGTCACAGGCAACTAAGTGACCAAAGAGGAACAGGAATCCTTGTCTTTGTTTTTTAATTTTTATAATTAAATTTTGTTCAGGTGACAGTAATGTTACATGGGTTTCAGGTGTACAATTCTGTGTCTTTTGACTTAAATTTTAGCTTCCTTTTATTCTATGTGGAAGTAATAGAAATATTACTGTTCTGGACATTTTTGCCTAATTTACTGGAATTTTAACATTTGTTTCTAATTCCAGATGAATCAGTGGCAGTATATTTGTCAATGGATAAGTAATTTTGATTCTTAGGTATTCATTTTTATTCAGGTACAAAGTGAAAAATTTTGAATCAATAATTTTCTAGATTCCTTCCAGTTCTAACAGTTTGTGGTTTACATATTATTTCATGAAATTCCAAGTTTTCTAAAAATAGTGATAAGGATCAGATGTTAACCTACTATATTAAATATTACTCATATATATGTTTATTAATATTAATATAGTATGTAAAATATATACCTATGTGCATATACATGTGTTACTTCTGATATGTGTGGAGAAATAGCTATTATAATATCAAAATTTAAACATCTTGTACAATAATTTATATTACTAAAATTATTTTTATTTTAATAAATATCACCCACTTTTTAAAACAATGTTAATTTCATGAAGAGTGAAATATTTCATTATATATTAAGACATTTCAAACATACCATAGTAAAATTTAACTTGTGCCATCATTTTAAACCAATCTAGGAAGTATTAACCCTTTTAATAATGGACATTTTATGGCATAGAGTATATATGTGTTCTATGTACTTATGAGATGGATTTTGGTAGTGATTATTTTGGATATAGTGATTTTCTTTCTTTCTTTCTTCCTTCCTTCCTTCCTTCCTTCCTTCCTTCCTTCCTTCCTTCCTTCCTTCCTTCCTTTCTTCTCTCTCTCTCTCTCTCTCTCTCCCTCTCTCTTTGTGTGTGTGTGTGTGTGTGTGTGTGTGTGCGTGTGTGTATGCCTTATCATTTTCTCTTATCCTTAAAAAATTGTCAGTAAGATAAATTATGTTTGATACTTATAGACTCATTTTTCTTAACTATTTAGGAGTCTTGTTATGTTAGGAATGAGGCAATTGATTCTTTTTAAATAGTTTATAATTCCCATAGAAACATGTTTGAGGTTATTCATGAAATATGACATGAAAAAATCCTCTTATAAAGCTAAGAAAAGGAATTAAGCAAATTCATCATACTAAGATATTGAAATGATACTTGAAAAATTTTACGTGAATAGCTACACTAATTGCTGGGGCCATTCCTTGCTCACATAGCTATTTATCAAAGACAGAATGATAAATATAGGCTATGGCTTATAAAATCCTTTTGAAAATATTAAAATAAATGATTCATATTGTGCACAGATGGCTAAATGCAAAAGTACTGCATTATGAATTCAGCAATTTTTTTTTCCTTTATGAATTGGGTAAGATTTCAGTGAACTAAATACGCACAATACCTTTAAATGAATTATTGGAATGCTTAAGTTTTAGGATCCTGAGAAAGCATCATAATAAATCACAGTAGGGGATTTTAGAGTTAGTTTTAGTGTGTAATTCACAAAAGTATGGGATTTGAGTTTTATGAGGTTGTAATTCTATAGGAGGAAAAATGATGGATGCTGGTAGTTAAAGACCAGAACATCTCATTTTCTCTTCATTCTTTGAGCTCTTCGCTTCTAGTCATTAATGCTACCAGTGTAAAGGCAAGTAAATGATTTTAGTCTTTGTCCCCTTCCTGATGCTGTAAGCGGCACTGATCTGAGGGTACTTGGAACACAATATTTTCATAGATAGAAAAAATGACTCCCCCTTTTTTTTCTGGTCAATTTTTATTTTATTTTATCTAACAAAATATTGTAGTTTCTTGCTCATATACTCCCTCACAACATGAAGATTGGTAAAATTATTTATCTGGGCTGATAGACTATGGTGGGAAGAAATAATTGCAGTGATGAAAATGATTTCAATATTTATACAAGTCCTGACTATCTTGAATTTTTTTCTTGGACAAGTCACTTCCATTATTACCTTTTTGCATCATTTCTTTAATCTATATCATAGTAATTCCCCTTTTTTTCTCCCCATCAAAAGCATGGTTACAAATTAACAAATAATCCCGAGGCAATATTTTCACTTTTTCTTTTATTTATTAAGAGCAGGGATCAGCAAACTTTTCCTGCAAATGGCCAGGAGTAAATATTTTGGGGTTTGTGGGTCTTATAATCTCTTTAAAAAGCTACCCAATACTCAACATTGTAGCAGAAAAGCAGCTACAGAGAAACCCTAAATGAGTCAGTATGGCTGAATTCTAAAAAATTCTCTTTACAAAAAGAGTTGGTCTTTGCAGTGAGGTGGGGTTTGATCTCAGCCTAACTGAAGATATTGGCTCAGCTACTGCCTACAGCTGTCGATTAGGCTAAAATAAAGGTAGAAGAAGAATCAAGCTATTCTAAGTGGTGTCTTTCTTATGGTAACTCATCTGAAAAATAAAATACATCAAATAATTTTATTGATTGATTAATTTGTATGACATTTAATTAGTTTTTCTTCCCTATTATATACATATAGACTATGAAGACTAGATGATTTGCTTGTGTCCCTGATAAAACACCTCCTGCAACATTCATTGAAATAGCTCAGGAGTACCTGATATGTTTTAGCACATATTTGTGGAAGATGACTCTCTATATATAAAACGAAACTTCAAAGTGCCTTTGTTTGGGAGAAAATATATAGGTCTACTCCTCTCTTGTACCCTACACCATCTGGTAAATAATATTATCTCAGTGTTTTGAGAGGACAAAGATACAGTAACATTACCTTAAATTGGACTTACTGTAAATGTTTGGAGAATTTATTGACATACTTTTTTATGCATTTCAGTGTATTTCAAAATACAAAATATATCTATATATTTTAAATAGACACTTTTGATAAGTGGGCATGGGCAGTTATACTTTGGTTCGCAATCTAGTTGCAAAAATGTTGCTAACCGTTTTTGATATCAGATGGATTATTCATTATGAATTTTTACCAACTGGACAAACAGGTATCCGAGTTTACTATTTGGAAGTGCTGAAAAGGCTACGTGAAAAAGTTAGACTAATTGAACTTTTTGCCAACAATTCATAGCTCTTGCATCACAACAATGCACTAGCTCACACGGCACTGTCTGTGAGGGAGTTTTTAGCCAGTAAACAAATAACTGTATTGGAACACCCTCCCTACTCACCTGATCTGGCCCCCAATGACTTCTTTCTTTACCTGAAGATAAAGGAAATATTGAAAGGAAGATGTTTTGATGACATTCAGGACATCAAAGGTAATGCGATGACAGCTCTGATGGCCATTCCAGAAAACGAGTTCCAAAATTGCTTTGAAGAGTGAGTCAGGTGCTGGTGTCAGTGCATAGCTTCCCAAGGGGCAAACTTTGAGGGTGACCCTTATGATACTCAGCAATGAGATATGAAGCATTTTTTCTAGGATGAGTTCGTGAACTTAATTGTCAGATCTTCTATGCTGTGGTAGAATGAAGTATTTTAAATCAGATGGATGATGTCAGCACTACTGAACCATCCTCTTAGGTTAATTGTTTTCTATTTCCTTGGGCAGGCTATTTATTTGATATATAGTCAAATATGCTTTTTGATTGTATAATTATGCCTTACTGTATGAAGTCGCATTCGGAAGCTGAGCACATTGATGCATACATTTAAATTGATTTTACATATGCACTTTACTTAGGCATATGTTGGTTTATTCATTTCCTGTTCATTTAACTTGCACATACTTTTATGCCCTTTCTGGCTATTAAGAACTATAATTTACAGATTTTCTGACTTTAGCATTTCTTAAGGAAATTATCTGCAGTTTATTTTCCTTGGAATGTTTAAAACAGTCTATATATATTATAACATGGTTAACATGTAATGTAATAAAAAATAAGTTTATCCACATAACTAAATGAGAAAAATGAGTGGGAATTAATATTACTGACCATCTACTGGGTACCAGATAAAATAAACCTCACAAATTTCTATGAGTTGGGCTTTGATTCATCTATTTTGCTAGTAAGAAAACAGCAAATGCACACCTTTACCCCAAAGGGATCCCATGTGGGACAATCCTTAAGGATAATATTGTATCGATTAAGGGAAAATCAGAAAAGAAACTAAGAAATTTAAGAGATAACAGGAATTGAACATTGACACCTGTACTGTCTTTCACTTTCAGTCCTATGTTGCATAATGAAGGCTTTATTTTTAGGTTATCATTAAACTTCCTTTGATTCTTATTCATTTATCTAGAGGGATTAATTACTTTTGGTTAAGCCATGTGCCCATACTTGTATGTTGAAATATCCTTTGAGCAGTCACTTACTTTGCTCCAAATTACCAACACAATTCAACCTTTTTTTTCCTTTTCAATTGCCAATCTTTATTGACTGTACATTCATTCCTACCCATAAAAATCAAGGGTACTGTTCTAGTTCTCCGCTCTTCAAACCTGGATCCCAGGAAATCCTTTTTCTTCCTGGGATGGAGGGAGTAGGAAGGGAGAAATCAACAAAACAATATGGTTAACAATGTGGTCTTCCTAAAAACATATGAGATTATTCTATAATAATGCCTTCTCAAGTTTAGGAACATCTGTAGGAATTAGATTTCAGAATGAAAGCAGAGGACAAGAAGTTTCTATCCGAGAAATAGAAATGTAAGAAACCTAAACTTTCAGAAATAAGCTCCCTGACCACAACCTTATTTCCAAGGTTAATTTCATCCAGTTTCAGTCTCATTTTAACCCTGCTACTGTCTAATATAACTTTCACAACAATGAGGACAGTTTTCTTATTTTCGCTTATAAAGAGAACACATTTACATCACCTTACTTTTGTAAAAGTATTCCATTTCCCTGAAAGCAATTAGTAAATACATTTCTGGATACTGAGTATGTGCCAGACCTTGTATTTGATACATTAGAAATGAAATAGCTAAACACTGCCAATCTTTTAATGTCAAGAGTAGCACTGCCGAAATGCCTATGACTAACTTCAAATTTATGTTATTTTTCCTCTTTCTGAACTGAAGTCACCTTTAGTAACACAGTAGTCTCCCCTTATCTGCAGGGGATAATTCCAAGACCCCCTGAAACCGCTGATGGCACATGCATGGTATCATACATATTAATATATGATGATGTTTGTGGCTTCTCTTTGGTATTTCTAAATTATCAGCATGACTGCTCCGTGCACTTTGGAGCTATTATTAGTAAAATAAGGCTTATTTGAACACAAGCACTGATACCTAGATGGTTAAACTGATAAAGGAGGCAGCAATTAACTAAGGGGCAGTTAGCACATTGAGCTTGGAAACACTAGACAAAGAGATGATTTACAACCCCTGTGGGAGGGAACAGGATGGTTTGAGATTTCATTACACTACTCAGAATGATGCACAATTTAAAACTTACAAATTGTTTATTTCTGGAATTTTTCATTTAATATTTTTGGACTGTGGTTGACCAAGTTTAACCAAAACACGGAAAGGGAAACTGAGGGTAAGGGGAAACTACTGTACAGTTACTTGTTTTCTTCTGTTTCCTATATTTTATTGCCTCCAGCTATGAAGGTATATTATAAACTGACATCATCTTAGTGTATTCTGAAACACATAGTACTTCTAGAGCACTTTAGTAATAACTATATATTCTTTTACAGTAGCACTGTTAATGTCACTTTCTTAATTGTCCCAAGCTGGTCAGACTGTTATTCCCATTTCCTCATAAAGAAAATAAGTCTTATAATGATTAAATGGTTTTATAACACAACTGATATTTTGGAATAGAAGAAATACTTATATGGTATTTGTTCTGATCCAAAATGCAATGTCCTTTTCAGAATTTAATTTGCTTCCTTTTGAAAGATTAAATTCCCAAGAAGGTCACCTAACTGAACTGCTTACATTTCTCTAAACATGTACCATTTTACTCTATCTAATGTAAAATTTTTGACCCACTATGATTCCAAACTAACATCCAGCACAGGTTAGAGAATCCTACCTTTTGTAGAAGCTAGGAGTAGTGTTCTGTCGATATATAATACTTAAATACTCTTTACAAGAAGACCCTCTATGTGACATGAGACATCTCACTGATCTCATTAGTGCAAAGCTAACAAAAGCCAAGTACTAAACATAATACAAATTAATGATCGAATGGTTTATATTTTCATCATTATTATTTTACATTTTTAAATTACATTTATTGGGGTGACATTGGTCGGTAAAATTATGTAGGTTTCAAGTGTGCAATTCTATAAAACATCATCTATATATTGTGGTACGTTTTCACCACCCAGAGTCATTTTTTTCACCTTTTAATTGAAGCATTCAAAGATATAGTTTATAAGTGAGTGTCAAAGAAGGGCATGTTTGATGCTTGTTGAGAACATATAACTGGATGATAATAAGCAAGAGTTTGTCAGAAAAACTTTTTATCTTTTGTATTCAGTGTCTTGGTTAGTATTCATCATGCAGTTAATATTGTATGGATACATCTTAATGAAAACTGTAAAGAATAAGAAAGTAGGCAATATCAGAGACAATTTAATGAATGATATTTAGGTCAACAGTTACTTGGGGGATAGAGTGTTTGACAATATTCTTTCCATTACTGCCACCTGGTGCATTTATAGTTATCTTTATATGTTATATCATAGTATTTGGTTAACGCTGTGATAGTTTGTGGAGATCAGCTGGAAAAGTACACCAAAAATTCAGACTTTCTGTTTCAAATAATATGGAAGATAGCTAGATATACACTTGATCTTAGCTAAAGGGCCGACAAACGATTGGAAGATACTGTATAAATATACAAGAAAACATTCCAGGTTGTGAGGAGAGAACATAATCCTAGATAAAGTAAAAGTATTTTATTATATTTAACATTGAACTAGCCAAAGAGTGAAGATGCTTTGGGAACCACAAAGGTAAAGGAAAACCATAAGTCAAACACAAGCATCAGGCCTATTTTCACAGTAACGACTTCTGTAAACCACTGTAAAATTGATATTCTGAAATGCCAATTGCACTGAGCAGAGAAGACAGGAAGGAAATCTAATGGCTACCAGGGAGTTTGGAAAGTAATAGAGAATCCTACATATGGCGTTGACTCCAAAGAATAACAATCATAGTGAGGGAATGATTGGAAATTGAGCCTAACTATACAGAAAGAAACAGCAAAAAAAATTACCTTAATGTGATACTGTGGGTAGAAGATACACACACACACACACACACACACACACAAATTTCAACCATATACTAAAAATCAACACAATATTACTATGAATAAACCTATACCAATAAATATGAAAACAGAACATTTGCTTTCTAAAAATGAGTATTGTATAAAAATTTACTTAAGAAGACATAGAATAACTGTATGATCCCAACACCATTAATGCAATATACTTAGAAATTAAAGAAACCCTTTCCGCAATGTGAGTTCCTTGCACAGGTGACTTATACCATATATTAAATAAACATGATTGTGACATAGAAATTCTTCCAAGAGATAGGAAAACTGGACATTCTTTATCTCATTTTATAAGACATGCATAATCTTGATACTAAAATAATTTAAGTAGATTAAAATAAAAAATGGCATTAATTTCATTGAAAGTGTAGTCATATCATAAATTAATTACATAATTACACAAGCAATGCATAAAAAGGTTATTACATTATAATAAAGTTGCTTTTACTCCATGAATAATCTAAATGGTTAATATTAGGAAATTGAACATGTAATTCTCATACTAATATATTAAAATATTATTTCAATAAATGTAAAAAATATCTATTTTTCAAAAATCACTTCAAGCAGGTACAAAGAACTAAATGTGAGAAATGATTAGTTGTTGAAAGCATACAATTAGAAACAGGAAAATATTAACAATTCCAGCTTTTACCACTTTTATTAAGAAACATAAAAGGCCTGTAACCATACAAAAGTAAGAAAACTAAATCCAAGTTACGTATTTCGAAAGGAAAATTGACTTGCAGAAAATTAAATGCAATATGTAGATAAATTATTAAAATGTAAAAAGTCATATATAAAGTTTAGTGTTTAAAAATTAATATGAAATTTGGTGTTTAAAAATTAATACAAAAATGCTTTTCTCTAAATATTAATGTAGTTGATGTAGTTTAAATGAGTAACTTTTAGAGTTTTTAACAAGTACACGAAGTCCATATGAGAATCTAATAAAAGTCATGTGGCTATTACTAAAAGATATTTAACAAGACATTAAAGATCTTTAAAATATATAAAGACATGCTAGCTTGTAGATAGGACTATTTAACATTATGAGTATAAAAAATATTCCCAAATTGTTTACTGTGTTCACATCAAATTTCCCACTAAATCATATTAACAGACAAGCTGATTCTAATATCTAGAGCGGGGGGTCTGAACTTTGGCATTGTTGATATTTGGAGCCAGCTTAGTTTTTATTGTGGGTGTTCTCCTTTGCATCCTTAGACATTGAACAGCATCCCTGGTATCTACTCCCATTGATGTAAACCAAACATGTCTCTAGACATTATCAGATGCCCTATCATGAACCAAATCACCACTAATTGAGAATCATTGATAAAGAGGATTGAATGATTGAAAATAGCCAAGAATCTTATGAAGAAAAAGAGTGGGAAGACTTGTTCTATCAGATAATAGGTTATAATGATAAATTTTACAGATCAAGAATGTGTAGCACTAGCTCTATATTAATAGGATGAATTATTCAGTAATTGATGAAAGAATTAGTTATTAATATGGGGGGAAAGGAAACTTGATTTCTTAGTCATGACGTGAAATCAGTAACAATTGAATAGAGATATCGATGTAAAAGGCAAAATTTTAAAACGTGAGAAAACAGTATGAGAATATTTTTGCTTTGAATATTACTCAGCCATACAAAATAATGAAATCTTACTATCTGTGACAACATAAATGGACTTAGAGCGTTCTATGCTAAATGAATCAGCCAGACTGAGAAAGACAAATACCATATCATTTAACTTATATGTGGAATGTAAAGAACAAAATAAACGAATAAACAAAACAGAAACAGACTCATAGAAAACAAACTAATGGTTACTAGAGAGGAGGGGTGTTGGGGAGGTGGTTGAAAAAGGTGAAGGGATTAAGAAATACAAATTGGTAGTTACAAAATAGTCATGGGGGTGTAAAGTACAGCATAGAGAATAGGAGGGTGTTCCAATACAGATATTTGTTTACTGGCTAAAAATGAGAGCGCCGTGTGAGCTGGTGCATTGTCGTGATACAAGAGCCACGGATTATTGGCGAAAAGTTCAGGTCGTCTAACTTTTTCATGCAACCTCTTCTGCACTTCCAAATAGTAAACTTGGTTAACTGTTTTTCCAGGTGGTACAAATTCATAATGAATAATACCTCTGATATCAAAAAAGGTTAGCAACATCATTGCAGCAAGTTCACTAACTTAATTGTCGGACCTTGTATTCAATATAAAATGTTATGTATTTAAAAATGTATAATTAAAGGGAAAATATAAGCATTCACTGCCAGAATAATATCTATAACCAACCAAGGATTTTGATTGCAAATATAACACAATATCTATGAATCAATAAAAGCAATTATCAAATGAAACTGGTTGAAAAATATCAACAGGTGTTTCACGAGAGAAATACAAGTATGCCAGAGGACTATGTAAAGAAGCTCTATCCTATGAATATCAGAGAGAAGAACTTTAAATCCATAATAAAATGTGATTTTGTGTTCAGTAATTTGGTAATAATTAAAAAATATTAAAATCTATCTTTACTAAGTGTGTAGGAGTGGGAGACAACTGAAGTTTCCATCCTACCACTACGGGAGTGTAGCTGATACACTCACTGAGGCTTTTTTTTTTTTTTTTTTTGTGGGAGAGGGGGGCAATTCCCATAAAGCTGGACATGCGCATTAATCGATATTCTTTGTGATTCTCAGGAAGCCCCCCAACCAGGGTTTCAAAGGGAATATTTCTTAATGTTTATATGTATATATCATGTTTCCCCGAAAATAAGACCTAGCCGGACTATCAGCTCTAATGCGTCTTTTGGAGCAAAAATTAATATAAGACCCAGTATTATGTTATATTATATTATACCCGGTCTTATGTTAAAATAAGACCAGGTGTTATATAAATTTTTGCTCAAAATGACACATTAGAGCTGATGGTCAGGCTAGGTCTTATTTTTGTGGAAACATATATATATATATATATATATATATATATATATATATATATATATATATATATTTAATGTTTTAAATTTCTTAAACCAAAGAGATTTATTTTACTCAATTTCATTTTTACTATATTTTAAAATGAAAATTTTCAAAAAGAATGTGCAAAAAAATATTGCCAGTGCAATTGCTGTGCTATACTGCTGCTGTTAACATGCAGTGCCTTTTAAATGTTCTATGCATTTGTTCCAGTTATTTTAACATAGTGGGTTATAAGACATTCTATTTGATGAGAAGTAATTTAAATATTCAGCTAATATCAAGTTATACTGACAGTTCACTGAGTTTAATTCACTGTGTATATAGAGTCAGCTACTAGTCTGCTGTAAGTTTTATAAAAAGAGTTGTGACAAGGCTGCACATCTCTAGTAATTTAATATAGTGATATGGAATGTAAATGAACTAGAAAATAATGCATTAGAAGCTCCATGATATCTAAATTAGGATGGATATATCAATACTCTCAATTTTGGTAGCTGCCAGCATTTTGACTAGGTGATTACTTGTCTGATTATGTTTTTACATAAACCAGGATGACACCAAACTTAAAGAAAAGAGAAGAAATATGTAGTAAAACATATGAGTACAAACATGAAATATGAATATAAATACAAGTATATCCAACATTCTTAGGGGTATTGTCAGAGGATATTGGTATTAAACTTATATTTCAAAGTTTTAATCATATTTCCCAGTGTGTTCTGACTATTAAAAATATATAGAGTCAAGTATATTATTTTTATTAGTGATTTCTTGAATTGTTTTTATTCTTAAAAAGATCATCTAACCTGATAATTTTTTTTAATATTCTATAGCATCAATGTTTTATTCTTGGTGCCTGGTGCATGCATTTTTTTACACGAATACATAATTTTTTTTACATAATCTTTAACCTATGTGTTTTCTTCTATTTCTCTAGATTATTTCACTTAAGTATAACATTTTGACTTTGTAAAATTTCATCCATTTTTGATTACTCTTTTCATAAGGCTATATTTTAGTAGATCATTTATTAAATCATATGTTGGACACTATTCTGGTTATTGTAGAAGCAGCAATGTTTTGCTTCCATTAATCTTGCATTGTAGTGGGAGGAAATAGAAGTGCAATTAACAAACAAGAGGATACTAGAGATTAAACAGGTAGATTAGCTAGATTAGATAACAATGATTACATAGATTAGATACTAAATGATGACCTGACTTAGAGGTCATCTAATGTCTGTCAGAGCATTCCAGGAAAGCTTGATCCAATTATGAAATTGTTTTAGGGAGTCATGGCCATCATTTTAAAATGTTAATGGCAAAAATAGCATAGCATACAGTAGAAAAATTAGATGCTCTATTATACATAGAAAGAATAAATGTTCTGATTTCTTTTGTGTGTTTTGTGTGTGAAACTTCCTATGTCTGAGTGTCTACTTGTGTCTGTAGCCTGCATCACTATACAAAATGTTTTTCTTACCATTGGTTCAGGTCAAAAGAGTTTGGAAAGCACTGGCTTATTGAAAATACCCTTTAGCCTTGGAATATAATAGTTATTTCACCATTGCTATACAATAGATTAACTTCTAAGTGTTTTCCATTTAATCCTTACAATGATAGTATTAGATTTTATTAGTATTATTTTCTTTTCCAGAGGAGGAAAATGAGGCAACAGATAGGTTAAGTCTTTCTTAAGTGCACTTTCAAATTAACATTAAATTTGAATGTATAATCATATCATTGTATGCATTTCAAAAATAGGATTTGAAAAGTTGTTTTTCATGATTGAGAGCGATAACAACCATTTTCCGATTTGGAAACGTTGGTGTGTTTATTTCTCAGTACTTTACTCTCATTAAAAAAAAAAAAAAATGCTGCAGTATCTTTTGTAGATAAGATTATGTGTGATCTGACTACTTCCTAGGAAATGTTCTTGGATAAATATAAAAAACAATTTTTGTCAATTATTTGACAAAATAATATCTAGAAAGGTCACTGAAACATATGCACCATTTAATAGTACATTAGGTGGAGATTCTCCTCATCGAGTACCCAGTTTCTCTGATTGACCCAGGGACTTGAGCTTCTTTGTACTATTGTTGTTTGTACAGCTCAGGCCAATAACTTGGGCATTCTTGCCATCTCTACTCTTGTCTATGGAGCTACTGCTTAGAGTTCTAAATATGCTAAGATTCAGTGAGCTTCTGTGAATCCCTTTCTAATTCTTTTGGCCATATTACGTATTGTCTACTGGAAGTCAGGGTATTTGTTATTTTGTTTTTGCAGTCTTGTTGTTACTTTGTTTTTCTTAATTCCCCCTCCCCTCTGCTCCCCACCCAGAGATAGAGACAATGAAATAAATGAATAGTGAGAGGCATGATATTGGCTCTGATTTGTGGTGATTACACAGACAGGTCATGACCACTGTGACTACTGTTTTTTCTGGTTAAAAAAAAAGAAAAAAATAAATCTCACAAAAAAGAGTTTGACACATAGAGTTCAGATGATTAAAATGATTTCCCTACCTCTTTGTGGGCATCTGATCTTTCCAAACTGAGACGATAGATTGTCCTGTTTAGTTAATGTGTTTCTCATATAAAGCAATTTTCAAGCTGACACTTTTGTTTATTTCAGCCATGGACTTTGAAAATAGAGTGAACTGGGATGTTCTCCCTTTATTAACCTAAATATAATATGTCCTGATAGAGAGTATGTGCAGACGAAATGGCATCAAGTCTACTGGATTTCTTGCCAAGGGATTTCTTTGAAAGTCATGTCATCTGGGGTGAGGACTGCTCTGTAGCTGTTGGACATAGATATTTAGGATTTTTGAGCTTTGAATAAAGTTCCTTTAACTTCATTTGAATAACATAGCCCTATATGGTGCTGTGATGTTCTTAGATATAATGGGTAGAAAGGAAAAGCTCAGGAACATTTGATTAGTCACTATACATCAGTTGACAGCCTTGGAAGGATGGGTGGTAAGTGCTGAAAATCTAACTTCTGTGACATTGAGCTGCCTAGAAGAGGAAGGAGTAGTCTAAAGTAAGTAATTAGCTTTGGGGCAGTACACTGGAATTATCTAACATGGTAAATGTTGCATCCAGAAGCCTGCACAAATAAGGGTGTTTGGGATGAACTCGGGTAAATCGTTCTGCAACACCTGACGTTAACTTGGCCTCCAGTTGTTCTTGTTACTCTGGGTTTATATGACCACAACTGATCACTTATTTGGCTAGCAGTTTGGTGCTACTTTTGGCTAGGAGCCCATCTGTGGCATTTTTCTTGAATGATACATGTAGCCTTTCCATGCAGCTTGGGCTTCCCAATGCATGGTGGCTGGGATCCAAGTGAAAGAAAGTAGAAGATGTCAGATCTTTCAAAGCTTGGAAGAGCCCCAGACTGACTTTGGCTGTCTACTAAGAAACTCAATCTCTCATTGGGGAGTGTGATGCATATACAAGGAGGAAAGGGATTGAATGCAACCATCTATAGAGGCTACTTATTATAAAAGAAAACAAACCATTTTTTTTTAATTATCCACATGTTTATCATACCCAACACTTGTTACTCCTTCAGAGAAAAGCTCTGTTAATATGTCTTCAAATTCACCAATCTTTCCACTGGCTGTGTACTATCTGTTGCTAAGTCTATGCAGTGATATTTTCATTTAAGATATTGCCCTTTTGAATTCTATAATTTCTATTTGGTTCCCTTTTACAGTTTCTATTCTTTCATTGAGATTCCTCATGTTTTCTATTATTATGTCTATTTTTTTTCCTTCTAAATTCTTAAAACATTTGTTTCAATAGTTATGTTAAAGTCCTCACCTAATAATTTCAATTCTTTAAATTCCTGATTTTTATATTGCTTGATATTTCTGCTTGTGCTAAGTCCTACATGCTGGCTGACTTAAAATAATACTAATCTGTTATCTTACAGATCTGAGGGTCAGGGGTGCGATGCAGGTCTCACTGGGTTAAAATTAAAATCAATGTGGCTGCAGTGCTGCACTGCATTCTATGAAGAACCTGTTTCCTGGCCCTTTCCAGGTTCAAGAAATTGCCCTATTCCTTGGTTCATGGCCCTCTATCTCCAACTTCAAAGCCAGAAAAGGCAGGTTGAGTCTTCTCATCAGATCACTTAAAACTTCTGTCCTGTTTCCTGATTCTGATTTTAAGGATCCGTATAATGACTTTGGACCTCCTTGGATAATTCAGCATAATCTCTCTATTTCAAGGTCACTTTATTAGGAACTTAATTCAATCTGCAACCTTAATTTTCTGTTTCTATGTTACCTAACATTCACAGATTCTGCAGATTAGGTTGTGGATGTTTTCTTAGTGTGTGTGTGTGTGTGTGGGGGGGGATCATCGTTCTGCTTACCACACACATCCAGTGAAAATTTTATTTCAGATAAACTCCTTTTCAGTGTAGAATCCCCATTTTTGTCCTGTTACATAGTTTTTGTTTTTCCAGTGAATTTCTCCATAATTTTTATTAATATATCAGTTTTTTTTTCTTCTATGTCCTTAAAACATTTGTTCTAGTTGTATAAAATGTGGTGCATATATACAATGGAATACTACTCAACCATAAGAAAAGATGATATATTGCCATTTGTGACAGCATGGATGGATCTTTAGATTATCATACTAAGTGAAATAAGTTAGACAGAAAAAAGTCCAGAACCATATGATTCCATACTTATTTGGGATATAAAACTGAAAGCAACACACAAACAAGAAGAGCAAACAAAATCTCATAGACGTAGACAGCAGTTTACTTGTTACCAGAAGGTAAGGGAGAGGTTGTTGCTACAGGAGGGTAAAGGTCATCAAATATATGGTGATGGAAGGAGAACTGACTTCTGGGTGGTGAGCACTCAATGCGATACACAGATGATATATTACAGAACTGTACACCTGAAACCCATCTAATATTATTAACCAATGTCACCCCAATAAATTTAATAAAATTTTTAAAAAGGTGAAAACATCCTAATTTGCTAATTTCGATTTTCTGAATTATTTTTCTTTTTTTTTTTTAACGTGACACAAGGTATACTTCATCCACAGCAGGATTAATAAAGACTTCTATTTTTAGGGTGACAGCAGGAGGTTTTGATTATCGCCAATGTGTACTCTACAAAACCTGCTTTATAGATACTTATTTCTATTCATTGTTCTCATGACCATTTAAGTCAGTCCACTCTAGAACATTTAAAGTATTCTTTGAATTTTCTCTGATCATTGATATTATCATGTAATTTTTTTCTAATGCTTGACAGTGTGTCCTCACTTTGATGCTTCCTAAACCCCAGCTATGTATTTCCCCTTCTATAGCTTCTGCTTTGGTCTGTCTTGTCCACAGGTATTTCATTTAGACTCTCTCTGCCACCTAATGTGCAGCCCTGAAATATCTGTTTTTTGGGTCAGATTTTGACCTCTGATTCATTACTAAAGGTATATGTAAGTGAAGGAGGGGTCTTAGATTGAGACAACTAGGAGAACTAATATATTTGAAGCTCTGAAACTGTCACTTACGAATGAAAAGTGAAGAGGTACAATAGGATCCAAAATGTGTGTGTGTGTGTGTCTGTGTGTGTGTGTGTGTGTGTGTGTGTGTGTGTGTGTGTGTTCCTTGTGACCTGGAGCAAAATTCAATACATTTTACCTTTCTCCTGAAATAGAAGATAATGAGGACTCTAATAAGTCACTTCTGCCAAACTAGTTCTATTTATATTATTTATCTACATCTACTGTAACAATCCATCCCTCATAATCTGATTACCTAGTTTTCTAATCTCAAAGATGATAGGATATTTTTGTGTGTGCTTCCTATATACAAATTTGAACTCTTTGTTGGTAACCTCTGTGTGTATGAGCACGTGTATGTGTGTGTGAGTGTGTATGTGGGTGTGGGTGTGTGTGTTTAGGGACTTAGAAGATGCAAGTTTTGGGTTTCTTCTAGAGGATAAAATATGTGCTTTATCCCCGGAGACTGTTAACCTTTTTTGTATGCTACAGTAGTACCCTGTGCTCTCCCCTACAAGGACTTCATTATCCCTTGTAAAGCCATGCTTATCTTGTCCATATTATTTATTTCAGTTTATTCCTTGTTATTTTTCTAGGGCTTAGTACAGAATAGCATTTGTTGAGAAAATACTAATTGGTAACTAGTTATTCAAAAATATATTTGATTTGTGAAGAATTTGATTTATGATTAATCTGTAAATATAACCTGTGTCAAAAATGATAAACTTTGAAAAAGAAATCAACTTACTCTATAATTTTGTTACAAGTTACCGAGATAGGTAAAATTTAATTTTATTAAGTGTATTACATTACAAACTCAAAGTTCGTAAACATCAATATGACATGCATCCTTTTGCATCTTGTCAAAGCTTATTGCTATCTAGAAAACATTAACAAAATCACTCCTACTGACAATGTAGATATGAAAGATTTCTTATTGAAAAAACTTGTACTATCAAATTTGTCCTCTAGAAATTATTTGTTTATGTTGCTTGTTTTTCCATTCTAAAGTGCACATTTCATTTGCTCATTCATTTTTATCATCTCTTAAAAGAAACATGTATATCATGTGGGCTCTAGTTATGGCCAAGGAGCAGTAATGTGTAATCAACTGTAGATTTAGCTCAGGTGAAACAAGAATGTGAAAAGTCATTCATACAAAGCAAAATGACCTCATGTGTAGAAATTGAGAATAGGGTTACCTTAGAAGCTACCTTCATCAATTTTATTACAAGAATATTATGTAGTAAGGTAGAAAAATATTTTTTAAAAATCAATGAATTCTAGTACACTTTAGGGCAATCTATATTATCAACCAGTTTCTGTTTTTGTTTTTTTCTTTTTTTTATATAATTGAACTCACTTAAACAGCTGCTTTTATGAAACATAACTAAATTAGTTGCTAACCTGCTGTCATCACATTTATTTTTCCTCTTGTCATAAGGTGAATGTGCTTGTATGACAGCCAATAACTCAGAAAAGAAAATGAGGTTTCAATTCAGGTTTTGTAGATGGCTTGCCAGACAATGGCCATGTATTAGGCCATCCGCTTTATGACGAGGATCAGAAACAAGCAAAATAAGGCAGGGGACTTCGAGAAACAATTCAAGCAGCAGGGAGTTGGATAAGTGAGGGACACTGATTGTGGAAGCCAGCAGGGACATAGGGAGTAGGGAGGAGCCTAGATATAATCAAGAAAAAAGCACACCCACCAGATAGGACCTAGACACAGCAAACAAACAAGGTAACAGAGAGGAATATATTTTCCCTAGTTGTGGTACCACAATAAGTCAAGATTCTAGACATTCCATCTTAGGACATACCATGGTTATTAATCAATTATTAGTTTTGCTTGGACATAGATGAATGTAACAATAAAAACTTATTTAATTCAGTATATGCTATGTGCCAGGTACTTTGCAAATATTTACCTTGACCTTTTGATAATCTGAAAGGTACCTGATATTAATGTAATTTTACTAGTGGGGATTTAGGTTCAAACAGTTTAAGAAATTTGCACAATGTCAAACAGAGTAAGAAACAAACAACAGTCTTCCCTGTAATGCTTTATGCAATCAGGAAAGTTTGGAGTGGTGTTTACTTGAGAGCTACAAAGTGCTCTTTGTGTTTTTCTGACTTTTGCCATTATTCCTCTCCAAGTGTCACATCCATTTTCAGTTTCTGCTGATTGGATTTGTCCATGGAGAGAAGCAAGGGCACAGCAGGTCTTGCACTTATACTTTGCAGTTTTTACCTTTGAGGATAGGAGTATTATTCTCTGCAATTTAAATATCTCCATGAAAGGACTCTAACTGGCCTTTGGTGTAGGCCATTCACCTAATCCCTAGCATTCTGTGAGGAAAGTGAGATGATGAATACGGTCCAGCATGAGCAAGGTGCCAACCCTAGTCCAAACACCATCATCAGGTAGGCAGAATCATGTGGGATGAGGGTGGTGGTATTAGTTGGCTAAAGCTGCCATAACAAAGAACCACAAACTGGGTGGCTTAAACAACAGAAGTATAATATATTGCCTCCGAGTTCTGGAGTCTAGAAGTCTGAAATTCAGATGTCGGGAGGTATGATTCCTTCTGAGGGCTGTGAAGGAATGGATGTATCCCAGGCCTCTCTCCTTGGCTTATACAATGCTGTCTTCTTTCTGTGTCTCTTCACATTGTATTATCCCTGTGTGCATGCCTCTCTCCAAAGTTCTCCTTTTTACAGTGACACTCTTTGCCTCACTTAACTTGATAACTTTCATAGAGACCCTGTCTCCAAATAAGGTCACACTGTGAAGTACTGGGGGTAAGGAATTCGGTATATGAATTTTGGAGTGACACAATTCAACTCATAATAATGGTTCTAATTGGGACTACACGGATGAGGTTTCCCAAAAGGACATAAGATGCATTTTCTTCATTACAACCTGCATTACTTGCTATGTATCAACTATGATGCAGAATCATACTCAGTAGCTCCAGCCAGATGATACACAACCGGGAGAGGTTATATAGCTGAGGTCTACACAATCTAGAGCTTTGGTAGTTTAGGACCGCTTGATATTTTCTGTACTTTTCAGTTTTTCTGTTAATAAAAATGTACCTGCTTTTCAAAAGCTTTACATTATATCACAATATATTATACAACTTTTATTTCCCTAAATCTCAAATAATAGAGACAATTATGTATGTACTATTTGGTTCACAGTACATAGAAATATTTTCTTGAAAAAAACTTGTTTGACCTGTATTCTTTACACTATAGAACAAATAGACACCTACAAATGATGATGCTCGATAGTGTTTAATTTGCAGTCAGAGTGATGTTTTGGATGGATGACCCAGTTAAATGAGTCTGATATCACCAACCAGTCAGCATGAGAGAAACAGATCATTAAGCCTGTAATTTTCAGAGGTAATATACATGTGAAAATAATCACTGAGTGTTTTGCTCCATCCTATGATTATATATTTAAGTCCCAAAGAGGCAAAAGCCATAAAGCTATCAAATATTTTGAGATGTGTATATAATATGCTTCAAATATACTCTCGGTTTCCATTTGTCAAGTAATTACTTTAATGAAATAACCAGTTTTATTTTATCAACTGCAAAAGTGGCTTTTTGGTGTGACTTCATCCTGAACATATTTTTAATTAAATGACAAGGCAAGATTGGCAACACAGATTAAAATGGAACGGATATGCCAATATTAAATACCACTACCTAATGCATAATTGATAAACAGTGTTACAGAAAGCAGGTGCTATCCAATGAAGTTGAATGCCTAACAGACATGTTCTAATAATATCCTAAAATACAACTGAAAACAATCAGAAATTGCAGGTAGGATGCCTCTGTCTGGTTTTCAGCCAGATTAAAGTGATTTTCTGAGCAAAGTCAATAACACTATGCTTTGTGAATACCAGCTGCAGACCCAAACTAGGAAATTGAGAATGCTAGAAACATATCAGCGCTTCTGGCTGAACACACAGCAAAGGATCACTGCCAATAGAAGGTGGTTATATCATTCTCCCTAGAGGCATTGAAGAAAAGACAGAGAATCAGCAAGGAAATTTAGAATCATGGAATCTCATAATAGAGTACAAAATATAAAGAACATTGCTATGAGTGCTTGCCAGTTCTGAATATTCATCATAATCACCTCTGACATATTTCAATTCATGCTGCTCTACTTTCCTTATTCTTATCTGATAAGTCTACACTGGGTCTCAGGGACATCAATTAAAAAAGTAATCCTCTGAGAGGATCTGTCTTTTCTTCTTTCAGATGTCCTCCTTATCCATCTAGCACTTGCTCATTCCAAGTGAATAATGGCCAGTTTCTGCTCTGAGGTAAGTTTAAAGAGGAAAAGGGTAGGGGTCGAAAAACATCACATGTTCTCTATGAAGACTCTTAGAATGCCCATCACATAGGTTTTGTTACTTCACACATCAAAGAGTCTGATAGTTTGAAGTATTTTTCACCATCATTTCATATAAAGTGATTACATTCAGATCATGGTGGGAATACTCTTTATGGTAAATTAGACATTAGATCAATTATCACAGAATATTTTGATTTGTAATGTAATCAATCTATGCTTGCAATTCTACTATGACTTGACAAATGGAGTTACATCATAATCTGGTTTTATCCCAATGAATACATTGCCATTAAATCTTAAATCTATATCTACTGTTCAACTATCTCTAACCCTTATGCAAGTTATACTCATTAAAACTTCTCAGCATCAGCATTAAATTAATTTCTTATTTGTAGCATTTACTTATTTTCGTATTGTAAATATCCCCTCTGTGTTTGATTCCAAGATACAATTGGGACAATGGTGAATGAGGAGTTGGGAGGTATATTAGTTTCCTAGGGCTGCTGTAACTAGGTGGCATAAAACAACAGGAATTGATTCTCTCACAGTTCTGGAAGATAGTAATTTAAAATTAAAGAGTTGGCAGGGCCATGCTTTCTCTGATGTCTCAAGGAGAGTATCCCTTCTTCCCTCTTCCTAGCTTCTGGCACTTGCCAGCAATCTTTGCCAGCACAGATACATCATTCCAATCTCTACCTCCTTTGTCACATAGTGTTCTCCTTCTTTGTGTTGCTGTGTCCAGATTTCCCTTTAATTATAAGACTACCAGACATCGGATTAGCATTCATTCCAACCCAATATGGTCTCATCTTTAGTTCATTGCATTTACAAAGACCTCATTTGCAAATGTTGTCACATTCACAGATTCCAGTTGTTGGGATTTCAAATATATCTTTTAGGAAGTCACAATTTAACCCATAACAGGAAGAGATACACAGTATCATGATGTTATGTAATATTTCCACCATAGATTTACACTAGATACATATAAACTCAAAAGCATATTTAATGGTAAATGTTTCAAAACAATTAGCAAGTGATATGTTTTGAGTGTTTATTGACTTTTTAATATAATTTAATAATTATAAATTTATAAAATTTCATTTTTAACAATGGCTGTATGTAACAATTTCCATGCCAAATTCATGAACTTTTAATAATTGACACTCATAACATGGTGTGAGCTAGTTCCAATACACCACTGATTGGAAACATAATATAACCTAAATTGGAACAATCCGAGGTCAAAAGTGGCACTTAGTGGGGACTAGAAGAAGCTTTTTCCTTGCCTGGATTATTTCTTATTTCATTACAATGATAAATAAACCCAAACTGTGTGTTGCCCATACTGTCTGTCATGATTAATGAGTGAGATACTAGTCAAACTAAGGAATATAAGTAATTTAGATACTATTCTCCATAGACAATTCTCCATTGGTCTTTCTTACATGTCTCCAAGTCCTGGAAACAAGGTACTGAATGCCACCCTCCACCACCAACACCTCTTTTTTTCCCCTGAACTATCTTTCCAAGAATGTTTGTATAGCAAACCCTTTGGAATACAGAGATAGTATTTCCCAAATGACAGGCTTGTGTACAGCCTTGAAAGATAGAGAAAATGTTGCTTTCCAAAGGGCAAGTCTGCTTATGGGTCAGTATATTAAAGATACTGTCTCCCACCGGAGCAAAGGGCTGGCATACTTACTGCCCATTATAAAATATGGTGGTCTTCTAGTTCCATGTTCCTGTCTTCTGGCTCAATACACTGAGTATGCAGATGTCACCCAGCCATCTTTGAGTTATGCTGTGGAATGTGGAGGGCTCAGGGAACTAGTCCAAAAAATAATGATACTCTGGCTACTGCCATTACTGTGAGTAATCAACTGTCCTTTTTCTTTTGATATAACTGAGAAGAAAATAGATCATAATGAATTGATTCTGCAACTTACGTTTCCTAGGTAAATTGGTGAAAAGAAAGCAAACGTTAATGGGACTTTAATGAAAAGGGATGCTTCTACCGACTACCCTTCAACTCTTTCCTTTACTGCTCACAAAGACTAACACATTCCTGCTTCATCACCCATTAATACTCTTTATGGAAATATATGACACATTAACTTGAAGTTCCTGACATAATAACTAACCTCCCGTCTCTAAGTAGTGGCTTCAAAGTTGATCATAACTCTGAGAAAAGATTTATGTTTCAGATTAAGAATGAGAAAGAGAAAGAAGTGATTTCCTCTGTCTCATAAGTAGGTATTCGTATTTATGATGCACAAGGGAAAAGCAAAGATAATACATATGCAGTGTTAGAGGAATATGTTGTGTATATTATGCTATTCATTCCATTACCCTTTTATCCTATCATTCAGATAAATCTAAATTTTATTCTTTGTAGAGGCAATGATTTGTATAAGAATGCTTTTATAGAAAAAATGAAGAAGTTGTTTATGTAAGACAATTAGGAACTTGCCTAGATACAAATTCATTGGACTAAAAAATATGTTCTGATTGCTATTCAAGCTTGAAAACAGCAAAACACCAGTTTGCAGAACCAGGAAAGGACCTTAGAGAGTGATAGGAGAGATGAAAATCATCGTTCTGAGAGCACTAAAGAAATTAGCCCTGATATAGCCCCTCCCTTCTGACACTCATTTACATCTTAAAAGTAGTCCTAAAATTGGTTTGTAGATGAATACTTTTTTTGACAAAATTCAGTAAAAGAAAATATTGGGTTATAATACTTTTCTTTCTGCAGGTAATTTTCACTTTATTTTTAAAAGCATTTCCTTCATTTCTACCTAGTTTAAACTAAGCAAAAAAGTCATTGCAACTATTAAGTTCTTTGTCTGTAATGTATGTTTGTGAGATAATGAACCATATTTTTCCCACTGTGTAAACTACACCAGGGGGACTAGGAAGCACTTTTAGAAGTTGTACCTAATTCTTTAAGGTCACTGGGATACCACTTAGGGAATTAGCACTCATTACACTAAATGATGCCCTAATGGTTTGGAAAGGTCAACATCACTTTAAAAAAATTACAACTCTCTGAGAGCATATTACTCCAACCATGGCCATATTATTATCATGCACTTGGCTAGAGTTTGTAAATAAAGATCTTGTGGTTTAATGATAGATATTTTTGCTGTACACGAGCTTTAAATTTGAGAATAAAGCTCAGTTTTAAAGATGAGTCTTACATTATATGTTTATGTAAAAATAAAACAATATAGTTTATCTCTACTTTCAGAGATAAATGTTTCAATACTTCAATAAAACATTTCAATTAATAGGTCCATGAGATCCCAATTCTGAACTTTATTCAGACACAGATGACTTATGATGATTTATGTATATAGAATATTGTGTGTTTGCAACTATGATATGAAGATCTTAGGATGTGTCACACATATTATTTCCATCCTTATGAAAATATTTAGTATACACTGAAGTGACAGTCTATGGATTATGGTATATAATACCACACATAACTAACATTTATTGAGTTTTAGTATGTGCCAGGCATTCTTCTAAGAACCTGCTGTGACTTAACTTACTTTCCTTCTAGTCAATCTATAAAATAGGGAGGGATAAATATTATTTTGTGCTTGGACATAGAAAGAAATATAAGAACACCAGCCTTTGAGATGATAATGTGTAGGTTCACACAAAAATATATCAAATGCTGTTTTCCAAAGCCAGGTATGCCTTAAAGTATGTTTGGATTTTTCTAAACTAGACGACAGAGAAGAAAATAATACAATTTTTTGGGAGACTTGGGTATTCACAAGAAATTTCCTGATGCTCTGGAAATTTGCAAAATCAGAGCAACTACAGTGAAAACTTACTTTAACTCCATCGCTTGGGAGGGATTTTTGTAAGGTCGTTTTCACTTGAATGCAAAGGGATGCTTCTAACACAGCATGCCCAAACCTGCCTCAGTGCTCATTTTGCACAGCTCAGCAGTTGTGACAGTTGTCCCTATCCAGATAATTATTTTTATTCTTCATTCCCTTACCACAGCCTGATTAAAACCTGTGCTCAAATTTCCAGTGATACTATTACCTTACTCCACAACAGTAGCCTCTCACTTGGATTCCAACAATGACCCTTTTTTTCTGAATTTTTTTATTAGTTTCAGGTGCACAAAACAATGTAGATATTTATCATTTATAACAAGTTAGGTATTCATCACTTATATCCCTCACACAGTGTCAACCCCACACCCCCCATCCACTATCCCTCTGACATCGCACACAGTCCTTATATTTCCACTGTCTCTATTCCCAATGCTGTACTCCGCTTCTTGTTATCTATCTATCTATCTATCTATCTATCTATCTATCTATCTATCTATCTGTATAAAATTGTAGTTGACATTCACTATTGTTCAGCTTCAGCTTCAGGTGTACAGTGCAGTGATCAATCATCTACATCTTCCCTGAGCTAGTCTCCCTAATGAGACAAATGTCCATCAGATACCCTACAGAATCTTTACAACATTATTGATTGCTTCCCCAAATTGACTCTTGTAAACCCTTGGCAATCTTCTGGTTACTGACTGTGCTTTCTAAACCCCTCACCTTCCCCCTTATTTCCACACCCCCGCCCACCTAGCAACAATAACCTTTTAATTGATCCCAATGATAGACAGCTCTCTTGATCCATCTCACGCTATTTTCCATATTTCAGTCAAAGAGATTATTTAAGAATACAAATTGATCACTGAATTCAGATTTGAAGCACTTTATGAGTTTATTTGCACTATGTCTAAAATAGGATCAAACTCCCTTTTTGCTTTATGGCCCTCCATTATTTGCAAACTATAATCCTCTGCCCAAGCTTCCAGTCAACTCTGAGAATAGAATTAATACATTTTCAGACATACAGACTCGCAAAAAGTGCCTATGAGACTCTCAGGAAATCACCGGAAGACGTGCATGACCAAAATGAAGAAATGAAGGAAAAAGGGTGATATATATGTAAAATAAACAGAAAAATAGTGAGACAAAGGGAATCCCCAGGACAAGATAGACAGGAGGACAGCTATACACAGAATGTATGAAATAACCCGTCAATATAGGAGCAGGTTACATGACTTGTGAGACATTTTATTAGGCAGATGAAGTTTATATAACATCTGTGCATCTCAATATAGTAGAGGAATGTGAGGCAGTTAGTGGGGAGTCTAGAGTTGAAACTGTGATGGAAAGAAACATAAAACTAAACAAATGAAATAAAAAAGGCAATTATTAATGCCAAAAAATAAACACTTTCAGGGAAGTAAATATAATTATGGTCTGCTATGAAGTTCAACTTTGAATAGCATTTACATACTTATAACATAATTCTTGAATATTTATCTAACCAAATTCTTCACAAATCATTGGAAGATGGATTGACCTGAAGGGTGTGTTGTACTGTAAATGAGAAATAAATCCTTATGAGCATAGTGGGTGAGGTCAGATTTTCTCATTCTGATGTCTCAATTGGGTATTTCAATCTGAGGAGGAATCATGGAGTTATGTAAACAAGTCAGTATCTTTTTACCTAACACTAATTTACTCTGCAGAGGAAAAACCATAAAAAAATTCCAGTAACTAGAAGATATTCTCCATTCCTTTTTCTGGTTTACAACTTCAAACAATAAAAAAATTATTTTTCCCTAACTCTAACCTTTATAGCTAGCCCTCCAGAATTACTACCAAACATGATAATGTAGTTATCCAGACTCATTGCTTCTCATTCTTTGATTACTACATGTGATTATTTCATTCTAATTTCATTACCGTAAGATCTTATGGTTAACTAAGGACGAAATATATACGGAACAGTTTTAATTGGAGCTTGGTTTTTGCTTGTTCTGAGTCCAGTTGGTATCTTAGCTACTCTCATACTGAAAGTCAAAATAGTATAAATGATTTCAGAGGTTTGAAATCCAGGGTTGCTTGCCACAATGGAAACATAATGTCCCAGTTTTCGATCTTACAAATTTTTGCTTTCTATGTGGGAATGGTGATGCTATTGACCTGCAGTGAAGGACAAGTGTTGGCTATAGATTCATTTCTATTTTCTACTCCTGTCTCCTTGCTCTTGTAACTTATTCCTTCCTCTAACAGATGTAGGCACTTTTACCTCTCTGCATTGAAATTTGTGATCTGAAAAATGAGGGGATAGAAGTATTGCATAATGTAGAATGCTATTTTTAGCACCAACATATGCTCCTCTACTATTTTAGTGATTAATAATGTAAATCATGCACCTGCTTTCCTATGAATTAAAGAAAGTAAATTATTCAAAATAACTAATGAAAAGCCTAGAATTGTATCAAATTTTATAAACATACACTTGTTTATTAACTACACCAGCCAGCATTATAATAAATCATATAACGATAAAATAAGACATCAAAGCGTTTAAAATTAACATCCAAGTTTCTGGAAGGTATTTTAACATCATCATATGTACAATTGTAACTAAAATGTCTTTACATCAAATACATGATTCTCCATAAAAAGTTTAAAATTTACATAAAATATATTTAACTTTTAAATACCTTAAATTCAAAGATGTTTTAAAGAATTAATTAAAAGAATATATACTCTGTGAAAATTTAAATATATACAGAGAAACAAATCAAAGACTTAATTTAAAAATATATTTGGAATTATATTTAACTAAATGCTTATATCTCATATTGGATAACAAGTTATTGAATACAACATACATTATCAATGCCCTTTTATGATTAGATTTTCATTCATATAACAAAGCATGAAGCAAGATTTTGGTTGCTTTCAATTTTTGTTTTGTTTCTGCCTTCCTAGCTGCCAGATATCTATGTGTGGAGGGACTTGGTTTGGTGTTTAAAAGTACATGTAGAGAAGAATGATGTCAGCAAGATGGTGCCCTAGGAAGTTCTAGGTTCCAATTCTCCCATGGAGACACCAGGGTACAGAAACATATGAACCAAACACCTTTGTGAGAGCTCTAGAAAACTTTGAAGAAGATGCAGCACTCAGTTGACACATTGACCAGAAAGTTTGTGGTGTTTGGCTCACCTGCGTCCATCCCATTACATGGTGCAGTACAGTACAATCAGGTATACACCACCCAAATCCAGGCTCCTGGAAAAGAGAGAATGCAAACTGTATTAGTAAAAATGGCTGAATTAGTGAGCTATGTAGGACTTGACTGTCCTATTCCTTACTCTCTACCTAACTCTGCAGAAACTACAAAAGACAGCCCACAATCACAATGGAAACCAAAGCCTAGAAGGTACTAGAAGGGGCAAAGTATTTCCCCAAACCATTCTTAGAGAATTGTAATTATGTAACTTGTCTGGAAATTCCCCAGAATCCATCAATCTAGTGTTTATTTTTGTTTGACCTGAGTCAGAATTTTCCCACTGTGAACAACATTTTCCCAAGGGCATTTGTTAAAAATAATCAGTGCAGTTTTGTTTTGTTTTTGTTTTGTTTTTTTCCAAAGGGAAAGTAGAGAACAATGTTTAACTAAATAAAGGATGTCAATAAAGAGATAGAATTTATTTTATAAATAGAAACTAGAGCTGAGAAATACAACAAAAATGTAACATTCACAAGAATATCTCAGTAGCAGATTTTAGCTGGCAGAAGGAAAAATTTGTGAATTTGAAGATAGACAAATCAATATTACCCAGTATGAGAAAGAGAAATATAAAAAAATGAGAACCTCAGAGACCTGAGGGACACCATCGAAGTACCAGCATGTGCACAATGACAGTACCAGATGAAGATGGATAAAGAGAGGCGGAAATATATGAAATAATTTGTTGCCTATAGATTGAACCTATAAGAAATATTGAAGGGAACCCTTGAGAGTGAAAAGAAAGGATACTAGACAGTGCCTTGAATTCACACAGCAAAATAAAGTACACTGATAAAGGTAAATACGTAGGTAAATTTCAAAAAACAACACAATGCATTTTTGTTTGTATTTCTTTTATACTAAATTGCATAAATCAATAATTGTAAAATTATGTTGACAGCATTAAAATGTATAAAGATGCAATTTAGTTGACAGCAAAGTACAGAAGATAAGAACACGGAGCTATATTGTATATACGAATATATAGCTACATATATATGCACACATATATGTACATATATATATATAGTATGCATTTTACATATATATATGTAAAATGCATACAATCAAATTAAGTATTAATCTGAACTAGATTATTTTAAATAAAATAATTGTGGTCCTCTGGACCAACACTAAGAAAACAATTCAAACAAAATATAATAAAATCAATACCAAGGGGATTAAAATAGTCCACTTGAAAACATCTATTAAGCACAAAATAAGTCAGTAATGGATGAGTGGCGCCAAAAAAAAGTTAGATGTTAAAAAACAAATAGCAAGATGTTAGACGTAAATCTTACTCATAATTATAGTAAATGCAAAGGGACTAAAAAATTAGTTTAAAAAGCATAAATTGGCAAAGTGGATTTCTGAGACTATGACCAACTTTTACTTTTTACAAAAGGCACACTTTAGATTCAAAAGCAAAAATAGCTTGAAAGGAAAATGATGGAGAAAATATATGCCACACACACAGTAACCAATGAAAGATAGAGTGTTTATATTAATATTGATAACATAAACTTTAAGAAAAAAACAACTGTTACTAGAAGCTAAAAGGGAATTTTTATTATAATGAAAGTGTTAATCTTTTAGAAAAGCATGATGATTATAAAATATATGAATCTGAAGACAGAATCCCAAATACATGATATGAAAAATGGAAGAATTGAAAGGAAACATAGAGAACTCAACACAATTGTTGCAGATTGACAGTCCACTTTAAATAATAGGTAGAACAGCTAGACATAAGATCAAAAACATAATTAGAAATGTGTACAATCAAGAATGTGAAAAGATGGGTGGATAACAGGACAAAATATTTACAAATAGTTTATCTAGTACAGGACTTGTATCCAGAATATAAGAAGAACTCTTAAAACTCAACAATTAAAAGACAAAAATAAAATAAATTTGAAAATGAGCAAAATATTTAAATGGATATTTATTAAAAGAAAAAAAATATTGAGATCTGCAGCGATACTCTAGACAATTGCCTCTGGTCCTTAAATACGTCATATATGCCCCTACATCTCAGAGCCAGTAATGGCATATCAAATTCTTTCTCAACTGGAATATATGTGACGTTGCTATCTGTACCATTTATTTTCCTCTTCTTTTGCTGTATCCCTCTCAACTTACCCAAGGATAACTCTCTATTTTTAAGGGCTCATGCGATTGTATTGGACACCTCTTCACCTGTATGATCAGATAATCTCTCTATTGTAAGCTCATAACTTTAATTATATCTGCAAAGGCCCCTTTGCTATGTGACATATTTACAGATTCCAAGATTCAGGAGATGGGTATCTTTGGGAGGGCTTGCTGCTTCCTATATCTATTCTAACACCACCAGCTCTGTAAATTATAAGAAGTTGACCAAGGAGCTAATCTCTCACCTTAACCTGCATCCTTGCTGTGCAGAATCGGTCAGCAGCCCTCTGATTCCCGCACTTGGTTGTATTTGTGGGGACCTGGCAGAGAGTTTAACTCCCATTTCCTGACCATGGAAATGGATGGTGTTCTGATTCTTCTACTGAGATAGTGTTGATAGGATTGAGAGAGAAGCTGATATCCCATCTCTTGTCTGGGATAAACATGTGGTATTCTTGATTTCTCAGCCAAGGTTGTTTCAGTGTGGTCTAATGTCAAGATAAGCCTTCACCCCTACCCAGTAGCAAGGACAGTACAGGGTTGAGCTCATGACCATTCTGAATTATACCCCCTCTGCCATCGATACCTAGTGTCAGGGAGACTGAACAAGGCAATAAATGTCCACGCTAATTGTTATTCTACTTTCCACACATACCTGGGGTCAGTGGAGTCCAGTGAGTAGGGTCAGTGGAGTCCAGTGAGTCCACAGGGGGGCAATGAAACTGAAAGAGGCCACGTGAGTCAGGATTCCTGGACACATCAGTGCACTCTGCTCCAGAGTGTCAAGGCCCAGGGGGGAGCTGAGCCTCCACCACCTGCCTTCTATGAAGGAGCCAGAATAAGGTGGGGCAAGGTAGGACTAGTTGGCACTTTGCTTCCTCCTCCCCTGATGTCCGCAGGGACAATTAGAAGCTAAGCTTATACTGCCACCAAGAAGAAATAAAGTGAATTGTGTCAGCCATCTGATTCTCCTCTTCCTCAAGTTTGTGGGGCTAATGGGGAGGTAACCATACTCTCCAACTTAGAGGCAACTAGATGATGTGAATAGTGCCCCACTTTTTCCAGGATAGTGTTGGTTGAGCCCTGTGGGAAGTTGAACATAAATGACCAAGGAGCCATAGTGCCACACCTCAACAGCGTTCCTGGAGGGGGGGGGGGGGGTAGATCCACAGTTTTTTAAATAGACTATCTAAAATGTCCAGAATACTATTGAAAATCATTCTTCATACTGAGAACCAGGAAAATCACAAGTTGAGTGAGAAAAAGCAATCAGCTGAAACCAATATGGAGATGAATTAGATTTCGGAATTATCTGTCAAATATTTTAAAACAGCTTTCCCATAAATGATTCAATAAGCGATTAAGAGTTGTCTTTAAGTGAAAAAGAGAGAGGAAGAGAGAGAGAGAATCTCAGCAAAGAAGTAGATGTTATAAAAAAGTCAAATAGAAACTATAAAACTGAAAAGTACAATGAAAACAAACTTGCTGGATGGAGTCAATAGTAATGTGGAGATGACAGAGGATAGCAGCAGTAGAGTTGAGGATACCGCGATAGAATTTACCCACTGAGAACCAGAGACACAGACTGAAATACGAGTCTCAGGAACCTTTGGGACAAAACAAAAGAACTAATGTTTGTAACAGGGGAGATCTAGAAGGAGAGGAGAGGATAGAATTGAAAAATGTATTCAAAAACATAATGGTAGAAAACTTTCTAAATTTGGTGATGATAGATAGATAGATAGATAGATAATAGATATATACACACACATATATGTATATAAATATATATACCATATATATATATATGAACACATATATATATATATATATATATATATATATATATATAAACCTCCAGGAACAAGCGATTGAGCAAAGAGGAGACCCAAAGAAATTCACACCAAAATATATCATAATTAAAATTCTGAAAATTAAGACAAAAAGAAAAAAAGGCAAACCTTGAAAGAAGCTAGAGAAACATGCCGCATTATTTTATAGGAAACATCTGTTTTGAATGACATTGGATTTCTCATCTGAAATCATGGAAGTCAGAAGAAAATGGCACAAAACTTTTCGAGAGTTAGAAGAATTGCCAACTGCAAATTCTATATCAGGGTATAATATCTTTCAGGAATTAAAGAGAAATAAAGACATTCTCAGACAAAGGAAATTAAGAATAGGCGTTGCTAGTAAATATAATTTTAAAGAATAGCTGAAAAAGTTTTCAAAACAGAAAGATGATATAGAAAAAAGATTTCAACTTCAGAAAGGAATTAAAAGGACTTCTGGTCCAGAGAAGATAATATTGGTCATTTTCTTCCTTCTCTTCTCCACTAAGTAAACCGTAAACTCTTAAAATAATGTAAGAGAAAACCAAAGGAGAGCTTTGACAAGTGGTAAGAGAAAGGAGAACTGGTATAAGACTATATGACTAAAGGAAAAACAAAGCAGCAGGGCATTCTAAGCTTCCTTGCTTCCACCATAAGTGTGATTTAGAATTGGCATTTTGTGTCTTCATGTTATCAACTGATGATAGCCAGGTAGGCATATTTCCTGCTAGATCAAACAGGATTCTGTGACATGGTAAGGCAAGCCTGGCATCATTGGCAATGGGTATCCGTTACCAACTCTGCTTCCAAAAGCCAACAGAGGAACGCTCATCCTTCCCTTCCAGATCTGAAACCCCTTCTCTACCCTAAGACCCTGGAGGGACTCAGGGAGGGTATATGGGAATAGGGATCCTAACCTAGCCCAGAAAGCATGTGCCATCCATCACAAACAAGTGAGAATGCCACCACCACAAGCACCATCCAGGGAAGCCTTTTTATCTCCACGTCTTGCAACTGCCCTCTCCCATGAAGACACAGATGGTGGCCTGGCCTCAGCCAGTTCTAGCATCAGATCATATCACATCAAGTATGTGTCTAGATCAGCCACAGTAGCAACAGGTAAACCAAGTGCCCCTAAACAACACTTCAAAGGCTATAAAAACAAAATTAGCATTGGAACCACAGCTCACAAAAATAAGCCAGGGTCTGTCTACGTAGAATGACCATCTCTTATATATATATACATAAACTCAGAGTCTTCTAACATAGTAGATAAAATGCAGGATACATTTAAAAATCACCCATTATACTAAGAACCAAGAATCAAAACATGAATGAGAAAAGATAATATCTTAGTAAAGAAATAAAGTTGTTAAAGAGAAGAGAAAGAAGAACATAAGAATGGTAAAAATAGGGTTAAAATATACTAGATTCTCCAGCTCTTGAATTTCTAAATCATGTTTTATGATTTAAACAAAATGTTTAACACCATCCGAGGGTGTTACTATATATATATATATAGTATGAAATACTGAAGATAATTATATTTGTGAATTGGAAGAAAGAAGTACCTAATATAAATAAGTTTTCTACATTTTATGGGTGGCAAAATTTCAGTATACTACTCTAATAAATTATGCATGCATGTTACAATAATTAAGCAACCACAAGAAAACTTTGCAAAGCAATATGTAACAACAGCAACAAAATTTGAAAATAATCAAGATAGAATCCTAGAAAAATGTTCAAGTTCTTCACAGGAAGGTTAAAAAAAAAAAAAAAGCACAAATAAAACTTCAAAAAAAGAAAAAGAGGATTATATATGGGACAAACAGGAAGCAAATAATAAAATGTCAGCCTTAAGCCCCAACATATCAATGAGCACTATAAATGTAATTTTTTAGAGACATCAATTGAAACCCAGAGATTAAGAAGAAGAAAAAAATTAAGTATGCTGTGTACAGGCAAACAAATTCAAACATGACAATACAGATAGGCTGACAAAGGACAGAAAATGATATAGCATGCCAAGATTAATTTTTAAATGGTTATATAAATATCAGATAAAGTAGACTACAGAACAAAGAAAATTACTAAAGACAAAGAGGCACATTATGTAATGATAAAATAAAAATGTCACTAAGAAGACATAAAAACCCAAATGCGTTTAAGCAAAAACTAATAGAGCTGAAAAAAGAAATAGATCCACAAATATACTTGGGGAATGTCAACACTTCTCAGTAATTGATACAACTACTAGACAGAAAATCACCACGGCTATGGAAGAACTGAGCTATATAATCATCAAGATCTCATTGACACTTCACCCAACAATCACAGAATTCCCATTTTTTTAAACACCCATCCTGGGCCGTAAAACAAACCTTACTTGATTTAAAAGAATTGAAATGTTCATATTTTCTGATGGTAATGGACTCAAACTAGAAATAACAAATGCAGATTGAAAAATCTCTGACTACTTGGAAATTAACAGCCCCCCTCTAAATAATCAAGGGGTGAAAGAGGAAATTTTCCTGAAAATTAAGAAACACAAAGAACTGAAGAGAGATGGAAATAAAACATTAAAATATGTTGGAAGCACCTAAAGTAGGGGTGAGAGGGAAATTTATAGCACTGAAGGCTTACATTAGAAAAGGAGAAATATCTTAAATCAATAATCTAATTTTCTACCTCAAGAAACTAGAATAAGAGCAAAATCAACTCAAAGCAGTTGAGAGAAATAAATAACAAACATCAGAGTAGAAATCAATGAAATTGAAAACAGGATAAACAATAGAGAAAAATCATTGAAAAAGAATAAATGTGGCAAAAATCTGTTTGGAGTCGTTGCTAAAAGCTTCTGCAGCAGTATTGATAGCCCTTGATCCCCTCCCCGCCAAAAATGACATATTCTCCTTGAGACTGAGTACCTATAACTTGTAAAGACCAAATAAAACAGTGTTGTTCACATTTGGATGGAGAGATAGGGGAAACTAAAGTATAATCTCCCAGAGGCGAAATAACAGAAGTAGCAGAAAGAAGCTTTTGGTGAGTAAAAGTGCTAAGTAGGGCTCCAAGTGTTTTTATTTTCCATTCTCACCTCAAGAGTTATATGAGCAAGAAAAAAAATGAACACATCCATTGGTGGAGCTTTACTGCCTATGCCTCAAGCTGTGATGCACATACTTTTGTTCACATTATAATTTTATGCAATTACTGAATGGCAAATATGGTGGCACTTGGGAAGAAAGAAACTAAATTCACGATTTAGCAATCAAATTCTGAAAATTAGGATGTAGATTTACAATTAATGGTGAAAAAGTTAAAATCATTGCCCTCTTCACTTGTTTTAGTGTCAAAAATTTTCAATGTTTTCTTTTAAGGCATTTCTTAATTTAGTATTGTAATTGAACATCTTGCTTCAGCAGGTAGAGAGGAATTATTTATGACATTTATTAGCAATGTAGAGCAAATAAAGTTTATTAGATGCATGCTGTTGGTGATTAAATAAAATAGAGAAATGTAAACTGTAATCTTATATATATAATACATTTTTTCTCAATTTGTGTTTCCTTTTCGAAATTGTAGCTCTTAAAAAGAGGGGACATAATTAACCATGTATGGGATATTGATGTATGCGTGTAATAGGGATAACAGCTTTTATAGAGTTGGATGATTACTCTTATAACTGATTACATTTTGACTTAGTGTTTCTTCATTACTTAGATTAGATTTCCCTTAACTAGAAATATAATATGTTGGCTTCCAAGTTTATGCATGTAAAGTGCACATTTGGAAAACGGAGGCAAAATACTCGTGGCTTAATTGCCATGTAATCAGATGAAATTTAACATTGACCTCCCTATTTATTTTAACCCCATAGAAATATAATATTTTCCTGATCATTATTTGATTCTTAATAGAAAGGAAAATGATAATATTTGCATAACTGAAGGTCATTCCTATGTGAGTTATTTCAGCCAAACTGAATGAGCTAAAACTGTTTGTTAAAATTTGTTTATTTGTCATGATTTTACAAGTTGGCAGAGAATTGAATTAAATTAACTAAAACTGCATTGTTCCATAAAAACATTGATAGGGAATTATAATTCTAACAAAGTATGAATATAATGTTCACTTAGAAACACAATGTCAAATATTTGGTTGAGAGATATCTATAAAGAATCTATAAAGAAGATATATCTATAAAGAGTGATATCTATAAAGAATGAAATTCTAGAGGATATGTAGTTGTATAACAATGCATTACATCACTAATAATTATAATTATACATATTTAAGAATGTGGAACATCCACCTATAAACATATATATGCATATATCCCAAACTTACATAGTTGTGAAAAAAGTAAGGTAATATTTACTTCAGTTTTGAGTGGGTCATCTCCAAATTAGAGAAAAATCAAATAATTTGATTCACGCTTATATAAAGCTATCTATTAAATATCTTTAAGTACAGTGACATCATAAAAATGAGATCTTAATTGCATGGGGATGAATTACTCAAATGGTTACAATTCTTTATTCTTTCTTGCAAGGTTGCTTTAAGCTCCTCCTCTCAGGAGTTGAATCTGTTTCACAACCCCTTTAGTGTAAGTTGGCATTATTAGTTGCTTTGGTCAATGAAATGTAGCTTTCTTCCAATTTTGCAAGGAACTGCACCAGTACATACACACCGACATGTGGAGAACTAATGTACTGCAGCCAACCTTCAAAAATGCACAGTATCTTAGCTGACCCGTAGCTGGTATCAGCTATATAAAGAAGTTGTATTGAGATCTGAAGACCCAACCAGTTGTGTTCAACCTTAATTGCTGACTGGTATAATCATAAACTAACTGATGGTTTTTGTTTTAACGTACTAAATTTGCAGTGAACTATTATACATCAATACATAACTGATAAAGTTTTCAACAAGGAATTCTGAAAGCTCACATCTTAACACATTACTTTAAATATTACTTTAAAATAGCATAAGCTTTCTAAGATTTCACCTAAAACATAAGCTAGACGCACAATATTTGAAAAACATGCTAAAATACATATTGTTTTTTTGTATTGATAAACTATATCTAATAATACTTTAAGAAATGAAGCTTTTTTAATGAAAGCATTGAAAGTAATTTTAATTCATTCTTTAGATATGGAAGTTTTATTAATTAATCTCTGTTATTGCTCATCTTTCTCTTTAATACATGTAATACACAGAATATCAATTATATTCTTATTTTATTTTCAGAAAACATATTTTAGTTATCAAGTATCTGTTGTGCTTCTAGATTCTTTTTGTACATTCTGTATACAAAGCTACTTAACTTTCTATGATAACTATTAATTTTCCCCTCGTTTGTGTTTTCTCTGAAAACAACCTTTTAAGTACCTTTTCATCCATGACACTGGATTTCCTCATCTGTCAGTTGATAATTATCTGTGTAAAATTGAAAAAGTAATAATAATTACTGATATGAGACTCAAAATTGTAATAAATTAATTCATTATAAAGAGAACAATGTATATAAATTAAATTAAATCTATATTATATAGAAAAATAATCAATATTGGTAGGCCTTAATCAGAATTCCAAATTCCCATATGTTTATTAAGTTGTAGAACTTCACTCCCTGTAATTGAGAATTCACTTTTTAGACGTGGGTATAAAATGAGCAACACATCTTCATCTGAATCTTTTCTGGAGGATGTATTAATTAATATTGCAATAATGGAAGTTTTGCTTTGTTTTTGAAATGCTCATTAAATTTTAGTTCTCAAATCAGTAAACTTGGAGATTTTCCAAATTTTTAGGATCTTTTTATTTCCTCAAAGGAACACTTTTGCCCTTTACAGCTTTGTAGGAGTGTTGTCAAAAGCAAGAAGCTAAGAATGTATGTTTTCATTTGTGCTAGGCTTACTCTTTAAAATATTATTATAAATCACAGGATAAATTGTTCTGTGATATACCAAATTAGCTTTACAGAGGTGATTCATGGGTAGCAGTAGATGAAATAACAGTTAATTTAATAGACTTGTTTTTTATCATCCTAAATATTCACCTAGAGATATGTATTACTTACTCATAAGCATTGGAAACTTCAATACAAAATGTATCCTCAGCAAATACATATGATTACACTCCAAATGTCAAAACATATACTTTTTATCATTATGGTTGTTATTTTCTGATTTAAGTTCAGCTTTCTCTAGAGGCTGTTAAAGAATGCATACATTTTTGCTGACATTTTATCACAGCAATAAAATGAGATGGGGATCTGTACTCAGAAGGCCACTAAAATCAGTCAGCACGTTTACTGCAGAAAACAACTTCTTGCCAACACTGAAAAAAATTCAGTAAAGTATGACCAGATTTATGGTTAAATGTACTGTAACACAAAGCTCTAAGTTTGTAGCGTATTTTACAGTATTATAAGTATATATTTATGAAAGAGATGATTAATACTATTATTCTATATGATATGATGACTTCAGTGTATGGCAAATTATCCATGAGAAGTAGGAGGAACTGAATTTATTTTTAATTTTTTACTTATCAAATCACATAAATATCCACACACATTAACCAATTTTCTTGATTACATTCTTCCCATTTGTACTAACCCAGTTTTCATTACTGACAATCATTGTATCTATCAATGTGAGTGCAGATTCTCATATAATTGCTTTTACAAGATCAATGCTTTGAAACCCATGTATTCGAATCCGTTATAGTAGCAAATTATATAACATACCTTCATACAAATAGTATATTGTGGATTGAGCTAAAATACTTACTGAGCAAGTATATTGTATAATCTTAGACCAGTGAACTATATAAAATAAAACAAAGTGACTTTATTGCAGTTTGTTACAATTTCTACCAGTGTTCTGTGGAATAATAGAAAATAAAGGGCTATCTGAATATGAAAATCAATTCATACAGCCATTAATAACCACATTTATACATTTTATTCCATATAGCAAACATCAAACTTCTGCTGTATAATATAATAGGACAGTTATCCATATTTTCAGTACTTCTTTACTGGAAGTCTAAATAGACAAGCTGAATGTACTTAGTTTATGCAAATGACAACAATGAAAAAGCATTAACTCAGGTTAATTCTAGCTTACTTACCAGCTGTGCAGATGACAGTGGAAATGATGAATAAAAATATATATGTGAATCTAAGATGTCTATAAGTTTAGAATCTATGTTTTTTTCCATGCAGTTTATTGTTTCAGATCTTATGCTTAGGTCTTTGATCCATTTTGAATTAATTTTGGTACATGGTGACAGATGAAAATAGAGTCATCAATTTTCTATGAAAATAGAGTCATCATACATTGAAATCTAATTAGTATATCTAAATATTTTCTTTTTTTAAATTAAAGTTTATTGGGGTGACAATTGTTAGTAAAGTTACATAGATTTCAGGGGTATATTTCTGTAATACATCATCTATATCTCACATTGCGTGTTCACCACCCAGTCAGTTCTCTTTCCATCACCATATATTACACCCCATTTACCCTCTTCTAGAGCCCTTCTCCTCCCTTGCACTCTGGTAACCCCTAAACTATTGTCTGTGTCTATGAGTTTTTGTTTCTTCATTTGTTTGTCTTCTTTTGTTGTTTTTAGTTTTGCATACCACATATCAGTAAAATCATATGGTTCTCGACTTTTTCTGTCTGATTTATTTCGCTTAGATTATAATCTCAAAATCCATCCATGTTGTCACAAATGGTACTATTTCATCTTTTCTTATCGCCAAATAGTATTCCACTGTGTATATATACCACAACATCTTTAGCTATTCATCTATCATAGGATATTTTGGTTGTTCCCATGTCTTGGCCACTGGGAATAAAGCTGCAATGAACATTGGAGCACATGTGTCTTTATGGATAAATGTTTTCAGATTTTTTGGGTAGATACCCAAGAGAGGGATTGCTGGGTCATATGGTAATTCTGTTCTTAATTTTTTGGGGAATCTCCACACTGCCTTCCATAGCGTCTGCACCAATCTGCATTCCCACCAGCAGTGTATGAGGGTTCCTTTTTCTCCACAGCCTCTCCAACACTTGTTACTATTTGTCTTATTGATAATAGCCATTCTAACTGGGGTGAGGTGAAATGTCATTGTGGTTGTTATTTGCATTTCTCTGATGATTAGTGATGTTGATGATATTTTCATTTATATTGGCCATTTGTATATCCTCTTTGGAGAAATCTCTCTTCACGTCCTCTGCCCATTTTTCAACAGGGTTGTTTGTTTTGTTTTTGTTGAGTTGTATGTGTTCCTTGTATATTTTAGATATTAGTCCCTATCAAAGACGCTGTTTGCAAAAATCGTCTCCCATTCATTTGGTTGCCTCTTTATTTTGTCGATGGTTTCATTTGCTATGCAGAAGCTTTGAAGTTTGATATAGTCCCATTCATGTATTTTAGCTTTTACTTCCCTTGCTTTTGGAGTCAAATTCATAAAATGCTCTTTGAACCCAAGGTCTATATGTTCAGAACCTATGGTTTTTTTCCATGCAGTTTATTGTTTCAGGTCTTATGCTTAGGTCTTTGATCCATTTTGAATTAATTTTGGTACATGGTGACAGATAGCTGTCCAGTTTCATTCTTGCGCACATGGCTTTCCAACTTTGCCTGCACCATTTATTGAAGAGGCTGTCTTTTCTCCATTGTATGTTTTTGGCTTCTTTGTCAAAAATTATCTGTCCATATTTATGTGGGTATATTTCTGAGTTCTCAATTCTATGCCATTGGTCTGTATGTCTGTGTTTTCTGACAATACCATGCTGTTTTGATTAATGCTGCCTGTAGTACAAAATAAAGTCAGGGAGTGTGATTCCTCCAGCATTGTTCTTTTTCTTAGGATTGCTTTGGCTATTCGGGGTATTTTGTGTTTCCATACAAATCTGATGATTTTTTTGTTCTATTTCTGTAAAAAATGCCATTGAGATTTTGATGGGGATTGCATTAAATCTATACATTACTTTAGGTAATTAGGCCATTTTAACTATGTTGATTCTTCCAATCCATGAGCATGGAAAGTCTTTCCATTTCTTTTTTCTTCTTCAGTTCCTTTTAAAAATGTCATGCTTTTCAGCAGATAGGTCTTTCACATTGTTGGTCAAGTTTATCCCTAGGTATTTTATTCTTTTTGTTGCAATTGCCAAATGGTTTTTTTTATTTTTATTTCTTTTTCTGAGATTTCATTGTTAGTATATAGGAATGTAATGGACTTTTGTATGTTGATGTTGTAGCCAGCAACTTTACTGTACTTTTTTGTTGTTTCTAAGAGCTTTTTGGTGGAGTCTTTAGCGTTTTCTATATATAGCATCATGTCATCTGCAAAGAGTGACAATTTAACTTCTTCATTCCCAATTGGGATGACTTTTCTTCTTTCTCTTGCCTGATTGCTCTGGCAAGGGCTTCCAACACTATGTTGAAAAGCAGAGGTGAAAGGGGACAGCCCTGTCGTGTTCCTGAATGTAGAGCAAAGGGCTCTCACCATTCATTATGAGATTAGCTGAGGGTTTGTCATATATGGCCTTTATTATGTTAAGGTATTTTCCTTCTATGCCTATTTTATTAAGTGTTTTAATCATAAATGGATGTTGTATCTTGTCAAATGCTTTTTCTGCATCAATTGATGTAATCATATAATTTTTTTTAACTTTATTTTGTTTATGTGATGTATCACATTGATGGATTTGCATATGTTGAGCCATGCTTGTGCCCCTGGAATGAACAACCCCTTGGTCGTGATGAATAATCTTTTTAATGCATTGTTGCATTCAATTTTCTAGAAATTTGCTTAGAATTTTTGCATCAGTATTCATTAGAGATATTGGTCTGTAGTTTTCTTTTTTGTATTATCCTTACTGGGTTTTGGTATCAGCGTAATGTTGGCCCCATAAAATGAGTTAGGGAGTATTGTCTCTTCTTCAATTTTTTTGGGAGAATTTGAGTAGGACAAGTATTAGAGCCTCTTTGAAGGTTTGGTAGAATTCATTAGTGATGGCATCTGGTCCCAGACTTTTGCTTTGGGGAAGGTTTCAGATGACAGACAATTTCCTTACTGGTGAGCAGTCTATTTAGATTTTCCAATTATTTGTGATTCAGCCTAGGAAGGCTATCTATTTCTAATAACTTGTCCATTTCTGCTAGATTATTGAATTTGGTGGCATATAGTCCTTCATAGTATTCTTGGATGATCCTTTGTATTTCTGTGGCATCCGAGATAACTTCTCCTTTCATTTCTGATTTTGTTTATTAGTGTATTTTATCTTTTTATCTTAGTGAGTCGAGCCAAGGGTTTGTCAATTTTATTAATCTTTTCAAAGAACCAGCTCTTTGTCAAATTAAATTTTTCCATCGTCTTTTCTCTATTTCATTTAGTTCTGCTCTGATTTTTATTATTTCCTTTCTTCTGCTGCCCTTGGGTTTCATTTGTTCTTTTTTTTTCTAGTTCTTTAAGGTGTAATGTGAGGTTATTTATCTGGGATTTTTCTTGTTTCTTAAGATAGGCCTGTGGTGATATAAATTTCTCTCTTAAAACTGCTTTTGCTGTTTCCCAAGAGTTTTGGTGGGATATATTTTCAGTCTCATTTGCATTTTTTCATGTATTTTCAATACATTCTCTATGTATTTTTTCATCTCTCCTCTTGTTTCTTCTTTGTCCTGGTCATTCTTTAAAAGTATGTTGTTTAATCTCCACATATATATGATTTTTCCTCCTTTCTTTTTACTGTTGATATCCAATTTCAAAGCCTTGTGATCAGAGAATATGCTTGGTGTGATTTCAATCTTCTTAAATTTGCTGAGGCTAGTTTTATGTCCCAATATATGGTTTATTCTTGAGAATGTTCCACGTACACTAGAAAAAATATATATATTCTGATGTTCTATGATGAAGTGCTCTATAAATGTCAATTACATACATTTCATCTAATATGTCATTTAGGGCTGGTATTTCTTCATTTATTTTCTGTTTGGATGATCTATCCATAGCTGTCAATGATGTATTTAGGTTCCCTACTATAATTGTGTTTTGGTCAATTTCTCCCTTTAGTTTTGTTAGTAGCTGCTTGGTATATTTGGGTGCTTCCTGATTGGGGGCATAAATATTGATTACTGTTATGTCTTCTTGTTGAATCGTTCTCTTTATCATTATGAAATGTCCATCTTTGTCTCTTGTTAACTTTTTTATCCTGAAGTCTGTTTCATCTGATATCATTATGACTACACCTGATTTTCTCTGGATACCATTTGCTGGAGTGTCAATTTCCACCCTTTCACTTTGAGTCGTTGTTTGTCCTTGTAGCTGAGATGTGTCTCTTGCAGGCAGCATATGGTTGGGTTTATTTTTTTTTATCCAATCTGCTACTCTGTGTGTTTTTATTGGTGAGTTCAGTCCATTTACATTTAGGGTGATTATTGATATGTGAGTATTTCCTATCATTCTACTTTTTTTTTTTTTTCTGGTAAAATGGTGTCTCCATTGTTTCTTTGCCTTTTTGTTGTTGTTGTTTGTTTTTGTTGTCTATTATTTCTGTGTGGTGGTATTCTATGATTTTTCCCTCTGTTTCTTTTAATATCACATTATATATTTCATTGTATTTGGTTTTTCTTTTTGTTGTTATGTTTGTTTGTTTGTTTGTTTTTTCTTTTTGGGCGGTTACCATTAAGTTTATGTAGAAGAAACTTTCATATTTATCGTATTCCATTTTCTTCAGCATGCTTACTTTTCCATTCCTATTTTCCATTTCAGTCCTTTACCCCCCCACCCCTTGTATGTGTTGGTTGTTACAAATTATCCCTATTTATGCTGATTGAATAGCTTCCTTCAGTATTTCTTGTAGTGCAGGTCATGTGTTAGAAAATTCCCTCAGCTTCTGTATATCTGGAAAGGTCTTTATTCCTCCTTCATGGCTAAAGGATATCTTTGCTGAATATATTATTCTTGGCTCATAATTTCTCTCTTTCAATAGTTTGAATATTTGATTCCACTTCCTCCTGGCTTGTAGAGTTTCTGCTGAAAAATCTGATGATAGTCTAATGGGCTTTCCTTTGTAAGTTACTGTCTTATTTTCCCTGGCTGCCTTGAGCATTCTTTCTTTGTCATTAATTTTTGACAGCTTCAATACCATGTGCCTTGGAGAAGGCCTGTTGGGGTTGAGGTAATTAGGTGTTCTAGTTGATTCTTGGATTCAAGGATACATTTCTTTCCACAAATTTTGGAAGTTCTCATAGACTATTGGTTTAAATATACTCTCGGTTCCCTTCTCTCTTCTTCTCCTTCTGGTATGGCCATTATGCTTATATTGCTCTTTCTGGTGGAGTCAGAAAGTTCTTGTAGAGTTCTTTCATTTCTTTTAATTCTCAAGTCTCTTTCTTCTTCCATCTGTTTCATTTCCAGGTTTCTATCTTCAATGTCACTAATTATTTCCTCCATCTGGTCAACTCTACTACCTTAGCTGGCTATTTCATTCTTCATTTGTTTTGTGGAGTTCTTAATCTCCAGACATTCTACTTGTTTTTGTTTGTTTGTTTTGCTTTTTTTGTATAATTTCAATCTCTTTGTTGAAATGTTCATTTTGTTCTTTGATTGTGTTTTTGAGTTCATGAAACTGCCTGTATGTGTTTTGTTGCATCTCATTGAGTTTTTTAAGAACAGCAATCTTCAATTTTTGTGATTTAATTAAAATATTTCCATGTATTTAAGTTCATTTTTCTGGAGACTTTTCATTTTCTTTCTGAGCTGTCTTGTTCATGGCTATTAATGATTTTTTTTTTTTTTTTTTTTTTTTTTTAATTTCTCTTCCTAGACCTCTACAGGAATGGGTTCTGCAACAGGTTGATAGAAAGAAGTCTTTTTTGTTTGTTTTCCAGTAGGTGTTGGTAGAATGTTTTATTTTCTCTCTGACTGCAGCCTTTTATTCTCTGTCACACTGTAGTGTTACATTTTCTCTTCACTATTCTCTGCACTATTTCACTGTACTTTTCTCTGCATTATTGTGCTTCTCACACAACGGGGGGAGTCCCTGGAAGGTGGGCTTCTCCTCTGTGAACAGTTTGCCTGGGTCATAGGATGCCTCCTCCATGGGGGAATGCAGAGAGCTTCTGAATTTCCAAAGCTCTTCCTGCACCAGATTCAGAGCCCATATGTTTCATCAGTCTGTTTACTCCTGCAGGGATCTGCCCAGATAGGTGGGGCCAGGGGCGGGGTGAGTTGTGAGAGGTGGCCCAGAGCAATGGCGGCAACCACCACCACAGCCAGTCCTGCTTCCCCAGCTCTCTCTCTTTTCCGGGAAGTAGTTGGGCTGCAAGTCCATGTCTGGTGACCACAGTTCTCAGGACTGCAAATATTCTGTTCTTTTGATCTGACACTGCTACTGTTCCACTTTTAGCACTGAGCTGGTGGGAGCAGGTCGAGCTCTGGGAGGGTGGGGGAGGGACAGCTAGCTTATGGCTTCCATTCTCTGCTCGGCAGTGAAGGTTTAAACCACTGTTTTTAGCTTTCTGCCCTTAGTCTTTGCTCTGAGGTCTCTGCCATGAGGGTTGGGTTCAGCCATGTTATATGCTGTCCCCTCAGCCCTGTGGGCCATAGGCAGAGCCCTAACAGTCTGAGTTGTTTCCTCTCCCACAGCTGTGGTGGTTCTGGAATGCAGAGAACTGGGAGCACAGAGCTAGGTCTGTGTCTTGCACCCATGCTTCCCCATCTCAGTACCTCTCCTTTCCCTCCTCCCCCACTCATGCAATCTGCCCGCCTTTAGAGTATTTCAGTAGTGTGCCTCTTAGTCTTGCCTGTCTGTTGTTCAGGGAGACCTTTATGGAGTTATAGTTTTTTTCAATTTGTTGTAAATTCCAGAGGAGATTTCAAGAAGCTCATCTCATGCCTCCATTTGTATGACATCATTAAATATGTTCAATATAATGAATAGCAGGATCAGGAATTACACCAGAGAAACTTATGTTTGCATTTGCTACCTGTCCACTTTGTGTTGCTCCTGCTACTAGACCAGAAGGGATAGGAATTAGCATATTGATGAGGATAATTGGCTCTAATCACTAACTGTGAAAAGCAGAATAATTCTTGCCCCCTGCAAGTCATTTATTTTCTCTTATTGCTTCATGTTTCAGTTACTTGGTGCTCTCTAATAGTGAGTACCAGAAGTTTTTGGTACTTCTTCAGTTTTATGGATGCTCCTTTCTGATTCATGATACTCACTGATAACCAGCTGGGAAATACCACTTTATATGATTTCAATGTAATGAAATCTTTTGGGACTGTTCTTAAGGGGCTGACATAGGATTTTTTTATTTTTATTTTTGTAAGTATGCATTTGGAAAAACAAAACAAAACAAAACAAAACTGTATTCTAATTATGGTTGTCATATAATTAAATCCTAGATACTACCCATATATTAAATAGGTGGAGTTAGACTTTATTTACTTAATCATCATAACATTGCCTTTCACTTTAGAGTATATAACTACATAATTGGAGGTTTCATTTAAACAACAAATCCTAGGTTACCACAATCTTAAGAATTATTATTTTCAGAAAGAGGAAATGATCACTAAGTAAAACTTCTGCAATATATAGCTATCATGGCTAGGATCGTATCCCCACAAAAGGTGTTTTGTTAAGGCAGCCCGAGGAAACTAAAACAATAGCTCAACCAACCGAAAGCTATAATCTGGAAATCTAGAATCCAGGCTGACTACATATCCAAATCTTCCTGAACCCTTTCATTCCAGGATTCAAGGAGAAGAAAGCATTTGTTGGTCTTGTATCAAACTCTAAGGATAAGTTTTATAGGTTGTGATAACAAATAAATTTCTTAAAAAAAAAAAAGAAATAAATGTAGGATGTATTAATATAGTTATTTTTTTTTTAGTTAATGGGATTCGAAGCAGCTTATGTAGAGATGATAAATCAGGGTAAGTATATAAGTATATTTAATTATAGTAAAAAGTAAATTAGGTAGGCTACCCACCCTCTGCATACTCTAAGGAAGATATTCTGTTCTAGTTCAAGATGTCTCAATACAGGGAACTGCTGTTCTATTCTAGGTGAGGATAATGACTCAGTGACATTAAGTAAATGTCAAAGTTCATGTAGATTTTGTGGGCTATGTTATACTCAAATGCAGAACTGGATGACTCCAAATAATACAGCAATCTCTTTTTAGTATGCCAAAAAAGTCAGGTTGACCATACTGTTTTGTAAACTGTCACATTATCAATTTCTTCTGTATTAAATTATGTTCCCAATTATGCATATGTAGTTCCATGGTCCTTGACATTAGGAGTTGAACTCTAGCTGCTATCAATACATAATGTGAAACAAAGGCCTTTCATTATCCAATTGCATTTGAATATATAATGAGTATTTCAAGTACCAGAGATTTTCATAAGTAATTAAATAGATATCCCCATTAGGAATTGCTAATATAACCATTCATTATGGTTGAACATTTGAACATTTCTAGACCAAAAAAAATTAGCCAAAGTAAGAAGGAATTCAATAATTTCTAGGTAAAGCAAACAACAATGTTATGCCCCAGAATCTGGAAAGAAATTAAGATTTAAGGAATTAAGGGCAGGCAGGACTGGCAGGTTTAGGGGTGAGATTCAGGATCATGTATTTGTGAACCTGGAAGAAATACAGAGGCCATAACAGGTACACTGTGTAGGCCATGCATAATGCTGAACATTATGGGAGGCACATGGTGATTCTGCATTCTAGATAAAAAGAATAGGACCTAATTTACTTAACTAAAGCACATTACTGGGTCATTATAAGGTCTTTAATTTTCAATTATTAAAAACAGCTGATCTTTTATAATCCTGTTCAATTTGTCAGAAGTTGATGCAGTGAAAATTATACAGAAATAATATTCTAATTTCTTATTAAATTATGTCCCCAGTTTGCATGAGTAGTTTATGAGACCCTAGATATCAGAAATAGTTTTGCATATGCATCTCTATAATAACCTGATCATTTCTAAAGTGTATGTGTGTATGTGATATATATATATATATATATATATATATATATATATATATATATATGTGTATGTGTGTATATGGCTATATATACATATATATAGCCAAAAAATGTATACACATGATTTGTATTCATCTTTTGTTATCAGTATATATTGAATGAGTGAATGAATGAATATTGACAATGAAAGAGAGAAGAGACGAGACTACAAGGGAGGCAATAATATAATGTAATTTTACTATATATATATACTTGTACTTTGCATTTTAAATAATACATTTGTATAATGCATCATTATTTTGCATACATATCACAATGCTATTTAACATTATTATCCTATTTCACAGTTGCTAAAACTATCACTTGGATAAATAAAGTAGTTTGTTCAAGGTCAAATAATTAGTAAGTAGTAGAATCATGATACTGTGTTAACAATTCAAATCTTCTACAGCCAATTTTCATTGATTGTTCCAATATGTAATGTAAATTGTTGGGCAAGTGCGAACTTTTCCCACTAAGTCTACTTCTTATGGGACATAGGACAAGATCAATTGTAGGGATATTGATGATACCCAAAACATTCCCACACATATAATATGTGATGAATAATTATTTGTGAGTGGATTATAAACTCACATTGGCTTTGGTTCAAATATTTGTTTTTTTCCTGCCATGCTGTGGGTTAATTCAGGTATTACATTTGTTTTCTATTGCTGCCACAGCAAATTGCCGTAAACTCAGTGAGTTAAAACAATTATATATATATATATATATATATATATATATATATATATATATATATATATATATATATATATATATATATATATATATATAAAAAACTATGGTTTTGTTGGTTATAAATATGACCCAGGTTTCACGGACTAAAATTGAGTCATTGGTAGGGCTTATTCTTTTCTGGAGGCTATTGGAGAAAATTCACGCCTTGTCTTTTCCAGCTTCTAGAGACCTCCTGCTTTCTGTGATTCATGACCCAATGCCGTCATCTTTAAAGCCAGTAATGACAAGAAGGGTTTCTTTTTTGTTTATTTATTTTCTTTTCTTGTTTTTTTTTGTTTTGTTTTTCACTCAGTTACTTCTGGTTTTCTGCAGCTGAGATAGATGCTCCTACATGGCATAACTCACAAATTGACATAACTTTCTTCTCCTGCTCAGTGATAAAAGTCAACATTCTATTGACATACTTGGCAATCTGGAGAAAAGGCACATGCTAAGTCTGTATTCTTGGAAGTTAAGAAGTCAAGTTTATTCCTGGGATTCTAAGGAATTTAAGTTGGTGCTTAAACCTGATAGAAATGCATTTTAGTATGAAAATGTTTTTGTTTGTTTGTTTGTTTTTCAAAGATAGAACTTATCATAAAATAAGAACTAGCCAATCATGGTCAGGAGAACCTAGAAAAAAGTTCTGAATTGTTTGTGTTAATTGCTGGGGATAGTAAACCATCCTGGTTAGTAATACAAAGCATAGAGGGAGGAACCATGTCTAACGGCTGCAACAGCAACTCTCAGAATACCTTTGTTTCCTGCACCAGAATGGGAAAGCACGTATTCCTGTGTGCATGTGTAATGTTCCTTTAAGTCTTCTAGAAATATCCGCTGGCAGTTGGGGGAATAGCTTTTATATGGACTGGAGTTCCTTCTTGGGAAAATAGGATCAATTAGGGTTATTTGAGTTACAGTTTATCTTGGAGTATGCAACTTAGTCCATTGCTCTGACAGATAATAGGTTAAGTGCTTCCAAATATATAGTTTTAAAATATTTATCAGGCTCAGGAATATCATGAATATTCTGTACAATAAATATGCTAGAAAAATAGTCATAAAGACTAGGATCACCATAGAGTGAGTAGACATGGGGAGGTTGACGCCACAATTTATTTTCAGCCTTCAGGTCATGAAATTTAATTGATGCTGTCATGGAGATGGTGTGCACAATAGACAGATTTCCTGAATCATAGTAAAGACAGAACACAGTGTCCCCTAGGTAACTGCATCCAAGAGCACTGACAAAACTGGCAAAAGTAAGCTGATAAACGTGATCATGTCATTAGAGGTTCATGGACTATATAAGCTACATACTGGGAGAAACAATTGGAAAATGCAAGTATAATAAAATATTGGTATCCGAAACTACACAAAGTACCCTAAAAATACAGCAGTAAGAAAAACAAGAACTCAAGGAAAAAAAATAAACATTTCACATAGTTCAATCACAGTATTTAGTTTTCAGTTTTAATCTCACAACAACATACAAGGTCTGACAATTAAAGTCGCAAAAAAGTGCTATATATCTCATTGCTGAATATCACTATGGTCACCTTGGAAGTACTCCCCCTGTGAATCTATGCACCACCATTTAAGGCATATTTGGAACTCTTTTTCTGGAATGGTCATCAGAGCTATCGTCGTATTACCCTTGATATCCTGAATGTCATCAAAATGTCTTCCTTTCAATATTTCCTTTACCTTTGGTTAAAAAAAATAAAAGTCATTGGGGGCCAGAACCGATGAGTAGGGAAGGGGTTCCAGTGCAGTTATTTGTTACTGGCTAAAAACTCCCTCACAGACAGTGCCCTGTGAGCTGGTACATTGTCGTGATGCAAGAGCCATGAATTGTTGGCAAAAAGTTGAGGTCCTTTTTTTCTAACTTTTTCACGCAGTCTTTTCAGCACTTCCAAACAGTAAATTTGGTTAACTGCTTGTCCAGTTGGCAGAAATTCATAATGAATAATCCCTGTGATATCAAAAAAGATTAGCAACATAATTTTGACTCTTGATTTGGACTCACTTCCATTGTGAACTTTGATGTTTTGTTTCAGGGTCATATTGGCACACCCATGTTTCATCACCAATGATTGCATGGCCCAAAACATCATATTACTTCTCCAAAAGGTCTTGGAAACCATCTCTCCTTTGCTTTTGTTCATTGGTGAGCTCCTTCCAGACCATTTTTGCACACACCTTTCTCATGTCCCGATTTTCAGTTAAGATTTTCCTAACTATTTCTCTATCGATGTTTACTTGGTCTGTTATGCTTCTCATTCAGCTGACAATTTTTTCGCAAAATTCGATGAATTTTTGCAATATTTTTGTCAGTTCTGCTTGTCACTGGCTGCCCTGACCTCTTTTCATCAGTGACACCTTTTCTCCCTTCAGAAAAACATTTAATCCATTTGTACACTGCCGTTTTCTTCGTGGCATTATCCCTATATACTTGGATTAACATGTCCCTGATTTCACTTCCATTCTTGCCAAGTTCATCAAGAAATTTCATGTTTATTTATTGCTCTAATTCAAGTTCAGACATTCTCATGTTGGCACACAAAAACACACAACAATAATGAACGCCACTCATCAGAGACACCACCACACGTCAACACAAACACAGCTGTGAGACACTTATATACCAAGGTTATGACACCTTACTGAGCTGTTCATATAGTGCTACCAGTAAAACCACATGGTAGCTAGTTTGCAAAGCTAATTGTCAAACCTCATACATATTCTTTCTTATAAGACTTTGAATTTTTAATGTCCTAGGTTGATCATTAAACTCCTCAGTAACCAAGAAAGGGCACAGAAGAGCATTTGCATATTTCTATTTACAGCAGCTTAGAACAAAGACACAAGGTGGATGAGCAAAGATGTTTTTTAAATGGGTCTATACTATGGAGAAGAAATAAGAAACTCAATATATTTTGGGTTATTCGTTGTCCTTTATTCAGTAATAAACTGAAGTCCCATTTTAAATTTTTTAGAATATAACTTTTAATAGAAATATGTAAACTGTTATACTTTTGAATTTAATCCCTATGTTTATGTAACAAAATGGAATTAATTGACATGCTATGCACTAATTGAATTAACCCCACTTATTGCAATATAAATTGTGTAGGTTGTTTTGTTAGAAACCATATTGTCTTCTATGTCTATTTCTTTTTCTTGACAATGATATAAATAAACATATAGTAACTTCATTAATTTTAAGTTCAAACTTCACACAAATCCTGGTGTTTTCAACATGGATAATCAATTACCATTATTAAATGAGAAAATCAATGAGTCATGGACCTTGGAAAGCTGGAGTCATTCTCAGTTTCTATTCTGAGTTTGATTACAATCTCAACTAATATAATTTTAGAAGTAAGGCCATGGTGCCTTTATAGATCTTCACCTCTGATGACTTTATTTTTTAAATGCGGAGAATTTCATATATTAATGAATAAGAGTCTTCTATGTTTCAATTGTGAGTTCTACTTTCTCTGTTCGTGGCATTTTTGGGTTGGGTTAGGTTAGTCCTCTCTGACCTATTACCACTTAATTTGTAGTGCTGAAAAATAATTTCCTATTTATAACACAAATTGTTTACTCCCTAGGGAGTACTGACTCTAAGTGAAATGAACCACTGCTAAGGGCAATTGCCACTTTAAAGAACCAAATCCCTTTTGAACAATTCCAATTATATTTGGAATAGAATACATGTTTTCAAGGAGTTATGTACAACATTGCCATTTATTTGCAGTCCCCTCAAAATAAATTATTAAATTAAGTAATTACTCACTTGTACTGTGTAATACTGCTTCCTTTTGCTTTCAAGGAACCGTGTAGGCTACTAAAGACAGACAGACTTCTGGGAGTGGCTCTATCTTAAATTAGTTAACTCATTATGATTATTTCTGTTTCTTTTCTCAAATTTCAAATACTTATTTCTTAACCTCTAAACTCTAGCTTGCTCTTGATTGAAACCGTGTATAAATTAGACACAGTAAAATTATTTGAGTCTTTAGGTTTATTAATTCAGCAAGACTTTCTAAACTCTCACTAGATACTACTTTCTATCTTCATTACTCTCGCTTAACTTTTTGATTCATTGCATTGATTTTTGATTTTTGTGACTATAATCCACCGTCATGGAATATATTAGTGTGTTTATCTATTTTTGCATTTCCTTTCCATGATCTTATTTCTAACTTGACTGAGGTACAGCCTTAATTTCCTGGGGACAGAGATGGAGGAAATAGTCACCACAGGTCAAAGTAAAATAAAATGTTCATATGAGAATCTAATAATATCTAATAAAAAATTATAACTTTGCAACGAGACATTTGTTTAGAAAATAAGATTATTACAGTGAAAACTTACAAAACTGGATCGCACAGTTGTATTACAAGTTTGAAGTAAGGAAAAATAGAGGACATGATAAAGGAGAATAAACATACCGTGTTTTCCCAAAAATAAGACCTAACCAGAAAATAAGCACTACCATGATTTTTCAGGATGCTCATAATATGAAATAAACCCTGATGCATCTTTTGGAGCAAAAATTAATATGAGACTCGGTCTTATTTTCAGAGAAATACAGTAGGGCTTATTTTCTATTACGAGCATCCTGAAAAATCATGCTAGTGCTTATTTTCTGGTTAGGTTTTACTTTCGGGGAAACACAGTAGTATTTGCCTGTTCCACTAGGATGGTAAAAAGAAAAGATCTAGAAAAAAAGTGAAGGAATACTCTCCCAGGGCTTATGTTTTCTCCATTCTTGAGCCAAAACAGCAACGGTCTTCAGAAAGGAGGACATTTTGCAGAAGAACAAGTTGGCAAACAGGTTCATGGTAGACAAATAGCTCATTGTGGACCCAAGAGTTCAATCATGCTCTAGGAAAACAAAAACATAGATAGGGATTCATAAAATGTAGATCCCCACCACTTGATAGACCCTGGGGAGCAGTAAGTCATCCCCATGCCTAGGCATGGGGGAAAATAAAATATCGTTAGTAAGCTCAATTATACTACAGAAAACATGTCATTCATAAAGCACATGGATAAGATAATGCATTGATTATCCCTCCCTTAATCTGTGCTTAGAAGGAGATGAGGCAAGACAAGAGGCCAAAAGTCCATCAAAGGGGTTATTCTAATTGCTCTTCATTTTATGCTTGGAGTAAAGTTACAAAATAGTAAAAATATTATGGTATTTGTTTTGCTTGTATGATATCTTTATTTTCTCTTATTTTCTAAAATAAAAAAGTTGAGATCCTCTTATTTTGAGTCATTTTTTCTTGATGTTTTATAGTATATGCGATTACCTATGCTTACATACAATATTATAAGCACTGATTACATGGATCTAAATTGAACTCCATGAAAGATGCTTGTTCTATGAATTTGCCTTTATACCATAGTATAAGCTTTGGTTTGATTAACAGGAAGAGAAAGAACATCATGAAATAGAGGAGACTAACAATGATCTTGAATAATGATATTAAGTTACTAGTAAAAAATGGTTCTGGGATCTTAGATTGATATTAAGGAAGCTTGATTGAATGAGATGGTTTATCTATACACCATTAAAAGAAAAGATTATACTAATGAAACTGAGATAGTTGAAGAATGCCAATTGCTGTAGATATCAACAGCAGAATGAATAATGCAGCAAATAATCTTAGGGGAAATATGATCAGGATCATATTATACTTCAAAAAAAACTTGAATTTTGTCACACCTTTGGCACAAAATATTTTAATTCTAAACTTGCATTCACTCTTTATTTTCATTGGTGTTAGATAACCTGTCAGTTCCACTAGGAAGATTATGTATGCCTAGAACAGCTGGTACATCAGCTATCACAGTTTTCTGCATCGCAGCTATTTGTTAAGTAGTGTGTAAATCTTACTACAGCCTATATTTTCTGTCAGAAAAACCGCAAAAAGATGATGTTTGCTATGCTTATTATTGCATTCTTAGTACTTAAAATAATGCTAGGCACGAGATAGTCACCAGTAAATGAGAGCTAGGAGTAATGGGGGCTTAAATATTCAAATTACGAATTTTGTTTATAATGCTCTGAGTACTGCTAATGTGATATTCAAGTGAAATGTTATTTACAAACTCAACAGTAACACTGTTTCAAAAGTGAAGCAATAGATGTATCTTAAGTATTGCTTTTTAATAAAAATTAGTAAAAACAGAGATGCATTTTATACTGCTATTATGGCTCTTCTTCTTTCCTGCTATCTCATGCAATTTTTAAATTTGGTATATGTGAAATGAGTAAGGCAATTTCAATGGGCATATTAATTCACTTGAGCATATTCACTCTGAAAATGCTGTAAGTTTTGTCAGTTATTTTCATATACCAAATTAAAAAAAAATTTAAAAAGCTCATTGGCATTTTTAGTCATTTATGTATATATAATATATATATGAAATATATATATACACACATTATATATATACTATATATATATATATATATATATATATATATATATATATATATGTAAAATCTCCATATAATATTTATTTCAATAACTTAGCAGACCCTACAGCAATGTAGGTACAGATTGGGCATTGTGTGGTTTGGGGGTGTAAGAGAGGGAGGTGAAATTAATGAAAGTGTTTTGTAGTAGAGGGGAGAAGATATAGCATGAACATCCTACATGCAGAGGCTCCATAAGAACAGAAAAGCATAAGGGCATCAGTGATGTCAAAAATATTGACTGGAGACAGAAGTAAAAGGAAAATGAGAGAGAAATAATTCACTTACAAAATTGAGTAGGACTAAAGCTTAGATTTCTGCCATACTTGAGGTGAAATAGAGGAGAGCAATAAGTATAGGCAACTCTTTCACCTATGAACAAATAATGTGTACATTTCATACATATACAAAATAACACCAGGTATCTAATCCTGGCAGAGGAACTAACATCTTCCTTAATTTATAGTGAGATCCCAAGAATTTAGTTTTTTAACAAAATTATTTTCAAGTGAATATGACATTAAAGTATTAATAGAAGTAAGGACACCTCTTCTTTCAATGAATGATCACTGACCCTCAGAAGAAAAACAAAATTTGTAATATACCATATTTTGCTGTGTATAATGCACATCTTTTTTGCCCAGATTTGTGAGCTAAAATTAAGTATGTGCATTATACATGGGACGTACTAATTCCATATCTATATAAATGTTTTTAATTATTTTATTTATGCTTATGAGTTAAAAGTTTAACTCTAGAAACCAATAACGATATCCATGTGCAACATAATACCCTGGAATACGATAATCGGTTTTGTTGAACTTACTACGAACTTGCAAAAACGAAGAGTTCTTGGCCTTCTATGATACGTAAATATTGTAAATTTGTTATCGGTACATAAAATCTCTTGTACCTTGTATCTATTCTTGTGTTTTGTAATTATTTGTTACATAAAATTTCTTGACCATAATATGTTAAAAATAAGTCCCAAAATTCCTTTATAATACAAAAAACAAGTACCTAAATGTAAACAAATAAAAATTTGAATTAAAAAAATTAAAACAAAGGATTTTTTCCCCTGAAAGTTTGGGCCAAAAATGTGGTTGTACATTATACACAGAAGAGCATTATACACAGCAAAATATGGTAATTGCTGCTTTGGAATTTTATAAAAACTTTTAATATCTAAATATTTTTTATCACAGTAATCCTTTGAGTTATGAATGAAAACACTTTTATTCTGAAGTTGAGGATAAAATTACTGAATATCAGATTGAGGGAGTTTGGGGGGAGGATTTTGGCTAACATGTAGCAAGTCATAATTCCAAATTTGCATTTATAACTCTACAACTTCCTCGTTCATCCAATTACAATTTTGTGATTATAATTTATATTGTTTTTAAAGAAAAAAATATATATATAATTGATTTTTAAGGGTTAGCAAGATAAATCTCTTAAAAACAAATCAATAATTTCATTTAATTATATAATATGATGGGGCAAAATAAGTTATGTAGAGATAAAATACAAATATTAAAGAATGGGAAAAAAATATTGAAAGAAAAGAGAGCCAAGAAATACTGACTCTGTTTCTTGTGTAGACATAATTAGCTTTGCTTTTCTCTCCTCCTGTTAAATAAATACTGACTGTGTGAACCCAGGAATTCGACATGGGAGAAATTATGACAAGAGGTCTTCCGTTTTAACAATAGGTGAATCTATGCCATGTTTCCATTTTGATCTTCTAGTAATAATTATAATCATCATAATTAGCTCTTCTCTAGTGAAAATAAGTTAGATTACAATTACAATAAACCTACATATTTTAATGATAGTCTACCAGTTGTTTAATAGAGTTCCAAGTTTTAATAGAATCCCAGGTTTTATGATTATTTTGGAGAAAAAAGAGAAAAGCATTACTGGAATATCTGACAATAATGTGTTTTAAAAATAGTTAAAAGTTTTAGAAAAAAATATGAATATAGGCTGCTCATATCTGTATTCACAACAGAACTTTTTGTTCTCTGTTAGTAATAAAGCTATAACATATTTGTTACCAAAATGGGAGAATTCTGTGCAGGGAAGTCAAATTGTATCTGCCAGAGAAGACCAGTTTATGCATTTCTTTAGTCCAGGATTTTAAAGTTATCTATAGATAATCAAAAACCCACTAAAATGTCTTAATTTCTAATGATACGAGGTTTCATTATCTCCTAAATATGCATACTTTTTTCAGTGACCCTGTGAGAAATTGTCTGGTATTTTAATTAACTTGCATTTTAAAAAGTTTATTTGGCCCGTAGCCTCCCCTCCCCTCCCGCAACGCTAGACCCCGGGATCCCCCTGGCTTGCCTGCCTGCCATGGCCGACAAGGAAGCAGCCTTTGATGACGCAGTAGAAGAACGTGTGATCAACGAAGAGTACAAAATATGGAAAAAGAACACCCCTTTTCTTTACGATTTGGTGATGACCCATGCTCTGGAGTGGCCCAGCTTAACTGCGCAGTGGCTTCCAGATGTAACCAGACCAGAAGGGAAAGATTTCAGCATCCATCGACTTGTCCTGGGGACACACACATCAGATGAACAAAACCACCTTGTGATAGCCAGTGTGCAGCTCCCTAACGATGATGCTCAGTTTGATGCTTCACACTACGACAGTGAGAAAGGAGAATTTGGAGGTTTTGGCTCTGTTAGTGGAAAAATTGAAATAGAAATCAAGATCAACCATGAAGGAGAAGTAAACAGGGCACGTTACATGCCCCAGAACCCTTGTGTCATTGCAACAAAGACTCTATCCAGTGATGTTCTTGTTTTTGACTATACGAAACATCCTTCTAAACCAGATCCTTCTGGAGAGTGCAATCCAGACTTGCGTCTCTGTGGACATCAGAAAGAAGGCTATGGGCTCTCTTGGAACCCAAATCTCAGTGGGCACTTACTTAGTGCTTCAGATGACCACACCATCTGCCTATGAGACATCAGTGCTGTTCCAAAGGAAGGGAAAGTTGTGGATGCAAAGACCATCTTTACAGGGCATACAGCAGTAGTGGAAGATGTGTCCTAGCATCTGCTCCATGAGTCTCTGTTTGGGTCAGTTGCTGATGATCAGAAACTCATGATCTGGGATACTCGTTCAAATAATACTTGCAAACCAAGCCACTCAGTTGATGCTCACACTGCTGAAGTGAACTGCCTTTCTTTCAATCCTTATAGTGAGTTCATTCTTGCTACAGGATCAGCTGATAAGACTGTTGCCTTTTGGGATCTGAGAAATCTGAAACTTAAGTTGCATTCCTTTGAATCACATAAGGATGAAATATTCCAGGTTCAGTGGTCACCTCACAATGAGACTATTTTGGCTTCCAGCGGTACTGATCGCAGGCTGAATGTCTGGGATTTAAGTAAAATTGGAGAAGAACAATCCCCAGAAGATGCAGAAGATGGGCCACCAGAGTTGTTGTTTATTCATGGTGGTCACACTGCCAAGATATCTGATTTCTCTTGGAATCCCAATGAACCTTGGGTGATCTGTTCTGTATCAGAAGACAATATCATGCAAGTGTGGCAAATGGCAGAGAACATTTATAATGATGAAGACCCTGAAGGAAGCGTGGATCCAGAAGGACAGGGGTCTTAGATATGTCTGCACTTCTTGTGATTTTAGACTCCCTTTTTTTTCCCTCTCAGCCTTGAGATTGATTTAACACTGGTTTTGAGACACAAACTTTGTTCAGCTATCCCTCTGTAATAGATACCATCAACAATGCTATTAGCCCAAACCGAGGGTGTTTTCTAATTATTAACTGGGGGACTTGATTCAGTAAAGCCACCAACTTATATTGAAATTTTCTTCAGGAATTTTCTAGTAACAGAGATCTAAAGTAGCCACCGAAGGGGGAATATTGTGTGTGGTTATTTTATTTTTCTTCTTACGCTATATCCCTAAGTTTTTCAAACTTTAAAGACTAGAAGTAAGGAAGGAATAGAGCCAAGTGAGGTAGGTGTCTGAGCCATGAAGTATAAGTACTGCAAAATGTCATTCAGGAAATAGGGGAGATTCAAGTCATAAATTCCTATTGTAAAATCTTCACACCTGACTTTACAGGATGCACATTTTCCTATGTAGACCAGTCTCCTCTCAGTTTCTTAAGTCAAAACTAAGTGTTCCTCTTTCCCGTATATTTTTGCTTGTTAGTGTATTTCTTGAGCTGTTTTCATATTATTTCTTTCCTTTCTGTGAAATGGTTTTTTAAAAGAACTTGGGGACCACCAAGTTGTAAAGATGTATGTTTTTACCTGACAGTTATACCACAGGTAGACTGTCCAGTTAAGTTGAGCAGAGTGAATCGATAGCTTGTATTTGTTTTTAAAATTAAATTAATCCTGGATAAGAGTTGCCTTTTTTTTTTAGGAGTTAGTCCTTGACCACTAGTTTGATACCATCTCTATTTTGGGTGACCTGTTTCACCAGGCCTGTTACTCTCCATGACTAACTGTGTAAGTGCTTATAATGGAATAAATTGCTTTTCTACATTAAAAAAAAAAAAAAAAGTTTATTTAAGATGTCAGTAACCAGAATTTGTTAGGAAACTGTGTTAAAGAAAAAGCCTTTTTGAACACTTCACATTGGAAGAGTTTTGAAAGCATGAGATAAATGTGATTTTATAGTAAGCCTCTTTGGGAGGACAAAAGTCACCCAGAAAGAAAAAGATACCAGCAGTCAACAACAAAAAATCCGCATGCAACTGTATTTGTAGAGAGAAATGACACATAACAAACAAAAACAAACAAAACAAAACAAAAAAGCTTTAGGTACAGTTAAGCTCCAAGTATGATGATAATGAGAGCAAAGAGAGTCTATTTTCCTTACCATCCTTCCATTTGAACATAATATTCAAACTTTAGATGCACAATATTTCTTCAGGCATTAGATAAGTATTCTGTTAGGGGCAATGACCCCTTTATATTTTTCAGATGGTGATATTTCTCAACCAGCACTGCCAAATAGAGATCTCTACTCTATTCATTAATAAAATTAATAAACATGCTGCCTGGAGGACCTAGCTTTCCAGTCTTTCCCCTGCTATAAACAAGTAGTCACAGGCATCTTTCATGCAGAGCACATCAAAGCAATTCAAAGGTTTCTTTCTTCTTTTAGGTACTTAGTGTTTTAATTTAGCATCTTAAAGATAGGAGGAATAAAAAAAGAAAAAACAGTTTAGCCTTGGCTATATAACATATGAAAGTGAGTTTTCTTGCATATAATCCTAATTTACGGAGATTTCGTTATTTTCTTATTCGTTTATCCTCAACAAATATTTATGGGAAACCGCTTCATGAAACAGTAGTTGGCAGGCTAGGGGAAGTTAGAGATACATCAATCCCCGAAGGATTCACTTCCTAGAAAGTAAAATAATAAACACAGTGAAGTATTTTGGTGAGTAGTATACTCACATAAAGACTTAAATTGTACTTTTTATATTATCATGTAAATATACATAAAACTTAAGGCAAAGAAAAACTTTATTTCATATTAAACTATTGATCAGAAGCTGGATACCTTATTCACTACTTTTTACCCCAATTCTCAACATCTAAATATGTTTAAATCATTTGGGCTTTTGTCTTAGTCTGTTTGGGCTGCTATTACAAAATTCCATAAACTGGGTGGATTGGTTATTGATTTCTCAAAGTTATGCAGGATGGGAAGTCCAAAATCAAAGCATCAGCAGATTCAGTGTCAGGTGAGGACTCACTTCTTGGTGCAGAGACAGTGGTCTTGCTGTGTCCTCACATGGCAGAAGGGGGAAAAGAGCTCTCTGGAGTCTTATTGTGTTTCCAAGGTCACTAATCCCATTCAGGAAGGCTCCATCCCGATGACCTAATCACTTCCCAAAGGCCCTACCTCCTAATACTACCATCACATTTTGGGTTACAATTTGACATATAAATTTTAGGGGGACATAAATATTGAAACCTTTGTAGACTTGCTAATGCTTCTTCTTTCCACTCACATTTTTTGTCACTATAATCTCTCAACTGGATTATTTTAATGACTTCCTGCATTCCTTTCACTTCCTCTTTTTTTTTTTCCTTCTCCAGTCCCTACTCAACTTTACAGATAGAGTTACCTTTTCAAAGCAGTGATGTCCAATAGAATTTCTATGAGGATACACACGTTCTGTATCCGTACTGTCCAAGGTGGTAGCCACCAGGCACACATTGCTGTGAAGTACTGACTGTTTAGCTAGTGTGATTGAGGACTTGTCAGTTTCATTTCATTTTAATCAATGTAAAAGTAAATAGCCACGTGTGGCTGGTGGCTATCATACTGGATTACACAATCCTAGAGCAACAAATATGACTATCTACATGTTGATAAGTCCTCTACTATCCTCAATGTGAACTCAAAACTATTCAGTATGAATGGAAACCAATATGAGTGGTGGACTTTGGTTCTTTAGTCATCTAATAGCTACTCCTTCTCCCTTCATTCTGCAAACGTCCCTGGTTCAGCTAGACTAACTTAGTTTCCTGGAGAGAATATATACCTTCCTACTATTTAATAATGTACATGTCATTTTGTTTGCTTGGAGTGTTCCCCCTTTATTCACAATAGATTTATAGAGCCAGATGGTGGTGCTACACAGTAGAATAATTTTAGTGAATTATGAAGGTGGGAAGGAAGGCACTGTGTTAGTTTTTTATTGGTTAGAAATGTTTTTGTGTGTGTGTTTCTTTTGTGTGTGTGTGTGTGTGTTTCTTCTTCTTCTTTTTTTTTTTTTTTTGGCAGTTTGTGGGGCTGCCATGGCTTTCCCTGTTTCCCTGTCTTTTACTCCATTCGACCAAAAGCCATGATCACAGATATTTCTGAGAAAATCTTTTCTGTACCTTGTGCTCTTGCTCAGATGGCTGAGGAACGATGCCTTGAAGCTTCCTGTAGACCTTCTGGTTTAATTGAGAAGATCTGTAAGTCACATTCTTAATCCCTTGAAAGGTCATTTCTGTGACTGAATGTTCTGTCCTTTTAATCTTTTGAGGTTTTATAAAAAGATGGTACAGTCACACAGTCTTACCCTCAGTCTCGTCTCTAAAGCATGCTTTCCTCACAGTGAATCTCAAACATCTTGCTGTCTGTTCTGGAGAAGCTGATAATTCTCAAAATCACCTCGTCCTAGTCACTTTTTGTTTAACAATTCTTCCCTCAATGTATTCCTCCCTTCTCACATTTTGTTCTGAGCAGCAAAAAGAAACCAAGCCCCACTTTCAATGATTTGTGGCTAAGGAGATCTCCTTAGCTACATGACCGAATCCATCATATACAAGTTCTACTCTCCACATAAGTGCAGGCAAGGATTTTGTTAAATGTTCTGCCACCACATAACAAGGATATCCCTCCATCCAATTTCTAATAACATACTCCTCGCCTCCTTCTCAGCTCTCACCAGCAGCTCTTTAATATCTGAATTTCTAATAGGCTGTTCTTGTGGTTTAGAATTTCTCTATCATGCTCCTCAAAGTTGTTCCACCCTCATCCCACTTCTTAGTTCCAAAACTTCTACCACATTTAAAATATTTTTAGGGTTTCTGTTTCTCATTTGTTTGTCTTGTTCTTTTGTTGTTTTTGGTTTATATACCACATAGGAGAACTGACTCTGGGTGATGAACACACAATGGGATTTATAGATGATGTAATACAGAATTGTACACCTGAAATCTATGTAATTTTACTAACAATTGTCACCCCAATAAATTTAATTAAAAATATATATATATTTTTAGGATGCTGTTACAGCAGGATCCTATTCTCATATACCAACATCTGTATGTTTTCTTTTTCCTTTGTTTTTTTTTTTTTTTTTATTAATTGGAGTTAAGTCTCAGGGTTGACCTACACTCAAATGGACGGGATTATGCAAGGGGTTGGATAATTGGAGGTCACTTGAAAGAGTTTCCATCATAGCCAATCTTTTGTTTGTAAGAAGCCATTTTAACACATGTTAGTGAGAATCTGTTTGAGAAGTAGATGATGTCAATACATTATCTTGTAAATTATTATCCTCAGATATGTGATGCTTTCATGCATTGTTATGTTAAGAACATGAACAGTCTGAAGGAATTACACTAATCAGTTCACTGAAGCAGTTGATAAGCAAACTAAAGATCATATAAAGTTGGCTATGCTTTGAAATGTGTCATGATAAACAACCAGTTAGCTGTTAATTCATGATAAGCTTTCTATCCTAATAGAAAATACAATAATCTTTTAATATCTTGTCAACCATAGTAAGTACTGCTTTTTTTATATACAACAAAAGAAAAATAAAGGCAAATAGTGTTTCTAGTGTTAATGTCGAATATGTCAGAAATGTTCAATGAGTATAAGATATTCTGTATAAAATTTAGTTATTTAAATATTGGTAGAGTACCTATTAATGGCCAATCACTATGCTAAGGAAAATGGGTGATTAAGTTATGGTAATGTCTTCTAGCAGATAATAGTCAAATCAAAGAGATGTGAACAAGTAAAATATTGCAATTCAGATATAAAGAAGGCAAACAAAAGATACACTGGGCATGGGAGAACAAGTGCAAAGGAAAATAGGTTACTTTTCTTCATTGAAGAAATGTGTTTGGAATAGATAACTGCCTGGTACAATTAGGACCCACAGGAATTATATGAGAGCTTGAATGAAGCAACTTCACAGGGGTTATAGAGCAGTTCTCCATCAAATCATTTATTTATATGAATTCTGTGAAAACACTTGACGGGAAAGAGATTCTGGATTATAATACTGTTGGTAATTCATCCTAATAAATCCTTCTAGAATACCCTTTCTTCTCCTCTTTAAATGAACCAATAACAGGAAAAAACATACCTTAAGTCCTTGCAAACTGTCAATTTATTTGTCTACGAATAACCCAATGTGATTTTGTTGAGTGGGAAGAAAATATAGGATCCACTCCAGTTCACATTGGGATAAAAAGATCAGGAAACAAAATAGTGGGAAGGGAGGCTGGATGTTAGGAAAGAGGATATGGATGCTGAAAAATGGAAGTTTAAGTCTATCTGAGCCCAGAAAAAAAAGTTAGAATATAAGTATGACTATAAATGTTTCCTAGGCATTAATAAAAATCCAGGCAATTCAATATACGTTTTTTGTATATAACAGCATTTAAATCTCACAAAAATTCTGTTACATAAATATTATTTTATTATGCCTATTTTATAGATGAAGAAATCAAAGCATATGGAGGATAATTTACTAAAGGTTGTTTATCGGGTAAAAGATGAACAGGGCTTCAACTCAAGCAACCTGACTATTTAAGTTACTCAGATCTCATTTCAGAGTGTACTTTCTAAATGTGAGTCAAGCAAATTTGAATTATTTATTATATTATTACTGAAAGAGAGTCTAGAATTTTAACTAAAATCAAGATATTCATGGATCTCTGTAGTGGATGTTTGTTGGTTGAAAACAAGCACAGGGAAACAGTTATTTCCAGAACTATTGTTATTCTGATATGAACTCTAGAGTTTAATCAAGTCATATCCCATAATCTTATTTCAAACTATGATTATATTGATTACCTGATAAAGGATTACGCTTTTATAAAATATGAAAATACATTTGTTTTGAATACATATTTAAATTTTAAGTTCTTTATGTTCTAATTGAATATAAAGTGTCTTTGGACACTAAAAATTCACATAAACTGCATACATATATTTTTTTAGGAACAGTTTTTAAATACTAAGTCTACAAGTGTTATATGTAGTAAATACATATCATAACTCAACAGTAATCACATGAAACACGTATTGAAGTTTCTGCAAAAAAGGAAAATCTGTTTTTAATTAGAATTTTTTTACTATAGAAAAATTAAACTGTACTGACAGAATGTTTTAGATTAAAATGTTTTCTTCTGTTTAACAAAAGTAAAATTCAGAGATAATTATTTTTTTAGATATTCATTTATTCATTCATTTAGAAATGATTTAGGAAACACCTATGATGAGAAAATCTACCTAATTTTATTCTGCATTTTTCAGTCATGTGATTTCCTTTTGTAATGTAAAAAAAAGAATCTGTATCTAGAATACATACCAAGCTTGTGCCGATAATTGTGTATTGCATGCTTTAGATCTAATAGTAAATTTGTAATGGATATGATACCATACAAAATATTTATTGGCTATAAATACATGTTTGTTTTCTTTTTTTCATTTTTCTCAAAATGAAAGGTTCATAATTGAACCGTATTCAATTATGCATCATAAAAATAATTTCTGTGTTTTATTTTCTTGTGGGTATACATTCTACTTGGGCAAGTGTGGGCAATTCAAATGATACCTCTCCAACATTGTGCTAAGTTATTTAAAAAATAGCACTTTTCAATTTATGGATTAAAAATAGTTTTCTGTATTAGCAGTCAGAAAATTTAATCAGATACATTATATTTCATGTTTGGCAATTGTAGATACATAGAGGACTTACAGTGAGATATCAAATTATTTTGTTCTATGATGCTATTATTCATATTTATACCAAGTTTTCCAGGATTTGCAGATGTCATTAATTCAATAGAGACTCACTTAATTGCCTATTAAAGTAAGTCATAAACATTTTACTTTTTTTAAACACTTGTTTATAGGATTAAAATTTGGGGGGAAAAAGTTAAATTGAAAGATTTCTATGTAAAACACATTTCATTATAAGTTGTCAAATAGATACAAACAAGGAGGGATATATTAAGATTTGTTATATGTCAAGTTGCCTGGAAAACCTATTTGGCCCCATGAAATTTGAGAGGAGAAAATTAATTGGAAAGTGGTTACAATAATCACTATTGCAAAAATTGGACAGAGGGAAAATTTGAGTTATAAGTGATTCTCTGGGAAGACCTGTAGCTGGGAAAGACATTCAGAGATTTTCCAATTGATGCAAAGATGCTGAAACTTTGGATCCCCATACATGTCCAATCACTGGAAGGTAGTCATTAGATGTCCAATCATCGTAGAGCAACCCTGTGTGAGGAAGCCTCATTCAGCTGATTACTGGAGAAGAGCTCAGCTCATCATCAGTCAGCATTCTCAACAGGAAAATGAGTACTTCTCTTATGAAGAGGTATCTAGGAAGCACACCATTATGAACCAACGAATGTGCTCCTCAGAAATTCTAGCCTCATGTGTTGAAGTCAACGTGTGGAATTATCTGTTTGAACACTCTGGTTTGTGTCATTCCTGGAGAAGCTTACAAGAGGAAGTTGAATGGAATGAATCCTCACCTTTGCTGCTGGATGTTGTCTTAACGTCATGAGTGTTACTTCCTATGCAAGGTGGTCCTTCTCCTTCCCTAGAGCCTCTGTTAGGATTAAAAGCTTAACAGGAGAGATGATTTAGACTCTCATCCTTGAGTATTCTGAGCCTCTGCATACCCTGTGCTTCTCAGGCTTTGTGGTGCTGTAGCACTCCATTGACTGTGAAGATACAGCGAGTTACTAACAAGAGATACATTATCTGATCACCTCCATGTGCATGTAATTCTTTTATGCCTCCCATATGTAATAAAAAGCAAACTTAATGACAAGGTAAGTTTCCTCTTCTAGTATGTTGTGATTTCTTTCTTTGACTGTTAGTCTCTTGGCACAAGTTAGTGTAAGTTACCAGTCACTAAGCAAACTTAAAACTTAGTGGGAATGCCCCTGATGGCAGTGTTCCACTGCTAGGAACCAACACACCTGGAATCAAAAAACCTGAAATTTGTATTTAAGGAAGTTCACATTCTCCAAGTGTATTACCAAGGGTTGTGATAAATTTAGCCATTTGTACTTCTAACCCTTGTTTTTCTGACCCATTGACTCAATCTTTTGGGTACAGAGCACCCCCTGGAGGATGCCACCTCATTATATAATACACAAGTATTATTTTTATGATGACATCTCAGATACGCCTTTAACAGGCATTTCATTTCTCTATTAGACAAGTGACCTCTGAGTAGCATGGTATGTGATAAGATTGGGAGATCCAGTTCTCTGCTGGTAAACTTACATATGTAATAATAGAGACTCTGTGGTGGGGAAAAGTCCTGATTTGTAGCATTTGCCAGTATCCCTGTCAAAAATATTCCCACTGTGGTCAATTTCAATTGATTAAAATGACATCAGCTAGTTTTCAATTTTCCTGAACTTTTGAATATTGGCTTTGTAATGAGTGAGCATGGGCCAGCTTCATATAGCGTTGAATGGATGTTAACAGCATGTGCCCACTTCTACATTCCTTTTTCTCTTCAGTATCTCTCTTAGCCAATTTGATATTGTGCAGAATCTTGCATTGATAAGTAAATATTGTAAATCTACGGACTGTGTTGCTGGCGTAAGCTCTGGGATCAGGAAAGGTGAACCTATCCCAGAATATATGTCAGTTTCAGGCAAGATGCATCATTGCCCTTTCTTAGTGCTATTCTAGTTGATTATTTCAGTGACCCAGTGTATCCGGTGAGACTCTTTGAGGAACGGTGTCCTGTAAGGGGCTCAGCAATGGTGACTGTCACTGGCAGCTTTGACATCTAGCAGTGCTTGTACCTGTAGCATCCTTGGTGACCTATGCACATGGGGAAAAAGTGAACAGTATTTTTATTGCCTCTTAACAAAACTGACAAAGTCATTGCTGAGCACAGTGCTGGCACACAGGACTCATGAATGGAGAACAAAGATGTTAAATTTTGAGGCACTGCATGAGTCCAACAGCCTGGATTCTACTGAGTCCACATGCCATCTTATGCAGACATCTTTGTCCCTGGTGTTTTTTTCATCTTTCTGCTGCCATGACTCTAATCACCCAAGTAAGTCATTCAAAATTGTCCATGACTTTTCATATATGTTCAGCTGGTGCCACTATTCATTCCACACAAAGTGAATGACAGAAATTCTGTCCATTGGCAAAGTTATTTCCTGCTGTTGTTGTTTTTTTTACTCCAAACAGCAGTACATTTTTGGCTTGCATTCACCCACTGAATCAACTTGTTCATGAACCAAGCTTGACTTTTATCCTTCACTATATCTTCCTCATAAAACCCCATAGAAATCTTCCAACCCTGTTCACTTTCAATGATATAACTTCGGGTATGAGCTACGGGGGAGACAGTGGGCAGTGATGTGGATGACCTGGTGGTCTAGACAGTCTTGTACTGCTCAATTGTAAATTCTTGCTAGCTACTGCCTTGAATATAATACCATCTTAAGATGGGTTATCACAGGACCATCCCAATTTATGATCTGGTAGAATTGACTATATCCAGTTAATGAGAGGCAGTCCCTGCCACATGGTCAATTATATTCTATTGTTAGATATCCAGTCTCTACTAGGATACTGTAGCAAAACTGAAGCTATTTATCCAATATAATTCTGTGCTGCAACTGGCATAGCTCTGTTTCAGAACTTGGAATCTATATTATGAAACTCTTATTAAGTTTATTAATCCCATTAATCCCACCACAGAACTCTAGATTATAAAATATCCTGGGTTATATGGCCCAAAATGGCGGACTACATAAACCATGCCATGGATCCTCTGTGGAACCTTGTCTTATTCTGGGCCCCAATAAATCTGACAGCTTTCTTCATTACTCAGGAAATGCATCTGAGAAGTAGTCTGAGAGGTGGAATGTGCTATATCCAAAGCCTGATAAGGCTTACCAGGCATTGTGCTTTTTGCTTAGGGGAGGAGATTTGTAACATAAGAATTTTCTTCCATATTGCAAGGAATAAACTGGCATGATAGTGACAAGTGGATTCTTATCACCTTGTGATGTATTAGGCATCTGAATATTTACAAGGGTACCTCCAGCCTTTAGGGAACGTGTGTGTTACAAAGGCTGTTGTAATGTATTTGCCACATCTTGCTTTTCTGGTCCAATTATAATGATGTCAAGAATAGAATGTACCAGTGTGAGGTTTTCTGGAATGACAAGATGGTTCAGATCCCTTTGGTCTATATTATGACAAAGGGCAGGAAAATTATCTTAGCTTTTGGGTCAAAGTGTTGGCATGTATTTTTGTTAATCACATGTGACACTTGCACTGTCTTCCTTGTTCATAGGGATAGGAAATAATGCATTTTCCAGTTTAAGGACCATATATTATTAGGTTGGTGCAAAAGTAATTCTGGTTTAAAAAGTTAAAAATAATTGCAAAAACCTCAATTATTTTTGCACCAACCTAATGTGTTCTGAGGCTATTAATTTGGACTAGCAAAGATGACATATCAGACCCTACAGTGTTGAAAGTTGCCACAATGCTTAGTGAAGTGGCAGCGTTATGGAGATGTCACTCTCATATCTTTAGATCAGCTGCACTTATCTCTGGAATTTCCCTGGTATGTGATATTATTTTCAATTTACTTCTTGGCCAAGGTTGGGGAAAGGCAGTTTCATTTGCTTCCCTTGGCCATCTCTAGTGCAGTACCTCTCTGTAGACCTCAAAATTACATGGGGAATCTGCCAATTATCAATCCTGTCCATTGCAATCATGCATTTGTATGCATGAGATCTGACAATTACGTTCAGGGACTCATCCTAGAAAAAAAATTCTACATACCTCATTGCTGAATATTACTACAGTCACCTTCAAAGTATTCCTGTTGGGAAGCGAGGCACCAATGCCAGAACCTAGTACACCCTTCAAAGCAATTTTGGATCTCTTTTTCTGGAATGGCCATCAGAACTGTCCTATTATTCTTGATGTCCTGAATATCATCAAAATGTCTTCCTTTCAATAGTTCCTTTATCTTCAGGTAAATATAGAAGTCATTGGGGGCCAGATCAGGTGAGTAGGGAGGGTGTTCCTATACAGTTATTTGTTTACTGGCTAAAAACTCCCTCACAGACAGTGTCTTGTGAGCTGGTGCATTGTCGTGATGCAAGAGCCATGAATTGTTGGCATAAAGTTCAGGTCATCTAACTTTTTCACACAGCCTTTTCAACACTTCCAAGTAGTAAATTTGGTTAACTGTTTGTCCAGTTGCTAGAAATTCATACTGAATAATCCGTCTGATATCAAAAAGATTAACAACATAGTTACAACAAGTTTGTGAACTTAATTGTCCAACCTCGTATGTATGTATGTCTCTGTGCTTTTGCGCGTGTGTGTTGAATACTGGATTCATTTATAACCTGTCACCCACATGCTCCAACTCTAAAAGCTGCTGTGATAATACTCCAGGATCCTCAGTACTACTGACTGTTTAAACTGTGTCTAACAGCCACTAAAACATGTGTGTTTTCAAGTGGATTAAATGGTTTAGGATCCTTTGGAAGAAAACTAGCAGAATCATTAGAGGATACACTTGCCTTTGTTTTCTAAGTTTCTTTCTCATGGAATCCGGCCTTTCAGTCAATCACGTAGGGCTGAACCTGAACACTCATTTAACTTCGGCACCTGGGCAAAGGTCATGACGATTTATTAGAATGGCTTCTGCAGGCTCCTGATCATTCACTCTTAATGTCTTTTGTTTGCATAGATTGAGCAATACCCTGTTGGTTGTCAATTTGTCTTGCTCTTCAGAATAACGTCTAATAACCATCCCCATTATTCTCGGCAGCAGTATCTACCTTCCTTTTTCCCACTTTGTTGTACCTTCCTATTACAATAATGTACCAACTTTTGTCTTATTACTTAACTATTAATGTGTGACCTCTATTATTCCAGAATTTTACCATCCCTTTTCTCTCAGGGGTTCCAGTTCTGTAACAGTTATCTCTAATAGGTAGTTGTAGCATGCAGAGGACAGCCAACACTGAGCTTTTATTAACAGATGAAGCTTGTTTTAATTGAGGAATAAAACCTCAGGTCAAAACTACTACATTTTGTGTTTGGAAAATCACTGAGTGGGCAATACCAAGAGATAATTGCACAATAATACGCTTCAGATTAAACTATTTAAGATACATATATTTAAGATAGGTACATATATAAATATAAATATGTGTGTGTGTGTGTGTGTGTGTGTGTGTGTGTGTGTGTGTGTATAATACAGGGGATCAAATATATGATAACAGAAGGAGAACCGGCTCTATGTGGTGAATACAAAATGCAATATATAGATGATGTATGATAGAAGTGCACACTTGAAACCTATATAATTTTATTAACCATTGTCATGCCAATAAATTTAATAAATAAAATAAACAAAATACAGGAATAGACCTTATAAGAGCTTGAGAGTAATTATAAGAACTTTGATTTTATATTACATGAAGTGTGAAGTAATTCTAGAATTTTTAAAAGATGACTGATATTGACTTTCTTAAAATATTCCATCTCCTATTTGAGATTGTGCTGTAGAAAATGAAGGGTAGAGACATCAAGGTCATTAAAACCCTATTGTAGAAATCAAGTGAGAAACGGTGGTGGATATAACTTTGATGGTAGCATTGGAGTGGTTGGTTAACACTCAACAGTGGATCTATTTGAAAGTAGAGCAGTGGGATTTGCTGATAGATCGAATTTATCCTGCAGGAGAAAGCGGATATTCAAAGAGAATAATAATGTTTGGGGCTGAGTAATGCAGAAAGAAATAGACATTGATAAAATGGGGAAGTATGTAGGGAAGGGTAGGTTGTAAGGGACGAACAGTAGTTTATTTTTGGATAATTTAAGTTGAAGTTGCCTTTTAGACATCTAGTTAGTGATAATGAGTATGCAGTTGTTTTTTTAGAAGTTTGCAGTTAGGATAAGTGTTCACAATTGAAAACATACATTTGGATATCATTCACATGTTATTTAAAACAGAAGGTTAGATGAGACAATAAAGTTGTGAGTGGATAAAAAAGACACAAGGAACAAATGCTGTTCCCTGGGCTACAATGGTTATTTCTGGAGATTGTAGGACATGGTAATCAAAGGGAATTCAAACTTGTTTTAAATATGTTTTCAAGAATAAAACATTCAACTATTATTCACAAACAAACAAACAAAAAAACACCATTTCTCTCTTTCCAGTGAACAGAGCAGTAGATATGAAATGATAATAGATACTTCAAAGTTGCTAGGTCACTCAGTTGCTATTAGAAAAGGTCTTCCAAAACAAAAATAAACACATTGATTTCCACTTGTATCTCACTCTGTTACGACGATGGTTAATGTGAGTACAATACCCTGAGTGAATCCAGGGTATTGTACTCATTAGGAAGGCCTAGCTCATCCTAAGCAGGTAAAATACTAGATATATCTAATGTATTTTTCTAAGAACTGTTTTGGGACTTAACAATATTAGCAAGAAAAAAAAATCATAGAAATCACTATGGGTTTTAAAACGTAAAGGCATGATAAAGTAAATAGATGTGATATATATATATATATATGTATATTTGTATATTGATGGTAACATACAAAGATTCTTATACACACACATGAAAAATAAGATTGTATATAGATTGTACTACGTACAAAATATGTCTGGTTACCAGCTCTTCTTAATTGTTTAAGACACTAAGTAATATTTATTGAATATAGGTTTTTTTTTGTTTGTTTTTTGATCAAAGATGTTCAAGATATATTTTCTGCCTTTGAAAAACTTACAATCTATCAAGGGAAAGCACATACATAAATAACAAAATCCTAAATATAGTGGATTATATCCTAAATATAGTGATGGCACTATTTAAGGGCTTATGTAAATATAAGTAAAATAGTTTATGCGTTGGAACCACTTATGTATCATGTACATGAGAAAGGAAAAAAATCTTGCTTCTGCTCATTGATGTGTGAATATGCCTCAGTGATTTCATCCTTATTACTCTTATTCTTGATATCAGAATATTATTTTAGAGGCATGAATAAAGGCATTGAGCAATCAGTTGAACACATGGGTAAAGCTTTAATCGAGGTCCTAAGATCAAACTCAGGGTCACAGGCCCTGCTGGAATGCTATAGAACAATGGTATGTGTACACACCACCAGTGACAGACTGACACAGTGGGGCTTATCTGCTGTTTTCTTTCCAGGAGAAATTTCAGAGGGGCTTCAACAAAGCAGTAACCAAAAGGTGTAACCTGGACCGACATCTTCCCTTTCCACTGGGTTCAAAGAAATCTCTGTAATCAGTTCCTCAAAATTGGAAGTGAACAAACTGTGAGACAATTGACAGATGTTTGTTTACCTGCTGGGTAGAAAAATTGAAAAATATCAACCTAAGGACACATTTGTTTTGATCTTGTATTATACTTGATGATTCCTCAGCAACTGGAAACTGGCTATATGGCAAGAAATCAGGAGGCAGCTGCACATTCAGAAGAACATCTGTGTGAATGTTTCAGGGATTCAAATAGGAACTTGCTAAAAGAAGACATCTTTTGATTTAATCCACTTTAAATTAAGGTTTAAGTATCAAAACTTTTTCTAAAAATATGTCTGGGAAGAAGAAAATAGATTTTTGGACTATTAAGTCATGTGATTTCAAGTATACTACGAAGCACCATGTTTATCAGAAACCTCTCAGTATATGTCATGAAAATGTCAGATATTTCTGTTTAAATATGGCATAACTCAGTTCAATTGTATTGTTACATATTCAAGAATACAAGGAGAAGCCTCTCTCAGGATGTTAAACAGGCAAAAATAACAAGACAGAACAGCTTTAACTTAGAAATGTAGACTGCAGATTGTAGAGCAAGACAAGTTACAAGTCTGAAATATGCTGCAGATTAATTGTCAATGTAGATGGAAAAAGGTTGCATGTCTCAACCAATGAAAATATAATCCAAAGTTGGCTGAGGTTTCACATGGCACAGAGGTAGAGTCCATGAAAGTTGAAGGGGTGCAATAGGAATGAGGCACTGAAGATAAATGGAGGTGTATATGCTTTTCTTGACCTAAGAGAAATGTCTTATTCAGCAGTGATAATTAATCACTTACACTTAAGTACATGTTACAGTATCAATTCCAGATGGGCGGTGAGCTTTGTTGGTTTTGCTCATTGCTCTGTCAGGAGCACCTAACATGGGGTGTGGCTTATATGGTGCTCACTACATATTCATATTTATAGGTTTGAATGAATTAATTCAGCGGGGAATATGAGAGTTTTATGGAAGCCAAAAGAAAAGGGAAAGGAAACAATTTGTAACAATATTAAAAATCTCATTATTTTAAAAGTGAATTAAAAATACATACCAAGTTGAGTTTGAGGAGACATTAGATAAAATATGTAAGGTTTGTTTGAGGTGCCCTAAAATCTTCCACGACTCTCTTCCCTGATGGAGGTACAGAGTTCACAATTTCCCTGGACCTGTATTTCCCTACCTTACTGCATCCCATTCCATCTACTTCCCTTTTTCTTTACAGTGTGTAAAAGTTCAAGACTTCATGTTCCTCTTAAAACTTACTGTAAATTTTATTTACTTAGGGATGAGTCAACTTTTTTTTAAATTAAAATTTATTGGGGTGACAATGGTTTGTAAAATTACATAGGTTTCAACTTTTTATCTAGTTAGATAAATCCATTATTACTATGTTGATATGAATGACACTGAAAAAGTAGAAAAAGTATAGTTAGGTCTCCCTGGCGTGTGTGGGTATATGTATGTATACATGCATGTGTGTATATATACAGATGGTGCCAAAAAATGTATATCCATTTTAAGAAAGGAGAAAATGTATTAAAATTGTGATACTCAATATATACCAATAACAAAAGATGAATACAAGTCACGTTTAACTTCTGCAATTACAAGAGATGCTCAAAGTGGTTACCATCAGCATCCACACACTTCTGATTACAGTGAAGGTGAACTACTGCTTGAGTAACATTGACCAAAGTGTCCATTTGCATACATTTTTTGTCACTCCCAGTGTATGTGTGTGTGTGTGTGTGTGTGTGTGTGTGTGTGTGTGTTAGGTACACAGATACAATGATACATAAAGAGATGGAAATACAGATATACAAGTAGATTTAAGTATTTAGAGGTCTTCAAACTTCCAAAACCAAAATGAGAGATAAGATATAGCCATTTCCAGCCTTCTAGGAGGATTTTTACGGGGTTTATTACGGGGGCCCTTTTGTTATTCTCGAATCATATTATTAAACTCAAGTCATATCTACAGTTTCTTATAAAAAAAGTGATGTTACATTAATAATTATCTAATTTTCAGTTTCTCTTGAGATCATCTTCACCCTGTATATAAACCTGGAAAAAAGAGAATAACCACAGCTTAAAATATTAAGTTCTAGATCATATGAAGATTGAAATGTTTTCCCTGTAAAGGTTGTTATGAATTCACGCTGGGATTTTTTTTGAGGAAATAATTCAGTTACTATATATTATAGCCATAGACCGTTCATCTGCATCAATCCAATCATTCATTTTTATGACTACAGAATGTCATATGGTTCTGTCTGTATTTTTAATTTGTTCTGCAATACCAAAAGAATGACCTCAATTATGTTTCAAAAGTGTCTTGACAATGAGTTATGGCTATGTTTCCTCTAGGTATTTTATCATTTCAGTTTAGAAAAATTCATTAATTGTCAGTCTTAAATATTTCAATTTTTTATTACTAATTGTACAGAAGTAATCCTAGTTCAATGTAATAGTTGAAAGGTTAAAGAAATCTGCATCCTTCTTATTCTCACCAATTTGACTAATGAAGAAACCAAGTGCCACAGTGTCAAATCAACTGACTTGACAAAGGCAACACAGTTGATGGGGGCTGTATCAGGATTATAACATGTGTTTTCTAAGTTTGGACCAGTGTCTGACCTAGCCTACTAGGGATTTTCAAACTTTTCTGAGACCACTGGAAAGAGAAATTATTGCAGTAAGGATTCTGGAATTTCTGAACACTCTGGCCCCAATTTAATTGGATGGGTGGGGTATTATATTATTTTTTAGATCTTGCTTTTATAGTAAATTTTGCTACAAATCCTTTCTCGTGTGAAAATCTTCAGAAACTTATATTCTGGGGGAAAAAGTGAATATTATTCAATATGCATTTCTCCTCTTAGGACAGGAATCACCACCACCCCACCCATAACCCTAAAAATAATGGCAAAAAGTCTTCCCTGTTAGCTATCAGGGATGCCATCTGACCATTTGACCCTAAAACTCTTGTCTTTGACCAGTAGAACATGTCAGTATATCATTTGGGGACTATTTCATGAGAAAGCAAATTGCAGAGGAGTCTCTGAAAGTAGATAAAGTCCAGATGAGTGTAAACCAAATCATTTCAGTTGAATGCCCAATGCAAAGAAGAGAGTAGCTGCTAATCTGATTCCAAGCATGGTTAAAAAATTAAACAAGAAGGAAGGTGTGGAACAAATGATACCAAGAGTTTGTGGATATAATTTAAGGGGTAGGATGTTGAGGAAAAGTTTTGTGTGTGCTCCAAAGTGTTTCTCACTGGGGCTGAAGATGGGTAGGAAACGCATGAAGAAGAATAAGGTATTTTCATTCTATATGGTTTAGCTTCTGGGTTCGTGTAGGATTCATTCCTCAATTCTCTAGAACAGATTCTTACTCTGAACTTTAACCCTCCATGAGTTCATCTAGTGTTTTGTCTGCAGTTAGTGGGGCAGTACAAACTCTGTGGAAAGCATAATCTACTCCCTATGACTTGATACTCACCCAAATGCACCTGCTTGTTATTTTTAAACCAGATGCAGCAGAAGGTCCAATCTCCCTTAGAAAATTATCATTCTAATTGATGCCCATCTGTTTAGAAAATTCTATAATAGGATCAATTTTCCCAATCTCTGGATAAAAGTTCAGGAATCATTAGGGTCATGGCAAATCAATTATCAATAATGATATATTGTATTTAATGCTTGATATTAATATATATGTATATCTTCAGATAATTTATCAAATATTTCCCTTAAAATAACTATTTTCTTCTGCGTATGTATTATTACAGGGGATTCCTCTTCCAGCCATGACATAAAAATTGGCACTGGATTTACTGTCTAGAAAAGTCAACTACAAAAATGTACAAAACTTATGAATCAACTATTTTTAGAGATTGAACTGCAGCTTTGCTGGACTGTATCCTTTGGTAAAAGAAACTTCATGAGATGAGGTCTAACATTACTCTTCAGTAAACCTGGTGTTTGCTGTAGGACTTTTGGAGCTATAAGTTGGGAGGTAAATCCCAAGTGGTATATCCACATTGCTGTTAGGAGTTTGCTAAAGCTGATAGAATTGGTAAGGCAAGACTTCTTGATTGAAGTCTGAACTACACCAACAGCGTCTAAGATTCTGAAGGACTTTTGGCACACAGGGAATTTTTTAATATCAAACTGAACATATCATTGTAAAAGAAGCAGAACTACATAGTTACCCACAGAAGCTTCAGCACACTCATCAGACAGAGTGGTTGATACATTTCGAATCAATGAATGCTGTTATCTGAGGCCTGACATTTAAATTCACAAACTCATACTAGAAAAATTGCTACATACCTCATTGCTGAATATCACTATGGTCACCTTCAAAGTACTCCCCTTGGGAAGATATACACCAATGCCAGTGTGTAGTCCACCCTACAAAGCAATTTTGGAGCTCTTTTACTGGAATGGCCATCAGAGCTGTCATCATATTACCCTTGATGTCCTGAATGTCATCAAAGTATCTTCCTTTCAGTATTTATTTTATCTTCAGGTAAAGAAAGAAGTCATTGGGGATCAGACCAGGTGAGTAGGGAGGGTGTTCCAATACAGTTATTTGTTTACTGGTTAAAAACTCCCTCACAGACAGTGCCGTGTGAGCTGGTGCATTGTCTTGATGCAAGAGCCATGAATTGGTGAAAAGTTCAGGTCATTTTTGTCTAACTTTCATGCCGCCTTTTCAGCATGTCCAAATAGTAAGCTTGGTTAACTGTTTGACCAGTTGGCACAAATTCATAATGAATAATTTCTCTCATATCAAAAAAAGTTAACAAAATCCTTGCAGCAAGTTCTCAAACTTAATTGTCAGACCTCGTATACTAGATATTCAAGGGCAGTCTGATCAGTACAAAAAATAGAAGACGAGTTCACAAATAAGGAAAAGGAGAGGAGGAATAAATCACATAAGTAAATGTTAAATAATTAAAGAAAATATTCACAAATCAATGACAATGCTTCTGAATTATTAAATCAATATATAGGGTATCAAAATTAGTGAAATAGCCCCTAGGATAAACCTGAATAAATTAATTCTAAGAGGAAAAACAAACACACAACAACAAAACAGAAAGATGGTAAGAAATTTGCCAAAACCAAAAACCTCCAAACTATGTTGATTTTAAAGTTCTATATAATGTTCCAGATTGAGGTAGGTGGGAGTCTAAGATGATCCCAAGGTCTATCCCATCATCTAGAGTCCATGACATAATCCTTCCCCTTGGGTGTGGGTGGGTCTGTGAATTTTACAGGATATGAATGCATTGTGGTTAAGGTGGAGGACTTTGCGAGTGGAATCAATGTCTCTAAACAGTTGACTTTCAGGTCATCAAAGACATATTATTTTGTATGAGCCAGACCTAATCAGCCAAGTAGTTAAAAGACAGGAGTCAGAGAGACTGGAAGCAGAACCTCTTCTGTTGATCTTGAATAAGCAAACTGCCATATTTTGGGGGAGCCATGTGGCAGGGAAGTGCCTATGGCCTCTAGAAGCTGTGTACCTCAGTTCCATACGTGCAAAGAACTTAGTTCTACCAACAATTAGTTAACTTGAAACAGGACACAGAGCCTTCAATGAAACTGCAGATTTGGCTGACACCTTGATTTCAGCATGGTAAGATGCTGAACGGAGGACCCAGCTAGTCTGTGTTCAAACTTCTGGTCCACAGAAGCAGTAATAAATGTGCATTGTTTTAAGCCCCACTAAAGTTGTCATAATTTGTTACAAAGCAATAGAAAACTAGCAACACAGATTAACAGTGAAAAGTGGTCAATCTTTTAATATAAGGCTCATAGAGTCCAAATAATAAATCTGTACCAGGATAGCACTAAAAGAAAGGAAAAGAAAAATTATGAGACAGTAGTTTATTAAGACCTAATGTACCTAAGGCAATCAAATAATGTAGTTTATTACATTAGCCAATTAAATACTTCATCCTTATAGATGCCAGCAGTATCTTTTCATCAAATTAACAACCATTTATGAAGGGAAAACTTCAATAGCTGAGGAATAGAAAATTAATAACCAGGAAAGTCTAGGTTATATTGTAATAATAATAATAATAACCCCAGGTTTCAGTGCCTAAATATAATAAAGGTAGATTTCTAGCTCATGTGAATTCTGGTGTGAATCTGACAGCTCTCTGGAGCAAATGTTCCTTCACATGGTGACTTAAATACCGTGGCTGCTTATTTCTTATATCAGGGCAGACTGACCATGGACATACAGGATATAATCTAATAATTATGTAAGCAAAGTTCCTATGAGGAAACAGGAAACATGCTAGAAGCTTCATTAATGGCATGTTTCCAAGTTTAACCTTGTCTAACATGTGGTACAGAGAATGTATAATATTAAATTGCTTTCAGTAAACTGAGACATCTATAAGAATTATACACATTAAAGTTCAATTTAACAAATATTTCAAGTATCTGCAAAAACACATTAAATAACCCAAGTCACACTAGGAAAAAAAATATTAATATTTATACCATAGATAACAGAAAAGTATTCCTTGATATGGAAGAATTCCAACAAATAATTTATAACAAAGACTCACAATCTAATAGAAAAACAAAAACATAAGTAGAAGTTCTAGATAAGAATTATAAATGCTATGGTATGAATGTTTGTGTACTCCCAAAATTCATATCTTGCAAATTTAATGCCCAAAGTGATGGTCTTAGGAGGTGGGGCTCTCAGGAGGTGAATAGATTATGAGGGTGAGGCCATCATGAATGATATTAGTGCCCTTATAGATGAAGCTGCAAAGAGCTAGCTTGTCTCTTCCATCATGTGAGGGCACTAACCTCAGCATCTGCAATCTAGAAGAGGGCTTTCACCAAACATCTAATTTGTGGACACCCTGATCTTGGACTTCCCAACCTCCAGAACTGTGACAAATATATATTTTTAAAAATAAACTATCCAATCTATGATATTTTGCTACAGCAGTGCAAATGGATTATATAGAAATGTAAATTAAAGAGATGCTTAATCTGATCAGTGAAAACAAGAGATGTTTTCACTGATCAGTTTAGCAAAATAATACTAATGTAGAAATACATACTTTCACTACATATATATATATATATATATATATATATATATATATATATATATATATATAAATTACAGATATTTTTAAATACTTACAAGTGGGACCCATATACCTAATACAAATGACTGTCAGTAGGGAATCATTTAAAAAGTTGAATTTGGTAATCAATGGAATGATGTACAGCTGTACATAGACAGATGAAAAACATCTCCCAAGACATAATGTTAACTGACATAAAGTGGGTCACTGAAGAGTAAGTAAAATGTAATTAAGTGTAAAATATACAAATTGATTACCTACAAATGGTTGTGAATTTGCAGAATTATATAGAAAAGTTAGTTAAATGAAACCCATCAAATTATTCATAGCTGTTAACTCTGAGGGATATGGGGTTTTATTCAAAACAGTTCTCTGTGTGCTTGTATTTCTTTCAGCAATCATTCCATGATATGTTACTTAAGTAATTTACAAAATACAAGTAATCTACAATTATTTACAACTTGAAAATATGCTTTGCAACCATTTTGAAGATCAAATACTGTCATGTTAGTTATTACTTTGCCAAAAACAAAACAATAAACTCATACTATGCCATATGATGTGAAATAAATCAATATCGGTCCTTAGCCTGACAATTGTCATATTTGGTATTTATAACTTCTTTTAAGGCTCATGCTTAAAACTAGATACATAAAACACATCTAAATAAATATGAAATTTACACATATTGTAATTTCTATCTGATTTGGAGTAATGCTCCAATATTATCTATGCGTTTATCTTACTGTACTCTAAATCCTGTATTGATCAGAAATGCTTGGGACAGGCCAGCTTCTGTATATTGTGGTTCAGTTGGCATATTGTTAACGTAGGCAAATAAATATTAATTCACATGGAATTAAAATACTAAAACATGAAGAAGTATCAACTCAGAAGACATAGTACCCAATCTCAAGTTGTTAAATAAACATAACATGAGAATATATTGATCACAGTCATATGTGAGCAATTAAGAGAAGTCAAAGTAAATATTTTGGACTGAGAATCAACACAATGCAGTGTAAGAATCCTGGCTAGAAGCCTGGGAATATTGGAAAGAGTCTCAGATACAGGAAAATTAGTTCAATGGGACTAAACAGCTCATAGACACATAGTTTAGTGCAGGGGTGTCCAAATTTTTTCAACGTTTTTTACCAAGGGCCATATGCGGTAAAATACACCAACAGCTGGGCCACTCACTCGAGGTGAAGTACGCATTGCCTCACCTGGTTTATTTAAGTAAACTAAATATATTTTTGGAATTTGCTGCGGGCCAATTAACAATGGACTGCAGACCGCAGTTGGCCCGCGGGACACAGTTTTGACACCCCTGGTTTAGTGTTTACCAGAAGGTAAGGGGGGCGAGGATGGTAGATGAGGTTAAACAGTGTCAAATATATGGTGATGGAAGGAGAACTGACTCTGGGTGGTGAACACACAACGTGATATATAGGTGATGTATTACAGAATTGTGTACCTGAAACCTATGTAACTTTACTAACAATTGTCACCCCAATACATAGTAATTAAAAATAAATGTGGGCAAACACTCCAGAAGGCTCAAAGAGCAAGGCATAGACAGGGTCTAGTTCATTCATACTATAGACATCGGACCTCCTGCATTGTCCATGTGGATATGAACAGCAGTTGGAAGACAGGTCATGGTCACTGACTCTAGAGCATACGTTATTTGACCTAGAATTGTGCTCCTTGCTTGTGAGGTTTCTCATGGGCTAGTGGTTGTTTGTTAGTAGATAGATTGCAGCAAATGTTTGTAATTCCTGGCCTCTTGAAGTAGATGCAGAGGCAGAACGTGAGACTTGCTGGGACTTTTGATCTTTGATCATCGTGGTTCTTGTACAATATTGCCTACCAAAGCCTGAATTTGTAGACTCATTTCTGAATATGATTAAAAGTAAAAAATATGTGTATCCCTGTTTTTCCACAATGAAACACACACACACACACACACAGACACACACACACACACACACACACACACACACACACACACACAGACTCCATTCTCTTTCTACAGTTTATGGGGAGCAAATTGGGGAGGAGTGAGTTCAGGAAGGAAAGTGGTCATTAGTTAATTGCATTTCTTAAAAAAAAAAAAAATTCATAGTAAATCCCAGTTGAAATTATTATCCATATTTAGTACTCAATTTCAAACAATTTTAAAATAGCCTCAGGAATGCTTTCTCATGTTAACATTAAAATTATGAAGGTATATCTAAATTTTACCTGAAAACATAAAAAAAGTTTTTATAATTCTCCAATGTTATATATACTTAATGAACTCAATAAATGTATTGAGTAAATCATTGTTTCATCAAGATATAAGTATTTATTAGGCTGGTGCAAAAGTAATTGTGGTTTTTGCAATTTTTTACCTTTTAAATCACAATTACTTTTGCACCAACCTCATATATTCTTTTTCTCTCTCTGTTTTGTAAACCTGTAGGTCAGAATTGTATGAGCACATATCTGACTATTCAAATTGTACATGTGGGATATTTAATAGTGTTCCAGTGCAGCAATAAAATACGTATTATAATTTTAGCTTCCTCAATAAGAAACAGATAGCTATCTTCTCATCTATATATATCGCTTAAATACGAGATACCTTATTTGAGTAGTAAATTCAGATTAAATGCTGAATGTAAACGCTTCTTGTTAAACATAGGAATTGTTTTTCCTAAAACTTCAAGAAATTCAGCAATATTGACAGTGAAAGATATAAGCAAGACGGAATATAAAAGAGTTATCAATGAAAACATTTCAGGTTTCAAGCAATGGTTTCAGAACAAGTTCAACTTGCTTCTCAAACTCTGTATTGGTTTTTCTCTCTACCTCAAAGTATTTGAACATCTGAGAGGAAATGGAAGCACTGAACTGGTTTGTCCTGATTTTTGTGTACAATTTTTTGTCTGCTGCCAAGTTTCATGCACAGAAATATATATATATATATGCATGTATATATTTCTCTGGTAATCAAAATTAGAAACATCAACTAAGTAAGTAATAAATGCTTTATTTTCTTTAAGTGCTATTTATTTCTCTATTAAAATAGCACTCCTTCATTTAAAAAAGACTTCTCTAATGTTTATAAACAATTAAAATTTTAACAAAAAGATAGATTCACTTGTGGCTCAAATTATAAATAAGTAAAAGATGCAGCCATCTATAGAGGAGACAAAGGAAAAAGTCTATAGGGGAGAAAAAGGAAAGAGCAGGTAATACTGTAAATTGTAAAGTTCACATTGGAAGTCAGCCCTTCAATACCTTTAATGGAACAGGTAGTGGACTAGATAATATAGCATGCCATCCAATGGTTCATTTTATTTGCCTGGTGACATATTATCCTATATTGTTCCTGCATATTTGTAGCTTTAATTATAATGTAATATTTTGCTATTAAATTAAGTGCATTTCTTGAACACACCTAAGGCATTGAGGAAAATAAGCCATATGTGAAAGAGTAGAAGGTGGAAGGTAGAAGCTATTCAGCCATTAAGATTTTATTTTAAATCAGAATATAGATAACCAGCACATAAATAAACATGAGTCAATGGTATTATTTAATTAGTACATTTCTCCCCAATAAGTATTTTGAATGACTATACATAAACTAAGAAGAAAAGTTTTGTGAGTTTTATAAATGCCCCTTATGGTTTTTGATGAAGGGATATTAAGATGAAAGAACATCATCTGTGGTAGAATATATTTCACATATATACACAGATGCACATATGTAAACAGAATAGTAAATTAAAGTAGTAAACAAAATATAGCCTGTGTCTCCGAAAAGCATAAGTGTATATACATAGAAGGAGGGATGGCAAGAGAATGAACTGGGGAAATAAACAGGAGCTATAAATCATTCAAAGTCTTAGATGTCATTTAAGATATTTCGACTTTACGATAAGAGGGATATATGAGTAAAATAAGATTCAGGCAGGAATCATCAGTGAATGTTCAATATAGGAAATCAAAGTTTAATCAGTCACAGAATATTAATGTTGTCTCAAATATCGCCCCTAAAATTCTTCATTAACTACTATATATAGTAGTTTATATATATATATATATATATATATATATATATATATATATATATATATATTATTAAATACAGAGTAGAGTAACTGGACAACATTTTTCATGATCCAAATTAACATGACAGCTAAGACTGATGAATCATGTGCTTCTGGATATATTACTCTGAAAAGAACACAGTATCACTTCAATAATTTCAGCCAAAAGTCAGTAACTTGAAGTTTATCATGAGGCGATATCAGAAAATCCAAAATTAAATATAAACATTACCTGATTTCTTTGAGGTAGTGTTTTGCACAATATTTTAAGAGGCTGCAATGCTTATCAATATCCCCAGTGAAGATGCTTATATTAGTTTAAATCCATTATTGCTCCTATGTAAATACGCTTATTTTGGTTAAAGAACATGAGCTTTTATTTATTTAGGTAAATTCTAGGTCTTATATTTTATTAACATAATTAAGTGGGAAGAAGAGACATTATCTCTTTAAAAAATTTGGTATATAATTCATTGTCCTTCACCTTCAAGAAGAAACTGAAAATGTTGTATTATTTTCTCAAGCCAGGAAACTATGATGGATAAATAAATTAATCTTAGAGAACAATTCTGTATAGGGTGTTTTATACACAGAGAGTTGAATCTTTCTAATTCTGCATTGGGAGGAGGTCCAAAAATAAAATATTTCTTAACTGAAAACTGTTCACATTCTTCTGGAAAAACCTTCACAGTAGACCATTATATGTAATGATTCCTCAGCTAAAGGCAATTTTCTTCACAAGGCATAAAGTCCAAAGTAAATTATGTCCATGATAATCTAAAATTTATTCTCATAAACTAAGTCCTCTCTCTAGGATGCAATCTAGGTAAGAAGAGGACATGAGGTCACAAGGGAGGCAGAAGAAAGGAGAGGAAAATAAATATACACATAGGAAGCGATCATCTTCCTTGATAATATGGGGATTATTCTACAACAGAATTAAAAACAGTGAAGTGGGATAATTATGTTCGGGAGCACTATATGATGATCATTGCAAAAGCTTCTCAGCAATTGCTAATCAGATCTGGTTTTAGGTTTTTTATATATTTGTGTGTAGGTTAACTAGCTATTAAAGTAATTGTGATCTTTCATTTGAACATAGGAAGGTATTAAAGAAAAACAACAGTGGGGAATAAGGACAACTGAGGAACAATTAAGGGGAAAAGTAACAGAGCAAAGAGAGAAATACATACATGTAATAGAGTTTTAATAATTGCAAATTTATTTGTTTTAAATAAGGAATGCAAAAAAATAAACCTGAACAATGAAAGTCTTCTAGAAGACTAGAAAAAATTACTCTCTAAAAACTCTACTAAAATAGCCAAGAAAAACATTTTTTAAGAAAACTTTTGGCTAGATATAATAATATATATCTTCCCAGAAACAGAAACAAAGTCATAGCAATGACATAAAATAAAATAATCATAAAAATTTTAAATGAAATTAAATGATAATTACTATTGACTAAAAAAAAACAAAGTTGAGAATATTACTTAAATTTGTCAGGAAACTACTAGAATAAACAAATCTATTATTAGACACAAATCTATGACCTTATATCCTTAAGCATTAAAGGGAACAGATTTTGATATCTGGACTACTAGATATCTTGAACAGCACTAAAATGAAAACACATTTAAAATGCCAGATAAAATGATACAGACATAATATTCAATGCACAGCTTACTTTGCAACAAAAAAAGATTAATTTGAGATATGCACTAGGAGAAACACTCGCATACATACATAGGGTAACATCACTAACAATAATTTCAGAATTTTGCATGACATTGAAAGTGGAAAACAACCTAAATATGCATTAACACAGGTGAATAGTTAAACAGATTAGGACTGAGGCCACATAAAAAAAAAACAAAAAAACGTAAATTGCAAAATGATATATGTATGCCATATAAATTCATTTACAGTGCAAACTGTGCAACATTGAATTGTATACCATTTTACTAAAAGTAGAAAATTTAAAAAAAACTGTATGCTTGGGGATGATATATAACCTCATGTACTTATTTGATTGTGATTTTCTTTGAGGATAGCGAGATAAAGAGAATGTAATCGAACAGGGGTGAATGAAAGCCTTCAATATCACCTGCAACACTTTATTTCTCATTGTTTTTTATCTTAAATATGTTATATTAACAAAAAAGAATAATAAAGGCAACAAGTACAATTAGCTTTCAAGTAAAATCTTCAAATGTATAAAAAAAGAAAATATACAAGGAATTGAAATAGGAAAAAGACAAGCATCTAGGAGAAATCTTTAAAAACAGAAAAAAGTCAACATAATTAATGACTTGACCTCTTTGAAAATCTAAACGTTTTCAAAATATTTTAATTTACATATTTATAATTTTAACATTTAAAAGCAACATTTGGATGGATTTTTATTTTTTTTTAAGCCAAGATAGACACTAAGGCGCTACTAATTTTACATATTCACAGAAATGGATCTGGAAGACACTTAAAAGGTCAACTTTTTTGTTGTTGTTATCTTCTTTCAATGTGTATAAGTATTGACGTTCAGTTACAGATTTCCTTCCTTAACTTTTGACAGGTATTAGAACTGAGTTTAATTTTTGGTTTGTTTATTTATCTTTCCCACTCAATCATGTCATAAATGCTCTTGTGCTTTACTTCCACCAATGCACAGCTATCATGAGCTACAACATGAATGTTCTGTTTATATGTGGTTATGAGAAGATAAAATAAATCTGTTGTGTTTAAAGGGATCTTCTTATATTACATAAACCCAGGAGCATAACATACCTCTTTCTCAGCATAATAATACCCTCACTTGATCAGTAAAAACTATTCCCATACTCTGGAAATATGATTTCTTTAAAGAAAGATGTATAATAAAATGGGAAATTTTACAATTTATTCTTGTTACTATCAATCTTAAAGAAAATCTTAACGGATGACGACTTTGCTACATGAAAAGGAAATAGGTTATCGATGTGTCATATGTAATGCAAGATTAGACTGTACTTTACGTAGCACTTAAAATATCTGAATTTTTAATGTCTTGTGTCATTACTATCGATATCATAGTCTCACCCATTACTATTGATGTCATCAGCTCATCTTTTTTTTATCATCTTCCCTAAAAGTAACTTCACATGCATGATATAAGGAAACGTTTGTGGTTTTATAAGACATAGACTGGAAAGAGAGAGACTTGTTAGAAAGTAACTGATATAAACTATTTTATTTTTCAGGGTCCTGAAGTTGATCTCAATTACAGGTAGTTCTAGTAATATGATTAAGTCTAATAACAAATTAGTTGAATCTTGACTTCTTCTAAAGAATGTTTAAAACAAATAATGTAATATAGAACATCTTATCAGAACAATTAATGGGCATGAAACCTGGAACTCAGCCTAGTGTCTCTTAAGCTGAATCCTATGAGCATTGTTTACTTTATAAATCATGAATACTTGCAGCAGGATGGGTCCCACTAACAGGAGGGAAAAAAGCTGTTAATTGTTCAGAATAATTATATTAAAAAGTTAAGAGTCAGGAGATCCATCTTTTTATTTTCATTTTTTATGGGATCAATTTATTCTTTAAGAACTCTTTTTAGAATGTCGGTAGTTAAAGTGAACTCAATTAGAATGAAAAATAAACAGTGTTCTCATAAATCACATGTTCTAATGACTAATGATAGCTACTTGTCAGAAAAATAATATAAAGACTCAATCAAGCATATATTTCCCTGAGATACTCTTTGATCTTAGCTACAAATCAGAGTAATCAAAACATTTCAAGGTTCACAATTAAAACAACAACAACAGAACTTTACGTTAAGGACAGACTATTCCTGACAATTTAAGATTTGATCCAACAACTTTATTGCAGTGAAATATGTTCTACACTTTGCTCTGTTAATAAGGTGCTTTTCAAGTTTTGTGGGAGCACAACAGATTAAATGATTCACTTGCAAGGCATTCATCTCTAGAGAGTCAATGATCTCAATCTGGTTGCTAGCTTGTGATGAGAGCTCTTAAAACATGGATATTGAGATCAACTCATTGCATTTAGTCCACAAAATGATCGCAAGTCATATTTTAAGGGCGTAGACTTTTGAAGTGTTTCAGTAATGTAACAAAAAATCTCTAAACTAAACCACACACTTGCTGTAGAAGTAAAACTCCATGTAAAATAGATGAACATATGCATGTGTAAGTACATTAATGTTCTTTTTATATTTTTCACACTTTAATTGCCTCTGTAAACATAACTTTTAGATATTAAAATGCAATGCAGAGGTACTATAAGTGGTTGAAGGAGTGAAAATGTTAGAAAATAGCTTTAAAAACTCTCTGCAAATGATAATGGGCTAAGAAGTGTACAGATCAAGTTCAAGGGAAGTGATTTATAGTTTTGAGAAGGTATGACATAAATCATGCTATGCTATGAAAGCTATTCTATAAAAGATTAATCTTGTTAAAACAAACAAACAAAAAATGGTACTTGCGACTTTTCTGCTTAATACAAAACAAAATGATCTAGAATAAGATAGACAGTTCTTACTAGAGTATACAGGGCCCATATAAGCCCAGTTGGTCAATTTCTCCACCCTCATTGCCTGTGCTTCAGTAACACAGATCTTTCATGTCCATAAAAGTGTCATTTTGTATTTTACTTTCACAGTTATGAACATGCTGTCCAACTTGCCAAAAAACACTTTCCCATCTCTTTCTCTTGGTATTTTCTCTTTGATGCTTTCAAGGATCTTTGGTCACTAATTATATATAATTTTCCTGGAGAAGCTTCCACTGCTCCCAGATATTATTATTTCAGTTTCTTTAGTGTTTCTGTGTAGATCTTATCTAAATCATTTTTATCATTTCTTTATTTGGAATTCTTATTTCCAGACGAGAATGTAAACTTCATGAAGGAAAACAATTTACATTTTTGTTTGATATTATCACCTCACACCTGTCAGAATGACTATCATCAATAAGTCAGCAAACAAGTGTTGGTGAAGATGTGGAAAAAAGGGAACCCTCGTACACTGTTGGTGGGATTGCAGATTGGTGCAGCCACTTTGGAAAACAGTATGGAGGTTCCTCAAAAAGTTAGAAATAGAGCTACCATATGACCCAGCAATTCTACATCTGGGTATTTATCTAAAGAAATCCAAAACACTAATTCACAATGATATATGCATCCCTCTGTTCACTGCCACACTATTTACAGTAGCCAAGATATGGAAGCAACCTAAGTGCCCATCAATAGATGACTGGATAAAGAAGATGTGGTACATTTATACAATGGACTATTACTCATAAGAAAAAAAAATGACATCTTATCGTTTCAAACATCATGGATGCATCTAGAGGGTATTATGCTAAGTAAAATAAATCAGACAAAGAGAGACAAATACCATATGTTCTCACTTCTATGGGGGATCTAAAGAACAAAACACACACAGGTACAGAGAACAAACTGGTGGTTACCAGATGGGAAGGAGGTTGAGGGACTGGGTGAAAAAGGTGAAGAGATTAAGAGGTACAAATTGGTAGTTACAAAATAGTCATGGGATATAAAGTAAAGCACAGGGAATGTAGTCAGTACTATTATAATAAGTATGTATGGTACCAGGTGAGTGCTACACTTATTGGGGGATCACATTATAAATTATATAAATGTCTAACCAGTACACTAATATATACCTGAAACTAATATAAAATAATATTGAATGTCAACTATAACTGAAATTTTTTAAAAAAATTATTGTGTTTTTGAAAAATAGTTAGCATTTCACATATTAATTTAGACTTGAAAATCACAGTGTATATTTGCCAAAGTAACACCCCTGAAGGAGAGGTAGATCATGGGTTCACCGTGTGAGCACAGGGAAGTCCATGGGGAGTTTAAGTGGAAGTACTTTCTTTAAAACTTTACAGTGCTATTATTTTGTTCTTCAACTCGGCCCAGAGGGCCTGTCTCTTGTACCAAAATCCACATCCATCATTTGGGGCAGGAGCTTTCAGTTCATGTGAGTGGAAAACATCTCTAGGAATGAAAGCACAATGGTCAGTGATCCAGATTTCCCATTAAAAAAAAACATTTGTCTGCAAGAACAATATGGCAGGTGAAGAGTTTATTTTTGTAGCTCAAAATTTATTATAAAGAGGGCTAGAGGAAAAAAAAACACAAAAAACATAAATAAATAAATAAATAAATAAATAAATAAATAAATAAAATCCACCCTTGAGTTCCTAAACCCTAACATATTATTTAATATACAGTAAGAAATCAGTAGATATCAGTTGATTTAATGAATAAATTAACAAACGTTAAGTTAAACTGTATTAAATATAAATAATGCTGTGATGACAGTCTTCTAAGATAGTCCTACTGATTTCTGCCTCTTGTTATTCATGGCCTTGTATAAATACCTACCCCCCTGAATGTGGACTGGAGCTAACGATTTGCTTCTAACCAATTTCTGGAATGTGGAAAAGATGATGGGGTGTTACTTCCATGTTTAGGGAGAAAAAAATGTTAACAGACTGTCTTGATGATTTTTCTGAAGCAACTTGCCATGTTGAAACGAGATGCTCAGCTGAAAGGAACTGAGCCTCTGTTAAGCATCCCAGAGGGATGTACAACACTTCTTGAGTAAATAAATCTTACCAACAGGAGCAAGAGTGAGCTTAGGAGTTGCATACTCCCTGGGTGAGCCATCAGATGAAATCCCAGCCCCAGTGTGCACTCAAGGTGTACACTTGCAGCCTGTGAGAGAACTGAAGCAGAAGACCCCGTTAACCTATACCTAGATTTATGACCCTCAGAAACTATGAGATAATAAAAGTGTGTTGTTTTAGCTTCTAAGTCTTGAGGCACTATTATGCTGCTATAGCTAACAGACACATTTTGACGGTTGGAAAATCTGCAAGGGAGCAATTTTCACTATTAGATAGAGAAAAAACATGACAGTGATAATGAATATAGAAAAGGAAAAAAATGGCAGAGAATGATGGCTTTGTGTGAAAAGATGTGGTAACTTCTGCTTCTGATTAGCCATTTCTTTGTATTGTTTGACTCTCTTTCTTGCCCTTGGATACCATTAATGCTTTCTGTTATTCTGTATATAAATCAGTGCTTTCTTGAGCTAATTTTAGTAGGTTATTATTTATTGAAAACAAACTAACATTGACTAAGATGATGTGCATACTTAAATAATTGAAATATAGGTGGTGTTTAAGTCATTAATTACAGGAAAGAAGAGAGAACCTGTGGGTATTTGAGATGGGTGATTCCTAAGGGTTAACATGTAACTTTGGAGAAAGTTTTGTAGCAGAAGTTGGATTTAAGAAAAAAAGATTATATTGGACAAATGTAATTCATAGTGATGAAGAAATGACACTTGTTGAGAAGACAACAAAGCAGTTCTAATTATTTAACTTACAGGTAAATAAAGTCAATGCAGTGCTAATTTAGTTGATTAAGCATCACCTTCCATTTTAATGCTCTTTGTAGCTCAAATAAGCCATTGTTAGTTGGAAACATTTACATACATAGCAAGAAACCTCAAATTGACTTAGCTTAAAAGATAAAGGAATACGAATATAGAAGTTTTACTTAGTAATAAACAATTTTATTGAGAGAGTTTAGGGAAAGAAGTGGGACCCAGGGATCATTGTAACCTAAGGCTTAATAATCAGGACTGTATCTCAGGCACTTGTTTCTAATTCTCTTCTTATACTAATGCGATTCTCTCTAACTGCGGACTATCCACGGGGCAGAAAATATGGCTACCAACAAGATGATCATTCTATATGCCACAGCTTCTGGCACCACTATTGAGAATGTCAGACATGTTCAAACTCAAATCAAGGGTCCCATCAAGGGCACTCATTGACTCAAATTGAATAGGCGTACATACTTGGAGCAATCATTAGTCACATTATATGAACACGACACTAGTTGTAGCCAGGGAGATGGAGAATATGAGAGGTCATATTAAAAAAGTAATTCTGTATTAGAAATTATACTAAATGTAAAGATGACAAAAGAGAAAAAATGAATTGGATGTCATCAAAATTTAAACTTTTGTATATTAAGGACACTATCAAGAAAGTCTAAAGACAGTCTATGAAATGAGAGAAAATATTTGTAAATCACATATATGGTAAGGATCTAGTATCTAAAATATATAAACAATTCTTACAACTCAACAGCCAAAAGGCAAACAATCTAATTAAAAAATGACTTGAATAGACAATTTTCCAAAGACAATATATAAACAGTTGAGCATCATAAGTCATTAGAAACATGTAAATCAAAATCACAGTGAAATACTACTTCACAATGGGGTGGCACTCATCATCATCATCATCATCATCATCACTATTTTCATCAGAAAATAACTCGTGTTGGCATGGATGTGAAAAACTGGAACCCTGTACTTTGTTGGTTAGGATATAAAATTGTGCAGCTGCGGTGGAAAACAGTTTGGTAGTTCCCCAATAAATTAAACATAGAATTGGTATATGACTTACTAATTCCACTCCTGGGGATATATCCAAAATAATTGAAAATAGGTATTCAAATACCTTTATACAAATTTTCATAGCAACGTAACCACAGTAGCCAAAGATGATATCAAGTCAAGTGTCTATCAACTAAAGAACTGATAAATAATAGTCATATAACTGTACAATGAAATATTATTCAGCTGTAAAAATAAATATTGCTATGGTACAATGTTGATAAGCTCTGGAAACATGCTAAATTAAAGAAGTCACAACATGCCACATTATTTATTCCATTTATATGAAACTTCCATTTATATGAAACTTTCAGAAAAAATAAACCCACAGAGACAGAAAGCAGACTAGTGGTTTCCAAGGCCTAGGGAAGAGGAAATGACTAATGACTGCTTAGTAGGTATAGGCTATCCAAAAGTAGAGTGTCCCTATGAAACCTTTCATAAGCTGAAATCGGATAAAGCAATGAAGCAATTACCATTAATTTGACTGGAAACATTTTGAGCATTCCCAGACCCAAAATTCAGGGCACGCACCATGACTCTTTCATTCAACATTATCGAAACACTTAATTACATCCAATTTTACACTAAGTGTAACACCCTGGTGAGCTCTCTTAGGTTTTTTGGATACCTTGGGACACCTCTTGATAACAGATGCACAAAATACATTGAAATAAAGCACAGATGCTCACAGATACAGTTGGAAGCTATGGTGTCAGATGCTGAGATGCTGGGTAGAGTTCCTGGGGAAGGGGCTTGGCAGGGCCACTTGGGCTTTGCCAGGTACACACTGCCTCTATTAACAGCTGCTGCAAAACAAAAGCTGAAGGCTATTTTTGTTTTTCACCTTTTTCAGTAAAGGCAAACATCCTGATTGGACTTCTTTTTTTACCTAAAATAGATTACTCATGTAAGGATTTCATAAAAGTGAAGAGGCATAATGAAAACTTTCAGAAAGCAGGAAATAACCTATACAGGGTTTCCTTTTGGGATGTTGTAAATGTCTAGGAACTAGACAGAGGTGATGGTCATACAACATTGTGAATGTACTAAATGCCAGGAAATAGTACACTTTAAAATGGTTAATGGATAATTTTATGTTATAGGAATTTAGCCTCAGTAAAAATTTTAAAATGTTGTGAAAACCATCATACATATATGTAATAATAACACACATATTCTGTTTATTCTCTTTAAAATATTTGGATATAATCTAAGTTCTCAAGTAATACACACACATATTTATCATTATGTTTGAAATCAAGTAATACACATATATTTGTGTATATGTGCACTTTATGTATTATAGAGAATATGCATTTTATCTCAATTAAAAAAAATAACATAAAAAGAGCAGTTCTGTTCCACCCAATTATGGTCACATGGTCACAAACAGTGCCCCTGCTTCTAGTTATCTAATTTATATTTGGTTGTTATTAATCACCGGTTAATGGCAAAGGTAAAACAGTCTATGACTTAAATCCATGTGGCCAGTTAGATACAAAATTTAACTGGATCCTAAAGTTGATCACCATCACTGTAGTGGCAGCTCACAGCTCACTGTTAAGAGAAAAATAAATTTTAAAACACCAATATCTATCCTGCTATGTGATGTGCTGTGTTCTATTGTATAATATATATTACCGTAATGTAGCATGCCTACATAGAAATGTAATTTTAAAATGTGATCATTATTTATATTTTAAAGGAATTTTGCATTTTCAAGCATTCCTTCATGCTGAAAAAAAATTAATTATTTAAAATATTCACTCATACTTCACATTTTTGAAGAAAGGATTCTGGACTTGAATACAATTTGAAAACCGCTGATATGATAATTCAGCAAACCAGACTATATTTGACATGTAAATTTTTTTCTGAGTTTTTTAAAGTAATAATTTGGCTACCTCTCAGGAAGGATATTTTCCCCAAAATGGGCCAGTGCGCCACAAATACTGAAGGCAGGTTTATCACAGCTTGTCCCTGAAACTATTTTGTGTTATACCATTATTACTGAAGCAAGATAACCTTATATAATTATATATATCAAAGTTATTTTCTACATGTGTTTGTGTGTTTTTGTATTCGATGCTTGTATTATTCAATAGTCTTGTTTAGTAGTCAGTAAAAGTAGCTTAATGACAGTGTAAAATTAATATGGCTCCATATTATATTTATACACACATGCACAACCATATGTATCCTCACAGAGTTTTGAATTGCCGAGGACTAAAAAACTACATTTTTAACAATATCCTCATTGAGGAATCCAGTTCCAGGCCAAAACTTTTTGTGTGATTTTTCAGGTGTGACCATAGGTGATTTCAAAGGCTTTACCTGGCAGGACTCACGGGGCAAAGCTGTCTTTCTCACACCAGACTTGATACACCACTAATGCATTGCCGTCTCTGCAGGGAATTTCCGTCAGTCACTCAGGCCTACTGTCAGCCATGCTGTTCCCGTATCTCCATTTCTAGCATCTCCATTCATTTCCATTTGGAGGCCTCTTTATTGGGGGACTTCTACCAAGACTTTCCCCAGGTGCCTCTGCCAAAATCCCCTTATGGATTGGAGGGAAGGTGGGGGAAACTCGAAAAAATTTTTCTTCTTTCACTCAGTACTATTCCACTCCCAACCTTTCCCTTTCTCCCTCCCCATCTGATCCCTGGGTCCATAAAACAAAAGCGGAAAGGAGCCTTTTGTTTGGGGCTAACTTGGCAGTGAGGATCCCTGTCTATGTTGATACATTTGACCTTCTACCAATGCTCTTCTGTGAGGAAACACGGAATCCTGGGGGAGCTGGCCAGTTCTCTTGCTTATGTTATCACAGTGAATGACTGAAGGCTTAACTTTCATTTGGCTTCCTGTTTTATTCAACTACTATTGATACCTGCAGCTCAGCGCTCTCCAGCTCAGCTCAGCTTTTAACACTCAGTACATCAATAATTCTCATATAGATATTGGACAGTTTTTTTTTAAAGGACAGTCCATTACATGATTAAAATCATGACTGAACAATCAATATACACATATTTATAGTAGATACTCTCTGTTCTTTTTACCCTCCGACCTATTTGTGCTGTGTGTTGGTACTCAGCTTCTGAAGACTTCATCTGCAATCTTCCCAAACACTTAGAGGGCCTAGGGGTTAATGTTACCTTCCTGTCCCAATGCCCACCCGCTCCCCACACCTGTTTTCTCAGGTAACCTTTAACCAAGGATAGAATGGTATAGGAACACAAAAACTAGCTTTCTTGCCTAGAGCTGGGACAATGTCAGAGGTATAATTTATGCTCCAATGTTTTTCGTGAGATCAGATTGAACTGGGGCATTGCAAGAAATAACTTAGTTTCTTCCTTCTTCCTTGTCCAGCTTCTTTCCCTTGAAAGTTACTCTTGGGAATAGTTCCTTAATAAATCATTTGCATTCTTATCTCTTCTCCTGCTTCTGAGAAATTTGACTTAAGGCAGGAATGGAATCCCATGCATAGAAGATACATTTTTATTTTACTTCTTTACAGCTTTTAACAACCTACAGATCAGAAAAGGCAGAAGAAATGGGAAGATTCTGCAAAATACAATTTTAAGGAGGAAATAGGAATAACTCGGACTTAAGCGATAAGCATAGTGTTGCTTTAAAAGATAGGAAATTTGTATTCTCCCCAGAAAAAAAGACATCATTGCCAGATGTTTTACAGACATATTTCTAAACTTATGAAATACATAACCTTATGTTATTTAAACTCTTAAATATGAAAGTCAGTAAATTTTAACGTTTAAAAAATATAAATGAGATAGCAAATAGAGATAAAGGCATCACAAAAACACAAAAACTGTAGATAAATCTTATTTGGCATTAAAAACTAAAATTTTAAATAAAATATTAGTGTACAGATATATCTCTTTTTTAAAAGTAGAAACTTAGACTAGGAAGTTTTTATTATGGGAATAAATGGTATTTAAAATTAGAAAATATAGTAATATATTTCACTAAATTCATGAAGAAAAGGAGAAAATCCTGGTCATATTGATATACAGATTTGATAAAATTCTGCTTTCATTTTAAAGAAAAACAAAAACATTTCAAACCACTGGAACAGACAAATAACTTGAATAAGACTATATCTGAAACTAACAATAAGGACACCACTTAGATGAACGATTAAAAACTCCCTCAAAGTCAGAAAAACAAACAAAAAAACAGTTACCACCTATCAAAATTAGTATTCAACATAGTTTTGGGGGAAAAAGGATTGAGTAATGTGAATATACCCAAAAATAAGGACAAATGATATATGAGCATTGGATAACTAGAAAAGTAAATTACAATTATTCCCAGGTAATTTCTACTCAGAAAACCCAAGAGAATCAATAGAAGAAATTATATAGAACTAATGGGAGATATTAATATATAACAGGTCAAATAAATAGTTAAAATAGATCCCAGCATTTAAACTGTTATGAGAAAAACCTATACATATTAGACAAAAAACATTAAACTAAATATTAATACATAATATGAAATATGAGGAAGCAAAATGACAAAAATTAAATTCTGTAAACATATGGAGAAGTTTGCATGTTGGACAGAAAATGCTAGTTTTTTTACATTATTTTTGCATACATTTTCCTCTAGAATAATTTTTAAAAGGATCACCAAGCTCTAAAACAAAGTTGTTGAGAATTTGATTGGCAGTTCATTGTAATAAAAATTTTATTTTAAAAAATTGATATTTTACTATATTGAGTTATTGAATAAAGTTCCATGAGGTATTTTGCTAGTCATTCAAGTTTTACCTTTTTCATTTCCTATTTCATTCCACAATTATTTTTGGTCCATAGTAAACTTGTATAAAATGTGTAGCTACAAATAGGAATGGAAAAATTGACAAATAGATGGAATACAGAGTTGTAAACGAGAAGTCTGTACTTATTCAATAACTATACTGAGCAGGTGATAAGCACTTTTCTACCTCAATTATTTTACACTTTTTAATTCTATATTCTGACACTCCATTCATAAAGTATATTTAAGATACAGAAATATCTAGCATGTTACTTTTTTGTTACTTGTTTTTCTCTGAGATGCAAATGCCATGCTTCTCTTTCTGTGGGCGAGTTATTTAAACTGTTCTTTTTTTTTTTTTTTTTTTGCTTTGTTCTCTGAATAGAGAACTCTGAAATAAACATTGCAGGGTAGATGTTGTTCTCTAAGTTTTCCTTGTGTTTAGATGTGGAACTAGGCAATTTTCCTTTCCAATTAATATGGTGGAAAAATTTTATGACGGTGTAAACTCTATTCTGCCACCAACAATTACCTAACAGCAGAAAGCTACACTGTGTTGCAGAATGATAATTGAATGGAATAGGAAGATGTTGCTACGAAGAGGGGATTTTCTTATTAGTAAATGTAATTGAATATGATAAATCTATATTAATTTCAGCACCCAGAATAAACTATTATTTAATTAACTGATTTAACCGATTAATTAAATAATAGTTTATTCTGGGTGCTGAAATTAAGTTAGATTTTATTACATTAAATGTAACTGCGAAAGATATACATACAAATAACTTTGCATGTGTAAGTTGCAATTAGAACAAAGCATATATTTTTTTTTCAAATATTACTTTTATGAGTAATAGAAACTCAAAGTAAGACAATAACTTACAAACAAACGTTGTTTTTTGAAATTTATATTAATAAGCGTATGTTAATAATCTATCTGATCACTGGTATGCTGGTAAAGTTTAACAACCAGCTCTCTGAGGAAAGAAATAACATATTTGTAGTGTTTCCTGATTTTGTGATATAACTACTTATACCATATTGTGTTCAAAAGTAGCTAAATAACTGCAAAGCAATCAAAATATGGGAAAAATAATCTGTAATGATCCAATTATAAAATGAATGCATAAGATATGAGAAACACAGTACTATTTTAATCAATTGCAAGACTCACTGAAAAAAACAAAATATCCACCAACTGTCATTGACTACTCCCAATGTATATATAAAAGATTGGAGCTCTCTTTTATAATTCTATGTAAAGCTGAGTATAACAATTAAATAGACCACTGTGTGAAAATAAAATACCCCATCAATGTTAAGTAAAGGAGAAGAATATATATTCAGCAGAATTTGAAAATTCTCCCACAAATGGTCAAATAACTTTAAAACTCTACAGAAGAGATTTCATTTAAGCTGTTGGAAGAATTCCAAAAGGTAAAACTAAATGACTGTCATGAGTTTTCATTATCTGACCTCCTCCTTCCTGTCTTGACTCCTCCCCTGCCAGATTCCTTCCTGTTCCTTCTGCTTCATTCAGCTCTGCTGTACACCTCTTTGGCTTCTATAGTTCTATTTGTCCCCCCATTCCTTTTCAGGACCTTCAAGCTCCTTGCAGTGATCTCCTGGTACCCTCTCTCATCATCATTGAGACACTGTATACCTCTTCTTACACCTTGCCTATATTAATGTACTTTAAAATCCTTCTCTTCTGAAATTTCATTATTTAGCTTTTGCCCAGGTATTTATTACCTGTCTCTTTCAATACAGTCCCATGAGGACAAGTGAATTGTTTTTTGTTTTTTTTTAATTGCTATGGAAGAAATTATAGCACACAGTGGCTTAGAACAAATATTTATTATCTCACAGTTGCCTTGGGTCAGTATTCTGGGCAGGGGTTACCTAAGATCTCTGATCAAGGACTCAACCATGTTAAAATCAAGGTATCAGTTAGTGCTGTGATATTATCAGAGATGCTCAAATCAGCATTCTCTCCTAAATTCACTAGTTGTTAGCGTAAGTCATTTCCTTATACTTACAGGTCCCTGCTTTCTTAATAACTGTTAGCTGAGGCCATTCTCAGCTCCTGGAATTTATACATAATTTGAATGTCAGCTGAAGAATCTCTTTAGTGTGGTAAGACAGTCTTATACAAGGTAACATAATCACTGGAATGACTATCTGTAGCATGATAAAATTACGTATTTCGTTTGTCTCTGATTTCTTACACAGAGCCCCTAAAACCCTTGGAATTCTGAGTTATGTATGTTAATGAGGTATGCATGTTTAAGAGTGTGTGGTGATGAAAAAGAGGGTGAGGCGGCTTCAGAATGGGGGCTGGTATCAAAAAAAAACTAACCGTGTAATTAGAGGATTAGAATTTTCAGTTCCACTTCCTAACCCTAGGGAAGGGAAAGTGGGTGGGGATTAAGTTCAATCACCAACAGCCAGTGCTTAAATTGTGTCTACCTATTGGTGAGTACATCCACCTATTGGGAGGACGGTGTACCCTGACTCTACCTTGTGCCCAGGACCCTTCTGAACCTTCCCTGATGTACCTTTTCATCTGGCTGTTCATTTGTATCCTTTGTAACAAACCTGTAATTATAAATGTAGTGCTTTTCTGAGTTCTGTGAGTCACTCTAGCAAATTATAAAACCTAAGGCGGGTTTATGGAAACCCCAGATTTGTAGTCACGTGGACAGAAGTGTACGAGTGTAGGTCGTCTGAGGACCCCGTTTGCATCTAGCTCTGAAGTTGTGGAAGTCTTTTGGGACTGAGCCCTTAATTGTGCTAATTCTAGGTAGTTAATACCAGAATTTGTTTGGACTGTAGTATACCCACCCTGTTGGTGTCAGAGAATTGGAGAACTGGTTGTTGTGTGGAAAAATAAGTACTATCTCACTACCCTTGTCAGATAACCTAGTCAAAGGAGTGAATATTCTGTCATATCGACAGGTCCAAGCCACAGCTGAAGAAAAGTGGATTTTTACAGGGCATGTAGAATAGAGGAGGGATCAGAGGCCATCTTAGAATTCTACCAACCACAGCAGAGATAGTATATGCTACTTAAATAGCATAGTCTAAAACAATGCTTGACACATGTAAAGAGTCCAGTGTAGATTTGCTTCCTGACAGTGATTTTTTGTTAAAAAATGTGGCTTATGATTTATATAAACAAAATAATTTTGTTTAAAAATAGTTAAAATAGTGAAGTCATTTTAATGATATATAATATAGGTACATTAATTATCTACATTCGGGTCGATGCTGTCATCTCTCTGTGTTATATTTTAAACTGTGGTTCCACAAAAATGACCAAAGAATCACCTAGTTATTTTTTAATCGTTATAAAAATTTTTGGTAGGTGACTTGAAACATGCTTTGTTTCTATAAACTGTAACCTTGAAACCATAGCGAATGGGAGAAGTCGTGTACACATTGCCAGTGCCTGTATAAATTCTCCTTTCCTAGTAGTTGCTGAGCTTCAAAGACCTCAGAAACTCTGGTTGGATGTGAGCCATTCTTGCTTTCCATTTTAAGGTGTGGCAGATAGCTCCTCAGATACCACTTATCTGCAAATGGAACATCTTTTGCATGCATTACAGTCTCAAGTGCAAGTATGCAACAAATAAGTATACATAAATGAAAAAAATCCTCAGAGATGGATATCATTTAATAATTAATTAAAATATATAATAGCTGTCCCTGTAAACAAATTTCGTGTATATGATATATATATATATATATATATATATATATATATATATATATATATATATATATATATGCAAATACACACACACACACACACACACACACACACACACTGGGGGTACCCAAAAAGTGTATACAAGTGGTGGACGCTGATGGTAACCACTTTGAGCACCTCTTGTAATTGCAGGAACCAAGTGTGACTTGTATTCTTTTGTTATTGGTACATATTGAGTATTACAATTTTAATAGTTTTTCCATTCTTAAAATGTGTATACATTTTTGGTACTATATATATATAAATGTATACACATTTTAAGAATGTGTATATATATATACACACACACACACACACATATATATATATAAATATATATATGTCACACATGCACATACACATACACACATGAAATTTTAAAATTTCATCAGTCAGGTAATTGTCTATCCTCCTTTAAAAAGGCTTTGCAAGTTAAGGATTGATAGTATTTTGGAGTTGATGATACTGCTGAGTTTTTCTGAAGCTGTGAATTACCTTTAAACCTAAGGTATTTCTCTGAATATGTGGCCACTGACCCTGGGGCTGAACCATAACTCAAATTTGCCTGAGCCTCACCACTACTCCCAGTGACAAATGGAACAGTTTCTACAAACAACCTCATACAAATAATGCTTTTGGATTGCTTGTTGTGTTCACTTGCAGAGTTGAGAGAACCATTTATCTTCTAATCCTTGAGGACAAAAATGCATTAGTCTTTCCACTTCTAATTCAATCAGTGCTGTTTTTCCTCTTGTGAGTAAATAGTTTTTTGGAGTCTCTGTTGGTCATTATAACCACTGGCTTATAAAAGCTTCAGTGCAATTCAGACTTCTATATTTTCTTGTACCCTTCAATATAGCACTTTTGCTCTCTGTATATAACAAGTTAATTCAGGATAAAGCTGTCTTAATCTTGTTATTACTTAAGTTTTTTTATTGCTATTTAAGAATAAATGTAATACATAAATAGTTCTATATAGATAAATGAAAATGTCAAATTAATGTTTACAAATATTTGTATATATAATTTATTACATTTAAATAAATATTATAATTTTATTAAAAACAACATATTACATTGTTTAAGATGATGGATTGCTAGGCAGTCTCTCTTGGATCCATCTCCTTAACAATATAAAATGAATATTCATGCTGAGAACTGCATGACTTTGAACTTACATAATCTTGCAGAATGTCAGTTTCTCGTTTTGTCCAGCATATGTGTAAATAAAGCTATAATATATCTGTTTATTTTAAAATTCACTGAAAGCAAATTTTAATGAATTATAATGTGCCTGATGTTGCTTTGATCATGATCTGTATTCAAAATAAATGGTTGATTGTTTAATCATCATATGTATATATATGCAATTATTTTTGAAGGCCTGTAAAGGATCAGAGTATTTTACCTTGCCTGAAAGCTAACTAGTTTTCTTGCCAAAATTTCAGCAATGATAGCAGAGGACACAAGATCCCTGAGTTGGAGACAAAGGACAGTTTATTACTATCAGCAATTGCTATAGCCAGAGTATCAGCATTTCTGCACCAGTTTCCTGAGACTCAGTTCTCAATGTGCAGAGGGTGAGTTGACACCTGCACATGCAGTCAGATGAATTACTGCATGGAAATCCTGAATTAAATTATCACTGATATTTAAATTGGGCAGAAAGACTGTGACACACAAACACACTCACACACACTTATGAAATTTCTAAGAATAGAAAATTTAAACTCATTTGGAAGAAGCCCTGGGGTTATTAACTATGTGTAGCTCCAATGAAGGATAGGTAAATAATAACTGCTGCTAAAACCTAGGTCAACAGGTTATGTATAAGAGTGAAATATTATCCTATATCAGCTTGTGCTCTTAGGGGAAGAAAGCTATTATAGTCAAATAGATTTAACTGAAAATCATAGAATGAAGGGGCTATTTACTGTAAATATGTCACTGTTAAGTGAGCCAGGAACATATGGTCAAATACCCAAGGACTAGTACCAGTACTAATCCATTACCTCTCTTAGATCTAAAGGCCCAAGGTAAACATAGGGGATGGCATTGCGGGCCATAATTTTAATCCCTCACTATTTGAACATCCTTGTTCATTTGACTTGGCTGTTCATCTTGTTATAAAAGTAGAGTCTCCTTTTGTGCCCTACTTTTTGTCATGTGACTTTCTTTAACAAGTTGTTCAGAAGTGTGATAAATGCAGAGATTTGACAGACCACTTGAGTTTACTTCCATATTTGTTCTTCTGCCATTAGTATGAGAGCACGCATCAGCCAGTGTGCTGGGGTATGAAACACAAGAATAGGGTGAGTCACCCCAGCTCCCCCTGTAGAACCATCCTAAATCATCTTGTATGCTGTTTCATTGAAGTCCAAACATGCAGAACCATGAATGAATGAGAGGAAAGTGCACTAATGAAAGATAAAGAACATGGAAATTGAGTGAATCTGAAGAGACAAACAAGGTTTGTGTTCCAATACAGATTCTTAGTTAATACAAATTTATCTATAGATGTCCAATATTTTATCCAACATTATTATTATTGAAAATATCGATATCATATCTTTGGAACACTCACCTGCTTTTTGCTTCAGTCTTTTAAAAAAATCTCATGACATTAGTCAATTCAAACCCTTTGCCTAAGGAAAACAGAAAAAGTGATTGGCAACTTAGTCACATCAATCAACAGATTCTACCATCTTCTTTTTATCCTGACTTACAGCATTTTTCATTAGAGACTATCACTTTTTAATCAATAACAGGTGGTTTTGAACTCCAAAGAATAAGATCATTAAATGCATCTATAATTCAGATGAAGCACAAACTGTTTTTCAACCATTATTTTGTCTATTAAGTTTCTTCAAATGAATTATTTTTTACTTTAAAATGCTCAAAAGACAGAGTAATTCCAAAGGTAAATCATTTTTCCTTTTTATAATTTTTCTCTTGTTTGGAACTGAGCCAGTCATCAGTATTGAATTAGCATTTAGTTTGAGAAAAGCAGGATAGTCTTCATCACTTTCCTTTAATAGTGTAATATATACCGCTATATGTAGAGTGTGTTTCCTTCATACTCTTTTGGGTCATAGGCACTAGGACAATAGGCATCTATCTGCCTATTACATGACCTGACCTGAGCTGTTGGGATTATGTTGGGCCATGCCATGCTAAAACTTAAAGTTGAAAAATATCAGGGATCATTTCTGGGATTAAAAATATAATGTAGGTGTATAATGCAGTTATTTTTAAAATAAGAAACAACAAATCTTTTAAATTTCAAAAGTTCCTTATATTAGTCACAAAGTTTTCAGAAGTTTAAGGCTTCATTTCAAATGCTTGTTAATTTACATAATGTGTAAGGAAGTATTCAGTGTTTCCAGCATTAAACAATAAAGACCCATAGAGACTGAAACAGAAGTAAAAATGAAAGGAAAAAAATAAGTTAGTAATCAATGGTAGTTTTTCTACTGACAGAAATAGAAACGATTTTGTTTTGTTTTGTTTTGTTTGTTTGTTTTTAAATAAGCAAGAATATAAAATATTAGCTGAGATGCCCAGGCATCTAAAAGTCAAAATAATTCAACATTGGGGTTTACTCATATTTGTAGCCTTTAATTTTCTTTGACTATTAAATCAAGACTAGAACTATTTGCTGTCTCTTCTCTTAATCTGTATTTTAGTGATCTACATTAAAGTTACCTAAAACAAAGCATTTCACAAAATCTCTTTAGAAGCCCAATTCAATTTTCTGAAATATAATTTTTCTTAATAGCAGGCTTTTCAGAACTGGTTAAAGAAAAACAAAACTCAGAAGATATTTAATTTAGCAACAAAATATGGAATGTGACCACTGTATCTCTCAAATTTGAGGGAGATTTAATTTAGACCTAGTAGAAAGAGAAAAAAATAATGGAAAAAAAGAAAGTTCACAAAGTACCAAGTTGCAACTTCTATTTTGAAAATAAATTATTGTCATTTTAAAATAGTTTTTAAAAGGAATTTAAAGAATACCAAGAAAACCCCCAGATTTGGAGGCATGAGGCAAGAATTTAGACAGGAACGGTAGGGACCTTTGGTTACTGCTGAGTTTTACTCAGTTTCTAGTTTTACTCAGTTCATTATCAAACAAAGGGAAAAAAATAGAGAGGGTTTATATTCAAACTAAGATTTTAGAGAAAGAAAATTACCAGATAATTAGCCAAGAAGTAAGTAAGGGAATTAAATTTAATGAAGATTATGATAAAATTAAGAAAGTAGGGAAATAGAGGTAAAAAAACAACAACAAAAACATATCAATACTGTGTTTCCCATAGTCTGAGCTCCTGGGAATTCTTGTTGCTTCTACCCTTCCATTTCTTATTTCCTCCTCCTTTATCTCCATGCTTCTTCTTTTCTCTTACCCTCTTTATGCTATTTCCTAATAATGAAAACTCCAGGAAATGATTGCTTGAAATTATTACTCAGAGATGTGTCAAAATAAAAATTAACAACGTAGTTGAGTATGAAGTTGTCAATATGGGAATGGACATTTTCTGAGCATAGAAATGAGTAAAATTGAGTGTGGAAATTCAATTACAGTGTGCAATAAATGTATTATCATCTTAAGGAAAACATGTATGAGACAAAATTATTTAAAAATTCGTAGTAGTTGTTGGAACAACATTTTAGAGAATAACAGAAGAAAAATATAAGAAACATAGACCCCAAATTAAATAGAAAAATGAAAACAAGAAGACATAATACAAAAATCTAAAAGGAGACTAGGGAACAGGGTACACTTTAATTTATGGGGGAAAAAAGTAAATGAAGAAGAGTTACATATTAAATTAGTTTTCTAGTACTTCATAACAGTCCACAAAGCTGGGTTTAAAACAATACATACAAGGTCTGCCAATTAAGTTCGTGAACTTGCCCCCATGAGCTTACATTGGCAGCACTGTGCAAACAGCTCAATAAGGTTGTATACCCTGGGATATCAGTGACTCACAGCTGTGTTTCTGTCGACGTGTGGCAGTGTCTTGCTCAGTGGCGTTCATTATTGTTGTGTGTTTTTCTGTGCCATCACAAGAATGTCTAAGCTTGAATTAGAGCAATGAACAAACATTAAATTTATTTTTAAACTTGGCAAGAGTGGAAGTGAAATCAGGGACATGTTAGTCCAAGTTGATGGGGACAAAGCCATGAAGAAAACAGCAGTGTACCAAATGGATTCAACATTTTTCTGAGGGGACAGAACTCGTCAATGATGAAAAGAGGTCAGGGCAACCAGTAAGCAGCAGAACTGACGAAAACATTGCAAACTTCAATCAAATTGTGTGTCAAAATTGTTGGCTGACTGTGAGAAGCATAGCAGACGAAGTAAACACTGAAAGAGGAACAGTTAGGAAAATCTTAACTGAAAATCTTGGCTTGAGAAAGGTATGTGCAAAAATGCTCCCGAAGGAGCTCACCAATTAACAAAAACAAAGGAGAGTCAAAGTTTGCTAAGACCTTTTAGAGAGGTAAGATGATGTTTTGGGCCATGTTATCACTGGTGATGAAACATGGGTGTACCAATACAACCCTGAAACAAAGCATCAAAGTGCTCAATGGAAGTCAGGCACTTCTGCACGACCAAAAATGTTCCAAACAAATCAAGAGTCAAAAGGATGTTGCTAACCATTTTTTGATATTAGAGGGATTATTCATTATTAATTTGTACCAACTGGACAAAACAGTTAACCAAGTTTACTATTTGGAAGTGCTGAAAAGGCTGTTTGAAAAAGTTAGATGACCTGAACTTTTCACCAACAATTCATGGCTCTTTCATCACGACAATGCACCAGCTCACAAGGCACTGTCTGTGAGGGAGTTTTTAGCCAGTAAACAAATAACTGTATTGGAACACCCTCCCTACTCACCTGATCTGCCCCCCAGCAAGTTCTTTCTTTACCCAAAGATAAAGGAAATAATGAAAGGAAGACATTTTGATGACATTCAGGGCATCGAGTGTAATATGATGACAGCTCTGATGGCCATTTCAGAAAAAGAGTTCCAAAATTGCTTTGAAGGGAGGACTAGGTGCTGGCATTGGTGCATAGCTTCCCAAGGGAGTACTTTGAAGGGGATGGTAGTGATATTCAGCAATGAGGTATGTAGCACTTTTTCTAGGATCAGTTCATATTTTGGCCTAACCATAGGAATGACGTTAATCATTTTTGCCACATTCTGTTATAATCAGGTGACAGGTTCCTCCCACACTCAAGGGGAAGGAATTATAAAGGGCTTGAACTGGGCTCTCCTCTAGGTTATTATTAAATAAAAATAATTGTGACTGTAACACCAATAATGACTTATTATATATATATTTTGGTCACTAACTATGATTAGAATATGTAGGAAAGAACTGGTAAAGAGCCATCTTTCATAGTGTAATGGAAAAAAAAAATGTGTGTTCCAACATAAAAGACTTTAAAATGGTGAAGAAATAGAGTATCTATTTGAGTCTGGAAGGGAAGACAGCAGAAAGAGTTAAACTAGGGACATAAACCAGGAGACTAATGTCACCTGAATCAGGAGGGTTATCTGAAACCTTGTTTAGCCCTGGATTGGTGTTCAGATGAGATATAAAGTTTAGCAGATTTTATTCTACACTCAGAACATGAATATTGAGCTGATATTTTTTTGCTACTTTGCAGTTATATTGTTTTGTTTGTAGCTGTCCTGGTTGGTATGAAATGGTACTTAAATCTTGTGATTTGCACTTCCTTAGCAACTAATAATGTTGAACATTTTGTCTTATGCCTCTTGGCCACTTGTATAACTTCTTTTGAGAAATTACCACTCAAATCTTAATCCCATTTCTAAAAATTGAGCTGTTTGTGTTGTTGAATTGTGAAAGTTCTTTATATATGCTGGATACAATCCTTTACCAGATAGAAGATTGGAAATATTTTCTCTCATTCTGTAGGTTTTCCTTTTACTCTCTGATAGTGTTCTTATATGCACAAATTCTTTTAAGTTTTAGACTAACTTTTCTTTTGCTATTCATGCGTTTGGTGTCTGAGCTGTAATTGGAAAAGAGTTCGTCTAAGAAATTCTCTCCTTTTTTTTTTACTGGGGTGACAATTGCTAGTAAAGTTACATAGGTTCTCTCCTATCTATACTGACATAATAGAGAGTTCAATGTTTTGATGTGTAATATATTTTATGTTTAATTTTATATTAGCTCATATAGTTTTACTGCTAAAAATTTAGCTACTTTTATATATTAAAAACATGTTGTGGTCCATTTTAAAATGTAATATGTAGAAACTTTTATGGATACAAGTAAATTATTAAGTTATTATGCTCATTAGATATCATGGCTTCTGCCGAGTACAATAACATTCTGACAAACAAAATAATGTCTTTACAAGATCATCCCGTGATTTTCAAGATTAACATAAATTCAGAAAACCTTGGGGTTTTCTAGGAATGCTAGAGAGTTAAATCTGATTTTCAAATTGGAAGCTGCGCAAGGTAACAGAAAGATTCAGGGGCTAAAGATTAGAATTCTTCATTTACAGCCTTTGTCACTTACTTGCTTTTTGACTTCAGACATTTCAGTTATTCACACTGAGTATTATTTCTCTCAAATGATGATTGCTTTTATGTATTACAGTATCTGCCCCAGTATCTTAAAGAGTTCATTCAGCGTAAGAAAAGTTACAAAGAGCTTTATAATATGATTACATTAAATCAACTGAAGTTTTTGTTGTCATTTGCCTGGGTTTGTATGTTGAAATAGCACAAGGTAAAAAGTGGGTGTCAAAACACAACAAAAATTTTGTCCTAGCTATTGAATCATAAAACTAAATTAATCCAGATAATGTTGAGTTATCTTTTTAAATTTGGGTAATTCAGAAGGAAGAAGTACTATGATGTCTTGATTATGCTGTAAACTGTACAGAGAAGCTCAGCTCACTCTCGTGTCAGTTGCTATTGACAATGAAGTATAAAAGGGTGCCATATTATTTTAGCAGGTGGAGGAAAAAAAATTGATAACACACTGCTTATTGTGGCTCCATAATGAGTGCATTCTTATAGATGAAAGCCTTCAGAAAAATTTGATGACAGTAAATTGGTACCTTCTTATTCTAGCTATTAACTTCAATTGATATTTAATCTCTATGGAAAAACAAAACAAAACAAAACAAAACATACAAACAAAAAAACGGAGTGCAACTTTTAACTCTTACTTTGACATGTAACATACACATTGAAACGAAAGCCAACAAAAGTAAATGGATTCAACAGATGACCTGCCCTGCAAAGTTATCAAACAACCAGCGACCAATGACCAACTCATGATAGAGGTGACAGAATAAGTGTCTTGGGTCAGTAGAGTTGTCCCCATAGCAGTAGAAACTTGTTTAAAAAAGCATTAGTTGGCTGACCCGTGCAATATTTTTGCTTTTGTTTTTATTCTTCCTCAATTTAGGACTCACTTTATTATAACAGTATCATTTGTTTATACATCTCCTTTGGTCCTATCCCTGATTCTGTTCAAATTAACAGTTTTCCTTCATGATCAGATGAAAATGCAGTTGTTCCTTTTGAATTGTTTTTCACAGGACAACAGAACACAAGTTTTGGGAAAATAGATATTTCTTATTGCATTTAAGTTAGCTTCAGACTTAAAGAATATATTCTAATCCAAGTGATTTCAAACTCTAAATAGGTAGTATAAGAAGTATTGTTGAAGGCTTACTAAGAACAAATGCTCTTGATAAACTAAATATGCCAAGGATGAACGGTCCCAGAGCAGCACGCTGTGACAATTTCCTACTGACTTTGTGAGTAATTTATCCTGAACCACAATAAAAGAATTAAAGCCTTTTGTTTTATACTTCTATCACTCTTCAGCTAGTACACTGTATACAGAGAAAATGCAAATCAAAGTTGCCTAATTTAAAAAAAAATGCTATCTTCAAATTAACTTTTCCCCCCCTGATATCTTTAAACACTGACCCATAAAACTGCAGGAAAATAATGAGGGTTATGGGTGAGGGGTAAATAAGATAAAACCCGATCATAACACCATAATAATAGAACAATAGTGCCATCTATCATTTCAAATACAAGTCTATTATACATATTACACTATGTGATAAAATGAGGCTTGTTACTATGCCTTTTAGTAATTTTATATATTTTCAAATAGCATGATACTAGTAGGTTAGAGTTATACTTCAAAATGTATGTTATCTATAGTAAATGTTTATCATATATTATATTTATTATCTTTTGGGGATAGCTTCAGATTATCAAAATTTATACTCTTTCTAAGGAGTTTTATATCTTCCACGCAAAAAGCAGGTGACCACACTAGCTGTAGAAAATACTATGAATACTGAATACAAACTATGGATGCTGCATATAAGTAGCATTTAGCTTAAATTGAATAAATCAATCTGAATGTGCACATGTGTGTGTGCAAACATGAGGTCTGACAATTAAGTTCCCAAACTTGTTGCAACTATGTTGCTAAGCTTTTTTGAAATCAGAGGGATTATTTATTATGAATTTGTACCAACTAGACAAACAATTAACCAAGCTTACTATTTGAAGTGCTGAAAGGCTGCATGAAAAAGTTAGATGACCTGAACTTTTCTCCAAAAATTCATATCTCTTGCATCATGACAGTGCACCACCTCACATGGCACTGTTTGTGAGGGGATTTTTAGTGAGTAAACAAATTACTGTATTGGAACACCCTCCCTACTCACATGATCTATCCCCCAATGACTTCTTTCTTTACCCAAAGATAAAGGAAATGTTGAAAGGAAGTCATTTTGATGACATTCAGGACATCAAGGGTAATACGAGGACTGCTCTGATGGTCATTCCAGAAAAAGAGTTCCAAAATTGTTTTGAAGGGTGGTGGACTAGGTGTTGGTGTTGGTGCATAGCTTCCCAAGGGGAGTACTTTGAAGGTGACCATAGTGAAATTCAGCAATGAGGTATGTAGCACTTTTTCTAGGATGAGTTTGCGAACCTAATTGTCATGCCTCGTATACACGTAGTATACAACCACACAAATAATATATTCTCAGTTTTATTCAAAATTTGATCAATTTCATGCAAAAGTTGCTTGGAGAAGGGAAGAAAATAGAGAAAATCCAAAATCTTCCTGTTGAGATGCTCTTGGTTCAGTTCTTCAACTTGCAGTATCACCCTAGGTTTCGTTTTGCTCATCTTTTATTCTAAGGGAAGTCTACACTAGTTTCCAGAGATCTAGTTTATCTGCTTAGACCCATTGCTAAAAAAAAAAACCATACATGCCAGAAAATAAGGAAATGATATCCCGAATGTGTGAAAGAAAAAACAAACAAACAGAAAAAGAACAAGCATAAAAATACCAATGTAGAACACTATACCAGGAAAAATAGTCTTCAAAAAAGAACATGAATTAAGCTTAAATGATTTGATGTTAACAGACATGCTCCACAAGAAGTACTAAAAAAAGGAAAATGATCCCAGACTGAAGTAACTTACTGCAGGAAGGATAAAAGTGATCAGAAAGGGGAATTCTAAACAAATGACTGTTCAAGTTGCAATTATTACCACATCATATAGGATTTTTCCTCTGCCATTATTAAGGTGTAATTTACATGCAATAAAATCAAACATTTTTAGGGTAAAATTCTGTGGGTTTTGGCAAATAAGTGCAGTGATATAATCACATTAGTCAATTTATACATGATTTCCATTACCTGAGACAAGTCCCTTAAATGTCCTTTGTAACTGTGTTAGTTTATTCATCCAGCACAAATATGTTTCAAGTCCCAATATTTTTTTTTTTTTTTTTATAATTTAGAATGTCATACAAATAAATAAAATTACATGGTGATAGCATTGTGAGTTTGGCTTTATTCAATGAGCATAACAATTTGAAATTCATTTATGCTGTTGCATGTATTAAGAGTCATTTGTGTCCTTTAGTGATATTCCATTGTTTTCATGTAGATACACAATTTTTTTCCTCAGTTGAGGTGTATTTGAGTTGTTTCCATTTTGGGTTTATTACAGTATGAATAAAGCTACTACAGACATTCTTATATAGGTGTTTGTGTAAACATAGGATTTTATTTCACTTGGGAAGCTATCTAGGAGTGAGATTGCTAAAGCATGTGCTAAGTGTGTGTTTAACATTGTAAAAAAAAAAAATCTCTATACAAAAACCTCTATGTGAAAAACAAAGAAAACTGCCAAGCTATTTTCTCCAATATCTGTAACATTTTGTGAATCCATGAAAAACACATGAGAGTTCCTATAGTCTGTGTTTTCATGAGCCCTTGGTATTGTCAGTTTTTCTGTTTAGATATCCAAATAGAGATTTTTTTCATAACTCAGTGTGGGGACAGAGCCCCAGAAAGTAGTTTACAGGCTCTCGGCCTCACGTTGAAAGTTGCAGGCTCGGGTGGTAGATGGCCGTCAGCTGTGGCTGATTGGCCGTGGGCTGTGGCCAGTTAGCCAATTAGCTGCTAATATAACTGCTGCCGCTAATGAGGAGAGCCGAGGAGAGTAGAGGAGCAGAGTCGAGGAGAGGGAAGGAGAGTCGTCGGTCTGTTGGCAGAAAAACGGACAGCAGGTCGCACCTCCGGTGAACCCAGCCTCCAGTGAGACCATAGTGGTATGACTCCCCTACCTATGGCTCCTTGGGTGTTCCTTCTTGTTCTCACCATGTCCTACATTCTTGTGTGGTGAGCGGGAGCTGAGACCCCACAGGTCGCCCCGCACGACAAATGGCGCAGCGAGCAGGGTCTCCCGCACGACACTCAGTGTGATTTTTAATCTGTGGCACCCAAGTGAAAAATGATGTTGAACATATTTTCATGTGCTTGTTTGACATTTGTATATCTTATTTGGTGAAGGATCTCTTCAGATCTTATATCCACTTTTTAATTGGATTTTTTGTTTTGTTATGGAGTGTTTGGAGTTTTCTTTATGTATTCCGGATACAGATCCTTTATCAGATATATGATTTGAAAATACTTTCTCCCAGACTGTGGGAGACATGTTTTCCCTTCTCCTAACTGTTTGAAGACAGAAATTCTTAACTTTGATGGAGTACAATATATTCATTTTTTAAACGAATGTGGTTTTGGTGTCAGGTGTAAGAAATCATGAATTATGCTCAAGTCCCAAAGATTTTCTTGTATACTTCATTTTGCAAGTTTTTTTCCCCATTACCTATTTATTTAAAATATGATTGTGGTAAATACATATAACATAATATTTATCATCTTAACTATGTTTAAGTGCACAATTCAGTGTTATGAATTGCATTCATGTTATTGTGCAACCATCGCCACGATCCATCTCCAGATCTCTTTTCATCTTGCTAAACTGAAACTTTATACCCAATAAACAATAACTCGCCTTTTCTTCTCCCTCCAACTCCTGAGAACCACCCTTTTACTTTTGTCACTATTTTTTTTTCAGTTAGAGTTGACACACAATATTATATTAGTTTCACGTGTACAACATAGTGATTAAACAAGTTTAAATTTTAAAAAATTGGTTTAGAATTACTGTGGCTATATATTAAATCTTAAAATCAGGTAATGTGAATCATCTAATTTTTTTTTCCCAAAATAATTTTAGCAATCCTAATTCAGTGTTTCTACATGAATTTTATAATCAGGTTTTTACAATACTAAAAATGTTCTGCTGAGTTTTATTGAAATTGCAATTATTTTCCAGATCACATTGAGGATAATTGACAACGTAGTTACATAACAAGTTACATAACAATATAGTGCTTTCTAATCAAAGAACACATCACTATCATTTTTTTTTTTACATTTTGTAATTTTTTCATCAGTGTTTTGTAGTTTATAGCACATAGACATTTTACATATTTTGGAAGATTTATACCTAAAAGTATTAAATGTATTCTGTAGTACAATTTTACATAGTACTTCATTTTTAATTTAGATCAACAACTGTTCAGTGTTAGTATATTAAAAGTACATTGGTTTTTGAATTTTGGCTTTACTTGTAAACTTGCTAATCAGTGTGTTTGTGTGTGTGTGTGTATGTGTGTGTGTGTATGTGTATGTATGTATGTGGTATTTATATTTATAGATTCTTTGTGATTTTCTAAGTGGATATTAATATCCTCTGTAAGATAGACAACATTATTTCATGCAAACTTTTGTATTTATTTTATTTTGATATGTTTATTTTATTTTATATTTTATTTTATTATCACACTAGCTAGGACCTCCATATAATGTGGAATAGAAATCATGAGAGTGATTATCTTGACCTTGTTTCTGATTAAAGGGAGAAATATCTTTGGAATATCTGGCTTATAACATTTGACACCTAATAGCTATACAATATGTATGAAAGATATAATAAGTATGCCATATTTTAAATATTATAAAATATAATTTCAATTCATTTTAATATCTATATATTTAATATTTTATACATAAATATAAACAATAACTCTGATTTTGATATTCATGCTTTTATTACTAGATAAGAACATTAATAGAAATTGTATTATATTCTTCTTATATCCCAATGGAATGCCCTAATAATAACCTCCTAAAGATGCATGCAATCCACTCTAAGCTACTGCCATTTAAAATTAAGCCCCGCCTATATGTATTCCCATCTCCCACCAGCTAACACAGGTATAAAAATAAATATGTATCATGGAAACGGCCAAAGTGTCCTCCCATAGATGATTGGATAACGAAGATGTGGTACATATACACAATAGAATATTACTCAGCCATAAGAAAAGATGAAATACTTCCATTTGTGACAATATGGATGGATCTTGAGATTATCATGCTAACCGAAATCAGTCAGACAGAAAAAGTGGAGAACCATATGATTTCACTCATATGTGGGACATAAAACTGAAAGAAACAGAAGAACAAGACAAACAAATGAGCAAAGGCTCATAGACACAGACAACAGTTTTGTGGTTGCCAGAGGATAAAGAGGGAGAGGGGAGGTAGAAGAGGGTAAAGGGAGGCAAGTATATTATGATGGAAGGATATCTGACTTTGGGTGATGAACACACAATGTAATATATAGATGATGTATCATAGAATTGTACATTTGAGGCACATATACTTTTATTGCTCAATGTCATCCCAATAAATTTAATTAAAAATATGTTTTGAGAAATTAAAATTAAAATAATAATGATGATGATAATAATAATAGTAATAGTAATAATTATACAAGGGGAAGCTTAGGGCAGAAAAAAATTCCCTGATATGTTCATTTGTGTTTTGGTCTTTCTATGGTGGACCATCTCATCTTCCTAAAACCCAAAAGGCAAGACTTCTCTATTCCCTGTGTAACCAGAGGTTTAAGTTGCAAGATCCAAAGAAGTATACACCAGAAAAAAATCTTATTAATTTCTTCGAATGCCTGAACTTCTTAGAACATTGGTTTCAGGAGAGAGGGTTTAGGAGAGTGCCTTGAAAGGAGTATGGCCCTGAAAGTACAGGAATGAGTATAGCTCAGCAAGAATCTTATGTGTTACACTTCATCACTCACAGAGTGTGGCAGTTCTCCCCAGTTCCGCAATTATAACTCTAGAGTCAGCTTCTTCACACTGAATCTCTTTTATTGCAGGAACAACCTAAATGGTCTTGCTCTTTGCTCCTGGTTCTTGCAGATCACAGCAGCCAGGGGTGGATCTCTTGAAATAACTGTACTCAGAACAAAATCAAGCCTTTTGTTCCCTCTCTGATTTCATTCCCCATCACTTTCAAGCTATTGAAATGGAGCAAAAACCCAAAACCTAGCTCTGAGCTTAGTGGAGCCAAAGCCACCAGAAAAGGAGACCACACGGATTTCATTATGTAATATAGACACCTATGTGCCCATGTCATGGCTTAGAATTTCAAGAGAGGAATTCTCCTCTTTTGTGTAATTTCTTTTGGAATTGCTCTGCATAATTCCATTTTTGGTTAAAATTCTATTTTACTCATATGATTGGGTTTTGGATAGTGTTAAATATAGGATTTACATCAAGATCATAAAATTTTCTCTATGTACAATCATTTATAGATTATTTATAGATTAATCATCCAGAAACTATAATTCACACACAAAAAAGACAAACAGCACCACTGAGTTGCCACCATCAATATAATCATGTATATTTAGTCATGACAGATAGATGATAGATGATAGATAGATAGATAGATAGACGATAGATAGATAGATAGATAGATAGATAGATAGATAGATGATAGATAGATAGATAGATGATAGATAGATAGATTATCGGTGAACTGGAACATAAAAATGATTAACAGAAGTAACAAAAAAGTATAAATTATATATAAAATGTACCCCTTATGCAAGAGTTCAGATTCATTGACTAAATAGGTTATCATTTGTAGATGTGATATAATGAATAATTATATTTAGGGTATAAATGAAACTGCTATAAAAGAGACCCTAAGACACAGTGATTTAAACTAGTCATAAGGTTATCACTCACCTAACAACACCATTAATCTGATAGCTTGATGGTGTCAGGTACCCAATATCCATCCATTTAGAGTTCTGCCATCGCCACATGCTACTGCCCACAGTTTTGATGATATCTGGCCACCTGAAATAAATGAACTATCATATCTATATTTTTTCCTAAGAAATCTCTCATTCACTTTTCTCCTTTAGCTAGACCGTTTTTGTTTTTTTAATTTTATTAATTTTATTAATTTTATTTTTTAGTATCCCACAGCAGCTGATTGCCTGATTAATGTCCCATGAAATAAATAACTTGCTATTATGAATGACCTGAATTTTGGCAGAAAAAGTGTAGACAATATTATATATGACATACTAGCTGTATATTTTCTTTTGATAGCATTGAATTCAAGTTTAAATATGGAAGCATAACAACAAAAAAATCCTTCCCCTTTGACAATTTGAAAAATAATTTTTATAGCTAAACACACATCAGAATGTGTTGCTCTTAATCCCCTATGTGTGATTACATCTGCTTGATAAAATTGACAGAATGGATACCATTGTACTTTTCACATATTGAAACAGAGTGAGTAGTCTTATATTTTCAACTAATACAATAAGCTCAAAAAATGGCACAGGGAAACTGGGTTAGGTACTTCACTGTCAAAATAAGACTTTACTGAATGATCACTTGTAAATGTTTGAAGACATGTTTGATTGTGGAGGTTGACTTAGGGAGAGGAGTATCAACAATATTTTGAATATATAGTAATAATCTGTTGACTGCTTTAAATAAAACTATCATATAATAAATCCAAATTTTGAATATCTATCATAGATTAATCTAATAAGTTAATGCGGGTAAGACACTTAAAAGTGCTTGACAAGTGGTAAACATTCTATAAACATTAGCTGTTATACTCGTATGTATACATACATGTAAACAGATTATAAATATGATTGAATATAGACAATAATATTGGTTATATATAGACAAGCTTTTTTCTTGTAAAGGGCCATACATAATAAAAATATTTTAGACTTGTAAGCCATACAGGTCCCTGCGACAGCTACTCTAATGTGCAAGTGTAATATTGTATAGGTAAGCAATCATAGACAGCTTGTAAACTAAAGAGCATGGCTGAGTTTCAATAAAACTTTATTTACAAAACAGACAGCAGGGTAGATATTGCCAGCAGGGTGTAGTTTTCCAACCTCTGGTATGGATAATAGCTATAGCTACAAAAAGAGTAGGGATATGGAACAGAGCCTATGTATTCATAAGATACTTCTCTTATTAACATACATTTATCTTCCTTTCTGACCTAATTTCTCACATATGTTATGTTTGCCAAAAGCTTCCAAACCCATTGAATAGTGCTATAAATTCTCGTTAATTGTAGGGATTACATTAATCCCTTTATGAAATTAAAGAGAAAAAGGAACTTTATACCATTAAATATTTACATTTTAACCTCACCCTTTAGAATCTTACGCACAAAATGATCAAGGAAAAACCAATGTAAAATTAAATAGGTAAGCTACAAAGGGCTGTTATTAATATAAAATATTAAATTTGTGATTTATATGAAAATAAAACTTTAATTGGAAAAAACATAACATTCTGGTAGTTTTAAAAGTGAGTGTGATGCAATCTGCTATTGCCTACCATGGGGGATATGCTTCAAATTAAAACAAAACTACAAATAGTATGAGAAGATTTGGGGAGAAAATTATATTTGATTTGACTCGTGGACAGTAAAAATAACAAAGCCAAATAAAGCAGAAAGGGAAAGTTAGTAAGGCTGGCAGAAGAGCATGATAGAAAACCTCATCAATCCAGTGGACATACCTAAAACATTTAATCCTACAAAGAAGTGAATAAAATCAGTGAAACCAAAATTGGTGCTTTGTGGAGATCAATACAATTGCTTATCTTCTAGTCAGACTGATCAGGAACAAGGAGAGAAGACATGCAATATACAAGACAGAATGATAAGAATTGGAGAATGGAAAAAAATGCAAAATAAACCACCATCACCACCAACAAAACTCTTGTTCGTAATCATAATAAAAGAGAGTAGTTTAGCATTGTTATTCTGAGATAGCTATATAACCATGTGAAATAAAGCAAATGAGTAAGCCATGTATAATTCTCATTCCATTCTCTCCAGTGTCCTCGCAAACCAGAATGGTCAATGTATATAATATGGAGCAGAGAGGTAATACAGATGAACTCATATAAAAATTCCATAGTTTCGGACATAGTTTGGAATGGAAATGGATACATTAGTATGACCTCACGAGGCATTTTTATCTATGTAACTTTATTTATATCTGTTACTCCTAAATCCTCTGAAAAGGACAAGATAAAATTACCAACTCAGATTAAAATTAAAATGTCCAATTAAAAAGGAGAGAAGATGGGTGTGTCCCTTGTCTAGGGAAGAAAATGTACAATAGAAGCATGAATCATGCTGACACACCAGACAGAAAGAAAAGTATTAAGATCCACTAATGTGATATCCTAAGGATTCAAGTGCCAACCTGCTGAGGCCTCCACTCATCAAACATGGGACAAGTTAAGATTCAATATGGATAAGAGATGTAATGGAACAAAATCTATCATAAATCTATGATTTCATATTAATATGCAAAATAATAATTGATCAACTTCTGAGCATAACAGTGAACCAATTCATTTTTTGAAACCTGAGTAAATGACAGAAAATCTCCAGGTGATCATCCAGACTTTCCTTCATGAACTACAACAATGGGTAACCAAATAGTATATGAAAGGTAGCATTTCCTTGCAAAATTATTTGAACTGAAAATTTAAAATAAAATCATAGAAATAAATTATCTCCATTTTTATACTTCCAGTAGAAAATAGAATGAGAAAGAAATTGGGTATAAATGGCTGGCACCAAAAAACATAAATAAGTTAAAAAAAAAAAAAAAAGAAAGAAAAAAGGAAATCTAGGAGGGAAATATGTTGTGACTGAATTATAATCTAAAGATGTTATCACATCTTTATATGAAACATGTTAAGCAACATCATGAGTTTGCAATTGGCCTGATTCATATTAGAGGAAACTTCCAAGTGAAATTTCACAGATTCTAAAAGATAAACTATAATGAAAGTTCAGAAAGGGATAGAGATCTAACGTGTAGAGTAACAGATATAGTAAGCTTAAAAAGAAAAGAAAGAAAGAAAAAGAACACTAAATGCTGCTATCTAATAATACACGCTTGATAAAGTATTTTTTTTCTATTAAAGTTTATTGGAGTGACAATTGTTAGTAAAATTACATAGGTTTCAGGTGTACAGTTCTGTAATTTATTATCTATATTTCACAGTGTGGGTTCATCACCCAGAGTCAGTTCTCTTTCCATCACCATATATTAGACTCCATTTACCCTCTTCTAGAGCCCATCTCCCCCGTTACCCTCTGGTAACCCCTAAATTATTGTCTATGTCTACGAGTTTTTGTTCCTTCATTTGTTTGTCATCTTCTTTTGTTGTTTTCAATTTTATATACCACATATCACTGAAATCATATGGTTCTCTACTTTTTCTCTCTGACTTGTTTCTCTTAGCATTATAATCTCAAGATCCATCCATGTTGTCACAAATGGTACTATTTCATCTTTTCTTACCACTGAATAGTATTTCATTATATATATATACATATATATATATATATATACATACATACATACATACATACATACATATATATATATATATATATATATATATATATATATATATATATATATATATATATCACGACTTCTTTATCCGTTCATCTATTGAAGGACATTTTGGTTGTTTCCATTTCTTGGCCACCGTAAATAAAGCTGCAATGAACATTGGAGCACAAATGTCTTTATGGGTAAATATTTTCAGAGTTTTTGATAGATATCCAGGACAGGGAGTGCTGGATCATATGGTAATTCTATTCTTAATTTCTTGAGGAACCTCCACACTGCCTTCCATAGTGGCTGCACCAATCTACATTCCCACCAACACTGTATGAGGGTTCCTTCTTCTCCACAGCCTCTACATCACTTGTTACTCTTTGTCTTGTTGATGATAGCCATTCTGACTGGATTGAGGTGATATCTCATTGTGTTTTTTTATTTGCATTTCTCTGATGATTAGTGATATTGAACATTTTTTCATATGTTTATTTGCCATGTGTATGTCCTCTTTGGAGAAATGTTTCTTCAAGTCCTCTTCCCATTTTTCAACTTTTTTTGTTGTTGTTGTTGTTGTTGTTGGATTGCATGAGTTCCTTGTATATTTTGGATATCAGCCACTAATTGGAGGTGCTGTTTGCAAAAATCTTCTCCCATTCAGTTGGTTGCCTCTTTATTTTGTCAATAGTTTCTTTAGCTGTGCAGAAGCTTTTAAGTTTGATACAGTCCCATTCATTTATTTTAGTTTTTACTTCCTTTGCCTTTGGAGTCAAATTCATAAAATGCTCTTTGAACCCAAGGTCCACAAATTTAGTACCTATGTTTTCTTCTGTGCAGTTTATTGTTTCAGGTCTTATGTTTAGATCTTTGATCCATTTGAATTAATTTTCATACAGGGTGACAGATAGCAGTCCAGTTTCATTCTTTTGCACGTGGCTTTCCAATTCTCCCAGCACCATTTATTGAAGAGGCTGTATTTTCTCCATTGTATGATTTCTGCTTATTTGTCAATAATTATCTGTCCATATTTATATGGGTTTATTTCTGGGTTTTCAATTTTATTCCATTGGTCTGTGTGTGTTTTTCTGCCAATACCATGCTGTATTGATTATTGTTACCCGGTAGTAGAAGCTAAAGTCAGGGAGTGTGATACCTCTAGCATCGTTCTTTTTTCTTAGGATTGCTTTGGTTATTCGGGGTCTTTTGTGGTTCCATGCGAATCTGATGGTTTTTTTGTTCTATTTCTTTAAAAAATGCTATTGAGATTTTGATCGGGGTTGCACTAAATCTGTATGTTGCTTGGGTAACTTGGCCATTTTAACTATGTTGATTCTTCCAATCCATGATCATGGAATGTCTTTCCATTTATTTGTGTCTTCTTCAATTTCTTTTAAAAATGTCTTATAGTTTTCAGAATATAGGACTTTCACATCCTCAGTCAAGTTTATTCCTAGGTATTTTATTCTTTTTTTTTTTTTTTGCAATTACAAAAGTAATTGTTTTTCTTTGTTTTGTTGTTTTGTTTTTTTATTCTTTTTCTGCGATTTCATTGCAAGTATATCAATGCAATCGACTTTTGTAGGTTGATTTTGTAGCCGACAACTTTACTGTATTTGTTTATTGTTTCTAATATCTTTTTGGTGGAGTCTTTAGTGTTTTCTATATATAGCATCATGTCCACTACAAAGAGTGACAATTTACCTTCTTCATTCCCATTTTGGATGCCTTTTATTTCTTTCTCTGCTTGATTGCTCTGGCGAGGACTTCCAAAACTATGTTGAAAAGCAGAGGTGATAGGGGACAGCCCTGTCGTGTACGTAGAGCAAAGGGCTTCCGTTTTTCACCATTAATTATGATATTAGCTGAGGATTTGTCATATATGGCCTTACTATGTTAAGGTATTTTCCTTCTATGCTTATTTTATTAAGTGTTTTAATCATAAATAAATGGTGCATCTTGTCAAATGCTTTTCCTGCATCAATTGATATAATCATATTATTTTTGTCCTTTATTTTGTTTATGTGATGTATCACATTGATGGATTTGCATATGTTGAGCCATTCTTGTGCCCCTGGGATGAACCCCCCCTTGGTCGTGAGGAATAATCTTTTTAATGCATTGTTGCATTCGGTTTGCTAGAATTTTGTTTAGCATTTTTGCATCTCTATTCATCAGAGTTATTGGTCTGTAGTTTTCTTTTTTCTGTGTTATCCTTACCAGGTTTTGGTATCAGGGTAATGTTGGCCTCATAAAATGAGTTAGGGAGTATTGTCTTCTCTTCAGTTTTTTGGAAGAGCTTGAGTAGAGCATGTATTAGATCATTTTTGAAGGTTAGGTAGAATTCACTAGTGAAGCCATCTGGTCCCAGACTTTTGCTTTTGGGAATGTTTTGGATAACTGATTCAATTCCCTTACTGGTGATCGATTTAATTATATTTTCCAATTCTTCACGATTCAGCCTAGGGAGGCTATATGTTTCTAAGAACTAGTCTATTTCTTCTAGGTTATTGAATTTGGTGGCATATTGTCCTTCATTATGGATGGATGATCCTTTGTATTTCTGTGGCATCCATGATAACTTCCCCTCTTTCATTTCTCATTTTGTTTATTAGTGTATTTTCTCTTTTTATCTTAGTGAGTCTAGCCAAGGTTTTGTTAATTGTATTTTTTTCCAAAGAACCAGCTCTTTGTCACATTAATTATTTCTGTTGTCTTTTTGTTATTTATTTCATTTAGGTATGCTCTGAATTTTATTACCTTTCTTCTGCTGCCCTTTGGTTTCATTTGTTCTTCTTTTTCTAGTTCTTTAAGGTATAATGTGAGGTTATTTATTTGGGATTTTTCTTGTTTTTTGAGATAGTCCTGTATTGATATAAATTTCTCTCTTAAAACTGCTCTTGCTGTATCCCAAAAGTTTTGGTAGGATGTATTTTAATTCTCATTTGTTTCTATGTATCTTTTGATCTCTCCTCTTATTTCTTCTTTGACCCAGTCATTCTTTGACATGTTGAAGGTTTGGTAGAATTCACTAGTGAAGCCACAGAACCACATATTTCTGATTTTTTGTGCTTTCTTTTTGCAGTTTATATCCAATTTCAAAGCCTTGTGATTAGAGAATATGCTTGGTAAGATTTCCGTCTTCTTATGTTTGCTGAGGCTAGTTTTATATCCCAAATATATGGTCTATCCTTGAGAATGTACATGTACACTAGAAAAAAATGTATAGTTTGATGTTCTAGGATAAAGTGCTCTGTAAATGTCAATTATGTCCATTTCCTCTAATATGTCATTTAGGGCTGCTATTTCATGATTTATTTTCTGTTTGGATGATCTATCAATAGCTGTCAATGATATATTTAGGTTCCCTACTATAATCGTGTTTTGGTCAATTTCTCCCTTTAGTTCTGTTAGTAGTTGCTTGGTATATTTCGGTGCTTCCTGATTGGGGACATAAATATTGATGACTGTTATGTCTTCTTGTTGTATAGCCCCCTTTATCGTTATGAAATGTCCATCTTTGTCTCTTGTTATCTTTTTTATCCTGAAGTCTGTTTCCTCTGATATCAGTATGGCTACATCCGATTTTCTCTGGATACCCTTTCCTTGGATTGTCAATTTCACCCTTTCACTTTGACTCTATGTTTGTCCTTGTAGCTGAGATGTGTCTCTTGGAGGCAGCATGTGTTTGGGTTTAGTTTTTTAATCCAATCTGCTACTCTGTGCCTTTTTATTGGTGAGTTCAGTCCATTTACATTTAAGGTGATTATTGATATATGAGGATTTCCTGTCATTCTATCTTTGGTTTTCTGGTAAGACTGTGTCTCCATTGTTTCTTTGCATGTTTGTTGTCCATTATTTCTGCATGGTGGTATTCTATGTTTTTACTTTCCGTTTCTTCTTTTTTTACATTATGTATTTTAGTTCCGGATTTTTTTTCTTTTCTTTTTTGAGTGGTTGCCATTAAGTTTATGTAAAATAACTTTTCATATTTAGAGTATTCCTTTTTCTGCAGCATGCTTACTTTCTCTTTTCCCATATTCCAGTTCAGGCCTTTACCTCCCCCCACCTTGTAAATTTTGGTTGCCACAAATTGTCCCTATTGATGCTGGTCAAATAACTCCTCCAGTATTTCTTGTAGTGTAGGTCATATATTAGAAAATTCACTCAGCTTTTGTATGTCTGGAGAGGTCTTTATTCCTCCTTCATATCTAAAGGATTTCTTTGCTGGATATATTATTCTTGGCTCATAATTTCTCTCTTTCAATAGTTTGAATATTTGAAGGCTTCTATTCTCTGCTGGAATCGTAGCGTTTCTGCTGAAAAACCTGATGATGACCTAATGGGCATTCCTTTGTAGCTTACTGCCTTATTTTCCCTGGCTGCCTTGAGGATTCTTTCATTGTCGTTAATTTTGGCAGCTTATATATAATGTGTCTTAGAGAAGGCCTATTGGGGTTGAGGTAATTAGGTGTTCTATTTGCCTCTTGGATTCGAGGTTCCAGTTCTTTCCAGAAGTTTGGGAAGTTCTCATCGACTGTGTGTTTGAATATATTCTCTGTTCCCTTCTTTCTTTCTTCTCCTTCTGGTATGTCCATTATGCTTATATTGCTCTTTCTGATGGAGTCAGAAAAATCTTTCATTTCTTTTAAGTTTCAAGTCTCTTTTTTTTTCCATCCGTGTCATTCCAGATTTCTATCTTCAATGTCACTGATTCTTTCCTCCATCTATTCAACTCTACTACCTAAGCTGGCTATTTAATTCTTCATTTCTTTTATTGAGTTCTTAATGTCCAGAAATTCTATTTAGTTCTATTTTAAAATTTAAATCTCTTTGGTAAAATGTTCATTTTGTTCTTTGATTGTGTTTCTGAGTTCATTGAACTGCCTTTCTGTGTTTTCTTGCATCTTGTTGAGGTTTTTAACTACTGCAATCTTGAATTCTCTGTCATTTAAGTCACATATTTTCATTGCTTTAAGTTTATTATCTGGAGACTTTTCATTTTCTTTCTGAGCTGTCTTGTTACCTTGGTTATTCGTGGCAATTAGTGATTTATTATTTCTCTTCCTCAACATCTACAGGAGTGATTTCTGCAACAGGTTTGATAGAAAGATGCATTTCTTTTGTTTTCCAGCATGTGTGGATAGAATGTTTTATTTTCTCTCTTATTGCAGCCTTTTATTCTCTCTCACACTGTAGTGTTATATTTTCTCTGCACTATTCTGGCTTCTCACACAAAGGGGGAATTCCCTGGAAGGTGGGCTTCTCCTCTGTGAACAGTTCACCCTTGTCATAGGGCGTCACCTCCTTGGGGGAGGAAGGGGAGATCTTCTGAAATTCCAAAGCTTTTCCTGCACCAAATTTAGAGCCCCTGTGTTTCAGCAGCTCTGTTTACTCCTGCAGGGATTTGCCCAGATAGGTGGGCACAGAAGCATGGTGGGTTGTGAGAGATGGCCCAAAGCAATGGTGGCAACCACCACCACATCCAGTCCTGCTTCCATGGTTCCCTCCCCTTTGCTAGAACTAATTGAGCTGTGAGTCCATGTCTGTGGACCACAGTTCTCAGAACTACAAACATTCTGTTCTTTTGATCTGATACTGCTACTGTTCTATTTGTAACGTGGGGTAATTGGGGGTGGGTGAGCTCTGGGAGGGTAGTGAGGGTGTGGTTAGGCTCAGTGCCTAAGGCTTCTATTCTCTGCTGGACAGTGAGGGCTTAAACCACTGTTTTCAGCCTTCTTCTCTCAGTCTTTGCTCCAAAGTCTCTGCCTTGAGTGTTGGGTTCACCTGTGTTATACGTTGTCCTCTCAGCCCTGTGGGCCATAAGCGGAGCCCTAGCAGTCTGAGTTCTTTCCTCTCCTGCAGCTGTGGTAATTCCGGAATGCAGAGAGCTCGGAGCATCAAGCTAGGTCTGCATCTTGCACCCGCACAGCCCTGTCTCCACACTTCTCCTTTCCCTCCTCCCCTGCTCATGCAATTTGCTCACCTTTAGATGATTGCAGTAATGTGTTTCTTAGTCTTGCCTGTGTGCTGCATAGGGAGTCCTTTGTGGAGTTATAGTTGTTTAATTTGTTGTAATTTCCAGGGGAGATTTCAAGAAGCTCACCTCATGCCACCATTTTATTTTTTATTTTTTTGATGTCCTGATAAAGTATTAAAAAATCAAGGAGCTGATTTTCATAAATTGCAGGATAATAACTAATTATCCTGTTATTTATAGAAATGATGAGAGGGACAAATGGAGCTGTGATTGGTTTGGTGCACAAGAAGGGTGTGTCTGGGAATGTTATATTTCTTAACCTTTGCAGTGGATATAAGTATTTTCAACTGATAATAATTCACTAAAACATATAAAGAAAATCATTTGACTGAATTGTCACAAAATTCCAAGAAGTTAAATTTTAAAAAAATGTGGTTTTATTGCATTCTTCCATTTGTTAGATAAAGTTTATTCATGACACAGATTTCCTAAAAATAAATTTAAAAATATTGACTATTTAATTCATTTCCCATCCATGTACCTCACTCTACTTCGTTTACCATGTTATTTCCTTTCAGACAACTGGGAGACTAAGCATCTAATAATATTCGACATATGAGAATAGAATTCTTAGATAATACATGATATTGACTATCGAACAATTATGCAGAAAAATAATTCAAATTGTCAACTTAAATTTAGTGTTCTTTCCTCTACTAAGGTTTCAAAACCATAGCGGGGAAAATGAGGGAGGGCTACAACATAAATTCTATGATAATGATATGCCATTTTTGGCAGGGTAATTTGAATAGCTCATTAAGTTTCTAATATATGACTTTTATATGCTATTACTAACTGGTTAAGTGACAATCAGTGAGAGCATTTCCTACCAATTAGTGCTCTTTCTCATTAAATATTTAATTGCTCAATGGAACAAAACATCACATGTTGTTCTTCAAACAAGTTCTGAAAGATGAGAGATAAAACAATAGAGATCAGTGAAATGTCATCTTTTGCATCCAAATTCCATTCCTTTTGTTTTTCAATTATGTCTTTAACTTCTTTGATTAATTGACTAGCTTGTGGTGTTTTGTTTCAATCCTATTAGATATTCTTATGGAACATACCTAGGGAATGCTCACAGACATGTTGAACATCCTTGATCAATTTTCCTGTGAAATATGTGATCTCAAAATCACGTTTTTGATCTAATGTAAATTTCAGTCCCCACAACTTACCAAAATCTGATTCCAGTCTCTCGATGAAAATACTGATGCTGTAATAAGAGCTACTCGTGCTTATTTGAAAAAGAAGAGTAGAGAATAGAAATCTTTTATATGAATAGTTGTTAGCAAACTTTTTTCTGTAAAGACCCAGGAAGTTAATATTTTTGAGTTTGTTAATTTCACATTTTCTGTTACAACTATTCAATTTTGTTATTGTTGTGCAAATCTTCCATAAACAATATGTAAACATATTTGCAGGATTGTGTTTCAACAAAACTTTATTTACAAAACCAGGTGATTGGCTGATGTTCACCTGAGGTCTTCAGATTTTCTGCCTCTTGTATAGATGTAAAGCTCCTTCCTACATTCATTTATTAAACCATGTAACAAATATTTATTTTGTACCCATTACATCTTCTATTGGTGGTAGACTAGCAGTAAACAGATAAAATAAAGTGAATGTGTATTAAGTTAGTTAGATGGCAACAAGTATTACGAAGAAAGTTAAAGCAAGGGAGTTGAGAGATAATATCAAGACATGACTGTGGGTAGTGTTTTCTATGACGGTCAGTGTAGACCTTACTAATAAGTGGCATATAATAGAGACATGGAGGAAGAGTGTGATACAATTATGAGGGAAGAGAGCAGCAGGCAAAGGAAGCCACGTGTATAAAGACCATTGGTTGAAACAAACAAGTTACAGTTAAGAAACAGCAACTAAGTTACTATAGCTCAGAATAAGGAGAAAGTAGTAAAGTAGCCACTATAGTGTGTGTGTTGAGGGGATGGGAGTGGGGGTGGGGGATCACATAGTCTCTTGATGGTATTTTACGAGTTCTTCATTTCTATTCTTATAAGATGGAAGACCACTGGAGCTCATGAGTAGCAAAGTCGCAGATGGGACTTACATTTAATACAAGTTTGTTGAGTGTAGACTGCAGAGAGAAAACAGTAGAGGCAGGGAGAAGTTATAGCACCTATTGTGACAATCTAGGTAAAATGTCATGGTGATTTAGGCCAGAACAGTAGCTGTGTAAGAGGTGAGAATTTGTTTAAGCACTGATTAGCATTAGTTGGGCTTCTGGGAATAATACCAGAAAGCAATTACTATTAAATTTAAAATCAGAAAAGTATAAAGTACATTGTTATTAAATATGTCATGTGTTATACAAATAATCTTTTCACCTTAAGATAGTTTGATTTGTTTTTATGTAAGTTAATATTCCCAAATACAGAAATATTCACACAAATATAAGAATCTTAACATTTAATATATTTCATTGAGTTTTCTCATGAAAATATTCTGGCCACACTCTTTTCAGAATATGAGAAAAAGTGATAAGGACAATTTTTTTTTTTCCTCTCTTAGAGACTGGAGAACAGACTAGAGGTTAGAGAACTGTTGCCAGGTCCTTCTCTAACCGGATTCAGTGTCTTGACTGTATTATTGTGGAAAAAATCGTATCTGATGAAATGTTCTTTGGATATTTAGTATAATTGTTTTAATGATTATACTGACATTTTTTCTTGGATTCTGATCATCTTTTGAAAGTATTAAGGGATACTAAGGAACCTCTAGCAATGAAATATTAATTTAAACTTTGTCAGCTGTGTGCCATTTCATAGCTGACTGTAATAAATGTTAATGTAATAAGTAAAGACTTTGATAAAAATAAAATCTATAAAACTTAGAATTTCTTAAATGAATGATAATTTAATATATTAACATTAGATTTACATGCATTTAACTTTCACTAACTGAAAAAAGCAATAAAATACATGTACTAGGAAGATTTTATTTAAATTGCAGGAGATTGTCCTAAGCCCCACATATTAAATAATTGCTTTTACTTTAAATTTCTTTAGAAATGGTAGTCAACATTTTCAAATGTTAATTGATAATGTTTCTAATTACATTCATCTAAAGAAAAATTAGCTTCATGTTTAAATGGAAAAATATGAAAACATTCATAACAACTTTTGAATTGGCAATTTTAGAGATTTAAGGATTTTCTCTTTTCAAAACTATTCATAGAATTATGATTCTATTACAATATTTTATGTTCAAAAGACAGAAATACATGTATTAAAATAAATATCACCCGCCTAGAGGTAATTAAATTATTTCTACAAAAGTTTTGTATACACACACATATACAGACACACACACACATATAGACACACACACACACACACACACACACACGAGGTCTGACAATTCAGTTTACGAATTCACCCTAGAAAAAGTGCTACATACCTCATTGCTGAATATCGCTATGGTCACCTTCAAAGTACTCCCATTGGGAAGCTATGCACCAATGCCAGCACGTAGTCCACCCTTCCAAGCAATTTTGAAACTCTTTTTCTGGAATGGTCATCAGAGCTGTCGTCATGTTACCCTTGATATCCTGAATGTCATCAAAATGTCTTCCTTTTGATATTTCTTTTATCTTTGAGTAAAGAAAGAAGTCATTGGGGACCAGATCAGGGGAGTAGGGAGGGTGTCCCAATACAGTTATTTGTTTACTGGCTAAAAACTCCCTCACAGACAGTGCCGTGTGAGCTGGTGCATTGTCGTGATGCAAGAACTATGAATTGGTGAAAAGTTCAGGTCGTCTAACTTTTTCACGCAGCCTTTTCAGTACTTCCAAATAGTAAGGTAGGTTAATTGTTTGTCCAGTTGGTACAAATTCATAATGAATAATCCCTCTGATATCAAAAAAGGTTAGCAGCATTGTTGCAACAAGTTTGTGAATTTAATTGGCATACCGTGTGTGTGTGCGTGCGTGTGTACAAATTTTTTTGTGCCAAAATAATGTATACAAGTAGACACTTTGTTCAATATTGCTGAAGCAGTAGTTCACCATAATTAGAAATGACTGGATGCTGATGGTAACCACTTTGAATGCGTCTTGTAATTGCGGAAGTCAAACATGACTTGTATTCATCTTTTGTTATAGGTATATATTGAGTATTACTATTTTGATACAGTTATCCTTTCTTAAAATGTGTATACATTTTTGTCACCCTCTGCATAGGTTGCTTTACAAATACTATAAGAATAATACTCAGAGAGGAAAGAACATCAGAAATATATCACCATAAAATAATCTCTATTTTATTATGCTGTACAAGATATACTGAACTTTCTGAGTGATATTATGGTCAATAAACAGCACTAGTTAAGACCTCTGTCCTCAAAGAGTTTACAGGGGAAGTCACATCTAAAACAATACAATATGAGAGAGTATATCACTAAGTGGTAACATAAACAACTTGTATTTCTGAAAGAAAACCAAGAAAGAGAAGATTGATGTAGAAGGTTTACAGAAGGTTTCATCAAGTAAGTATGACTTGAACTGACCTTCAAAGTGGAATATTTCACTGATGTGGGATATTGAAATGGCTCATTAAGCTTCAGATAATTACCATGAAATAATGGTGATTACTTAAGTGCAGCATGCCCCAAATGAGGAGGTCTACTTGGATGGATTTAGAATTGGTTGTGATTCTCCCTGTTTGTTACTGAGATGCTGGAAGAGGGGTTAACAGGGGAGAGAAACATTGAAAGGTCAAGGATTTGGAGGAGATATGATTAGAAGTAATCCTTCTGTCTCAGACGATTAGGAAGGGCACAACATTTTGAATCTTGGATTTCCTTCATTTAATTTCATTACCAATTCATTTATTTTATTCCCAATTAATGTTTTATGTGCATTATATAATCATAAAGAATAGTACTAACATAGATTCTAGTTATTAGTACTATTTCTACATGATTTGGTAAAAGGCAGTTTTCCAAAGAGAGAGAGACAGGGAAGACAGAACTCAAGGCTAATTCTAAAGTAACTTCAATGAGTGAGCATTCTAGTTTCCCCAGGTTAAAAAAAATTCTTGTTTAGTAATCATTAGTATCTTTTTTTTTTTAACTCTGAGGAAATCTGAACTGAGACTTAACTCTACCCAATCTCTGAGCTTGAAAATAGAAATTTAGAGGAAGGTCTTAAACTCATGAAATGCAATTCATTTTTGTTTGTTTGTTTTATCTAGAGGAAGAAAAATAAAAGTCAGGTGTGATCTGTTTAGTAGAGAAACTGAAAAAGATTGAGGCCACATATTAGTTGAGTGAATGAAGTTAAGCAGTTAAGCATATATCGTGTTTCGCCAAATATAAGACCTAGCCAGATAATCAGCTCTAATGTATCTTTCGGAGCAAAAATTAATATAAAACCCAGTCTACATTATATTATATTATATTATATTATATTATACTATACTATACTATACTATACTATACTATACTATACTATACTATATTATATTATACCTGTGTTATATTATAGTAAAATAAGACCAGTCTTATATTAATTTTTGCTCCAAAAGATGCATTAGAGCTGATTGTCCAGCTAGGTCTTATTTTCAGGGAAATACGGTAGGTTTTGTGGTAGGCATAATAGTCCCCTCTCCTAAAAAAAAAGTAATATGATGTTTATGACCCAATCTCTGCAAAAGAGAATTTTCAGAGGTGATTAATTAAGGATCTTAAGATGAGGAGAATAGCGTAGACTATCTGGGCAGCCCAATATTATCAGAAGGGAAAGAGAAAAACAGGAAATTCAGAAAAGGAAATGTGAGGAGAGAAGCCATTGCTGGCTGAAAGGGGACCTAGGCCAAGGGATATGGGCAGCCTCTACTCTAGAAGCCAGAAAAGGGAAAGAAACAGATTCACTTCTGAGCATGAAACCGATACTGTCCTAACAGTAGCCTTAAATAGCATGTCAATATGTTCTACTAGCAGTAAAATTTGTGGGGAGATGAAAAAAATATTTTACAAGATAACACATAACAGAGCCAGAGAGGAATGGTAGAAATATCTGTTTTCTCTCAAAGGCCTCAAATCAGAGAAAAGATTATGTAGTAGAAGGAAGGTCATACTGTTAACAAGTTCTGGTATGGATAAAAAAGATCTTCAAACTCTCCTCTGCTGTTAGCTACCACTCTTCCCCTCCTCTTTTCATTCAAATTTTTAACAAAATTTCTCTACATTTTAAAAATCTATAATTGAATAGTTTTATTTGTTCTTCATTAGACAGCCCTGTAGTTGTAGTTTACAACTAGACGGCAAGTGATCTTGCACTAATTATGAATAATCTCCAGATTTCTTATAAGATTTCCATTGTTACTTTTTATTCTCAAATCAAAGCAAGATTAGAAAACATAAAGAACACTAATATTTTATGAGCAACATAGAAAGGATTATTTTTAAATCTCTCAATATGCAAAAGGAAGTCTTTTCTATAAAATATAGAATATGATCATTCATATTCTCACCATCAAATGAAGTACTTGACAGGCAATGCCGAAGTAGTCAGTTACTGCATGATTTTGTATGAAGCATTTGATGTATTGATTATTATACCGAGTGTCATTTCTTTTTATTTATTTATTGAATTTATTGGGGTGATATTTGTTAGTAAAATTATGTAAGTTTCAAGTCTACTTTTCTATAATACATCATCTATGTATTGCATTGATTATATTGAGATGACTTCAAAGTTTATTGAAATATACTGCCTGAGGCTTTTTTAGGTGTTAGCTATCATTCACTTTAATTCTTCATATATTTTCATTAAGGTCAGACACTTTAGAAGAAGCAAACAAACAACAACAACAACAAAAACACACTGTTCGTATCAAAACAGATTTTTCTATACTCCCAATATTATAGTAGTGAGAAAATTGATATAAATGAAGCCATGCTATAATATTTAAATATGAGAAAAACAAAGGTATTTTTTTCATAGGAATTTTTAAATCAAATAGAATCTAGTAAACTTTTCAGAAGTTTGACACAATTATTTTGTGTATTATTATGGGTTATATTTTAAAAACATTTAAAATGATTACTCATTGCAACATTCAGGAATTGAAAAGAAACATTTATCATTGCATTATGAAGAAAATGTTTATCCAATTATATTTTTAGTATTCCTGTTAATAACAGCCTTAAATTACCAATGAGTCATCTCACAGTTTTTATGATGTAGTGAATATAATGATTGATGTTCTGATAACAATAATGATATTATAGTATTTCCAATAAACATTTAAAAGTATAATTACCAGGAGATTGTAGGTTGAATAGTTGATGAATATACGGATTTTTTGTTAATTTATGTTTACATCTTATGCTATGTATCATTATAAATTACTTTTATTTATTTAGGGTTTAGATAATGTTGAAAAGAGACATATCTTGAACAACTATTCATTTTTTTCCAGTACTAACAATAACTGATTTTACATTGGATTCTGATTTTCTGTTAAATCTGGCAGGTAGAAAGAGCAGGTTGAAGAAAAATGATTGAAGTTGGTTTTGCTGCAGTTCATTTTCGTAGTGAAGCCACAAAGACAAGAATGCCAACACCCAATTTTTTGCAGCTCCCAATACATTTTTGTGACGAGTAATAAAATTGCAAAGGAATACTTTATAAACACACTACTTTTGAAATTTATTTTTGTTTTTGTTTCTTTTTTCCTCCCTTCCTCTCTCTCTCCCCCTCCCTCCCTCCCTCTTTCTCTTCTTCTTCCTCTCTCTCCCCCACCCCAATCCTCTCTCCTTCTTTCTTTCTGTCTTTTTGTTGGCTTACATTTATTTTGCTTGATTGATTTTCTATCATAACGCTGTTAGTCCAGCATGTCAAAATGATTGGGAAAGGCAGTTCATCTGCATTTGTTGCTGTTTATATTCAAAGCCACAGTTTGCACTGAACAACATCCTCTAATACATTTAAGGAATCAGTATAAAATACCACCTTATTAAAGACAGCAGGGACAAGTGAAATACAAAATGAGGACAATTTATATTATTTTGCTACACTCTTACCTGTGATTTATTTCCACTCTTCTTTCTGAAGTGTCATGTGTGCCAGATAAAAATTATAGAAGAAACAAATAACAATTATTAGGCAGGAAAAAGGAGAGAAGAGAAAATGCAGTCAACTACAGGTGTTCTTTTCATGCACATTCTGCTTAGCAACAAGCTAATGTCTATTTTACATTCTCTTGTACACTCTTGTTGAGTTCTGTAGATTGCTTATAATAACTGAACTTGTTGAGAATGCTTTAAAGAAGCCTCTTCAAGTTTGAGCACTTTACCTAGCATGATGCTGTGACAGAACGTGCCAAACAAGCACTAGAAAAAAGGATGGAGAGAATTTGCCTCAAAAAACAAAACAAAACAAAACAACAACAACAACAAAAACAAACTATCAACTTGGGTTAAAACGGGAACAGATGATAACTTAGATCACAGTTTGAATTTTATGTACCATTTTAAAAAATATTCCTGCGACTCATTAGAATTAGATAAAAATAAATAAAATAACTTTTAACACATATGTGCATCTACAAAAATAATTAGTGTAAAGCAAATAGGGAAATGATGATAATATTTTCAAACATTTATATATTCTTGAAATTTGTGTCCATCATACAAATGCAGAATGATCTTCACCTGATAAACTTTCAGTCATTATTACTGTTTTTGTAAACAATTTTAAGGCAGAACAAGTATGGATCCAATTATAAAACTAGATCTACTCCCAGATGAAAAAAGAAAATACACACAACAGAATTTATAGGAGTGTTATTTTCTTAAGAACAATCACCTAAATATATACTTTCTATCACTCTTTTTTATATCCAAGATCCTTCCATTGCTAATTATGTCAACAAAACATTTAATTTAAATGGAAAAATTGAGAAAACATTATTTTGAAAGGTTATATTAAAAACATGAACAGCGAATAATGTTACAGAAATAGCAAGAATGTCTAAAGAATACAGGGAAAGAAGTAATAGAGTAATGAATAAAAATTACTTTTCATTCGTTATGCCCTTTCATACTTGGAATTTTAAACATATACATATGTGTTTGAATTTAAATACAGAAGTGTGATTGAGTCCTTCCCATTTCCCAAAAGAAAAAAAAATCTGACAAATATTACTTAGAATGTTATATTAAATGTTACTTAAAATGTCAATTTTAATATGTACATATATTACAGTACTTTACTTGGATAAATAGAAAGACACCATGTCTTTGATTGAGAAAAAGTAGTGTCATAAGGAGAGCAGATTTCATCAAATTAATATAATGTCCATCAAAACGCTAATTGAAATTGGGGGGACTTAATTAATGATTCTGAATTTCATGAAAGATGAAAGAATTAGAATAGCCAAGACATATTAAAACAAAACTGAAGAACAATATGGGAGGTCCATTATTAGTTATGAAATGTACCTTAAAACTGCATTAAAAATTAAGTTAAATAAACTATGTGACATTGGAAGATTAATTTAACAAACTTTTGTACATTTAGTAATAATAATTGACATTATTCAGTGCTTCCTGTGTATTGCAAGTGATTAAATATATTATGTACTGGTTAGTAAGGATAGTACTATGGTCATCCTGATTTTTTAGTGGAATAAACTGAGGCTCACTGAAATCCTTATCTTGCCCAAGATTAAGGTCACACAGCTAACTAACAGCAGGAGCAGGATTTGATCTAGGGCAGTCTGCCTTCAGGGGAGTGTTTTGAACCACAAAGTTATAGTTACTGATCCATTGGGACAAGAATGCATGCATACATGCTCCTTCTTGATCGCATGCAAAATACATATTCATTTTCAAACCCTTTTCAAGTAGCAATAAAACATTTTCCTATCAAATATTATGTAATTAGGGTATAGAATCGTTTGCATTTTTAATTCTTAAACCACATTTCATTTTAATGTGGTTCATAAGTCCCATGACTCTTGCCTTATTTGAATGTAGCATTTCTACCTAAACTCTGTCATGTAAAATAGACATCACCCTTAATTTTCACCTTTTTGGTTGGCAAGCAGTTTCAATAAAAAATCCTCCTGACCTTCTAATCTTTCTTTTGTTCTCTTGGTTAGAGTCTAGTACAACTTCTCCTAGGTTCTCTTCTATCTACTATATAATTTAAAAAAAAAAAAAAAAAAAACAAAAAAAAAAACCACTTTTGAACTATATTAGATGATGTCCAAAGCTTTTTGTTTTCTTTGTTTTTCAACTTGACTCATCAGGAATAGAAAAGGTTTCTTGCCATTCCTCTCGCAAGTTAGGTGTCCTTAAAGATGTTTTAATCAAGCAGAGGGAGCGAGATGATTTGTTAATGTCACCTACAAAATCAATATATTCTGTACTTTTAAACAAATGGTCAAATTGCTACTGAAGATTTTACTCTTGATTTCTGTTTTTACCTATCACTAAAAATGACTTCACTTCATACTAAGGAGATTACAAATGATTCCAGCTTATTTTATACCTTTCCTTTGTAGCTATTGATGCCTTTCTAAAGATCTATCATGATCCCTGTCAATATAGTATGTATGAAACACTCCCATCTCATTTGCAAACCATCTTTTGGCCAGATGGCTAAGCACACCAATTATCTTGAATCATTTATTAGCTCTATGTTAGATGTGTAAGTTTTCTGACCTTTCTGAAACTAAAGCATGATCATTTTTGTACTCTCTATTTGGAATACTCTAAATACACAGTTTTAGATAAGCTTAAGATAATAAATTATTATCACTAATTTATTTTAAGTGGAAAATAAAATTCATATTATTTGGCCAGAATTAATTTGTCCAAAAGCATCTTGATAACTATGAAATATATTAGTTAATAATAAATATCTTGAAATATCAGAGCTTTGATCATTCATAATTTTAATGCAGCCTGGACTTATATAAAACTATTCAGTTATTTTACATATATTTCTAGTTTTCTTGTGTTTAGGCTTTTTTCTATGTTTTAATTTATCTTTAGTTTCCAAACAGTCATTCCTGATATATGTTATTAAAAATATTTCAAATCACTGAACATCATCTTTGTGCTACGAAACTTGTAAGGGGCTACTGCCTGTGAACAACTAGAGATTTGATAGTTACATGTTGAACATTTTGAAGGTTAGTTACATAAAAATACCTCATTTTGTAAGATCATCTCCTATGTATCTATTTATCATCTATCTATGTATCTATGTATGTATCTATCAATCTATCTATCTATATATCAATCTTTTCTAATTATACATACACGTGAATGTTGAGAGAGAAAAGTATTTGAAAGTGCATTTATCAATTTTTGGAGTGCAGCGTCAGAATATTATTCAAATGATCTTTTGTGTCAATTTATATTTTATATTCTTAATTTTTGTTAAAATATTAAAAATGATATTAACTGATAGTTCTATGACATACTATTTATTTGTCCTAACCTATTCCCTACTGTTATACATTTATTTTGTCAGCTAATTGTGTATGAAATATACAAATCTCAAGAACTAATTGATGTCAAATATTTTTTGTTTACTTATGGAAGCTTGGATATCTACATTCTGTTTGATATCTGCATATTACTTAATTCCCTGACTTTAACCAATTCAAAAATTGGCAGAAATAGCATGTAAATAAAATGGATTTTTAACTTGATCAATGATTAATTACACTAAAAATAATATTACTAACAAACAAATGAGGTCAATTTAGCTGAAGAGCATTGTAATGGAAAAGTAGGCATAGAAAGTAAAATTTCACATCTACAATCAGGAATTCTAGATGACAATAAATTGCTTCCTGGACACAGGTGGCTGTTTTCTCAGGAGAGCACTTCATAATTGGTTTTAAATGAGGAAATGGGAATCATCAGTTTTAGATACTTTTGAAATCTCAGAAGTGTGAAAGCCTTCATACATCATAACTGAAATAATGGGAAGTGATTAATAAATGTCATTGACATAAATGAGTTGCCAGATGTATCTAATCATCAAGTGAGCAGAAGAAAACAATGCAAAAGAACCTCATAAAATGTGTCATAATAGTTTGTGACAATTTGTTAAACCACAGAGATGATTTCAGTTTTCCAAACTAATGTAATATAGAGAGCTAAGTTATCTATTTTGATAAATAACCAAGTTCCACATGTTGGTTTTTGAAAGATTGTATTTTTTAATTTCTATTTCAAAGCATAATTATAAACAAACCAAAAACAAAAATATAGACAAAAATAATAAGCACTTCAATTAAATTAATGAAGATTAGAATAGAATATATAAATATACCCCAGTTAAAATAAGTGGATTTAAAAAAAAGAAATCTTACTTAGGAGTATCTGTTTACTAAGAAAAAAAATTTAAATAGTTAATTTATTAGATTTGAATTTAAAAGCTAACTACTAATTTAGTTAAGCTATGCCATGATGCATGTCACTGGGTGGTCATTATTAAATTTAAATTTTAGAACAGTGTCTTACAACAGTAACTTTTTACTTTTCCTATGAGAAAGCTGATCTGTGGCAATAATTCAGCGTTTTAACATATTTTATGAGGAATATTTTTTTCAATGTTAATAAAAACTGTGTAGCCCAGCCACAATAAAAAAAAAAAAAAAAGTTTCCCCTTGAATTTTCTTAAGAGCCTTGTCAAAATCAATTAGCCAGAGATTTAAGAATTTATTTTTGGACTCTAAATTCTATTTCATTATTGTATATATCTGCAATTATTCAGTACTACACTGTCTTGATTAATGTTGATTTACAGTAAGTATTTAAATAAGGTAGTGTAAGTCCTCCAAATTCCTTTGGCTATTCTAAGTTCTTTGCATACCTACGTGAATTTTAATATCAACATATCAATTTCTTCCAGGAAGCAAACTGGGATTTTGATAGGAATTGTGTTGAATCTGTAAATCAATTTGGGAGTATTGCCATCTTATCTTCTTGTTGAATTGACCCCTTTATCATTATAATACTTTTCTTTGTTTCTTCTTGAAGGCTTGATTTTAAAGTTCATTTTGTCTGATATTAGTATAACTACCCAAACTTTCTTTTGGTTTCAGTATGCATGGAATATCTTTTTCCATACCTTTACTTTCAATCTGTGTATGCCTTTTTGTCTGAAATGTTTCTCTTGTAGGCAGTATGTAAATGTCTTGTTTGATGGTTTGTTTTGTTTTGTTTTTATCCATTGAGATGTTCTATGACTTTTGATTGGAGAATTTAGTCCATTTACACTTAAAGCAATTGTTGATAGGTAAGTACTTATTGCCCTTTAGTTGTTTTCTGACTGTTTTGTAGTTTCTCTGTTCCTTTTTTCTCTTTCTGTCTTCCTTTATGCATTGATGACTTTCTTTAGTGGTATGCCTAGATTCTTTTCTCATTATTTTTTTGTATCTACTATGGGATTTTCATTGTAGTTACCATGAGGCTTACATATAGCAACTTATATTTATAGAAATCTATTTTAAGTTGATCAAAACTTAAGTTTTAGTGCATTCTAAATTTGCACATTTTTACTCCCCCATACTCATTCTGTTTTTAACGTCATATTTAACATTACAACATTAACATTAACATCTTTTTATCTTGTGTATTATTTAACTAATTATTGTGATTGTTTTTTCATTACTTTTGTCTTTTTTAGCTTCCATACCTTGTAAATGGTTAATCCTCTATGCTTTTTGCATATTTATATTATTTTGCTATGGAGATTTATACTTTCATACGTGCCCTTGTTACTAATTAAGACCTTTATTTCCCCAAAGTCTTTTGACATTTCTTTCAAGGACAGGTTAGTGGAGATAAACTTTAGCTTTTGCTTATTGGAAAAAACTCTTCATCTCTCCTTGAGTTCTGAATGATAATTTGCCATTGAGAGTATTCTTGGTTGGATTTTTTTTTCTTTTTCTTTTTTCAGCATTTTGAATATGTCATGCCACTCCTTTATGGACTTTAATGTTTCTATTCATAAATGTGCTGATCATCTTATGGGGATTCCTTTGTACAGCAAAAAGTTGCTATTCTCTTGCTGATTTTAATTTTCTCTCCTTACCTTTAAATGTTGACAATTAGTTATAAAGTGTTTTGGTGTGGGTCTCTTTGGTTTCATCTTGTTTGGAACTTTCTGGGCTTCATTGATCTGTATGTCTTTACTTCTCCACATTGGGAAATGTCCTCCACATTGGAAAAAGTCATTATTTCTTGAAATAAGTTTTCTGCCTCCTTCCTTTTCTCTTCTCATTCTGGGACTCCTATAATGTGAGTGTTAATCTGTTTGATGTTGTTTTACAAGTTCCGAAAGCTATATTCACTTATTTTTAATTTTTGAATTTTTATTTTTGCTGCTCTGACTTGGTGAGTTTTGCTGCCCTGTTTTTGAGAAAATAGTATTTTCTTCTGTTTCATCTAGTCTGTTCTTGAACCCCTCTAGTGTATTTTTCAATACTGTTATGTATTCTTCAGTTTTGAGGCTTTGTTCGCTACTTTCTTATATGATCTAGACCTTTGTTGAAGCTCTCCATCCATGATTCTCTTGAGATTGGTGAGAATATTTCTGACCATTGCTTTTGAACTCTTTATCAGATAAATTGTATATGTATATATCATTAAGTTTTTTTTCCTGAGTTTTTTTTTTTTTTCTTCTTCCACTTGGAACATATTTCCTTTTTTCGTTAGATTTCTTGACCCTCTGTGTTTGATTTTATTCATAAGATGAAATAACTACATCTCTCAGTCTTGAAGGATTGACCTTGAGTGGGAGATGACCCTTATTGTTCAATCCTGCCCTAGATTTTGGTTGTCTCTCAAATCTCTATGATAGTCCAAGCAGCCTATTTTATTTGTAATAGCTCCCAGCAGTTGTGGGTGTGCCAAGACCAGTCAATGTCCCAAAGGGATGAGTTTCAGTCAGCACCTAGATTCAGGATTATTAGAATCCAGACCCTTAGGCGGCAGCTTTTAGAGAATGTAAATATATATAGTCCTATAAGATTGGAAGCATAATCCTCTCTGGCCACCAGAGCCAGGTAATATGGAGATGTCCCCAGGGTGGAAGACACAAATTGGGGCTCCAGATGAGTGTATAAACTCTTTTCTGGGAGATCCTTTTGAGCTGTAGGGAGGTAGAGGGAGAGTGCAAAGATGGTATCCACTTGTCTATGTTCTCTGAGAACTCTTCTGTAGCCTCTAGCTGTGTGTCAAACCTGAAGTTTGCCCCTAAGGCTGAAGCTAAGGACAGGCAACTAGATCTCTTTCACAGAGAGTCTGGGAGTGTATTGCAGTCTGCTGTCTGCGCAGTGTTCTGGGGTGGTACCCAGCCAATAAAGGTCTTTCTGATTGTAACAGTCTTGTGGGACCCAATAATCCAAAGTCCCATGGCCACCAGAGCCAGGTCATCAAGGGGTATTCCCTGAGCAGCAGACACACACACACACACACACACACACACACACACACACACAACAAAACAAAAACAAAACAGAACACTAGGAATAAAAACTGGGGTACCAGACATGTATAGCAGATCCCCTCTGAGGAATTCCAGTGCTTTGGAGCATGACAGAGGAAGTCTTGAGGCATTTTTGAAGATTATTTTGACTCTTTCTACTTTTCTATCATGGCATTAATAGCAGAAAGAAAGAGAGAGAGAGAGAGAGAGAGAGAGAGAGAGAGAGAGAGAGAGAGAGAAGGAGGGAGGGAGAAAGGGAAGGAGGAAGGAAGGAAATACTTTTATATAAACATGAGCTTATATTGTACATGCCTTTCACCATCAAAATGTTTATTTCTATATTTCTGATATAAATTGGAAGTAACTTAATTAAGCCGTAAAAAAATAATTAGACTAAGCTATTAGACTAAGAGCAAAGCACTAAAATATATCTTTGTCCTGATCAGTCTTCAAACACTATACTGACTAGTTTTTTCTTACCTAGGAACTTTAAACAAAGTAGACAGGTAGAGGGCATCTCTGTATCAACAACAAAACACCTCAGTATACTTAACAGTTCTTCAATTCCATTTGTATTTCTCTTCAGAATCTGAAGTAAGCTTGTGAACTCTGAAGGAGAGTTTAGACCAGGGGTGTCCAAACTTTTTCAACATTTTTTACCAATGGCCTGTGCGGTAAAATACACAAACAGCCAGGCCACTCACTCGAGGTGAAGTATGTATTGCCTCACCTGGTTTATTTAAGTAAACTAAATATATTTTTGGAATTTGCTGCGGGCCAATTAACAATGGATTGCAGGCCGCAATGGGCCACAGTTTGGACACCCTGGTTTAGACAGTAGGTTCATTCTCTAAGTAAAATACATTAGGAAAGTTGTAACTCTTAGAAATTTAAGAAATTTCTGATGTATTTTCTTAAGATTTATCATGTGTCTATGCTATATGTTGGAGGAGGTTGATGTCTAACATGGGTGCTGCTTCTCACATTCAAAGTGATTGCAAAAGGAACATGGAAATCTGCTTCTAGAATGCAGACTGGTGATCCTCCAAGGTCATGCCAGAAACAAAATTGACTGTAATTGTTTTCAGCAATGGCGAAGCTCAATATAGGAGGCATATATAAAGTCAGGCTTCAAAATCCATTGTTCATTTGTTTCCATTCATCACTGATACTTATTCTGCATTTTAACCTACTTCATTGTTTTATTCAATGGTTTTCAAGGTTTTAAAGGAAACAAGTTAGTTAGAATAGGCAGATTATGTCAGCTATAAACTGACATAATTTTTTTATTTATAAAAAGCTTATAAATAGTTCTATAATTATTGTTTCGACATTCTCAGGATATGCAGTTTCCTAAAAGCATCTCAAGGAACTAAAACTTACTATTTAAATGATAAAATGATAAATCACTCATTGTTTATGCAAGTTATTCTCAGTGTATGTGTGGAAGGGAGCAATGGGAGTGTCTCATCATTCTTACTTTAAATTTATCAAAGAGCAGTAATTCTACTAACTACTTGTCATCTCTAAGAGCAATACAATGATTTTTGATTGTATAAGCAACCTTTTATTAGAAAAAAAGGACGTAATTTACACATAAAATTTTGTTTACTCTTTCCAACATATGAGTTAGCTAATACTTTTATTGACAGTTTTACTGTGCACTGGAATAGTGAGTGACAAATAATATAGACAGGACCCCAATAGCATCTGCTACAGAGAATGCCACTCCCTTCTCCTCCACATTCTTCACTTCCTTTAATCTCCAGCTGAGAATAAACCTAATGATATAATGGGAATGGATAATCTGATTTTAAAAACAAACAAAGACACTTTCTATACGAATAGAGTTTCTACTCCATTATTTCATCATATAAAATATAATCAAAATTTATTTGAAATTTTAATCACAGTTGCACAAATTATGTTTTTGAGAATCAAAAACATTGCTATTTGATGAATACAAAGGGAGAAAAATGACTTTAAAAATGTAGTAAAACAACCAAGAATCCTAACTAAATAGCAAATAAACCCTCAAATATTATATATATATGTAAGTACACATTCACCCCAAAACACTATTAAACTCATAGAAATATATTTGCAATATAACAAAACTGGGTAAAGATAAAATGAGTATTGTAGACAATAATTCAATTCTAGATGATTTGGAAAAAACAGGGTATCATGAGAAATCTCTTATTATCTACAAGATGGTATTTTGGCAATTTTCTATTGTTTTTTTCCCAGAAACATTTGTTCTGATTATGTAGAAACTTGTCTATATCAACATATCCAACTCATATTCAAGTAGTAACTCTTTAGCTTCTCCTATATGTTCAGGTTTAACTAAAAATAGCCTATATTTCACAAGAAAATCATTTAATAATATAAGGTCCCCAGGTTATGGGTTTGCTTTACAAATATGAAGCAAAAATATTACATATTATTCATGATTAATTGTGTTTGTTTAGAAAATTAATCAAATAATAAGAGAAATAACTGTCAACATTCTTGCTCCCCTATCATAAAACATATCCACTAAGACATGAACACAGTGGCTTTGTTCACTACACCAACATTGAACCCACCTCCAGGGAGACAAACTTTTAAACTGACATACATCCCTCTTCTGGCAATCAGTCTTGGCTGACATAATGAGACGCAGTGAATCCCTGAACACGTGGAACCACGGTAGTTAACCTGTTCAACCATGCCTGTAACAATTTAATTAGCAAATCCCTGTGGACATTCTGTACTTCAGCAAAATTATCCAGGGATATACCTAAGCTTGTTTACTAATCACGTTGCCAAATCTATTTGTACAAGGGAATACCGTTGCCCTTGCCAAGAGGAAGGGTCAACTTTATTAAAGATCCCGTATGTCTACATTCCTAAATTGTCATTTCATGTATGTGATCATGACTGTGGTTAAGCAGAAGCTTTAACTCTTTGCTAAAGGGCAATAGTCAAAAATCATATTCCTTTTGTTGACTCATCCGAAAATTAATCTGGCAGGAAATATAAGCAAATATGAGGTCAGAAATAGAACAAATTTAAGATTAAGAAATCAGAGTTCATGGGAGTGTTTATATAAATACATAAAAGGGTTCACAAAAATGGAAGGTAAGAGGTGAATGAGTCAATGACTTAAAGACCATGAAAACTAATACAGATAAATGGAGGGTTAATTGCAAAACAACCCCAAAACAGAAAATATTCAAAATTGTATATAAACAAATGAGATTTCTCTGTGTTTCTTTCTACTTTTCGACTAAACATTTTGGGAAAAAAATAAAATAAGTCTGTTCTATTTTCAATAGGAATAAGTGAAATTTATTTACAAATACCACATGAGATTTTTCTTTTGTATGAATTGAAATTTAATTTGTGTCACTGTATTAAGAAAACAAATAAATAACAATGCTAGACACTATTAATTAAGTACATATTACCCATTAGCACAAGAAAACATATGAAGTCTATTCGATAATGAAAAAGGCAGAAAATACATAGTTAAATTAATGAGTAATTGAATGAAAATACTTCAATTTGAGGAATGTTAAATGTAAATTGTCCCTGTTTTATTTAGATTTATTTATCCTATTTTCTGATGGCAGGATTGAGTGATGGGGATATAGCAAATAAGATTTCCAAAATTTAATCATCTAGGTCAGGCTTAATCTAAGTTCTACTTTTAAAACTCAAGTCAAAATTCCCTTCCAGTTTTGAAATATGAATCCCCCCTTTTTAGTTTAGCCAGTTCAAAAATCTTATTAGATATAGAGGAAACCTAGATTCTCTAACCTAATACTAGAGTGCATGACTCAAATCTGTTTACGTCATGCTGTATCTAGCGAGAAAATATTAAGTACCAATAGAGACCAAATGAAAAATGGCACTTGTACCCCCTTTTCTCTGACAAAACAGCAAGGTGACGTGCCTGATCTCTACCATGAGCTAAGTTTAAATAATGTAATCATATAAATGAGGAAAACATTTTAGCATCTTGGGGTTACATGTTCTTTTTAGGCAGAGTGGCAGTGGGAGTGTAACTTGTGTGCTGTGGTGCTGCACCGTTATAGGAAATTGACTGTTGACCCTGCAGGACAGAAATAACAATTTAAATCTCCACATACAGGACAAAATTAATTATTACCTTCTGTTTGTAAGAACTTAAAGGTGCAATTTAAAAACTGTGAACAGTGAAATCTGTATGCAAATTTAAGTGAAAATTTCATTCTGAGTTATACAAAGACTTTCTCACTTGAGGGACTTTGCTAAATAAATCACATAAGACTAATACAGTAGATAGTAAAATAGCATTATTACATGTTTATTTAGTGTCATGTTGACCTTTTTAGCCATCCAGAAATGTAAAAGACAGAAACTGGGTTGAAATCACATCAGTAGCTTTAGGACGATTTAAGATGGACACCTTGACCAGTCATGATTCTAAGTATCCCATGAGCTTTATTAATTTAACAGTAGGAATTGTCAGTTTGGAGAGCAGTTACCTGGGTACTGTGCTCCTCAGTCTTAAATCTCCACACCATAGCTTTTCGAGTGAGATGTGAGAAACAGGAGCAGTACTGTAGGTCATTGTAGAACATCTTAACTGAACATATTAGCTGAACTGCAGTTTCTGACAGCTCTGCTCGTACAATGCCAGCTACCTATACAATGCAATCACAGTTTCATGGAGCATATAGAGGTTATGAAAATCAATGTTATTAGTTATATAGTGAGGCGTGGAGAAGTAAATTATGTAAGACTAATGTGTTGGATATGTTGATTATCAAGCAACTCTCGGAAATAAATGAATTTTTATAATTAATAAAAATATTGTTTTATATATACAAAATAAAATGTTGAGTATCATAGAAACAGTAAGTACCAACCTGATAGGAAATGAGCACACCTAAATTTCAAGATAGAGACAGAGTTTCTAGTAACGAGTTTCTGAAAAGGGGAATGTCTTATCTTTTCATTTTCTTGTTGTTGTTGATTGTGTTTTTGTCGTTGTCTGTTTCTTTTTTAAATTTCTAAAGTACAAATACTGTGTAAAGAAACAAGTTCCCTGTAATAGTTCCTATAGAATTGATGTGCCTTATCTCTCTGACCTGAATTTAGTTTAGGCATATGTGTGTATGTGTATGTAGGCAGGTATGTATGTCATAACATAAATACACATCCCTTTGTTGATCTTGTCATTTACCCCATTCTGTGTAAGCTTCAAAGATTAATATTAATCTAATAATCTGATAATCATAGTAATATAGTATACAAAAAATTGGGATTGGGTATATCCATGTGTAAAAATCGATGTGCAAACACATTGTTTGGAATGGCACTGGCTTTTACAGAAATGCTTTAAACATTTCTAAAGGAATATAGTACCCATTTGAGTGAAGATTCTCCCAAAATATTTTTCCTAAGAGATAGGAAACTTTAATGTCTAGTCATGTTGTCCAGAGTGACTCTGGATCGTTTAAATGCCCTTTAAACACCGCTAGGGGCAACTAATTCCCAAAATGAGTGAATCTCACCCAACATGCATGTTTGATAGAATGCAAATTTGTTTTATTTGTCTGTAAAAGAGAGTGGTTTTTTGGCTTGCTTCAGTCAAATTGGATTTCTAAAGAGGATAATTCCTTTGAGTAATTAAAAGAATAGTTTCTTCTTCAGACTTAGATTCCTACTGAATTATTAGAAGCTTTGAAGATTTGTGGGTGTTACATCTCTTTTGTATACTAAATACTCACTTGTGATGCTTGTCGTGTCAGAAGTCCTTCCTGCTTACAGCTGAGGGAAAATGTGTGCAGCTGCCTGATAACCTATTCATACAGGAAATCAGAGTTCTCTCTCCCACCAAAAACCAAACAAAGACAAATATATTTACACATTCAGAAATTATTAAGAAATAAGTATTTTTCTAGGTATCTAACAAAATAAATTCCATTATAATAGCATGTAGAAGTATATACATAAACGTAAATTTAACTTAAACTTTGCTAGTCTGAGGTGTAGCCATGTCTAGGCAAAAATAGAATATAGATCGTGTTTGTTCATTAAGACCTTGTTTATATGAAGGACAATGATCAAGTTGAAAAAAAAAATCATTTGAAGGGAAACAGAATGGGTACTGAAGTCTGATAAAGGATAATGGAACCACATTGTAGAAGAGGCTTAGTTTTAGAGATCTATTCCTCTTATCTTTTTAGTTTTTGCCGTATGTGGATTCAGGCCTGAGTCCTGGGATAATAGAATTGCAATTAATGAGCAGGAAAAGCTTAAAGGAATGTTTTAACAAAAATTACACTGGGACTTTAGGATGCAATCATAAGCACTATGTGGTGGAGACTTCGGTAGACTCAGATACCGTGTCAGCTTTTTGGGAGGCTACAGGAGAAAGTGTCCTCAGCCCAGACGTCACTACTAGTAATAATTCAGTCATCAGGGATACCATCATGGGTAGAAGCTCCAGCTCACAGCACAGGCAATGCTTGTGGCAGAGCTCATCATGTTAATTGTTACCTCAGCATAGAGAAAAAAAGGGAAGAATAAATAAGAAAATTCATAGCTGCTTTATGCAGGTCAAGAAGACTAATGACTAGTCAGTATATGTAAAACAGCCTCTGCAATGTGTTCACTTTATTTGAGATGTTTCTGATTGAGGCCGAAGTGACAATAGAACAAATGTGGCCCAAACCAGCAGAATTCATTTTGTGCCTGACGTTCTTAGCTGTTCTAGATATTTTATAGTCTGATGGCTTTTGAGTCTCACTTTAAAGGTGGTCCCTTCCCCACATTGTCCACTGTGTTTCCCCAGGAGCCTAACAAGGGCCCTCCTTTGAGAGGTAATGGGTAACAAGAATTATGTATGTGTTAGTGTGTGTGCTTACGTCCAAGTATATATAATTCTAACAATACAGTTTCTATTAAATTTTAACTACTATTTGAAGAAAATGAGCCAATGATCATTTATCAATTTTGAAAAGAGCAGAAACCAAGTTAAAACTAAAGGGAAAGTTATTTTTGTTATAGGAAGTGTCTGCTATAAAATTGCTTTACTTTAAATGTAATATATATTTCAAGATAACATATTTAAAAATAACAGGCAGATTCCATAGAAAGATACATTAGATATATGTGCTAAATTAGTTTACTCTAAAGGGGACACTGATGATTGTTATTTTTTTTAAAATTTTATTATAGACTACAGCAAATACAAATGGATGTTATCCAAGTAGACTACATTAAAAGTGAAAAAAAATATTAGAAAATATACATCTAGGCTAACATCATCAATAAATCTTTACCTTTAACTTTCACGTAATATTTGGAAAGACTACAGCATATTACTCATAACTGTTTATAAAGTAAAATTGAATGAAAATAATATAAATGAAAGAAGTTGTTTGATATGAGGAAATATTTAATCCACAATTATTTTTCTAGATATTAATATTTATAAGTATAGAACTAAGTTACATTTATGTGTGATATGATAAATATTTTATATAACTGTAATAAAAATTTAATTAAAACCCTTAGCTAATAGTAATTTACCAAGTCAAGAAAAAGGTCCATAAATCTTTATTAATTTATAACCAAATGCTACATCAAGAAAACAATTGAAATAATCCCTGAAATCATGTTCAGATAAAAATATTTTGTATGACTATTTATTTTGCTAAAATCATAATTAATATCTCCATGGTTTTCCCAAATAACAGCAAATTTCAACTTTTCATTATAATTTTGTAATGTGTCTAGTAGTAATCTAATGTCTAAATTTAAAAAGTGTATTTTCAATATATAAAAATATCAATGCTATAAATGAATAAGGTTAGCTGTGTGTGTTTTGCATGCGTTTGTGTATATGGATGGGTAAGCGGGTGTGCATAGGAGGTTACATTTTCCTCTCTCACAACCATCCTTCTATATCTGGCTGTCTGTATCTTAATACCCAATTTCCTCATTTTAGAATGAGGACTTCATCCAGTGTTTTGAATATGGTTGTCCCAGAAAATTTTAGAGATCCATCCTCAAACTGGCAGGTGGGGTCCTCCAGATACCTCCAGGGAGGAGACAAGTGGATGCCTCAATCCTATCAGTGCTCATTGATTTTAAGTTTAAATTCTCCAAAATAGAGAGTTTATAACAAACAGCAGGGCCAAACAGGAGACCAATAAAGATGACATCATATTAAGACAAAATTATTTTCATTACTTGTTGGGTCTTCTTATGTTTTCCTTAGCTCCTCACCAGCATGACTGCTTCTGGGCCAGTTTTCACCATGTAATTGATCTTGTTCATAGTAAACCTTATCTAGCTTTTAACTGTGGTTGTCCTCTTTCTCTTTACTTTAAAAAATAAAAATATTAAATTTATAGGGGCGACTAAGGTTAGTAAAATTATATAAATTTAAAGTGTACAATTCTATACTACGAAGTCTGACAATTAAGTTTGCTAACTTGCTGGAAATAATATTGCTAACCTTTGTTGATGCCAGAGGATTAGTCATTATGAATTTGTACCAAATGGACAAATAGTTAACCAATTTACTATTTGGAAGTGCTGAAAAATCTGCATGAAAAAGTTAGATGACCTGAACTTTTCACCAATAATTCATGGCTCTTGCATCATGACAATGCACCAGTTCACACAATGCTGTCTGTGAAGGAGTTTTTACCCAGTAAACAAATAATTGTATTGGAACACCCTCCCCACCTGATATGACCCCCAATGACTTTTTTCTTTACCCAAAGATAAAGGAATTATTGAAAGGAAGACATTTTGATGACATTCAGGATATCAAGGGGAATACGATGACAGCTCTGATGGCCATTCCAGAAAAAGAGTTCCAAAATTGCTTTGAAGGGTGGACTAAGTGCTGGTGTTGGAGTATAGCTTCCCAAGGGGTGTATTTCAAAGGTGACCATAGTTATATTCAGCAATGAGGAATTTTTCTTTCATTGTCTGACATACCCCATTCAGTACAATATCCTCCATGCACATGCATGCCACAGATGGCAAGAACCCATTCCCTTCCCTGGCTGAGCAATATTCCACTGTATAATATGTACCACATCCTCTTTATTCATTCTTCTATTAGTGGACACCCAGTCTGCCTCTACATCTTGGCCATTGAAAACAATGCTGCAATGAACATATGGGTGAATACATCCCCCTGAAGTAGTATTTTGGTTTTCTTCAGACAAACTACCAGAAGTGGTATTGCTGGGTCCTTCTTTGTCTCTTGTTATAGCCTTTGTTTTTTTTCTTTTGTTTGTTTGTTTGTATTTATTTATTTATTTATTTATTTATTTGGGGATATTGGGGAACAGTGTGTTTCTCCAGGGTCCATCAGCTCCAAGTCATTGTTTTTCAATCTAGTTGTGGAAGGTGCAACTCACTGGCCCATGTGGGAATTGAACCCGCAAACCTATTGTTCAGAGCTTGTGCTCTAACCAACTGAGCCATCCGGCCACCCTAATAGCCTTTATTTTGAAGTCTATTTTCTTGGTATAAGTATTGCTAGCTCAGCTTTTGTTTTGTTTTGTTTTGTTTTCATTTTCATGAAATCACTTTTTCCATCCCTTTACTTTCACTATGTGCATCTTTTTCAATCTGAAGTGAGTCTCTAGTACACAGCATATATAAGGGCTTTGTTTTCTTATCCATTCAGCCACCCTATGTTTTTTATTTACATTTAATCCACTTCCATTCGAAGCAATTGTTGATAGGTGTGAGTGATTACCATTTTACGTGTATTACTACTATTTTTATTTTTCCCCCCATCTTAAGGAAGCCCCTCTAACTTTCCTTGTAATACTGGTTTAGTGGTGATAAACTCCTTTAACTTTTTCTTGTCTGGGAAGCTCCTTATTGGTCCTTCAATTTTAAGTGACAGCCTTCCTGGGTAGAGTACCCTTGGTTGTAGGTCTGTTTTTCATCATGTTGAATATTTTGTGCCAATCCCTTTGGGCCTGCAAAGTTTCTGTTGAGAAATCAAGTGACAGCCTTGTGGGAGCTCCCTTGTAGGTAACGAACAGCTTTTCTCTTGTTGCTTCTCTCTTTGTCTTTAACTTTTGGCATTTGAATTATAATGTGTCCTGGTATGGGCCTGTGTGGTTTCATCTTTTTGGGGACTGTGTACTTCTTTGGCTTGTTTGTCTATTTACTTTGCCAGGTCAGGAAAGTTTTTAGTCATTATTTCTTCAAATAGATTCTCAATCACTTGCTTTTTCTCTTCTCGTTCTGGTACCCTTATGATGTGAATATTGTTACTCTTGATGTTGTCCATGAAGTCTCTTAAACTATAATCATTTTTTGTTTAATTTATTATTTTTTTCTTTTTGCTGTTCTGATTAGGTATTTTCTGCTACCTTTTCTTCCAAATCACTGATTTGATCCTCTGCCTCATCTAGTCCACTGGTGATCCCTTCCAGTGCATTCTTTATTTCAGTTATTGTATTATTCACTTCTGATTGGTTCCTTTTTATGGTTTCTATGCCTTTTTTATGCTTGTTATCTTTTTGTTAAAGTTCTCACTAAGTTCATTGAACATCTTTACAACCTTTTGAACTCTGTCTCTGATAGATTACTTGTGTCCATTTTGTTTAGTTCATTTTCTGGAGTTTTTTCCTGTTCTTTCATTTGGGACATATTTCTTGTTTCCTCATTTTGGCTGCCTCTCTAATTGTTTCTCTATATTGGGTAGAGCTGCTGTATCTCCCAGTCTTGCCAGGTGGATTATGAAGTAGGAGTTCTGTGGGACCCAGTGGCATAGTCTTCCTGGTCACCTGAGCCAGATGTTCCAGGAATGTACCTTGTGTGGGTTTTGTGTGCCCTGCTCTTATAGTTGAACCTTGATTGCTGTTGGCATGTGAGTGGATAGTACTGACCCTCGGGTTGACTGGCTGTGGTTTTGGCTTCGTCTGCAGCTTGGGCTGCTGTGTGGAGGGCTTACCTCATGGAGGAGGATCCCCCCCAGTGGGCTCTGCTGCCTGTTGAGACTTCCCTTTGTGTGTGCCAATTGTGAGACTAATTGGGTTGTGCTCTTCTGTGCCCTGAAGCCAACCTCCAAGTCTGTTGGTTGTGGGGCCTCTTGGGAGAGACCCCAGTGCAGGGCCAGGTCAGCCACTGCCTATGACTGGCCAAGGACAACCTGGTAGGAGCTACAAAGTGATCTACAATTGGTAACTGCCTGTGCTGTCCCTGGAGGCACCTGGGAGAAGCCACACTGGGAACTGAGGAGAGATGCCACCAGTGCCAGGCTGGGGGTAGCTCCGCATAAAGCCAGGACACTCTGAGGCCTGCTGTCACCTGCTGGCTTCCGTAAGGTTCAGCTGCCTCCAGTTGTACACAAACTGGGTGAGGCAGGGTTTCAGATCTCAACACAGGAAAGATGGTACATGCCTGCCAGTGCCTGAGAGGAGAACCTCACACAGGAAAAATTGGGACTGTCCCTTTAGTCCTCGCCCCAAAGTTACACAACTCAGTATATACCCATATGTCTCCAACAACCCCAGAGTCACCAACCGTTTGCTGGGCCCAGGGTGAGTGCAAGCATGAGCCCTTTAAAATAATCTCTGTGTTTCCCACAGCCTTCCTTCCCACCCAGATAGTCAGAATCCTCATTGTTTTTTTACAACCAGAAATTGTGTGGGCTCCTTTTCCTGGAACCAGTATTCGGGGGGAGCCTAGTATGGGGGCCTGAGGTTCTTTGTCCCTTGTGGGGAACCTCTGTGGCTGAGATCCCTCTCCTGATTTTCAACCACCACACGTGGGTGTGGGACCAGCCCATTTCTCGCCTTCACCCTTTCTACTAGTTTTGACGTGGCTTCTTCTTCATATCCTTAGTTATAAAACTTATGTTCAGCTAGACATCAGTTGATTCTGTAAGTTTATTGTTCTGTTTTTTAGTGGTAATTTCGATGTGTTCACAGGATGAGGCAAGCACAGCGTTTATCTTCTCTGCCATCTTGAATCTGCTTGTCAGCATTTTTGTTGTAAACTACCTGGATTTTCAAGCATCAACAACATAAGAAAGTATACAATATATAGGAACAAGGAGTTATGATAACAACAAAATTAACTAGGTCTCAAATGGGAAGAATGACGAAGATAAAAATGAAACTGATAAGCTAAGTTGAATAAGAGAGAATAAAAGAAAATAGAAAGGACATTTCATAATAAAAATTCCTTAAAAATAACGGTTTTCATCAGAAAGAAAGAACAGAGATGTTGAGAACTCTAGGAAAGGACAGTAATCCAATTAGGAACTGCCTGTCTCTAAACATCACATGATGGTCTGAGAAATTGGACACCCACGACAAACTGATAACTTGGTGCTTCTTTAAAAAAATGATATAAAAATACACAGATATGTTTAGCATTTATTTAATGAGGGAAGGAAGAATTTAAGAAATAGTTTCCCTATAAAGCAAAGATACCATTATTTAGAACAAGAAGTGAATTATATGCCTTAAAATGTAACGTTAAATATGTTTTATTTTGAATTCTCTTTGTATCATGATGTTTCTGAACAGTTTTTTTTTTTTTTTTTTTTTTTTTTTTAGTCCCAAAAAACTCACATGAAAAGTTATAATAAATAATGAAATACATCACTTTTTCAATGTAAACCACACTGGATTTACTACCTACAAAGTCTGTAAACCTGAACTCTAGTGGGGATGATTGAGTTGTTGTAATTATTAAAGGAAGTAAAAATGCTTAAACCTGTACTGAATATGTTGCTAGTTAAAAGTAAATGTCAGTTATTGTTAAATTTGATTGTCAAATGTCATCTAATATTTATGTATGGTTGTGTGGCCTTTATATCACAAAATTACTCAAATAATAGATAACTCAGATGAGTTTCTGCTTTGTAGTTCAGAGCCTTTCGGAAGAAGGAAATCTATTAATATTTCTCTAGTTAGATAAAGAATAATGTGGAAGTCTTAGTCTACATAATAATTATTATAACACAACACAGAGACAACTGACTGAGAGATGGAAAAACACAGAAGCATTGGCAAAACCAGCTAAATCAGAAGTTGGTTCTATTCTTACTTTTATGTGTTCCAGGGAGTCCACATTTGTTTGTTTAAGTCAGATTTCATTCAGTTTTTAATCACCTGGAGCTGACAGATTCCTTAATCTCAGTATTCTTGAAAAATGAAAGAGGTGCCACAAAGGAGTATTTAATTATACAGCTATGTTTCAACTGCTAAAGTACCTTACAAATCACCAGGAAATAGTTATGCAATCACTGACAGATCAAATAAATTAAGAAACATGAACAAAAATAACACACACCAATCTTGATTTTAAAATGTCAAGTTCCCTAAATGGGGTGAAAGGTAAATAGGATCTCTCTGTACTATTTCTTATAATTGAATGTGAATCCACGATTTCCTAAAAAAAAATAAAAACAAAAACAAAATTAATAAAACCTCAAGTTTCCTAAGCATAAGGCACATATTTACCAAAAACCACTTTTAAAAAATGTTTTCATTCTAACTGTATAATCACCAACCAAATGATGCTACTCTGAATTTGATAGACAAGTAGATGCCTTGACAAATACATTTTAAATAATTTGTTTTAGAACTTTATAGACTTAACATTTCCCTTTTCTTATGACAATCATTGTATGAAGGACATGCTACACATCACAGGAAATAGAAGTACAATCCCTGGAGAGAAGACATTGACTATATAAGTATAATGTGATAGAACTAATGTGTGGTTGCTATTTTAAAAAGAAAAAAGAAGGAAAAACATTTCCCTTCCAAACTTTCCCTTTCATATGGAAAATGGACTGGAGGATTGTTTATATAAAACTTTAATTTAGAAATTTAATATTTAATCTTTATTAATCTTGAGACAGAAGATAATTTGATTGAGAAAAAAGATATAATAGATCTAAACTGCCATATTTTCCAAATAGAACAGCAATGTAATGTTTTATATTCATATTTTTTCAAAGAGAAACTTCTGCACCAATTTGAAAATGGTGATGCAAACATAAGTACCTGCTCATTATCTTCTCAAACAAAATTCTTTCCAAATGGAACTTTCTTTGATAGGGCTATAACAAGCTCAATTCAATTTATTTTTATATTGAAGGTTTATATAAAGTATCATAAAATATATCTTACAGAGAATTAAAATAATGAGAAATACCTCATTGCACTGAGTATAGTGTCTGATGTACTAACAGAAGATAGAGTGTGCAGACAAATTAGTGTGTAAAAGGGAATATTGAAAGTTAAGACAATTTCTGTTTAAAATAACTCTTTCATACTGTGTTTCAAGAGCGGGAGGATTGAAAGGGAGTATATATTTAATAACAAAATAAATAGAAGAAGAAGGGAGTATGAAGGCACAATGCAACCAAGAGTAGTTCGATCACAGTGGTTTGTTGCAAAACAAAATGTGCATATTTATTTTAAAGTGAAGTATTTTTCACATGTCATAATTGTGTATATACATATCAGTTCTATAACTGTCCTTTAATCAAGATACAGAATCAACCCATTACCCCATAAAATTCCCACACAGGCCATTTCAGTCAACCTCCCTAACAATACCAACCCCTGGCAATAACTAACTGATCCATGTTCAGTCCCTATAGGTTTGCCTTTTCAAGAATGTCACATAAATTGAATCATACAAAATATAGCCTCTGGTTTCTGGCTTCTTTCATGAATTGTGACATTTTTTCAGATTCATCTATGAATAGTTGGTTCTTTTTTATTGCTGATTAATACTCATCGTATGAATATACCACAATTTGTTCAATCATATTCATGAATGTTTGGTTGTTTCCAATCCATGCTTAATATGAACATTCAGATAGAAATATTGATGTTAAAATATGATTTCACTTTCCTCAGGTAAAATATCTGGGAGTGGAATGGCTGGGTCAGTCAGTCGGTGTATGCTCAAGGAAAAAAAAAAAAAAGACCTGTAAATTTTGCATTGTTGTACTTTTTTACATTCCCACCAGCGATGTGTAAGAACTCTGGTTACCCTGCATCATTGCCAATGCTCGATATGGCCAGTCTTTTTAATTTGTAAGACTTGTCCAATTATAACTTGGGGTTTTAATTAGCATTTGCCTAATGATTCATGTCACTCATGGTTAGGTATCACTTCACATACTTATTTGATATCCATACTCCTTAGTAAAATGTCCTTCAAACATTGTCCATTTTTTAATTGGATTATTGTATTATTACTGAACTTTGAAGTTGTTTTGTTGTTGTTGTTTTTTTATTCTGGATATGCATCCTTTATCAAACATTGGTTTTGCAATTTTTTTCCCCAGTCTGTGGCTTATCTTTTCATTATCTAATAGTCCTTTGGTAAATGAAGTTTTAAATTTTAATGAAGTCATTTATTTCTTTTAAAAATCATTATTTTAACATCTTATGTATGAAAATATTGCCTTACACCAAGTAACATGCATTTCTCTATTTCTTCTTCCAGAAGATTTATTGGTGTAAGTGCTACATTTAGGTCTATGAATCATTTTTAGGTGATTTTTTTTTATATATATATATTGTGCCAGCTATGGATCAAAGTTGATTTTTGCGCATATGGATCTAATTTTTCTGTTACCATTTGTTGAAAGGGCTATACTCCCTCTACTGAACCATCAAATAAAAATAGATTTTATATTTTCACAGAGAAGAAGAAGCTGGGACAGAAAGGACAAGAGAAGAAGGAGAAAGGAGCAGAAGGAGGAGAAGGAAGGTGAGTATAAGGAAAAGGAGGGGAAAGGAAAGAAAAAGAGACTGAAGAGAAGGAGAAAAGCAAAGAAAGTATGTACCTGCAAATTCTATATAGCTTTATTTACTCTCTGGACCTTTACAAAAAAAGTTTGTTAATACCTGTAATAGATTAATTTAGAAGAAATTGTCATCTTAACAACCCTGAGTCTTCCAAACAAAGACAAATGTGTGTGTGTGTGTGTGTGTATATATATATATATATATATATATATATATATATATATATATATATATACATACACACATATATAAATCATATAGATAATTATATAATTATATATGATATGATATGATATGATATGATATATATATATATATATATATATATATATATATACATATATATATATATATATTCTCTTTAATTTCCATTTCTCCCCTTCCTTCCCTTCCCTGGTGGAGCCTGATGAGGAGGGCTTTCTTATAAGAGAGAACACAAGTTGGATGAAAAATGTGTCTACATTGGTTGAGGGTTGGCCTGATCCAATACCTAAGAGCCCAATCTAGATGAGGAAGTTGTCACTTTGGAGTGACAGCTGACATAGGATTAGAATCTGAGAAGGAAGAAAAGGACATCCATGAGGAGAGACTGCCAGCTGTGAGTTGTCAGTGGCCTATCAAAGCAGGCTGACACCCATGTGGGAGGGGGTCCAGCTCACATTGTGTGATTTGTATGGATAAGGGGATATCTGTGTGGAGGACAAAGCATAGCAGACAGTGAGAAATTGGTTAAATCTGGATCTATTGATTAAATAAGGAAATGTGCTAATGAAAATAGGAACCAGGTTTCTCATTCATAAGGAGTAGAGTTGCAAATGAGGTAGCGGGGTATTATAATAAGCTCAATATTGTTATCAGCCAATAATATAACCATATTATCCTTTAGCATCTTCCCAGAAGATAAGCATCTTAGAATAATACAGTCTTTCATTTTGTATGTACCTATAGATTGAGTACAATTCGAGAAGAGTTTATATTATGTTTTTAATTAAAACTAAACCTCATAATATACAGAAATATTAGCTGGCTAACCTGAGGTCATCTTTGGCTACAATTTGCCTGATATATTCAACATCCAATCTGTCAGTATATCTGATTCATTTTACCATCAACACATATAAAACAAATATGGACATTTCTCATGTACCTTGACTGCTACTATCTGGATTCAAGATGACTATCTTTCACTTAAATATGTTGTATCTGATCTCAATACTTCCACTATTTCCCTCGTGGTAAATTCTTCACTTAGCAGCTAGTGTCTATTTGAACTTCAGTTGATGTATGTCATTACTTTGCTCAAAACCATGCAATGGCTCAATATTTCTATCAGAATAAAAGCAAAGGCTTACATGCCCTATGTGATAAAGATCTAAATCCCCTCCCTTACCTCTACAAGCATTCTTTCCTTTGCTCAGTCTTCCTAGACACACTCACCTTCAAACTCTTTTACATATGCTCCTGTCATAGGTTATTCAGACTGGCTGTTACCTCTACCAATAATGATATCCTCATGGCTCAATCTTTTATGTCCTTTTATCTATGCTGAAGTCACATCTTAGGCTTACCTGACTTCAGTATTTAAAATTGCAACCTGCCATCCCTCTGAATATTGACATTTATAATTCTACTTACCCTGCCCTGCATTACTTTCCTATGGCTCATGTAACCTCCTAACACACTATGTAATTTATTAATGTATTATTTTAAATGCTTACCTACCACAATAACTCTAAGCTCAATACCAAAAAATATTTTTAATCTATTCTGTATACAAATGTATATCAAGAAAAGATTCCATGTCAGACGCTTTTGAGTATTTGTGATTAGTATTAATTGAATAAGCAGAGGCTTCTGGAGTTTTCTTTTTCCTTTTTCTTTTTATGGTTTCTAAAATCCAGATATAAGATTGTAAGTTAATAAAATATTAACCATTTGGGGTTTGCTCTAATGACATATTTATGTCACCTAGATTTAAAACCAATGAATTTGCATTAAATATAACCTTTTTGGCTTGTTTATGGTAATAGTGAGGAACCCTTGCTAGCCATGATATCATTTTTTTAGACTGTGAGGATATCATTTTTCAATACTATGAGGAGATGTCTGACGTCTTTATTGTCTGCTACTTAATTATAAAATATGAAACCACTCACTGTAATAGTTAAAAATCATACAGTATTACTAGAAATAAGAATATAATTTGATCATTATTTTATTTACTGTGGAATATTTCCTGTTTTGCAGCAATAAAATCATATATTTATATCAAGAATATGTCTTTATGCACAGAGCGTAATTTATTGATAATTAATAAATGAAAGAAGAAGGGAGTATGAAGGCACAATGCAACCAAGAGTATTTCCATAAGAGTAGAACTATAATTGAATGTGAATCCACATAATTATTGATCACAATAGTTAACCACAAATCTTTTTATTTTGACATATATAATTCAAATTTAAACATTTTTAGTTTATTGAAAACATAATTGATTTGATCAACAGAAACATGTTGTTAATTTTATCAGGTAGCAGTATTTAAAGCCTATTATATCACCATAGATAAGTAAGCCCTGTAAGTTTTAAGGTTGAGGAACAGTTCCTCCTAATCTGAAAAATAAACCTAGCATTTATGAAGTCTGCCTCTATGAAAACAAAACTAACTATCTTGAGCTGCATTTGGATTCTTTCTCATCAGATGACTCCTTTAAAGGGATTACTCATCTTTCTTTACTTCCTAGGCATTTAATTAACCATATGGAAGTTGATTGACTTAATTATATCTCAGTAATAGTGTCTCATATTAGGCACACAAAAAATTAGCTCCTCTTTAAAATGGTAGTGACACAGAGAAATTAATCTAGCACTGTGATAATACAGCCACAATACAACTATGAAAGTCCATCTATATTGCTATATCTCTATATTTCAACATTTTAATCATAATACAAGATAAAGTAGAACTAATATGTCTAACTTTTTAATTAACAGAGGATATATAAATATACAGGGGAAAAAAAGAGAGAAAGAAAAATAAACATTGACATTTGCAATCCCACTTACCCTTTTTTAATTGTCCTATAGCATATATAAATAATACAATTATAACATTTGGAAATCAAATAACTCTCTTGGTATTAACTAACAGGTTAAAGAACAGTCATTATGGAACTATGAAATATTTATGGTATTTAAGAGACAATTTAACTCAGAGAGTGAATTAGCATTCTACAGAGATCTATGGAAATCAGCTATAGAGAAGTTGCTTAAGCAGGTGACAATTCATGACTGCAATTCATTCAGCCATTGTGCTCATGGAAGTAGCTGATTCTTTCACAGCTATGAATGCCAATTAGGTAAAAGTGAGCTGGAAACTAAGTTTCTAATACATCATATCCTTGCAACCCGAGGGTTTGGAGAACAATTTTTTTATCATGGTAGCAGAGGGATCTATGCTTCTCCAATCAAGCAATTTAAAAAATGCTTACAGGAGGTTAACTCCTCACCTTGTACCTGTACAGAGCCCCCAAAATTTCACTGTTGACAGTGCAACCTCTCCTTTACTACTACTCTGTCTCCGTGAATAAAAATGAAGGCTAACAAAAGAAACACATATAAAGCAAACAAACAAAAACACAGAAACAAGCTAAACAAACAAGCAAACAAAAACAAACCTTAAGTATTGCATCTAAAAGAATTGTGTATCTTGGTACTTTCACCTAGATGTTTATTTCAGGGTTGTTTTAATAATGTATTGGAAACATCATATATACTAAGTGGTTTGCTGAGAAATGCTTAAGAACTAGACCTTTATGGGGAATAAAGTCCTTATTTGTAGCATTTGCCAATTTTCATGCAGTTGATACCATGCTACATGGCCAATTTCGATCTATCAATGTAACCTCACTGAACATAGAGTTGTGAAGAGATACACACAATGAGCTTTCGAGAGCTTTTAGGAAATAGCTATAGACATAAATAAATGATTCATAGAGTACGTTGCAAACTAAACAACTGAATTAGATCTATTTGTATAAATATATTTATATTACAAAAGTATAATGTTAAATGGAAAAATGCATAGCCAAATTATATGTGTACTCTGATGTGATTTATTGAAAATGCAAAAATATTTATAGCATTCTTGTGTAATGCATGGATTTTTGAAAGTATGGAAAGTAACCTTTGTAAAATATATCCGCCATCATCATGACAATGGTTAATACTTAGAGACTTGGCAAGAGGAGCGGCAATTGAACTAGAGGTCAAAGGGGTTCAACTTCATATATATACCGTCTGATTTATTTTTATTTCAGAAAGAACTGCTTGCAAATATGACATTGACAATTATGTTTTCCAGATAGTTAAGTGATTTTTATTACTCTTGCATGCTTTTATTTATTTAGTTATCTTACAATAGAAGTCTATAATGTCTACAAACTTTAACAGAGTTCCTGGCATAACTATGTAAATAAGACTGTAATAAGTTCCGAATATTACTTTGGTTCAGTTTTTGACAAGCCTCATAATTACTAGGAAAAACTTTCTATATTTCTCTAAATTATCTTAAATAATGGAATAAATATTCAGAATACTGAATTTTCATTTCAAATGAATTGATGATTTTATTTAGTAAAATTGTAAGGGATTATTGGTAGTGAGTAAGGGGATAAATCACCTTAGGAAAATAATATATTGATGGATTACAGAATAACTTATTATTTTTTATTTGAAAGTACTATGGAGGAATCAGCTCTCTTAAGAGCTGCAAAATTTTGTTCAACCTATAAATAGTATCTAAGTTTATCCATTTTAAAATATAGACAAGAATTAAGAAAAACACTTCTAAAACTCATCAATTATTTTGTCATATTAATATAAAATTAGTCTGATACTCTAATTAAATGGTCTATGTCATATCAGATGATCTGACAAGACAGACATAAATGCATCTTTGATTGACGTGGTTGAAAAAATATTAATGCCACAGCTGGTTTTAAGATATCAGAGTGAGGAAAATATAATGATGAACTGGAGCAAGGAATGCAGAAACTGTGGCTTTCCAGAAGAACTGGAGTGAAAGGAGATACCATCGTTGTCTGGCACAATACTTGGAACAGTAAGAGGTAAAGTCACTGACAGATTTCCCCATTCCGTCTCCTGAAAGGACCGCCCAAGGGCCAAATTTTATCAGAAGTCTGCTGGATAGGATTAAGAAAGGAAGAGAAGGGTAGGATAAGGCATTAAAAAATATCAGAAAGCAAAACAGGCAAATAATTACAGCAGGGATAATAATAATTTAAAAAGATTAGAGGGTAATGTTAGAACATCGAAAATAACAATTGAAAAATTATGAAATACAGTGTAAAAGGATTGTTTACAAAGAAAATTCAGACTGACATGAACAACACTGGATGCAAGAAAACAGGAAACAATAAAATCAAAATCTTCATGCAGAATCATCTTGAAGTTAAAAACTCGTATGTATTAAAATCATATTGAGGACTCCTGCTTCTGCTCATGAGACTAACTGATACTATACTAGCCCTCACACCTTATACTAGAAATCTAGGGGAAAAAAATATGAATCAGTTGTTTTCAGACAGTGTTAGAGAGTGACCAATAAGAGCAAGGAAACAAATGACGTGAGCCCTATGATCACTCCAGATTTCAACCTGAAATCACTTTCCAGGAAGAAAAGGAGAGGAGCCTCCAGAAGATCATAGCAGTCTCAATGATTTGTGGAGAAACAGTAGGAGTCAGGCTGAGATGGCTAGAAGATGTGGGACATGCTACCAAAGAAAAGAGCAACATGCAGATTAAGAGATACAAGAATCTGTGTAGGGCTCCTTACATTTTTGCAGAATGCTAAATTGCACATGCAAATAGGAACTACATGAGGCAAGGCAAAATCTCTACTGAGGTGGTATAAGATGAATAAATCCAGTACTCACACAGAGTTGGAAAACATTCAAGTTCCAACTGGTGTGGAAAAGGATTTTACTGAATATCTTGGGCATTCAGCAAAGACTATACAAGTATCCTGCTTTGACACTAAGGGACCAAGTAGATCTGCTCAATAAAGCTTCAGAAGGAAGTCCCTAAAGGATCAACTTGAAGTTAGCCTTTGCAGATAATTTAAGTAAATAATAATAAATGATAATAATAATAATAATAATAATAACAACTTGATTTAAAAAGACAGTGTAGACATTAAAAACATATAGCAATCAAAATGACCACCATCAGGTAAAAATTACCATAAATGCAAAGAATCAGAAAATGTGACCCATAATGTGGAACAATATCATTCGATAAGCCCAGAAATGACAGATGGTATAATTAGAGAACACCAACCATAAAATCACTATTATAGATACAGTCAAGGATTTAAAAGATAATGTTAATATGATGAAGAAGGAAAAGGTGAGCTATGAAAAGAATCAAGTAGACCTTCTTGAGTTGAAAAACAATAATTCTCAAAAAAAATAGCATTGAATGAACTTAACAGCAGATTAGACAAAGCTGAAGAAAAATCAGTGAACTTGGAAACAGGACAACAGGAATCTTCTAAACTGTGAAGAGCCTCATATTGAAGGATGATTGTGAGAGTCTTCCCAGGGTCATAAATGTTAAAATATGAGAGAAAATGTGTGTGTTATTTTTATGAAAGAGAGTTAAGTGAGACTGGATTGTGAAGGGTTGGAAAGCCTGGGTAAAAGTTAGATGAGTAGACAACTGGAATTGACTGAGTATCTTCCAGTGGGGGAGGAAATGTGATCACAACTGTACTTTATGTATTACTATATATATATATATATATATTTTTTTTTTTTTTTTCTCCCTCCCAACATGCAAGAGTGAGTGCAAGAGATTGTCTGGCTGGGTTTGGGCATAGTATGGCTAAGAAAAATATGGGGGAAAAATGTATGTCAGTAATCTATATTATTTTGCCCGATTGCTATTCAGGTATTCACTCCTCCAAGTATCATTACCCACAGCCACAGTGTCATGCTAATAGCCCCCAGCTGTAATATACACACAGGCACAAAGCTGAGGCAGTTCAGAAAACAAACATTAAGAAGATCTTGAAACCATGATTTTCAAAGCTGGAGATCATTATCTCATCTCACAGCCTGCTGTTCCAGGGGTTGGCTTGTATTCTCAACCCAAAGATTGAATAATGAATACAATTATAGCAATAGGGAATCTGACAAGACAATCAGAAACAAGCTCACAATTATAGATACTTGTTGAATAGTGACAGTTATTTACCTACATAAAATGAAAAGGCGTATTGTTAACAATGAGTTCTTGCTTCAGAAAAACCTGGGTGAGTCATTTAAATTAGAATTTTTAGTTTGTTTCAAAGAAATAAGACAATTCTACAGAATGTATTGAGGACTTAACTTTAGGATGATGAAAAGTCCTGGTTTACTGGGGGACAATTCTGTTTTATAGCTATTGGCCTGGCTTCATTAATACTACACACTTGCAATCTCAAAACTGATCCGCTAGGGTTTGGAAGCATTTGTTTAATCAGAATATCATAAAAGGACAGTTGGGTGTTTGTATCACATTTATTCCCATCAAAATACAGGGGCAATGATGTTTAAAATTTTGATTTCACACAATAACTTTTAAATTTCCCTTTGTTATTTCACATAATTCACATATAGGACACATTCCTCTTACTAACTCTCCTAGGTTGATTCAGGTGACAGGGGATCCTGGGGAATCCTCTGCAACACCACTTGAAGAGCAGAACCACTGTATAGTTAACACTGTGGATTCTGGAGCCAGGCTGCCTGGGTTTGAACTCTGGTTCTGCCAAGAACTACCTGAATGACCTTGAGCAGGTCACTTAAGCTCTACAAGGCTGCAGTCTTATAATCTGCCAAATAAGGTCAAATGGTTTATACAAGGATTAACTGAGTGTATAGTTATAAAGTTATCATGCAATATTTGGGACAGTGTCAGAACTATGTAATTATTTAGTGTTATAAGATACTCTAGAGAAGATTAAGGAAAGGCTTATTTATGTTTTTATATTTATTAACAAGCCTCCCAACCAAGTATAAATTCTGCTGGGGAGAAGAGGTAGATGTTGCTGGGTTTTCATACCTGCTGAGAGGAAATGGGTAAGAAGTCTAAAACACTTACCAAATGTCAATTAATTAATCTTTGACATCTTCAGGACTAAAAACAGCAGAAAGACAAAGGTAATTTGTAGGAATGTGATATCAGGCACTACTACAGAGAGAAAATATTGCTAAAATGAGTTGATTACTGGAAAAATGATATATGATCATAAAGCTTTAAACTGGTAGTAGAGTTTGGCTAGCCATGCAACTATTCCAAAAGTCTTTCTTGTCTGCCCATGAAATACTATTTGGAAAAGCTTAAACACCTTTTTTATTCATTTTCCATATAGCACATACAAACAATAAAATTTAAACAGAAATTTCCTGGAGTGGGGGACATATTTCAGAAAATTTGCCCCCCACTCCAGGAAATCTTCTGTTTGTCTTATTGAAGGGAGACTTGGGAAATGGTGATGCATCTTTTTACTTTGCCGTGCTTTGAAATACAAAGTGAAGTGTGGAACTTCTGTAGAAATTCTTCAACCATACAATGATAGGCCAATGTGAGAAGAAAGAAAGAAGGGTAAGGTATTGCTGAACCATTGCACAAGTCCTAGATGCTCCCTCTGGAGTCCTTGGTACGTGGGGGTGGGGATTATATATATTCTCCCATTCTCTTAACCTTTTACTCTTTTTTCCATGTAATGTAAATGCATTTCTAAATGATTAAATCTACTATCACCATCATTACTGAAATCCTTACTTTTGTATTTATGAATGCTATTTGATTATGTATAACATGCAAAGTGTTTTATAGTAGCTCTGGAGAAGAGTTTGCTACTGCTCCATGTACCACCACATAAGAGAAGATTATAGGAATGCAAAGGAGAGCCATTGAGTACAACTCCTTTAAGTAGACAATACTAAACATTATAAGTAGGCATTCGAAAACAGGCCAAAGAAACCATTGCTAAGAGACAGTACAATTCCAAACAACAGATAGTGTCAGATTATAGCTACTTTATGCCTCAGACATGTCTAATACTCTTTGTTTTGCAAAGTGAGAGTCTTACCGTTAATAGGAATGTGATATCCTGTTGTCTATATAAAATCAAGTAATGAAAAGTGAGTACCTAATACCGTTTTTCCCGAAAAATAAGACTTAACTGGAAAATAAGCCCTAGCGTGATTTTTCAGGATAACGTTCCTTGAACATAAACCCTAATGTATCTTTTGGAGCAAAAATTAATATAAGACCCAGTCTTGTTTTCGGGTAAATACAGTAGTTGGTTTTTCACTAAAGTATCATTGTAAAGAAAGAAGCAATTTATTTAAGTGAAATTTTTGTTAACTGTAGGCATAGAACCCTGAGTGGGGCTCAAGTTAATTAGAGACCTTAAAATTTAAGTCAGATAAATTTAGATATATTTTACAAAATACATGTAGCACTGTGGGAGATTATAGCATGTTCGTAGATTGGAACAATTAACATAATACAGATTCCATTTCTCCCCTGACCCATACACAGATTCAGTGCAATCTTCCCCAAAATTGCTGAAGTCTTCGTTTGGGGGTAGGAGACGATTGATACATGAACTCACTGATATCCGAGAAAATATTAAAGAATAAGAACAAAGTATAAAGTCACATTCTACTAAATATTATGACTTATTATAGAGATGTATTAATTAATACAGTATAAAATCTGTAGATCCCATCATCTACACTAATAACTGGGAGCTCAGGCAGAATACCCCACCATTATGCTGCCACCATCAACCATCCCTTATTTAACTTATGCAGGTGTTGAAGTTTTTGTAAAGGGCATGTCCTTTGAACCCTCGTATAATATGCAGGGACAGTGAGGAATGAGTATGTAGTTCTCAACTAATTATTCCACCCTAACATTCTTACATTTTTTATTTCCCTCCTCTGCATGATACCAAGGTAGTTATCAATTCATCCTCCCTGAGTATAAATGACTAGAACCAATTCCACTGGCTTGAGCTAACACCAGTGGCAGTACCAAAGCTGCAAATGTTTTCCTCTTTGTAACATTTTCTTTACTTGGGTTCCCCTTATGATTCCTTCATCTTCTTTGATTCCTAATATTGTGCCATCACTGGGTTCAGTCCTTGGATCTATTCATCTACGTAGATACACTACCTCTGGTCTTCTCATCGAGTCCTAGGCTTTATTATTCTTCCGATTTTTTATGATTCTTTCTCTTCTCTATCATTCATATATATATATATATATATATATATATATATATATATATATGTATATACACACACAGATATATATGTATTATATATATAATACTTATATTATATATGTATTATATATTAATAAAGTTATATATTAATATATATATAATATTTATATATAATTTTATATATTAATACATATATATAATATTTATATATAATTTTATATATTAATACATATATAATATTTATATATAATTTTATGTTTATATATTTATATTTATATATTATAAATATAAATATATAAACATAAAATTATATATAAATATATGTGTATATAAAATTTTAACTTCCAAATGTATCCCTAGCTAAATATCTCCTGATGTCTCCAACCCATCCTCTACTTATGCCCGTTTTCCTTATTTCATCTCAGTTATTAGCCACTCTATGATTCCAGTCGCCCAAGGGAAGACAATATGGTGCCATCTTTGTATTTTCTTTCTCTCTCTTACCTCATACCATAGCTCTTTGCAAATCTTGTAGTTTTTTCATAAAAAAATACTGATTTGTGCCAGTTTCTCACATGTTTTACCTCTAATACGCTGACCCAAAACTTCATCAGCTCTCACTGAAGTTGTTTCAATAACCTTCCCACTGTCTCATTATTGTAACTTTTTTCCCCTTTATTTCTCTCTCAGTAGCAAAAATAATCCAGTTAAAGCTTAAAGTCAATGTATTACTCAAATCATTCAAATGTTATAATTACCTGCAAGGCACTGCCTTGATCTGAACTCTGGAACTTCTTTAACTCTGACTAATATTCTATTTTTCTCTTATTCTGCTGAAATTATCCTTGCCTCAAGGTTATTCCCTGAAGACAACAGACACATATCTGCCTCAGGGCCTTTGCACTTGGGGTCCCCTCTGACTGAAAGCTCTTTCCAAAGATAGCCAAATGTCTTTTTAGGTGTTTGCTCAAAAACTCCTTGTCAATCTTATCTAAAATTCTACCAGTTCTACATCCTATTAACTCTCTATTCATATTTCCCACAAATGTATATTGAACTAGTTCCTTTTTGATATATAAATACAGCCCATGTATCTTAGAAATGTCAGTAATGGATTGTCACAAGGGCCACATCCTCATTTCAAACTGATTTCTAATATCAAGTCTGTTTTCATTTTGTAACTCATGATGCTAAAACATAATAGCAGAAATGGGTAAAACAGGATAGAAATGCCAATATGATCAGGGAATTTTATATATATTAGAAGTTCTTCATAAGCTAATTATCATAAGAATAATCTGCGGCTGTTCTATGTGTCTCTATCAGTTCTTCACGAGTAAAGTGCTTTGTTAGCTGCTAATGAAAACAAGTAGTTAATTATAAAGTGACAGCCATTGAGCGGCAAATTTTACTGCTTTCATTTCCAAAACTGATTGTTATTATCTTGGAATCTGTAATGGCACTGCACAGTCTCAATCTGTACAGCAAATATAAAACATGTTTCCACTATTTTGAGTATGAAAATGGTCGTCTGTTAAAATATATTCATTATATTCATTTCAATTTTTTTTTCCATTCAGCAACACTTTTCATGCAAGAATCTTTTTGTTTGTTGAGTCTCTGCTGATTGGGACAGAGAATATACACATAAAAATGCCCAGAGTCCTGTTGCCAACAATGACAGTTCTGTACCTGGGGACCTTCTACAAAGGATGTCCACAGTCCCCGAGCACAGTTTTATTCCTTCTAGAAAATTATTTCTCTAAGTATACTTGGTCAATGTCTTCCTTTTATCTGCTAAATATGAGGAGGGAGGAGGTCTATATAAATCTATTACTTTTTACCCTAATTTGTAATACATTAATATAATTTTTGGGCTTCTATATATTTATCTCGATAAATTTCACTATCAAGATAATTAGTCACTTGTTTTCTGAAATTATTCTCACAGCTACTAAGGGAAGTTGTTGTGAAAAACAGATATTACAATAGGAAGGTCACCCCTCCCTTCACTGACAGTACCATACAGAAATTGCTTTAATACTGAATTTTCTGCAACTGCCTGAGATAAAACTACATTTACAATGACATTTAAATGTTAACTCCTTTGGAATGACCTCTTCTATATATTCAATTCAAAGGTTTTGTGACTTGTGCTTCTTTGTGTTAAAATATTTTCCATACAAATATACAACATCCTCTGTGGTCAAAATATAAACAAAAGAGTGCAATATGAATTCACTACTTCGCTCATCTTTTAGAACCATTTTCATAGTGTTCTTTGATTCTAACTTTCTTTATTCCTGAAATGAAGTTCAATAAACCCAAGAAGCACTTTATCTTCCAAAAGTGATATGTTCAAAAATTCCTCGGTTGGATTTAATTATTTGAGATGTCTGCAAGTGGGTAATTAGTACACTCAGCAGACGAATGCAGAAATGTTTCTCAGAAGGCAGCTTTATTATATTTTAAGCTTCAGATATTGGGATAAATATTTTTAAAAGAACAAGTACTTCTAATGAAAAATGTTCTTCTTTCACTGATGCAATTCCAAATAATCAGATCAGCTGATAAAATGCATCATCTTTTGTCAGTAATTTATGCTTCAATAAAATATTTTATACATTATTGGGAATTTTATAAAAACAGTTTTATTTTTTATGAAATATATCAAATTTAAGTAGCTATTACGTGGTAATAGTGTCTATCTATCTATCTATCATGTGTATAAAATATATAAATGGTCAGACAACTCAGTTCGTGAACTTTCCACCGTATACTTACACAATGGAAAGTTCGTGAACTTAATTGACAGACTTTTTGTGTGGATGTGATATATATACATATATATGTATATGTATATATATACATATATATATATATATATATATATATATATATATATATATATATATATATATATATGTGTGTGTTTATATATAGATAGTAAAATAAGGCCAGGTCTTATATTAATTTTTGCTCCAAAAGACGCATTAGAGCTCATGGTCCAGATAGATCTTCTCTTCGGGGAAATACAGTATATATACACATATCTATCTATATATGTATATATACACACACACACACACACATATATATAGATAGATAGATAGATAGATAGATAGATAGATAGATAGATAGATAGATAGATAGATGATAGATAGATAGATAGATAGATAGATAGATAGATAGATAGATAGGTAGACAGATTCTTTTACCTTATGACAACTGAATAACTGGCATTAGGCATACTTTCTAACAGAAAAATTTGTCTTGATACTCTTATAGAGCTATTTTTTTTTCCTAAAATGTGTTTTAAAAGGTTACAGTCACTGGGGAATTTGATTCTCAGCATTTATTGTTCAGGTTACTGAGATAGATCCATAGATTCCATTACCATGTAGATAGTGTATCAGTGAGAGATTAACTTGAAATTTCTCAATTTAACCCAGCCAGCAAAGCAAACCCAATTACATTGTAAACAACAGCTATCTATACAATTGAGCTAAATCTGATGTCTTCATATAATTTTGAAAGTCTATACACTAGTTTCAAATTCCCCATATTGAAGAAAATAAATGATATATTTTATTTTGTTTCTGAGTTACAGATTTAGTGAAATGCATATAGTAAAGGGCTTCTATCATTTTTATTTACACAATGGCATTTGAGACATGAGCCTTTTCTTTTGATTAGATTTTATCAATACAACAAATCCTGAAGCTTTCACTCCAGTAGTTGATGTTCTTGTATCTTTTATAGGTTCAATATAGGTAAAGTATAGCTGCAAATATTATTTTGTATACTCAAGTGCATCTGTAGTGATAGCCCATGACAAATGTTTGTTTCACTTTGATAAAGCACAATTGTATATTAGTATTTTTCACTAATTTGTAAGCATTTTCACAAGAGAAATAGAATGTGGTTATCAATCTTGAAGAGAAAATTTGACAATGAAATAGTTGTGTTTCTTTTATTTGGATACACTGTAACTCATTACATCACACACACCCTTTTTAAGGAATAGCATTCTTTAGAATTCTATACCAATTCCATGTGGAATTATTTTACCAAGGAAACATTCAACTGAATATTCACACTCACCATTCACAATAACCAGGTCTTGTTTTGCTTATTCAACAAAATTTACTATCAGGCACCAATTTTCCGTTCACAGTGTTGTTGTCTAGCCAAATTTGAGAGTAACTTAATTTTGTTCTAGATATTTTATGCTTTCTCATTTAATTACAGTGGAAAAAGGTCTATTATAAGCAATGTATCAAATAGTTATATTATCAAAGGGATATTTAGGCTAGTTAGGGGAGAGTTATTCTTTTCCAAATGTCTCTGTTTCATAGGTCTTAAAAAGTACAGGGGTTACTTTCTGCAAGCTATTCTTGATATACAGTAAAAACACTTGTTGCAAATTGGAAATTAATTTGGTAAATGCACTGCACAAAGAAGCAATTTACTTTGTGCAATGATTGTGAATATAATCATATCATCTACCACCATCTACCATTTCTGTTTTCATTTTCAGTTCTCATATATATTGGTTCATTATCTTTCTTTGTGCTGGGTAAGTCCTTTAGTTTAATGTTTTATATAAAAGATACTTATCGGTTCCTCATCTTAAAGGGGAAGGGAAGTTTTACCCATATGTACAGCATTTGCTGTAGGCTTCCTGTGGATTACTTTGAACGAGCTATAAAGTCCCTTTCTATTCCTAGTTTTCTAAGATCTGTTAACATGAATTAATAATGCAATTTTATAATATACTTCCTGCATCCATTTTGATAATTATTTTATTTTTTATTATTGAATTGCTATATTTTGTGTTTCTAGAAATCTCACAGATAATGCTCATGTTGATCTAAGGACCACATTTTGATTACCACTGCTTGGGCTTCAGTTTGGTGAAGTATTTTTTGGGTGGTAAACTCACTTGGGGTTGATTTACCTGTAATTATCTCTGCTTCGCTCTCATTCTTGAATGATATTTTCACTGGATTCACAATTCTAGGTAGACAGATGTTTTCTTTCAGATCTTTGAATATATTATTTCACATTCTTCTGAATACTATTGATGCTTTTAAATCAAATAAATGTCTAATTATCTTTCCTTGTTGAAAGCTGTCTTTTTCCTCCTGAATGTTGTAAGAACAATCTTTTTGTATGTGTATTCAATTCTTTTTTCTGCTGTACCATTTTAACTTAAACGTAGTGGCTTGAACTAACACAAATGTATTATCTTACAATTCTGTAGGTTAGAAGTTCAACATGAGCCTCAATGGGCCAAAATCAGAGTAGACAGGGCAGCTTCCTTCTGGAGGATCTAGAGCAGAGTTTGCATCTTTGCCTTTTCCACTGTCTAGAGGCTGTCTGTATTCTTTGACTCGTAGACCTCTGTATTTATCTTCAGAGTCAACACCAAGTAGAATCCTCATGATGCGTCTCACTGATTACAGCAGGAAAGGTGTTCAGATTTTTAGGATTTATATAATATTTTTAGTGATATAAGTTGTATGGATGGGAATGTTGATTTCTTTCTGTTTTTTTTTTTAAATTAAAGTTTATTGGGGTGACAACTATTAGTAAATTACATAGGATGTTGAATGTTTATTTCTTGATGTTTAAAAAATATTGCATTTAATAGAGTTACAACATAAATAAATTAAACATGTTTCAAATTTCTGTTTAATTCTTACAAACTACCTGGAAGTCAACATTTTAAATGTTAAATGTATATAGAGATCCAGTACTGCAAAAATAATTTGGAACATAAATCTCTAGTCAGTGAAATATAAGGAACAAAACAAATTCTCATTTGAAAAAAGAAAGGAATGGTCTTTCTAATCATGAATGATATGTGTAACATCGCCAATGCAAGAATCATATTTCCTGTTTCTACTTAGTTTAACTTATTATTCTTTCAGCATTAGGAAACAAATGCAATATTTAATGAAAATATAACTGTTCTAACAACAAAACACAGTAAGAAAAAAAAAATAAAGACAGGGGTGGCCGGTTAGCTCAGTTGGTTTAGAGCATGGTGCTCTTAACAACAAGGTTGCTGGTTCGATTCCCACATGAGCCACTGTGAGCTGTCCCCTCCATAAGTACATTGAAACAACTACTTGACTTGGAGCTGATGGGTCCCGGAAAAACACAAATAAATAAAAGTTTTAAAAAATAATAATAAGGATAAATATTTGTATATTATAGCCCACAGTTGTAGTCAAACACTACTTTTACTTTAGTGGCAATGAGTTGCCTTATTGCATTAACTGATAAAAAACACAGTAGTTTTTACTGACGTTTTCTCAACATACTTTTCTTGACTAATCCCCATTTTTTGTGTTTCACTAAAATTTAACTTCTAAAAAGAAGCATCTTGTATCAAGTTATTAAGTATATAGAAAGATGTTAAATCATAATTTCATAAACATGGTACAAAGTTAGAAGACACTTTTTTTGTTCATTTTTTTTCTTTTTTTTAATAGCAAGCATATGTGTAACCTTAAATCATCACCTCACACAGTTAAGCCTAATTTTTCTCTTCATGAGAAAGGATGATAATAATACCTACTATGTAAACTCTCAGGGGTGTTATGAAATTTAAGTAAGATTTCAACAAATTTTTAAAGAACTTACAAATTGTGAACTGTTACAAGTGTATATATAATATTGTGCATTATGTGTCCTCATCAAAAGATAAATACTTAAACTTCAAAATAATTAAAAATGTCACTCAGGCAGGTTTCCATAAAATATATTTCTATTTTCCACTTAACTCTACAAATGTTGTATCGTTCTTTAAAAGTAGTTCCTACAAAACAAGTTGCTATATTCTACATACTACTGAATTATGAGGTTGGTGCAAAAGTAATTGCGGTTTTTGCAATCATTTTTAACCTTTTAAACCACAGTTAATTTTGCATCAACCCAAAATGAACTTTAGACTTACAGCTTTGAAATGTGTCTGCACTATTTCCCAAGAGGGGTATTAATCATATAGCCTTGGACATGACTCTGAATATACACATAATTAATTTTAAAAAATTAGTCTAAACTTAATCAAATGTTTATTTTATATTAGAAAAATGGAGTATGTCTTCTTACAATTTTTGTCCCAAATAACTTTTTTATGTAATTGTATTTAATTGTATTAAAATAATTATATTAATTAATGAATAAAACAGGTGAAGGAGTGAACCTTAAAAAAGAATAATAGGTACATATATTTTTTGGGGGTATGCCCATAATTCTCAGTAATTTCAATAAATAATGAATATTCATTGAATAGACAATTTCAAAATGATATCTTTAGGTGATGCATTAAGCAGTTTTTGATCTATTTTATTTTATAATAAAAAAAGTAAAAGGTGGGCCATGCTTCATATATTTGTCTCATACGTTCTAGGCAGTTTATATAATATAAGACATTGAATATTTTCTCCTTTTATTTTTTTGTCTCTCTGTCAATCCCTTAGAGAAATGGTAGACTGGCATCTTTGAGGTGTGTGATCATTAAGATTAATCTAAGGAACGGCACCTTTTCTGCTATTTGCAGCCTGAAAATAGCCTCACATGCCCTCATGTCCCAGAGGGTAACCGAAACAGGCGTGCGTGTATTAAGAACAGTCAGTGCTTTATTCTGAGCTTGCTTTCAAAGTTCAGAATCTTGTTAGAGGAAAAAGACGCTTAGGAAAACAGATGTACAGTTGAGTGGAAAGACTAGATAACAGGCTTCCCCATGAATCAAAATAGCTATTTCCAAGTAAACCGAGTAAACAATTCTGTCTCTATGTTACCCCACTTTATAACACAATATCCTAGTCAAACATTAGCATTTTAGTCAAAATTACATAAACCACATCCTTTTTTTTCCCCACTATGGTATAAAGTAACAGCTGATAGGAAGTTTAAAAAATTAAAGTATTTTTAAAAATTTATAATTACTAGGAATCACATATTTTCAACTTAATTTACTATAGGAGAATTGGTGGAAATATTTAATAACTTGATAGTTCTTATTCTTCTGTCATTTATGTAATGCGTTAATAATTAGTCTACCAATACTAGTCAAAAATAATCACTATGTTGAGCTTCCCCACTCAACTTTCCCCACACACAAAAATGTACTGTTTTCATGAAGCCTCCCCAAACTCCCCAAAACTATTTCTCCTCTGGAATCCAACACTACTGCCAAGAATGTGTCTGAATAACCCCCCAGATTTTCACCCACCCCCAAATACATAATTTTGAGGTAAATTTGGGAAGTGTCATGCATTATATCTCCTTTTTTTTTTTTTTAATCTCTCTGTGGAGATTAACAGTGAAATGTGGCTTTTTAAAGCTCTGTAATTTCCTGAAGTATATAAATCATTTTATCTTTGAAGTAAACACTTAAATGTCATTCTTTATAACAATTAAAAATTGATTGGTGATTAATATTCCATTTTAGAATTTGTTTGTAAAATATTACTGCTTTCAATCAACTGAATAGTGTTAATTTTATAAATGTTCCCATGTTATCCATCAAATCAGGCTATGATTTTATCTTGATTATTATGTCCTTTCTAATTTCTCTCAAAATACATAGCAAAGAACTATGGCAAGTGTTCAGTAAGTGTTCACATTTGGTTTGATTTAGTAACATTACTTTAACAGAATTTGAAGTAATTTTTAATGAAAAGTTTAAAGAGCCTAAAAGTGAGAACAGAAGCCAAAGTTTATTAACATAAAATTTACTAAATTATTTCTAAAATAGTAAACTTATACTAAAATGATAATGAGTACAAATAAAACATTAGAAATGTGCTTAATTTTCTGATGGGATTTCTTCCACAGGAAATCATTATCCTAGATATGTTTCTTAGCATTTTTGTGTATTAATTTAAAATGATTGCATAAACACACGCATATATATATATATATATATATATATATATATATATATATGCAGATAGTGTTTTATTTAATGTTTTAATCTCTTATATAAATCCTATTATCTTGATTTCAGTAATACCCCTTATGCTCACTGCACCCTTTTTGCTTCAAAAATGTAACTGTTCAATCTCTTGCTATAGCCATTTAGGTTGCTTCTAACTCATGGCTATTGCAAGCATTGCATTTATTAATATTCTTGTACATGTCTCCATGAGCATGTACGAATAATTTCCACGAAGAAATGTGTTTAGTAGTAGAATAACTGCATCATATTTTAAGCACTTATATTGAGTATTATGAGACAGTTCCACTGCATATTAATATAATAAGATTTCCATCATTCTCACTCTTTCAACTACTTGATATTGTCAGATTTAAAAATTTTTGTTCATCTGAAATTTTTGAAATTGTATCTAATTATATGCATATTTTGCATTTTCCTAAAAACCTAATGTTTTACATTATTTTATAGGTTAATTTATAACTGTTTCCCATTTTGTTTATTATCCTTTCATATATATTTCCTCCGATGGGAGAGCTGTTAAAATGTTTGTCTTTATCTAATTGATTCATAAGAATGTGTGTGTGTGTGTGTGTGTGTGTGTCTGTGCATCAATGATTTTCAGTTACTTTAAATAGCAGAGAATTAATTTTACTTTAATACCAGGGAGGCAATATTAACTTTTATAAAAAACATGAGATGGGTTTATTTTTTTCAAATAGAGAATTCTCTAAGCAATATTTACGCATACATCGTTTTTCTTTTACCATGTCATCCTTTTTGTTTGTTTGTTTGTGATTCTGTTTCTTGGCTCTCTATTTTGCTCCATTATTTGTTGTTTTTATAGTCTTTGTTACTCTGTATCTATACCACATGCCTTAATTACAGTAGGTTTGCAAAATTATCTGGTAAGACATTACCCCTGATCTGGTTGCTATTATTTTCACTCTTCTCTGCCTCTTATCCTGCTTTTAGTAATTTCCCTTGTCCATTGCGCACCCTTCACAACACACATGTTCAGTCTCTTATTGTTGGATATTTAAGTAGCTTCTGATTTTCAGCTATTACAGACAATCTATTAATATTTTTAAAAAAATGTTTCAAACATGTTTTCATTGTCTTCTCCTCTTTCTTCTCCATCTCCTTCCCCCCACTCTTCTCCTCTGCCTCCTCTTTCTTCGCCTTCCTCTCTTTCCTCCCCATATCTCTTTCTCCTTCTTCTTTTTCGAACTCCTCCTCCCCCTACGTGTCTTTCTTCTTTCTCTCTCTTATCTTTTTTTAATTTCAAAAATTTATTATTTTTGGCAATTGTCTTTTTAGAATAAAAGAAAAAGATAATCAATTTTGTCAGATCTAATGAAAACCCATATTACAACTGTGGTTGATATTACATGAATTTGTGGTTTATTTTGGAGGAAATATTATATTTAGTCTTTCAATGCATGGATATAGTGTCTTTTCCTATATTTAGTTATGTATTTAAAAAATATTTTGATTTTTCTTCATAGGTCTTATATATACACATATATGTATATATACAAATATATGTATATATATGTGTGTGTATATATACATATATAATATATGTGTATATATATACATATGTATACATATATACATATATATGTGTGTGTGTGTATATATATATATATATATATATATTTTTTTTTTTTTTTTTTTTTTTTTTTTCCCTCTCCTAAATTTTGGTCAGTGTTAGGAAAGGATCTATATTCATTTCAGGAGACTGGGAAGTGATAGTACTAGTCTCATGTATGTGTATATTTTAGATACTTTTTTTTTTAATTTTGCCATTCAAGTCATTAAACATCCTTATATATCTGCTTGATCTAGAAACTACTGAAAGAGTTCTCTTAGAATACTAGAGTGATTTTGTAAGTGTCAACTGCTATTTTCACTTTCATCAGTTATTTCCTTTATGTAACTTGGAACTATTATTAGTTCATATAAGTTTAGTATTCTTATATCATTGAATTAAACTGTGCTTTGTTGTGTATAGCCTCTAAATCTAGTGATATATTTTACCTTAATGTCTATTTTATTCAACATTGCTTTGAGTCAGTGTTTGCCAGGTGTAAATTTATTTTTAATTTAAAATATTCCAACCTGTTTTTATATTTTAGGTAAGGCTTTTAAAAACTGCATAGAGTTGATATTTTGAAATATAATCTCACAATATCTCTAATTAACTGACAAGTTTAATTCTCAAGCATCTTTTTATGGTGGCTAGAAAGTTTGAGCTCTATTCTGCCAATAAATTATTTTCATTATGTTCATATTTAGTTTTCTTTTAAAATATTTGAAATGTGTAATTTATTTTTGATAATATAAATCTAAAATGTTTTTCTGCAAAAAACATGAGAGAAAAGTTTTGTTGCTATACTTCAAAATAATCCAAACTTGTTATATAATTTGTCCGTTGCAGAATGTAAACTTAATACTGAAACTCTTCTTTCTAATTTTGCCTGGAAAAAATATTTAGTAGTATTTAATGACACTACTGTTCAGCAGCTTATTTCTCTAGTTCCTATTTCTCTAGCAGCGTCTCTCTATGCCTTGTTGGAAGCATCTGCTCTTTTATCATCGAGTCTTACTCCACCTCAGAAGGGAAACACACGGAACATCATTCTCTCTTGTAACTACTGCAATGATATATTTCAAGCAGTGATAGTATAGGTCTCTGAAGGGTATTTTCTTTCTGATCTCACTTTTATCTTCTGAGGAAAAAAAGAAAAAGGAAAAAGGATCATGATGAATGACAAATAAATGATGAGGGTTGGAAAGACAAAAAAAAGAGTAGAGGGTAGGTGAACCAGAAAGAGAGGGGTTTCATTTAGAGACTTTTGGGCCTTTGTTTTGTCTATACAGATGCAGAAGCAGTAGCAAGTGGTTTCACTTTCAAAATACAACATGATTTTTCTATACTAATTTTTCTCTTCTTTGATTCCTTCTGTAAGATAGGTCAACTGTTTATTATTCCACTATATTTTTTTTTCTTTGTACTAGCTAGAAACTTTTATAATTTATATCTACTTTTTATAGCTATAAATATAAATATAAAACATGAATTACCATATTCACTTGACTAAAATCAGAAGTAAATTAATATATTAAAACTAATCCTAAATAGAACTTGGGATTCAGAACAATTTAAATCAAATCGGTCTCTTTCTAAAGAATTTTATTTTCATATTGCTCTTTCACATATATATTGAGTATTCAACTTTATTTGTAATAATTGTCATAGTGAGAATTTTTTTTTCAGTTAATTTTGAAATCTGCCAGGTCTTTTTTGATACTATTTTATATCTTTCTCCCAATTAAACAATAATCACTTGCTTCTTTAATTATTTTTTATTTTAATCAGAATTAAAATGTCTGAATTTATTTCAGCTGAATTTTTGAATTTCCTACATTTCTTTTTTTATTTTTTCCCCACCAATCTTCTTATGTGTGTAATATATTCTGTGGATATATGTTCATTAGTCTCAGTTTAGGCATCCCAAAATCTAAAACTTTGCTTCCCCAAAGCACAAGGCTTTTCTTAGTAAATTTTGAAAATCCTTCCAGAGCAGCCTATGCTTTAGGTTATGTTTGTTTTGTTTTTTCCATAATTTCTCAATTTTTAAAATGAAATTTCTCCTCTAGAATAGTGAATGCCTTATATTACTAAAAACAGAAGTGCCATACAATTTTCATAAGCATTTTTATAAACTCTCAATACTGTCTTGGCAAAGTAGAACTTTCTATGTCGAGACTGGTAATTACAGATTCTATTATTTACAATATGAACTGGCAAAGTAATATGACTGAACACATTTTGCCCTTCTATAAATAGATAATTTTAATTTGTGTCTACATGATTTAGAACTAGGGTAAAAAGTGTGTACAGTTTTTAAGCACATTTTGGAAAGAAAATAAAACTTGTAGAGGTAAACTAAACAATTGAAATGAAGGACTTAATTTTCTATATATTTTAACATTTTAGGAAGTAATGCATCCATTTTTTTCTCAGTTAAAAAGATTACCATGACTTCATTTCTTTTCATAAAAAATTCAAAAAATAAACCAAAAGAAATAATTCTCATTAGAAAACTGTATTTGCATAATTACTGTAAAATGCCAATTTTATATGAAAAATAGGACCTGGGAATGTTTCAAAATCTCATTTGAATAATACATGCAAATGTACTGGTTCTGTGTGGCTAAGCCAATAGACTCAGCAGTGAAAATATTTACTGTGGAATGTCAACAATAGAAATAACATTTTTCAGTATGAAAACAGAAAATATGCATTATCTGCAGATAGACCTAAACTCTTTCTATCATTGTGAACTAAAATAATACAATTGTGGAAATGATTACATAAGTATCAGTGGCCCACGATTTTTAAAGTATAAATAAATGTATAATCCCTTACATTAAAGTTAGGTAAAAACACACGAGGTTGGACAATTAAGTTCACAAACTTTTTGCAACAATGTTGCTAACCTTTTTTGATATCAGATAAATTATTCATTATTAATTCATACCAACTGTACAAACAGTTAACCAAGATTACTATTTGGAAGTCCTGAAAACGCTGCATGAAAAAGTTAGACGACCTGAACTTTTCACCATCAATTCATGGCTCTTGCATCACAACAATGTCCCAGCTCACATGACACTGTCTGTGAGGGGTTTTTCAGCCAGTAAACAAATAACTGTATTGGAACACCTCCTTAGTCACCTGATCTGGCCCCCAATAACTTCTTTCTTTACCTGAAGATAAAGACAATATTGAAAGGAAAGCATTTTGATGACATTCAGGACATCAGGGTAATATAATGGCAGCTCTGATGGTAATTACAGATAAAGAGTTCCAAAATCACTTTGAAGGCACTGGCGTCGCTGCATAGCCTCCCAAAGCGAGTACTTCGAAGGTGACTGTAGTGATATTCAGCAATGAGGTATGTAGCACTTTTTCTAGGATGAGTTCATGCACTTTATTGTCAGACCTCGTATATCAATAAAATATTTTTGTTGCGTTATAATTTTCATAGAAAAAACAACAACATAGACTTTAAATCTTCAGTTTGGTAAGTACTGTGTTTCTCCGAAAATAAGACCTAACCAGAAAATAAGCCCTGGAATGATTTTTCAGGATGACATCCCCTAAACATAAGCGCTAATGCGTCTTTTGGAGCAAAAATTTATATAAGACCCGGTCTTATTTTCAGGGAAACATGGTATATACAACTGCAGAAATCCATGTTACCACCACCCCATCAAGGTTTAGAACATTTATTTTACCCTAAAAATTACCTTATGACCTTTTCCAGTGAATTCTCCAACTGGAAATAAGCTTTCAACATAGATTCATCTTAATTGCCTTTGCTATTTATATAAATGGAATAATATAATATGTACTTTTTTCAGTGTCCGACCTTTTGTACTCATGTTGTATTTGAGAATCATCCATGTATTTGCATGCATTAGTAGTTTTATCCATTTTTGTTGATGAGATGAGCTTATTGACCCTATAATCCAAAATTTGTTTATTTATTCTTCCATTAATGGTCATTTATATTGTTGGCAACATTGAGCTTAAATCATCTCTTGCATCTTATACATTTCTTGTAAGTTTCCATATAATAAGTGGTGTATGTGTAAGCCTTGGGTGTGAAAGTTATTTTTAATTACTCAAGTTTATAGCACTATTTTAATATAGACCAGTCTAGCCCATGGCTTAGGCCCTGTCCCATCACCCAAATTAATTTTTAAAAACCTGACTCTTATCATTTGTTCATTTGTTTGTTTGGTTGGTTGGTTGACCATGTTCATTTCCATGCATTTGCTTAGTGATGATTTCACAATAATTCCACCCAGTCATCTTACAAGTTTCAAAATGCTCCTAGCTTCATTTGTTTTTCAATCCTGGTCACTACACTTATCGGCATATTGACATGACTAAAGTCAATTTTTATTCAGGTCCAATAATGGGGAGAAGTAAGGCAATTAGCTCACTTACTTGTCTACATATATTGAATTCACAGAAAAGAAAGTTGTTCTCCCTTGCAAATAATTTACATTTTTAGACAACTGAATGATATGGTTAAAACCATGAATGAGTCAAGGATCGGGTAGCATATTTCTTCCTATTTGGAGGGAGGAGTCATCTAAAGGAAATGATTGGAAATTAGTATACCTGTCATTTGTCTGAGCTGTTTTTACAGCCCTGCTCATGGTGTGCCTGTTTTACTCTTCACCTTCAGAACACAACCATATTCATGTATAAATCAGCCATTGTCATTGCTGCCAGCTGCTGACTGAGCAGCTCTGCTTGTTAACTGTTAGTGAAGTTGCTGAGCTCACTTCCTATTGTAATTTTGCCAATTTTAATTGAGAAATAAGTCATTGATGAAATTAAATAAGTGCTTGCAAAAGGCAATTATTAAGAATGTTGACTCAGTCTTATTAAACTGTGTCCCCTTCAAAGATAATTAATGTAAACCAAAGGGATTCTTGAAACTCTGTAAGACAGGCTTTGTGGATCAATTGGTTGATTGATCATGAGTCTAAATATCAAATCAACAGTTGTAATTGTCTTCTTGACAGAAATAATTGAAAGCCAGAGTCTGTGTTCACTTGAATGGAAGGAAACTGATACATGGAAATAGGGATGTCACGTGTATGTGAGTGGAAGGAGGATGAGGGAGTGAAGTCGGTGTGGGATTTCCTCGCATGGCTTCGGATCAGGACTGCTGCCTCCAAAAGAGGTCCACCGTGAGGAATGGGAAGCCAGTTTAGCTGGAGAGAAGGCTGAGAGGATTGAAATTTTTCTTGGACTCCCCAGATTTCTTATAGCTGCACTTATTTATATGATTCCTCTACTTGCCTAAGTATATTTAAATTGTTATTGTTTACAACGTCACTGTTAGACAATGTTTACCCACTGCACATATCATTAGTGACTTCAAATCAGGGGAAACAAATGAACAAATTTGTAGCTTAATGTTCTATTTATATTTCTAAATTTTGGCTGCCCAGAGCTGTGGGGAGGGGGGATGAGGAGTTGTTGTTAATGGGTATAGAGTTTCAGTTTTTCAACATAAACATAGTTCTAGGATTTGATGTACAATATTATAAATGTACTGCACCATTTAATTTTAGACTTAGAAAAGATTTAGGATCATAAATCGTATGTGTATTCATCATTATTAAATTTTAAAATCAATCAATCAATCAAGCAAGCAATCAATCAATATTTCTCTGAAAATTGGGATGGAATTGCTGGGTCACAGTCTGTGTTTAGGAAACTATGGGTATAATACCACATTAGAAACATTTGCTTTCAAAGTCTACTTCTGGATCTCACCCATCTATGTGTCCCCTGCTTTCCAAATATAGATCACTCATATCTTCCCCGAGGGAAACACCAGAGTCCTATCCAGTCACTGTGACCAGCTCAAAGTCACGAATCCCCTTCATGTACAAGTATAATCCTCACAATATCTTGTGATCTAAGTTCTTGTTATCCAGGAAGTCAACGACAACTTTCCTTGTCCTACTATTCTCCATAGTTAGTATGTGCACCACCTTCCAGGAGATTATTCTTAACCATTATTCCCTTTGGAACTTTCTAGAACTATATGACCTTTGAAACCTGTCTCCAGCTCTAGGAAGTAAAGGGTCCTGACTTTAAATATTCAAAGACACTTTAGTCCAAAGTTTGGGTTTATTGAGCAATATAGTGATTTCAAAATCTACAACGTTTGTGAGCTATTTGTTTGCCTTCAGTCAGTTTTATGTACCAGTATATACACTGAAAATTATTTTATAAACATAATTCTCAAACCAGCTTTACTGATCTGCTTCCTTGATCACTCCCTTCCCCCACCTTATAGGAAGCTTCCATGTGAATCTGAGTTGAATGAGAAAGCTACACTCTGAAAATTACCTTTGCCCTGAGTAGGTGTTTATTAAATTGAAAATATTTATTTGACAATTATCAAAGTATCTTACAAATCATATATTTTGTTTGTTTGTTTTTGAATACTAATGATCTTTCCCAACTCTGAAAAATCATGGACTTCAGCAAAATACTTTCATTTATTTTTGTTGTAAACATGTATTTGTTTCTTAAGATTCTATTTTTCCTGTGATTCCTTGTCTAAAACAGCCAGTAATAACTAACACACTCTAATATTCTGTTTTTTTAAAGACTTTCTCTGGAACCATGGACTGGGAAGACACATGGTCTCCCTGCCAATTAACCAAAAGTTTACCAAAACATTTGTCATGTTTCGTTTCTGTGTAATCATCTAGCCACCAGTATTTTACCTGACCACTCACTGTTTGACACTAAATTAATGTCTTATATATTTGGGTATTCTTTTTACAACAATAAATTCAAAATACTGATCCCTGCATTAGTCAGTATAAGTAATTTTAGTTACTGTAAGATTTAAATTCTGATATATCAGAAGTTTGAATTTTTTTAAACTTTATTTTTTTTAAAAGCAATGTTAGGTACATAGAAAAGTTGAGAGGAAAGTACAGAGATGTCCTATCTCCACACATGCATAGCCTCCCATATAATTAACATCCCCCTTCCGAGTAGTGTTTGTTACAGTTGATGAACCTACTTCTATGATTCCAGAATTGTATGTTAAAAGTATAGTTAGTTTAGTATGAAAGCACCAGTATTCCAAAGTAGCTGCACAATTTTGCATTTCCACCAGCAATGAATGAGAGTTTGTTTCGTTCTACATCTTCATCAGTGTTTGCTGTTGTCAGTGTTTCAGATTTTGAACATTCTTATAGGAGTGTAGTGGTGTCTCAGTGCTATATTAATTTTTATTTCCCTGATAATATATGATACATAGTGTATTTTCATGTGCTTATTTGTTATCTGATTATCTTCTTTGTTCTGACATCTTTATGGTCTTTGGCCCATTTTTAAATTGTATAATTTTCATATAGTTGAGTTTTAAGAACACTTTGTATGTTTTGGAAAACAGTTTTTTTACCAGATGTGTCTTTTATCAATATTGCTCCCAGCTTTTTGCTGAGCAGAATATTTTGAATTTAATGAAGTATAGCTTATCCATTATTTCTTTCATGAACCGTGCTGTATCTAAAATGTCATGACCTACTCAAGATCATATAGGTTTCTCTTATGTTATCTTCTATGAGTTTTAGTTTTGCATTTTACATTTATGTCTATGATATACTTTGAGCTACATTTTGTGAATTATGTAAATGTTCATTTTTTTTTTTTGAAATGTGCATACCCCATTATTACAGCACCACTTGTTGAAGAGAATACGTTTGCTCCGTTGAATTACCTTCTCCTTTGTCAAAGATCAATTGACTCTATTTATGTGGGTCTATTTCTAGGCTCTCTTTTTGATTCCATTGTTCCATTTGTCTATTATTTCAACAATTCTACACTGTCTTTAGATCTATAGCTTTCTAGTATGTCTTGAAGTTGGGTAGTGTCATTCCTTAATCTATGTCTTGTTCAGTAGTGTTGGTTATGCTTGGTCTTTTGTCTCCCTATATAAACTTAAAACTTAGTTTGTGGATATCCACAAAATCACTTTTTTTTTTTTTTTTGATAGGATTGCCTTACACTATAGATTAAGTTAAAAGGAATCAACGTTTTGAAAATATTGAGTCTTCCTATCCATGAGCGTAGAATATCTCTCATTTTATAATTAAATCAGTTCTACAGAAACATTTGTCTCATTTTTAATTATAAAAAAAATTCCTTTAATGTTTTCTAAAATTAACTTAGGATAATTTTAATTCCATTTAAAAAAATATATATATATATTTATTTATTTTTATTTTTATTTTTTTTCCCCTCCTGTTCTTAATTATCAAGAGTCTTTAACTGATAATGAGTGCTAGGCTTTATCCTCAGCTTTGTCTTTTGTATGTATTCAGTCATCACAATTAATCTTTATTCAATGAGACAATGCTATAAATTTCATTCGTGGCTCATTTTAAATAAATTAAACCATTAATATATACCAAATGTAATCTACGATGGTCATGGTGTGTTTACTTATTATGTATCATGGAGCTTGATATATAATATTTATTATATTATATGATAGAGAATTTTTGCAGCTGTGTGATTGCTTGAACTAGGCAGGTGATTCATCTTTCTCTTATTGTCTTTGTGTAGTTATGGTGTCAGGGTATTTCTGACGTATCAGCATATCTCAAACGATGTGATAAAAAGCACATATATATATATATATATATATATATATATATATATATATATATATATATATATATATATATATGTAGATATATATATGTAGATCTGTATGTATGTATATGTTTTAATTTTCTAGAAGAATTAAACTTATTTATGAATATGTTCTTTTTCTTCAAAAGGCATTGAACGATTGAAGGATTAAGCTTTTTAATGTATTATGTTATTTGAGAAATTTTACCTTTGTTTTTAAAGTTTTGACATAAAGTTTTAAAACATTCTCTTATGTGTTAAATCTATATTGGCAGTATGTCTCCCTTTCAGTAATGAAATTAAGTTTTAGTTATCTTTTTTGTTAATGTTAGTATAATACATCTGTTGGATCATCTCATGAATCTTTCTCTCCTGCTCAATATATCAATTTTGTGACAAATTCTGTAACACCTTATATTTTCAAAATTATTTTCATTTAAGTATTTGAAAATATCAATGAACTGTCATCTTGCCTATAATGATGTTACTGAAACATATGTTGTAAAATCTGAGTTAGGTTTCTTTTTATGTAATTTAATTTTCTTGAAAGTTAAGAATTTTGTTTTGAGATTATGTACTTAAATTTTGCTAGCATGTGTTTGGACAACAGTTGTTTCTTAACTCTTCTCTTTGGAAATGAATGAATGTTTAATTCTGAGTTACTTTCTTTTTTCAACTCTGCAAAGTTTATTTTTATTGTTATTTCAAATGTTTTCTATTTTTTAATTTTAGCCTTTCTGAGAGTTAGGTTCTTTATTTGACTGCATGTATCTATTTATATTATTAGTTCTTTAACCAAAATCTGTACTCACCTCTTTAGGAGTATTAATATTCTAATATTTTAAATCTTGTGTTATATACCAAAATCCTTCCTTATCTCTTTAATAATGTAATTATCTTGACTAATAAAATAGTCTGTCTGTTCCAATTAATCTGCTTATGTGACATATGATTTCCTGTTTTCTCCTTCATTTCCAGCCATTATATGCCTAAGACACTTAGTTGTTTTGTTTTACATTCCCCTGGAGAGATCCTTCACCCTAATGGTAAAATGTGTGATTGGAGGGCCTAAAGTGCAGACCATAATTTTTGTGTCTTTTCATGAGATTAAGTGGACAGACGGGAAGACAATTTAGGACAGAGAACCACAGTTGACCTCCAACCTTATGCAGAACCTTAATCAGTCAGCAAGAAACCCTGTGGTAAGATTTCTCCTTTGGATCCCTGGATAGAGACAGCCCTGGAAAGGATTTCCCCAGTGGACAGGTTGTCAGTTTTCATCAGCTCTTCACTTCTATAGGACTTTGGTGCTGTCCAGAGATTTTAATAAATTCAGTGGTACTAAAACCTAGTTCAGCATTCTAATGGAATCAATAGGGTAGCACTGATTCTTTCAATGCAGTGTATGAAGGAGGACTCAGAATCAATGTTCCCCCATTTTCCTCTGTGTCCCCATTACTGCCCTCACTGCCTCATGTTCAGTCGTCTTCAGCTTATCTGTAATTTGAAACAAATTTCATTCTGCCTGGAGTTTTCTCATTGTTTGTCTTAAATGTTAGTCTGTCATCTGTCTCTTTCTCTTTGTTGATTTTTAAGTTGGATGATTTTAAGAAGGAAGACGGAAACTTATATTTATTCATCATGTTTGGCTCTGACACTATTAAAATGCCTTTGATTTTTCCCTTTCTTATTAATAATTCATTTACAAAATTTAAAAGCTAAATTTATTTATCTTGTATATTGCTTTCATTCCCTTTTTCTAACAAGTGAAAAATAAACGAAACTCAAAAAACAAAGTGAAATCTTCCACTTTTATTAATTGTTCTAATTATTTCACTTGCCAATAGTAGCTCTAAACTTGGGGGATACCCTCACCCTAACTTTTTTAGTTACCTCATCATAGACTGCAGATATGACTGCAAGTTAAACAGTTCAATCTCAGGGCAGGCAAGAAATAATCTTGCAATTAATATAACTGATGTGCTGATTTCTGCAAATATGATTGCAAAACAAAAACCATTTATTTTTAACTCAGATTAAAAGATTATTAGAAGTAGGTTTTAATGCAGACTATTTAGAGTACTAAAAGATGTTGGGGAAAAAATGTCTTTGTAATCTTACATATAAGTTCTTCCAAATTATGTATTTGTTTATTTTTTATAATAAGTAATATATTTTGATGAGGAATTTTCATTTTAAAACAGCAAAATGTGAATAAATTTTTAAAAACTAAAGAGTAAAATTTAATAATTTATATCTACAATTATTTTCTTGCAAATTGCATAAGAATTCACTTCCATTTGCCAAATTTAAACCCTATTAAATGTATGAAACATGCATCAAGCCACACATAGAGACTCAGTTTTCATTTCAACTATGTTTATAACGTTTGAATTTGTAGGAAATATAATGAATATGTACATTTTTCCTTTATTTTATTTTTGTTGTTGTTATATATCATGTGGATCATTCATGTGTTTTGCAATTATTTGACCTGCTGTGACACTTTTCTATTCAAAACCATTACATTTAAAGTGACAGTATGGAGATGAAACTTTGAAGTAAAGTTTGAATTAGGGATCAATAATTTGTTTGATTTTAGAGTAGAAAATAAACTCTTTCCCTTAGAATTTGAAAAATCATACCCTGAAATATACATAAATCAAACACTAAAACTTCTTTATGACAGATTATGTAAAGTGTAAGAAATATGCTGTTAACATTGTCTATCTGTTAAAAATTTGGCAATATCCAGAAATAATTGTTTTCTTAAAATTAGGAGATATTTACATTTAATTACTGAAAAATAAATATTTAGGTGAAGGCTAATGATAGATGTTTATTATAATTATGGGAACTAAAAGAATAGAATGTTGTTGCTTAAATTTACCTAAAACAGAGAAAAAGCATCAAAGTACATCCTGAGATTGATTAAAGAATCAACTGCAGCATAAAAATTGATATAGCTCTCACATAAGATTTATTTGAAACTATGCAACAAGATATAAAAGTTAAAAAAAAAAATTAAGTGATTTCATAAATGCTTATGATGCCTTTGTATTTGGCTCCTAATACATGATATGTCCTTTAAATGGAAAAATTATGTAAAAACCACTAGTAAAAGGGAAAATGCCTTGTGATTATATTTGCATGATATTTCAGTAGAGCAATGGATAAATTTAAATATGTACAATAACACTTAGGTTATGCATAGAAAGCAAAGCTATGAATAATCACCAATAATCATTTACACAAAAATATCTTAGGTGTCACTTTTCACATTAAAAATTAAAATTTAAATCCTAATTGCTTAGGCTATTTAAGATTTTGGAAATACTACCTCACATTAAATATGTATTTTACACATTTCTTGGAAGTAGAAAGAATTACATGGTGACTAACAAGTATCAGAAAAAAAAAAAAAATGATGGAATAGCCTTTGATTTACTTGTATAGAAAGAACTGCATACATCACACACATATTTAATGTGAATCTCTGCTGCAAATCACTTCAGATAATTTGTGAGAATACCTGCTGGTCAGAACAATGACATTATCAGCTATCTGCTTTAAAAAACTTTCAAATATCAGTTCTAAAGTATTGGTTTTTCATTTGCTATTTGTATGGCATTCACAGTTGCATATATTCAATAGCACTTCCCACCTCATTATAGAATTACCTAAATAAAAAGCCATGAGCTCAAATGAAATATCTTTACCATTTACCCTAAAATTGACTACATTTGAAATCTTGTTTTCATTATTTTCCATTAAAATATGAATTAACCAATTTGAAAACAAAATTAAATATCACAAGTTGTTTGGGGCATTGATCTTTAGTTTTGAAATGCCTTTAAATCATGTAACGCATAGAACTTTGGAAACAACATATATATTTTAAGCTTATACTTACATAAATAATTATAACATGTAGAACATTAGAATATATATGAATATATATAGAAGCATTATAACACATAGAGCATTAGAATATGTATATATATATATATATATATATATATTCTAATTTTGATTTTAGAGTTGAAAAAAAATGTGTATATATATTCCCTATGAAATTATGCTAAGTTACACACTATTTTGCAGTGCATGCGTGTTGCAGATATCCCACGTTCTTGTGAATATATGTGAATATATATATATGAATTATTACATTTCTGTATGCTAAATCCTTTTTCTATAATACAAAGACATATATTTTAGAATGCATTTATCTGAATTAGTTGGATGTTGTTGTTTTTTTAAATGGAATTAAAAATAAATTTACTAATAATTTGAAGTAACCAAGAGCAATTATTCTCTACTTCATACTAACTGAAATTATCAGTGCCAATTTAGGAAAAATAGAATATAGTACTTTTTTCAAAATATTATAACTTATTTTTAGTAGACAAATTAACATACGGATAGGAGGACATTAAAAGGAAACATGAACACAGTACTAATTTGTAAAAATATGTTACTTTTACATCATAAAAAATATACATTTCATTGGTCTGTTTAGTATTTTAATATAGTAGTTCCTGGGACCTCTGATGAGTTTTAATGCCATTAATAAATCCTCTAAAAATGATTGAAATTTGACAATTTATAATAAAATATGATATGCTTAAAATGATTAACATCAAAACCTTGCTGGTTGACAAGGTCATCAAGAGTCATTTATTTTCAAATATTTGATTTCAGCTGAATGGTTGGATATGCCACTTTTTATTTTTATCATGAAGTATACCTGTCAAGGAAATACTTTTTCAGTATAATATTTAGAGTGAAGCTATGCAAATAACTTATTTTATGATTCTTTTTTCTCATAACCTGTAGGTGGAGTGTATGGTTTGCTATTATCTCCCCATTATGGACAGCCCAAGTATCCAAATTAATGTTGCTGAATAAAAAGTGATACACATAAAAGTGATGTATAGCAAAGATTGAATGGCCTATGATTAGAAATATGGAAGCTAACTTATAAATATGAATAAATATTACCAAATTGTCTTATGAATAATTAAGGAATTATAGAAATGGTTTAACTGTGAGAAAGTTTTCATTCATGTATACATAGAAGACAAAGCAATATGATTTCTACTTAAATTTATTTTAATTCAATTTAGTACATGTGTATTCATTGCTCTAAAGGTGCCCGGTGTGCTAAGTTCTGAAAAGGACAGACATGAAGAATATACAACCCTGTGTATTTATTTAGGAATTTGGTCCAAAAATGAAAAACAGTCATGTGTTAATATAGGAAAAATAAGTAACCAAGTCACTAAATTATATGTTTTTTAATTATGTTTATTACTTAATAGGATCTTATTAAATTATCTCTACAGTTATTTTTTAGCAATTACATTTTATAATTTCATGGTCATAGGAGCAAGAAAACTGCTTCATTAATTCTGCATGATTTAGAAAGGGTAACATTTTCTTATTCATTTTGGTAGCAAACAACATCAATCACAAATGCTGCAAAAATAAGTGAACAATAACAAAAGAATTTGTGGGCTAATCTTACTTATGCCAACGTTTGTGAACATCCTTAATAAAATAGCAATAAATAATGTAGAGAAAAATAATACATCATAGTAAAACAAGATTTATTTTAGGTATTAAAAATAATACAGCAAAATAATCATATAATATACACCATGTAGATAGGTTATTTTTAATGACTAGCTAAGTAGGTATTGAATTGATAAATTCTGTAGACATCTTAATAAAATCATTTAAAATCAAAATAGAGCAATAATTGACATCATAAAAGTCATATAATGTTATAAGCAATTGATAACATGATAAAGATAGTTTAGTGTTATATCACAGAAGACACTGTGCATCCCATCTGATACATAAAAGCTAGTATGCAAGAAGTTTGATATGCAGTTCTCTCAGATACATGTACCTAAGAAAGAAAATTCAGGTCATAGATTATGGAAATATTTAGGGGAAATTTACCTAGAAATGTTTCCTATGCAATCATAACAATTTGTATACTCATTTAGCAGTACAAGTGTTGCAGATGTCTCACATTTTTATTAAACTTCATATTGTCATTTTTTTCAAAGAACCAGCTTGGTAATCTTTGTTTTTATAAACGTGTTGTTTTTTTTTTTTTTCTTTTTTCCATTTTATTTCTTTTTTAAATATAATTTTAATAGATTAAACATTCATATGGTTTAAAAATATAAAGAGGCTATTAAAAGCGTCTTCTCATTCTGTTCCCCTTTTTTAATTAAAATTTATTAGGGTGACAATGGTTAGTAAAATTACATAGGTTTCAAGTGTACAATTCTATAATACATCATCTATATATCACATTGTGTGTTCACCACCCAGAGTCGGTTCTCCTTCCATTACCACATATTTGACCCCCTTTATTATCTTCTGCTATCCTCCCTTTCCCCTTACCCTCTGTTAACCACTGAACTGTTGGGTGTGTCTGTGAGTTTTTGTTTCTTTGTTTGTCTTGTTCTTTTGTTCCTTTCCATTTTATATCCCTCATATCAGTGAAGTCATATGCTTCTCTACTTTTTCTGTCTGACTTATTTCGCTAAGCATTATATCTCAGGATCCATCCATGTTGTCACAAATGGCAATATTTCATCTTTTCTTATGGTCAAATATTATTCCATTATATATATATATATATATATATATATATATATATATATATATATATATATATTACATATTTATGCAATCATCTATCAAAGGACGCTTTGGTCATTTCCATGTCTTGGCCACCATAAATAAAGCTACAATGAACATCAGAGCACATATATCTTTACAGATAAATGTTTTCAGATTTTTTGGATATATACCCAGAAGAGAGATTGCTGGGTCATATGGTAATTCTATGCTTAATTTTTTGAGGAAGCTCCATAGTGCCTTCCATACTGTCTGCACCAATCTGCATTCCCACCAACAGTGTATCAGGGTTCCTTTATCTCCACAGCCTCTCCAACACTTATGACTATTTGTCTTGTTGATAATAGCCATTCTAACTGGAGTGAGGGGGTATCTCATTGTGGTTTTTATTTGCATTTCTCTGATGACTAGTGATGTTGAGTATCTTTTTATATGTCTATTGGCCACCCATATATCCTCTTAGGAGAAGTGTCTATTCAGGTCCTTTGCCCATTTTTTAATTGGATCGTTTGTCATTTTGTTGTTGAGCTGTATGAGTTCCTTATATATTTTGGATATTATCCCCTTATTGGGGGCATAGTTTGCAAATATCCCAGCCAATTTGGTTGGTTGCTGCTTTATTTTGTTGATGGTTTCTTTTGCTGTGCAGAAGCTTTTTAGTTTGATATAGTCCCATTCATTTATTTTAGCTTTTACTTCCCTTGCCTTTATGGTCAACTTCATAGAATCCTCTTTGAACCCAAGTTCTATAAATTAGCAGCTATGTTTTCTTCTATGCAGTTTATTGTTTCAGGTCTTATGTTTATGTGTTTGATCCATTTTGAGTTAATTTTGGTATTTGATAACAGATGGGAGTGTGTTTTATTGTTGTTGTTTTTCTTAATTTAGTGTTTTCTAGCCCTAACACACAGCCAGCATTTGGCACTTTTTTTGCTAAATGAATGTGAATTTCCCCGACTTGTAAAACTTGCTTTACCCTATGCCATTTTGTTTTGTAGCTCCTTTCTTGAAATTAAAAGCTCATTATGATTAGAACCTGAAACAATCTTTAACATATTTACCATTAAGTCTTAGTTTCATACTGTTTACTTAAATGTTCTTTGACTGTTTTCAAGTTTAGAAACATCTTTTTATATTCTCAAATGCATTTAATCATATGGCCATATAATTTTTCTACAAAAATTAAATATAAATAAATAAATATATTAAATAAATAAATAAAATAAATATAAATTATATATATATATATATATATATATATATATATATATATATATATATATATGACAGAGAGAGAGAGAGAGAGAGAGAGAGGCAGAGATTGCCAAAAAAAGGTATGCATATTTTAAGAAAGGAAAACTGTATTAAAATTGCAATACTCAATGCATAGTGATACAAAAGATGACTACAAGTCAACTTTGATTCCTGCAATTACAAGTGGTGCTGAAAGTGGTTTCCATCAGCATCCAGACACTTCTGATTGTTGCAAACTACTGCTTGAGCAACGTTGACCAAAATATTCACTTGTATGCATTTTTTTTGGCATCCCCCAGTATATATAAACACACATTTCTGTTTAGAAAATATGTTCACCCAGGATCATTAGGAAAAAAAATCCGCTAAAGCAAGAAAAATTTTAGGTTAACACGATTTAAGGTTAACATTACTACTTCAAAGGGAGCAGGACTGATGAAAAATGTGAAATGAAAGGAGAAAGGGGGTTCACATAAACAGGATGCCCAAGGTGGACACTTATTTATAATGAGGGCAACTCATTGCTTTTTCTCACTGGATATCATTAGGGAAACTGAAGGAACGACTGTGTCTCCAAATTATCTGGGTACAGAAATGTGAGGGTGAGTGAAGGGTCGGAAGAGAATTAGATCAGTTGGCTCCCTGTCATACTTGTTAGAGTTTCCACTGTGAGCACTAATTCTATACACTTTTGCTTGGTGTTTTCCAGCTTCTTGGGGCTATTATCATGGGAGCTCAATAGCAGTAGTGGTTACTGCAGCACAAGCTAGCTACTGAACCCAAGGCAAGCTAATTGAATTGAAAATATGGTCCATTTACTTCTTTATAGTGTCAACATTAGTTTATTGTATAATCAGCATAACTAGTATTGTTCATAAATTCAAAATAATTTCACTGCATACATTAAGTATTGAGGAAAAAACTAAAGATTGTCTGCCTTTCCCTAAAATGTATAGTCATAGTGTATTGAAGCTGAAAGCTACGTCTACTTTTTATAAAAATAATTTAAGTGTGCTTACTGTCAGGTATCCAGGTCAAACCAACCTTAAGCTTCTATTTACATTTCAGATACATGAATGTATTGAACCTGAGAGCATTTTACTGATTTAATTAACATATCTGTCATGTGGCAGGATTTATTTTTCTTTTTTGTATTCATATTTTTCTCCTGATTATTGGCTATTACTAGATAATAAAACATTGAAGATATATACACATGGAAATAGGTAAACAAATGTTACAAGAGTAATTTTGTTCCAATAAATGTTGGTGGAGACATGGCTTGCATCAAAAGCTAAACAACACACACACGCGCACACAATCATTACCTTATATTTACTTCTTCCAAAGGTAAATTCCATGAGCCTTCAATATATATTTTTTATTCCAGTGTTGACAACATTGTAGCTGCATCTAGGAACACTGATTGTCCCTTTTGGGTCAGTTGCCATTCACTTTGTGAACAAAATCTTAAAATGATATCGGTAGAATCTACAGTGCACCTTTTGTCAAGATTCAAATAGATCCCTCCAAACCTCTCCCAAGAATTAATCAATATCCTATAAATAAAGAAGTCCTTCAAGGTTCAAGCCCATAATAGGCATATGAGGCTCAGAACCTCATTATCCCCTGTACTAATCCTTGTAGCATACCTATTTTGCCTGTGAGAAAACCCAATGGCTATGGGTGGAGGTCTGTGCAGGACTTATGAATACCTTGTTTTCCCTCAACCCCTTGTTCTCCCTAACCCCCACACACTACTGACATCCATTTCCACTGTAAGCAACATTTCCACTATAATTTGTTAATACAGTACATTTTTTTTAGTATTCCAGTTGATAAGGCTAGCCAATCTTTCTTTGTTTTCATGTGGGAAGAAAGAATATACCTAGACTGTTGCCCCAGGTTTCACAGAAAAATCCCTCTAACTTTTCACAAATCTCAAACGCTGAATTGAATGATTAAGATTTTAGACAGACTCTAGTTTGTTACCACGTATAGATGATGAGCTCCTCTGTCTCCCTTCTCAAAACTCTTCCCCTGAGGACAGTATCCATCTGCTAAAACCCTTGGCCTTGAAGAGACATAAAATCTCCAAAGAAAAGTTGCAGTTTGCTCAAACTCAGACTTAACATTTAGGGCACCTGATCTCAGAACAAGGATTACATTTTGTTCCAGGCAGGCTTTGTGGATCCTGAACTTCCCCAAACCTGAAACTAAACACCAGTTATAAAGTTTTCTCAGACTAGCTGGCTAGTGCTGAAATTGGATCCTGATTTCTCTGATGGCCCAGCCCTTATATGTGTACTTTACTAAAAATAGCAAACCTGACCCTAATGTTTGGGAAGATTGAGATGACATAGGCTTTGGGACCTTGAAGAAGAGCTTAATGAGTCCACCTGCCCTTGAACATCTTAATTATTGACTTTTCATTTTCCTGTTTGGATATAAAATGAAAGGGGATGGCTTTGGAGTACTCACCCCAAAACTGGAGACTGTCATCGACCCTTAGGCTATTATACTCGGAACCAACAGCCTGATCCTGTGGCACAAGTCTTTTCTCCTTGTCTTAAAGTCATTTCTGTCATTGCTCTTTTGGTTAAAGCCACTGAAGAAATAATCATGGGATTCCCTTTAACCATTCTTGTATCCCCATGAAGTACAATCAATCACACCTAAATTCTCATCACATCCAACATTTTTCAGTCAGTCATCTTACCTCCTGTTAAAACTTCTTACTAACTACTCCTTATGTAATTATTTCTTGTTGAGATAACTTTGATTCTGTTTTAATCCTCCCATCTTTTACTGAGGAAACCCTTCACAACTGCTTAAAGCTGACATATTACCTTTTAACCCCCTACCCCCATAATAATTTACAGGAAGTTCCTCTAATCAATTGAGATTCATGGTTTACTGATAGTTATTTTTTTAAGAGTGAAAATGGTAAATAGTAGGCTGGATATGCTATTGTAACTCTTTTTGTCATCATCAAGGCAGCATCTTCAGCCAAATAGGCTGTGCTACTCAGATTTGTACTTTAGCCAAGGGAAAAACCAAAAACATTTATATCAATAGTTGATATGTCTTCGGGGTTGCCTGATGACTTTGGGATGCTATGGAAACAGTGAAGTTTTCTTACCTCTAATGGGGAAAGGATTAAAAAAATGATATTCAAAGTGTTTTAGATGTCATACCCTTGCCATCCACCTTAGCCATTATTAAGATGCCTGGACATTCCAAACTTGACTCCCGACAAGCTAAAGGAAACCACCTCACTGATATTTCTTACAAAATGCTGCCCACAAATTAACCACTGACCAGACCTCTGTCATGGCCTAAAGGAATGCTCAACAATATGACAATCTAGAAAAAATGACTAGAAATGCCCAAAAATTGACCCCAGAAAAGGAAAAATAACATTGGAAATCTAGCAATTGTTGGTTCAAAGAAAAGAAGAAAACACTGATTTGGGCCAAATAACAAACAGGTTCTATCATAACGTCTCACTTCTTACCACAGTACATGCATTAAATCATTGGTCTAATGACAAAATGATAGTATTCATAAAGCAATACTGGTGGGGAAATATTAATAAGGCCACCGAAAGTGCCCACCTTGCTTTACCCACCTGTTCAAGACACAATCCAGGTAAACCAAGTTGCACAGCTCCTGGGCTCTTTAAATTGCTTAATGGGACATTCAAGTTTTGGCAAATGGATTTCATACAGCTTCTCCTGTCTCATGGACATAGCTATGTTTTAGTTACTGCTTGTATGTTTTCTCACTGAACCAAAGTCTTCCCTTGTAAACAGGCTACTACCGTTTTTCCCCAAAAATAAGACCTAGCTGGAAAAATCAGCTCTAATGAGTCTTTTGCAGCAAAAGTTAATATAGGACCTGACATTATATTATGTTATTCTATTCTATTCTACTCTACTCTACTCTACTCTACTCTACTCTACTCTACTCTACTCTACTCTACTCTACTCTACTCTATTCTATTCTACTGGGTTTTATAGTAAAATAAGATGGGGTCTTACATTAATTTTTACTCCAGAAGACACATTAGAGCTGATTGCACAGCAAGGTCTTATTTTCGGGGAAACAGGGTAACTTTTCTGTGGCTAAAATTATGTTAGAAAAGATTATTTTTTACGTGGGAACACCTCTTGAACTTCATAGTGATTGTCTAATGCACTTGGCTCCTGCCTCCTTGGACCCACAGCTGACAAAGGATATATACTTCAGTATTGTGAAGGCCTAATTGCTTCTATTAAAAATAGTCATGCTGTGGGAGAATAATCTTTTCACGGTATGTGGTGGGAAATGAAGACCTTAAGCACCACACCTTGCAACCTAGGGATTTCATCTGTTAGAAAAGACACCTCCCGAAAGACTCTCTTCAACCTCACCGAAAAGATGCCTCTCTGGTACTGCTAACCAACCCTTGTGACACCAAACTCCAGGAATAGACCCTTGGATTTGCGTGATCCTTCTAAAGATAACACCAAACTGTGACTGGACCTGCATACCATCTGGTGACCTAAAAGTAAAGTTTTCCCAGGATTGAAGCAGTTGACACCTGACTACACAGCTTTACCAAGATCCCCAGACTAGGCCTGTTAGAAGGTTCAGGAGTCACAGAAGTCTCTCTTTTTATCTGGGCTAACTGCCTGTGGATTCTTGTCGAGAATCAAATTACAAACTTTCAGGCTGTATTATTGACAACACATTTGTTTCCAAGCAGGTCTTTTGAGATAGCAGTACTGTTTTAAATTGTCTTTGAAGTTTTGCTTGTTTTCTTTTTTTTTTTTTTTTTTTTTCTGAGTCAAATCTTTCTAATTATTTTTGGTTCTATTTATTTATTTATTTTTAATTACAATTTATCGGAGCGACAATGGTTAGTAAAGTTACATAGGTTTCAAGTGTACAATTCTGTAATATGTCATTTACATATCACATTGTGTGCTCCTCACCCAGAGTCAGTTCTCCTTTCATCACCATATATTTGACCGTTTTTCAACAAGTTCCTCATCTATTGCTTCATATTTATACCTGCATTGTATTTTCCCAAATGCACTCTGTTAATTCTTTCAATGTTCTCTTACAATACTCACTATCCTGCTTTCATGACTGCTTCAAGTGGGATTTATGGGAGACATACACATACATGACTCCAAATTTACCTTGGCAGGGAGAGCATTCTCCCTTCATTTCAAATAAATGCCAATAAATATGTGTTCAGTTGTTTACATTCAGGCCTAGAGTCCTGGTTTAGAACCATCATATAATTTAGAATTGTCATGTTACTTTTGATTTATGATGTTGAAAAATATGAACTATAGAGGGAAGTTTCTGAGAGTTTTCCCTCCTACCCCTACATGTTCCTAAGATGTCCTTCATGAGGTGAAAGAATGGATAAATAACGGTGGTGCATCTAGTGCTACTCGGTACTGAAAAGCAGTGAACTATCAAGCCATGAAAATACATGACGGAGACTTAAATCCATATTAGTAAGTTAAAAAAAGTCAATGCAAAAATGCTACATACTATATGATTCCAAATATATGGTATTCTGGAAAAGACAATGAAGATCCTTAAAACTCAGGGGTTAGAAAGGAGGGAAAGGTGACTAGGCAGAACACAGCAGAGTTTTAGGGCAGCGAAACTGTTGTATATGATAGCACATTGATGAGTACCTGTCATTATACATTTGTCCAAACCTATAGAATGTACCACATTAAGAGGAACCCTAATGTAAACTATGGACTTTGAGTGATAATGCTGGGTCAAGACTCATCAATTGTAACAAATGTACCACTCTATGGTGCAACATGTACACAATGGAGGAAGTTGGGTATTTGTGGGACCGAGTATATGGGAACTCTGTAATGTCTGCTCAATTTTCCTTGAATCTAGAACCTCTCTAAAAATGAAAGTTTATTTTAAAAAAATAATAATCTTCTTTACCAGGACCTTAAATTTAAAGTATTAAAGTGCATTGTTTATGTTTTGCATTGTTTATTTTCTCACAGGAATTTTCTTAGATTTGGGGATAATTTCTGATATCTACATCATGATTTATTTAGAGTTTTGTCCTGTGAGAACCTGTGCATAAAGAGTCCTATGGAAAGAGATCAATATTGGGAATTAAATCCCTTCAATTCACTCTCAACATTCTTCATTTCACCCTGGCAACACATCACCTCTCTCCCTCATTCGGAGCCATTTGTGGCAGACAGGACATTTTCATTCATGTATACCCTGTAAGAACACAAGTACGAGAAGTTTCTTAATGCCTTATGTACCTTATATATTCATATTTATAAAATCTAACTATGACTATTTTTTAAACTAAGGGTAGCTAGTTTGAACAAGATTTTTGGAGGATAGCTTTATAAATATGACAGAATTTACTTGCAGGTCATCTCTGGAACAGACAAAATTTAAGATTTTTTTTTTTTTTTGTATCATTACCAAACTAGCCCTAGAAAAAATATCCTAACCACCCAATTATCTGTATGACTCTATCCAATATATTTTCAGTCATCATAGCTGTTGCATTAGGCATTTCTATTCTTCAATGTCAGTTCTCATTAACACATTGGCTCTGTTGCTGTAATTTGATGACTTCTCCATTGTCATTTTACTTCATTAACTGATTATTTTCTAATTGCTATATTATGCCACTCTTTGATTCATCAGCTTTTAATGTCCCACTTAATTGACTTCTTTGTCTAAATGATGTGAGAGAAAATGAGGCTGAATTAATCATTTAACTTCTGAATTCTGATATAATAAGAGCTTATTGGGATTGTTCCATTTTCTAGATAGCAAAACTAAGGAAATATATCTGCAGTCTATTCAAACATTTTTCATTGAAAGTATTCTTACTCCTTGTCTTTTCCAATTTCTTTTAAAAGTCAAATCGATTCAAACTCATCTAAATATATACTAAATTTTCCTGATTTAAAAAATTATATCACCTTATACATACATATATATATATATATATATATATATATATATATATATATATATAAATATATGTTAAAATGTGAACTAAATTATATAAAGTACAATTTGAGTTGTCATTAAAAATCCTGTTAAGATACACACACACACATATGTATCTTAACAGAATTTTAAATGACAACTCAAATTGTATTTTATATAATATAGTAAACATTTTAAATCAGAAATCTGTGGCTCAAATAAATTGGTGATTAAAGCAAAAGTGTGTTTATCAGCTAACTTAGGGTTACCAAAGAGTAATTTTAAGGAATAGTAATCATAAACATTAGAATAGTAATCATAAATATTCTGAAGTTCAGTACAGTTTCATGTTTCACATTTTTTATTGATGTTCTCATTGAGGAGGGATCTGAACCACAGAGAGTTTAACGTGACCAATCTTATAGCACAATTAAGTCACAGAACTGAAATTCAAATCAAGCTGTGCATAACACAGAAGTCTAAGCTCTATTGGTGGTACTCTTAGGTAATAAGTAGTGTGGAGTCAGGCATCAGGTGGTATATATGGCACTGGGAAAAGAAAGATTATTGCTCTTCATTCCCTCATAGCCATCTCTGATATAGTCACTGGCAGAGTCCTGGGACATTCCAAAGCTTTCACTCTTTGTTAAGCACGAGTCATAGGAATCTCAGTCAAAGCTGGGCACACAGTTCTTCCTGTACAAACGCTTAGGCACAGCAAGTATGTCTTGCCTGGGTTCTCACCACTTCTTTGGAAGACTATACGGCTCCTATGCTCACATGATCCACAAGACTGTCTCCCCTGTTGGAAGTGGCAGAAGTTTTTTTTTGTTGTTTTGTTTTTTTCCCCCTATCCCTTGATCTCAAAAGGTCTCCCTCCCTTTTCCCCCCATTGATAACATGTCTGCAATTAGCTTAAACTTTGAAATGCCTGAGGTAAAACATCAGAAAAGAAGAATGCTGCACAACTTGATTCAGTTTGAGCTGAAGAGAGGGAAATCCTGTAAGAAATTCAAATTATTCATTTAATGATTCTTCCATTTAAGAAAACAAGTAATTGCCATAGTGTTATACATGCTGTAACAGACAATTGTACAATAAGCACAAAAATTTTGAGATCAATTTATTTGGAGATAGGGCATCATGACAATTAAGCTGGATTTTTGTTGTTGTTGTTTATTTAAGATTTTATTTGTTTTAAATAGTTTAAGCTTTACAACATAATTAAGGGAAGGTATAGAGATTTACCACATATTCTCAACCTCCCACACATACCGTGTTTCCTCAAAAATAAGACCTAACTGGAAAATAAGCCCTAATATGATTTTTCAGGATGACATCCCCTGAACATAAGCCCTAATGCACCTTTTGGAACAAAAATTAATATAGGACCCAGTCTTATTTTGGGGGACACATAGTACATATCATACCCCAAGCTGGATTTTTAGGAATGAGTATGAATGTATCTACACAACAAAATGTGTAGCTGTGCTTCTGGAAATAGTCTGCGAAACACATGGAAACAGGTTCTGTGGCACGTTATAAAGGCTCCTGACATTAGTGATGCCAAAGGAAATGACCTGAAGATTAAGAGTAGGAGTGGGCTAGGAAGTCAAAATGCAGCACCAGGGTTATGGGTGATGCTACCACGCACAGATGTGTAGTCTTTTCCTATTCGTGTTGTTATGTCCTTAATATGTGTATCCCTCCAAATTCACATGTTGAAATTATACCCACCAATTCGATGGTATCAGAAGCGGGGTCTTTTTGAGGTAATAAGGTTTTCAACAAATAATGACAGTGAAGCCCTCGTGAATGGGATTAGTGTCCTTATAAAAGTCAAGAAAGAAGGTGCTTCCCCCTTTGCTCTCCCTGCAATTCAATATTAAATTAATGTAAACTGTGATTCATTTTGTCTCAAGAATAAGTCAAGTAAAAGTGATGAAAAGGTTTCTGCAAAAACAAATTTTACTAAGATTTTTGGTTGTGCTGAATATATAAAAACAATTTCTTAATATCTTCTTGGTCATTTGTAAATTCTGAAGGATATGGCATTTTGTAGAAAAATGACATGACATCTTGGAAAAAATATAAATACAGATTTCTTAACAAAATCTTTAAAAACAAATCTTAAATGAATTGTGTAGTTTCCAGTTTTTCACAATGTTTCATTGTTTTAGGACTGGCAATAACAAGTGTTTAGATGTGCATTTAATTTAACACAGTGATATCTCTTCACTTTCTGATGGAGGTTGTGTACACATCAAATAATGAAAAAAGCCTCCTTACTACCAATGTGTGAAATGTTTTTCTCCAAAGTAAAAACATCTTCCTTCTCTTAAATTCACTGATGTTCTAATAGATTTTTAAAATCATTTATTCAATGCATGGGATTTCAGAAATGAGAGGCAAATTTTTTGAATCATATGAAGCAATATTTTGTTCTAATATGTCAAAATATTTAGAGTGTTTTTGATAATCATAAACATTTTTTTAGTTTAATAACTCTGAGATGGCTGATGTTCAGGAAAAATATGCTAGTAATTATGCTATGCAATTTCAGATATTCCAATATTGGATAACTCAGCCCTTAACCTAAGAGCACACAATCCGTTAAATTGAAAGAGAAGGAATATAGCTCAACACAGCACAGGTTAGAATTAGTCATTATTTTCAGCCTAACTTTCGGGAACAGATGCTGTAGTATATTTTCATTTGTTGTTTTCTATGTCGAGATTACAGCCCTAAGGTCTGAGTCTTAAGCAGAATACAGTATAAACAAATTAGAACCCTAAACTAAAAGGAGGAAATTTTAATGAAGACAATCATTATGTAGATGACTCAACGAAACAGCTTAACATCTCTTCAAAAAAAATTTTACTGTTGCTTAGTTAGAAAAGAAGGTGCTAAAAGAGACAATTACTAAGTTGTCCTGAATATTCCTTCTCATGTAACAGAATCAAAATTTTTCCACCATCAGTTTGTCAAGAAATAAAACAATGATGGCTTACTGCCATCAGTTAGAACATTAAGAAATAGCAGCTTAGGTAGTTTAATAACCTTCCAAATCAACATCATCTTCCCATTCTGGATCCTTTTTTGGACTGACTCAACAAGAAAAGAACGCATTGTACCCCGACCATAAATTTTCCAATAACAAATTTCAAAATTTTGGTAGATGCTTCAGTATATCTTTCTAGTTCAAGCCCAGACTATCACTACTACCACTCTCACACAGGTATCCATTACCTCACATATTGAATGTTGTAATAGTCTTCCAAGCTTTAATATCTGGCCTTCCACATCCCAAAATATCTTTCCAACTACTTCTAGACTAATATTCATTAAACGTCATACTGGAAACATTGTTTCTTTTTTATTCAAGAATCAAAAATGAACTATGTGTTTGAATTCAAATGTAGTATCAAGTTTTAATGACTTTTGTATTCAGATCCAATCCAAGTTTGTTCTTTTTTTTATTCTTCAAAATAAGTCACTGTTCCATTCTAGTCCACATAATGTTTGCGCTCACTGTGGTATGGATGGAAAAGTTTCGGACCCCACATCCCATAATCCATGTTTTGTAATCCCAATCACCATTGTTATACTATTGGGGGGGGGGGGTCTTTGGAGGTAACTAAGTCATGTAGGTGAAGTGCTCTTAAGTAAGCCTGAACTCCAGGGGAGTTTTATCCTCCATCACTGAAATAAAATAATAATATTCATAGGAACAATAAGAGAATTTAACTGGTACTTGAAACCTTTCACTTAATTCAGTTATCCTATCCGTTTAATGATATTCTATATAAGAATATGCCCTATACTTGTTTATGATAGAATATCATATGATATTTCAATTTCAAAGCAACTCCATCTGTTAAATCATTTAGCCTTTGCAAATTTTAATGAATCAAATATCACATAAACATTATGAATGTGTGTCTCTTATGCATAAGTAAATTCATTTTTATTTGAAGCTAAAAGAGGTACGTTTTCAGAGCACTTATTTACAAAGACACAACTTTCTTTCCTCATCCTAAAGTTTTACTGTGTTAAACCTGTTTTAATTTAAGTCATTCCATGTCATAGCATATGATAACACAAGTTAATAGCAAACAAAGGAATGTTTTGCACCCATTGACAAAAAGTGCAAAAAATATATTATTTAGTGTCATTTCAAGTACCATCATTAAAAATTATACTATGAATCAAGATATTACTCTTTATAAAATAAAATATTTAAAAAATACATGACTACTTTTCAAATCAAGTCTGAACTGATAACCTCTTGTATCCTACATTGCTCAAACCCCCAATAGCCAAGCAATTTAATCACATTTTGATTTGAAATTTAGTATATTATCAAGTACTAGTATTTAGTTTAATATTTAGTATAGTATTCTATGGCTACAACTCTAATTTCCTGAAATTCAATTTGTTAGAATATTACTAATTTACTTTGAGAGACAAATACCAGCTAGTTACGGTGAGCAATGTGCTTAAGAGCACATAAGAACACACAGACAATATGCCTGCCCTTCTTAAAATTTTTAAACAATTTATTTGTAAAGATATCATAATGAGTGTTGTGCATTGAATCGTGTCCTCTCGAAAAGGATATGTTGAAGCCCTAACCACCAGTACTTCAGAATATAACCTTATTTGGAAATGCATGTAATTACTTAAGATGAAGTAAATACTATAGTAGAGTGAGACCCTAATCTAATATGGCTGATGTCCTTATAAAATGGTCCTATGAAGACACAGAGACATAGGGAGAATGCCATGTGAAGATGGAGGCGGAGATGAGAATAATGCATCTAAAAGCCAAAGAATGTCAGAGAAGTTTGGCTGTCTCCAGAAGCTGAGGAAAAGTCTTGGAAAAGATTCTCCCTCAGAGCTTTCAGAAGGAACCAACTATGCTGACACCTTGATTTTGTACTTCCAGCTTCCATAATTGTAAGAGAATATATTTCTATTGTTAAAAGCAACCCAGCATGTGGTACTTTGTTAATGCAGTACTATAAAACTAATGCAATAGTATTCTAACTAAGCTAGGCTAATATATACATACATATATATATATATATATATATATATATATATATATATATATATATATATATATATAAATATATATATATATATATATATATTTTATATATATGAAAAAAATGTTGACAATGTTGTCTGCATGCCAAGCACCATTCTAAGGGTTTTACGTATATAAAACCATTTAACCATCAACAAAAACCTATGGGGTAAGTTCTATTATTACCCACATTTTACATATGTGAAAATTTAAGTAGAAAGTTTTTCTTACAATCACATAGTTCATAAGGGCAGAACTGGGATTTAATCTTCATTAGAATCCAGCAGTAAAGTTTCATTATGTCAATTTTCGAAATGAGTAGTCTCAAAGTAAGAGAGTTAAAAAAAAAAAAAAATCTCTTACAATCACAGAATTGCTAAGTAGGAGAGTGACTGTGCAAACGTCTGTGAAAATCCAAAACTAGTATCTGCCAGCATTGATTGGTGTCTCATATGGTTCAAAGTTCTGAGTGCATACAATTTCTGAGATTGTAAAATTATATCTGGTAAAGGCAGTAAAGAGAAGCTTGCTAATGTCTTTTGTTTAAAGTGAATCTTGCAGCACAGGGATGGTTAAGTGAATATGAGGATAGGCCTGGCATCTTAGCAGAAGGCAGCACAGAGCAAGAATAAAGTGAAGATGTGTGTGTCCTGTCTGGACAACACTGACTAGCCTGACTTGAATACATGTGGGACACGTGTGCATTCATTGGTTAGAACACTTCATGTTGCAAGAAACAGAAAACCCAACCAATAGAGGCTTAAGCAACAAAGCTATTTTATTTATATGTGTGTGTGTGTATACCATATTTCCCCCAAAATAAGACCGGGTCTTATATTAAATTTTGTTCCAAAAGATGCATTAGGGCTTATTTTCAGGGGATGTCTTATTTTTTCATGTACAACAATCTACTTTTATTCATTTATTCATGTACAAAAATCTACATTGATTGAAATACAGTCATGTCATCTTCTTCTGGAACATCGTCATAACTCTCCAAACCCCGAATTCTGGCTTGAATTTCTTGCGACTCCATTTCCTGTAGAATCATTGGCCCCAGTCTCTCATGTCCAGCAATAGAGCTGTCCTTAATGAGCACTTCTTGTCCATGTAGCACGCTCGTAGTGCATTAGCAACACAGCTGTCAGTGATTTTATCCCATGAATTCCTCATCCAAGTCACAACCTCTTGCAAGCTAGGTTTCACAGAATTTCCACGTTGATTTCTCTCCATTCTATTTTCAATGTAGTAATTGATTTCCATATGCAAATTGTCCTTGAATGGTTTGTTTATTGCAATATCAAGAGTCTGGAGATAGGCAGTCATTCCTGCGGTTATCATTACTTGATCCATTCTTCTCTCTGCAAGGAAGTTCTTCATGTCTTTAGCGTGGTGAGTGCTGGCGGAATCTCAGACTAGCAGACCTCTTTTGCCACCTCGCAGAATAAGTGGCAACATTAAATTGATCCACTTCCTTATAACTGTTTGTGTGCACCAGGCTTTTTTGGTTTCAAGAAGATAAATGCCTGAAACATGTTCAACCTTATCCTCCTTGCCCTTAGTGATGATTATAGGTGAGGCTTTCTTTCCATACAAACAAATTGCCATAATACAGGTAACACATGCACTTTCATAACTAGTGGAGGGAATGTAGATTGATGAGACACCACTCTGATCAATTGTCATTGAGATTCTTGGCCCATAAACACTGTAGTTTCATTCATAGCAATAATGTTCGAGAGTTGGTATTTAGAAAAGTCGATGCCATCAACTAAGGACTTGAATGCAAGTGCACATTTAATAACTTCAGTATCTTCCAGCTTGAACAGTGTTATCAATCTTAGAGACAGTTCACATCACTGAAGAAAGCCATCCAGCCAGTTATGTGATGCTTTTATTCTTCTGGGGATATTTCTAACTGTGGTGCCATTGCAAGGGCAAATCCTTGAATATCAGCCCTGCTCACAACCAAAGCCTTTGCTCTCCTGTCAGTAATCCGTTCACAGATGATGTCTTCCAACTCAGGAAATAGTGGTTGCTGACTTGATCCACACTTGGGCTTCTTAGCATTTCCCTCGTCCACCTGTTGACTGAGGTTATCATACTCTGCTCGCCATTTTCAGACCATTCAGACATCCAACTACTTCTCTTTGCAGAAAGCCATAAGATTCTTGCCCTGGGAGTCCTCCACGATTCCTTCCTTGTACTCGACGGAATAGCTTTTTCTTTTTGCACTCATCTTGTCTGGGGGTCAAAATATTATTCCCTTTAAATCTACCGTTAAATCAAGTGTTAATTGAAGACTTATGAGACAGGAGTGGAAACAAAAATGATGACAATTAAGAATGATGGTCCACACAAAAGTGATGAAAAATTGCAGGCACCAAAATTCAGAAAATGTTCCTTTATTTCACATGAGTGTATTAAGTACGTCCATTACAACACACAGCGTATTGAATTTTGAAGATTCATCTTAGACACAACCACGTCCATTTGTTATCAAGTGCACACATTATTGGTGCATAGTGTCTTTACTACGATTGGTCTTGGCAATAAGTCTCGAGTTCATCTGTTTACATAGACGTTTACCTCTTGTCCAAAGGCGCCTGCTTGGGTATTTACAAATACTTAATTATAATTTATATTATCATATATTTTAAGTATTAATGCCAATAATATTATTTACATTAAATAATATCTATTTATTTATATTTAATTATAGAGTAATATTATTTTATAACTCAATATGTTCGTCGTTTGTTGCAATGGATGTACTAAATACATCTGTCTGATTCACAGTCTTAACTGGGGCTTATTTTGGGGGTAGGGCTCATATTATGAGCATCCTGAAAAATCAAGCTAGGGCTTATTTTCCGGGAAATACAGTATATATATATATATATATATATATATATATATACACACACACACACACACACACACATATATATATGTGTATATATACATATACATATATGTATATACACACACATATATATTGTGTGCATATATATATGTATACACACATACATATACATATATAAATAAATATAAACATATATAAATATAAATATATTTATTTATTTATACTTATATAAGATTAGGAGAGTAAATATTTCCAAAATTGGTCCAGTAGTTTAACATTATTGAAGATGTAGTAGTTTTTACTATTTTCACTCTGTCATCCTCTTTATGTCAGCAAATCCTTTTCAGGGACACAGTGTGATTACCAGCCCCAGGTGCCGCAGCAAACACGATCAATTACTGCCTATGAAGAAGAAAACAGTGTGTTGTTCTTTGCGTGTTTGTGTGTGTGAGTATGTGTGCGTATGTGTGTTTAAGAGAGGAAAACTTTCCCAGGAATCCGTACTTCCCCCTCCTGTCTTTCATTAAGAAAGATTGAGCTACAATCCTACTTTATTCGCAGATCTGAGCATGAGAGTTTCTTGGATTTTCAGCTTGTAACATTAGAAGATATGTTTGCCGTTGTGGAGAATAATGGGAGCAAGGAAAGCTATTGGACAGAAAATCAACACAGATGTCATGAAAAAGTTACAAACCAGCTAAGAGATCATTGAAATAAGCCAAGTAAAATAGCTAAGTGCCAGAGCTAGGGTGGTAGCAGTAGGCTGAATATGAGAATGATAGAAAAAGATTTACAGTAGAGCTGCATGGATTTTAGATGATTGGTTCAGCAAAACATGAGAGATATAGGGCTCCAAGTTGATTCCAAGAATACAGTTGTGAGTAACCAGAAGAATACGTAAATGCCGTTAACTTAAATGGTGAAGTCACATCCGGTCAGCCCAACAGACTCTGGCCTCACAAACCAGTCCAAATGTTCTTCAGTGGTTTCACAGCTGCTAAACATCAGTGCAGTAGGTGTACTCTCTAAGCGTTACTTCCTACCTTGTCTTCTGCACCTACTTGCTCTGGCCTCTAGCTCCAGCCCATATTCTGGTCACTTGATGAGAGTACACACTAGAATAATTTTATGTTTGATCCTGGATGGGATTTTTTGTAATTCTGGTTCTAATAATCCACTTTGCTTTAACCATATTCTCGAAATAGGTCTAGAACTCCGAGCCTGTGTGATGAAGTGCACCTCAAAGTGATGTTCTGTGAGAACAGGTGAAAGAAGCGTATTTGGGTGGTAGCTATGTTGAAGTCAAGATAATAGGGGACTTAACATTATGGCAGGCCAGTGAGATAGTTTAGACATGGCTATAAAGCTTGGAAAGAGTATGGTGTTCATTGTGTAGATTGAGACTCTATCAATGTGCCTATGAGTTTTGTATGTGCCTATGAGTTTTCATTTGTTTGTTTGTCTTGTTATTTGTTGCTTTCAGTTTTATATGAGGTCTGACAATTAAGTTCACAAACTTGTTGCAGTTACTAACCTTTTTTGACATCAGAGGGATTATTCATTATGAATTAGTTACAACTGGACAAACAGTTAACCAAGTTTACAATTTGGAAGTGCTGAAAGGGCTGTGTGAAAAAGATGACCTGAACTTTTCACCAACAATTCATGGCTCTTGCATCATGACAATGCACAGCTCACACAGAATTATCTGTGAGGGAGTTGTTAGCCAGTAACAAATAACTATTGGAACACGCTCCCCACTCACCCGATCTGGTCCCCAATGACTTCTTTCTTTATCCAAAAATAAGGGAACATTGAAAGGAAGACATTTTGATGACATTCAGGACATTGAGGGTAATCCCATGACAGCTCTGATGGCCACACCAGAAAAAGAGTACCAAATTGCTTTGAAGGGTGTGCTAAGTGCTGGCATCAGTGCACAGTTTCTCAAGGGGAGTGATTCAAAGGTGAGCATAGTGATATTCAGCAATGAGGTATGTAGCCCTTTTTCAAGGATGAGTTTGTGTACTTAACTGTCTGACTTCGTATCCCACATATGAGTGAAATTATATGGTTCTTTACTTTTTGCCTGACTTATTTTGCTTAGCATGATAATCTCAAGATCCATCCATGTTGTCACAAATGGAAGTTTTTCATCTTTTCTTACGGCCAAGTAATATTCCATTGTATATATGTACCACAGCTTCTTTATCCATTCATCTGTTGAAAGACACTAGTTTTTCCTGTGACTTGGCCACCATGAATAATGCTGCAGTAATCATAGGAGTACATATATATTTGCGGATAAATGTTTACAGAATTTTGTGGATAGACACCCAGAAGAGGTATTGCTGGGTCACATGGTAATTCTATTCTTAATTTTTTTAAGGAAACTCCATAATGTTTTCCATAGTGGCTACACCATTTACATCTGACCAACAATGTATGAGGTTTCCTTTTTCTCCACAGCCGCTCCAACACTTGTTATTACTTACCTTGTTGATGATAGCCGTTCTAACATGTATGAGGTGATATCTGTTTGTAGTTTTGATTTGCATTTCCCTAATAGCTAGTGAAGTTGAGCATTTTTTTCATATATCTGTTTTCTGTTTGTGTGTCTTCTTGGGACAACTTTCTGTTCAGATCCTCTGCCTTTTTTTTTTTTTTTTTTTTTTTGTTGTTGTTGTTGAATTGTTTGTTTATTCTTGTTAAGTTGTATTAAGTTTTTTGTATATTTTTGATATTAGCTTTTATCAGTGGTGTTGTTTGCAAATGTTTTCTCCCATGCAGTTGCTTGCCTTTTTTTTTTGTTGTTGATTTTTTTTTGCTGTACAGAAGATTTTTAGTTTGATATAGCCCCATTCATTTATTTCTACTTTTATTTTCCTTGCCTTTGAGGTCAGATTCATAAAATTCTCTCTAAACCCTATCTAAACCAATGTCCATAAGTTTACTATTTATGCTTTCTTCTACACAATTTATTCTTTTAGGTCTTTGACCCATTTTGAATTAATTTTGGTATATGGTAACAGATAACAGTCTAGTTTCAATCTTTTATATGTTGTTTTTCAATGTTTCCAGCACTAATTATTGAAGAAGCTTTCTTTTCTCCATTGTATTATTTTTGGCTCCGTTTTCAAAAGTTATCTATCTATATCTATCTATCTATATATATGTTATATATGTTATCTATATCTATATATCTATATCTGTTATCTATATCTGTTATCTATATATATATAGTTTATTTTTGGGTTTATTTTTGGGTTCTCAATTCTATTTCTTTGGTCTATGGGTCTGTTTTTCTGCCAATACAATGCTCTTTTGATTATTGTCACTTTGTAATATAGTTTGAAGTCAGGGAGTATAAGGCATTATTAAAAGAAATTGAAGAAGACACAAAGATAGGAAAGGTACTTTGTGTTCATGGACTGGACGAATCAATATGGCCAATTAAAATGGCCATATATCCAAAGCAATATACAGATTTACTGAAATCCCCATCAAATTCTCAGTGGCATTTTTTTCATGAAATAGAACAAAAAATAATCAGATTTGCATGGAATCACAAAAGACCCCAAATAGTGAAAGGAATCCTGAGGAAAAAAAGTTTGGAAACCTCACTTAAATTGGGTTGGGAGGGCCTGTGAAGGAGCTCTCATGCTCTACCACTCATCATCAATGATTCTAAACAGGAAGAGAGGTACTTTTGATAGCCAACAGGAAGGTATTATTCTACTCTACTAATCCAACAGGAAAGAGGATCTTCTCATCAACCTATAACCACTCATCCAATTGAAGACTGTTACAACTCAGCCAATGAAAAGTGACACTTTGAACTCCCATTTTCCTCCAGTAGACTCTGTTCACAGCAACACCTCTCAATTCCCCCTTTCTTTTATAAAAGAGCATTCCTCTCCTTTGCTTTCTGAACTTGCTAGGGTTTGCCATTAGACTGCATGTCCCAAATAGCATTTCTTTGTTGTGCGCAAATAAACCCTAATAACTGACTATTCATTTAAGGTCAACAATGGAAAACAATTGACCTTTCTAAGTAAGAAGGGATACTGCCATTTCAGTGTCTTTGGACTTGAACTGCAGCTCTCTTCTGGGACTCCATCCTGACAGCCTATCTTATCTTGCTTGCATATTTTGGACTTGTCAAACCTCTACAAGTATGTGAGTTAATTCCTCAAAATCAATCTCTGGGAAGGAATTCTGGGAAAGAGTTATATGAATAACCTTCAGACTGGGTTGCATATCTGACAAAGTCTTGGAAGCAAAAATTGTCCGTTAGGGGAGCTTCACTTTGGGCAGAAATACACAGGTGTTAGGATCCTGACTATGCAGAGCCACTGGCTGGAAGATGTTCAGAAGAAGCATGTACTCAACTCAAAAGCTGAGGTGGATATTAAAAGTAAAGCTAGAGGCTCTCAGCTGACTCGATTCAGGTGAACGGCCAATTCTTTCCTGTAGAAAGAGCCATTAGCACATTTCCATGGATACCTACCACAGGTCTAGTAAGATCAATCAACATCTAAAAACGTTGTCTTGTGAGATTTCAATTTTCTTTATAGGGAGGAAGGTTTGCACATAGTATTTCTTTTGCGTTTATCGAACATTTTATTTTGTTGTTTATCAATTGGCATATGGTAATGATGTAGGGAATTAGTGTTTTTGTTTGTCAAAGTAAAAATTAATTAGCTTCTAGAGAAACCAAAAATGAGCCTCCTCTCCAGTTTACAATGCCAGAGATAGGAAGAAGAAATTATGTTTTGTTCATGACATTCGAAAGTGATTAAGGAGCTTGGAGCAAAAACAATAGCCACGCAGAAATACCCCATATTGTGTGTTGGTGTGTTATAAAAAGGAAACTTGCAGAATGATGTTGCATTCTCAAAGACACATGGGCAGAGGTGGCAAAGGTATGCATCATTATAAAAATGTTAGCTGACAGATCTCCTCATAGATTAAAGACAAGCTACTACATTAACATTTATTCTAATTCTAGATGTACTGACAGGTCAGAAAAATCTGATAAATCAAAGACAGAGATAATAAGTATTATCCCTCTCCAGACTTTATGTAATTCAACAATTGAGGAATTGGTCTTTAGTTAAAGGAATAACAATGCAAGTTGTGCTATAATTAGAGAATAATAATGTTTGAGATGATATTTCTGGTGTTTTGAGATTAACTGCCATTACATATTTGTAAATCATACATTATCTGCACTACTGGGAAAATTATTGAGTTAGAGGAACGGGTCCCTAAATTTTGAGTTAATTTGGCCATTGCATATTACCAGAGCCATTAACATATTTTAAAAAATGAAATAATATACACTAGCTTTTTTAGTAATAACAGTATGCCAACAAAAGTTGGAAAGATCTATGATATCAGACCAAATAAAAATGTCCAAGGAACCACTATTTTAGAGGATAAAAAGTACAGATGAATTGTTTCAAATTATTGCCTCTACGGCTTTAAATTAAGATCACTTATTGGAGAGGAAATTGTGGGGGCACAGAGATTTTCACTCATTATTTATAATGATAAACAGAATATTGCATAATGATTTTTCCAATGGATATAATTGAGTAATTAATTGTACTTATTAATTACTTGACAAATCTCAACTTTTGACCTAATGTGGAGTGCAGAGATATAAATGTCTTGACTCAACAACTATTTGTAATTCACACTCTCTATTAGATCATTTCAAAACTCATATTTGTGGCACATGTGACATTTCATAATCTAACTTTTTCTCATCTCTCATGATTTTTAAATGCTTCTTAGCCATTATAGTCTTTTTGGTTTACTATTATTCAATATATACCATGTATTCTGCACCTTAAAGGCCACACTGAGTACATATTTTATGAATCAAATATTAGCATGCCACCTTTTTAATTTTTATTTTCAAATTCACTTATTTCACATCTCTTAGTTTAGAGGGAAACTTACCTTTGCTACAAAATTATTTATCTAACACAAAAATATTGAATTTATATTAATTTTAGAAAGGATAAGAATGTGTAATCTTTGCATTTATACTCTTTATGCAGTGTTCTCCAAAATACAATGCAAGCCACATATGTAATTTAACAATTTGTACTAGTCATAATTAAAAACTTAAAATACATGAGAAACAATTTTGTAGTTATATATTTTATTAAGACTGATGTATAAAATAGTATAAACTTATTATTTAATAAATATAAACATTATTATTAGGAAATTTTACATCATTTTTGGCTATTTTATTTTGTCCCTTTTTGCCTTTTTTAAAAAATGAAGCTCGACACGTCATCAAAATGCAGCATGAGGTGAGCCTCTGGAAATCTCCCCTGGAATTTACACAAATTAAACAGAAATAACTCCACAAAGGACTCCCTGCACAGCAGACAGGCAAGATGAAGAGGCTCACTACTGAATTCACCTAAAGGTGGGCAAATTGTGTGAGCAGGGGAGGAGGGAAGGGAAAAGTGTGGAGACGGAGCCGGGCGGGCTCAGGACGCAGACCTAGATCGGTGGTCCAAGCTCACTGCATCCCGGAACTACCACAGCTGTGGGAGAGGGAAGAACTCGGACTGCTAGGGCTCCGTTTATGGCCCACAAGGCTGAGGGGACAGCATATAACACAGCTGAACCCAACGTTCAGGGAAGAGACCTCATAGCAAAGACTGAGGGAAGAAGGCTGAAAACAGTGGTTTAAACCCTCACTGCCGAGCAGAGAACGGAAGCTTTAGGCACTGAGACTAGCCGCCTCTCCCTAGCCTCCCAGAGCTCACCCCACTCCCACCTGCCCAGTGCTAGAAGTGGAACAGTAGCAGTGTCAGATCAAAATAACAGAATATTTGCAGTTCTGAGAACTGTGGTCAGGAGACACAGATTCATAGCCCAACTAGTTCTGGCAAAGGAGAGGGATCTGTGGAAAGCAGGACTGGCTGTGGGGGTGGTCACTGCCAGTGCTCTGGGCCAATTCTCACAACTCACCCCACCCTGGGCCCCACCTATCTGGGCGGATCCCTGCAGGAGTGAACAGAACTGCTGAAACACACAGGCTCTGAATCAGGAGCTGGAAGAGCTTTGGAACATCAAAAGCTCTCCGCATACCCACCGGGACACTGTGCCCTGTGACCTAGACAAACTATTAACAGAGGAGAAGCCTGTCTCCCAGGGAATGCCCCCATTGTGCGAGAACCTGGAATAGTGCAGAAAAAACATAACACTACCGTGTGGGAGAAGAAAAATAAGCTGCAGTCAGAGAAAAAATAAAACATTCTACCAACAAGTACTGGAAAACAAAAGAAAGACTGCTTCCTATCAACCTGTTGCAGAAGCCACTCCTGTAGATGTCTAGAAAGAGAACTAGTAAACGCGTAATTGCCATGAATAACAAAGGCAACAAGATAGCTCAAAAAGAAAGTGAAAAATCTCCAGAAAAGGCACTTAAAGATACAGAAATATGTGACTTAAATGACAGAGAATTCAAGATTGCAGTTCTGAAAAAACTCAACGAGATGCAAGAAAACACAGATAGGCAGTTAAATGAACTCAGAAACACAATCAAAGAATAGCATGAGCATTTTACAAAAGAGATTGAAATTTTAAAAAAGAACCAAATAGAATTTCTGGAGATTAAGAACACAATAGAAGAAATTAAGAATGAAATAACCAGCTTAGGTAGTAGAGTTGACCAGATGGAGGAAAGAATCAGTGACATCGAAGATAGAAACCTGGAAATACACAGATGGAAGAAGAAAGAGACTTGAGACTTCAAAGAAATAAAAGAACTCTACAATAATTTTCTGACTCCATCAGAAAGAGCAATATAAGAAGAATGGGCATACGAGAAGGAGAAGAAAAGAGAGAAGGGAACAGAGAATATATTCAAACAAATTGTCGATGAGAACTTCCCAAACTTGTGGACAGAACTGGACCCTCGAATCCAAGAAGCAAATAGAACACCTAATTACCTCAATCCCAACAGGCCTTCTCCAAGACACATCGTATTGAAGCTGTCTAAAATCAACGACAAAGAAATAATCCTCAAGGCAGCCAGGGAAAAGAAGACGGTAACCTACAAAGGAAAGCCCATTAGATTATCATCAGATTTTTCAGCAGAAACTCTACAAGCCAGGAGGGAGTGGAACCAAATATTCAAACTATTGAAAGAGAGAAATCATGAGCCAAGAATAATATATCCAGCAAAGATGTCCTTTACATATGAAGGAGGAATAAAGACCTTTCGAGACATACAGAAGCTGAGGGAATTTTCTAATACACGACCTGCACTGCAAGAAATACCAAAGGAGGCTATTCGACCACCATCAACAGGGACAATTTGTGGCAACCAAAACACAAAAAGAGGGAGAGTAAAGGCCTGAACCGGAATACGGGAATGGAGAAAGTAAGCGTGCTGAAGAAAATGGAATACTCTAAATATCAAACTTTGTTTTCCATAAACTTAAGGGTAACCACTCGAAAAAAATCCAGAACTGAAATATATACTGTAATAAAAGAAGAAACAGAGGGAAACATCATAGAATACCACCACACAGAAATAATAGACAACAATAAAAAGGCAAAGAAACAATGGAGACACAGTCTTACCAGAAAACTAAAGATAGAATGACAGGAAATCCTCACATATCAATAATCACCCTAAATGTAAATGGACTGAACTCACCAATAAAAAGGCACAGAGTAGCAGATTGGATCAAAAACTAAACCCAACCATATGTTGTCTCCAAGAGACACATCTCAGCTACAAGGACAAGCATAGACTCAAAGTGAAAGGGTGGAAATTGACACTCCAAGCAAATGGTACCCAGAGAAAATCAGGTGTAGCCATAATGATATCAGATGAAACAGACTTCAAGGTGAAAAAGATAACAAGAGACAAAGATGGACATTTCATAATGGTGAAGGGGACTGTACAACAAGAAGACATAACAGTCATCAATATTTATGCCCCCAATCAGGGAGCACCGAAATATACCAAGCAACTACTAACAGAACTAAAGGGAGAAATTGACCAAAACACAATTATACTAGGGGACTTAAATACATCATTGACAGCTATGGATAGATCATCCAAACAGAAAATAAACAACGAAATAGCAGCCCTAAATGACACATTAGATGAAATGGACATAATAGACATTTATAGAGCACTTCATCCTAAAACATCAGACTATACATTATTTTCTAGTGTACACGGAACATTCTCAAGGATACACCATATATTGGGACATAAAATCAGTCTCAGCAAATTTAAGAAGATTGAAATCATACCAAGCATATTCTCTGATCACAAATCTTTGAAATTGGATATCAACTGCAAAAACAAAATGGGAAAAAACACAAATACATGGAGATTAAACAACATACTTTTAAAGAAAGACTGGGTCAAAAAAGAAGTTCGAGAAGAGATCAAAAGATACATAGAAACAAATGACAATGAAAATACATCCTACCAAAATTTTTGGGATTCAGCGAAAGCAGTTTTAAGAGGGAAATTTATATCATTACAGGCCTATCTCAAGAAACAAGAAAAATCCCAAATAAATAACCCTACATTACACCTTAAAGAACTAGAAAAAGAAGAACAAGTGAAACCAAAGGAAAGCCGAAGAAAGGAAATAACAAAAATTAGAGCAAAACTAAATGAAATAGAGAACAAAAAGACAATAGAAAAAATTAATGTGACGAAGAGCTGGTTCTTTGAAAAGATTAACAAAATTGATGAACCCTTGGCTAGACTCACTAAGATAAAAAGAGAGAAGACACTGATTAACAAAATCAGAAACGTAAAAGGGGAAGTTATCACGGACACCACAGAAATACAAAGGATCATCCAAGAATACTATGAAGGACTATATGCCATCAAATTCAATAACCTAGAAGAAATGGACAAGTGCTTAGAAACATATAGCCTTCCAAGGCTGAACCATGAAGAACTGGAAAATCTAAATAGACCAATCACCAGTAACTAAATTGAATCAATCATCCAAAACCTTCCCAAAAGCAAAAGTCCAGGACCAGATGGCTTCACTAGTGAATTCTACCAAACCTTCAAAGAGGATCTAATACCAATCCTGCTCAAACTATTCCAAAAAATTGAAGAAGAGACAGTGTTCCCTAACTCATTTTATGAGGCCAACATTACCCAGATACCAAAACCTGGTAAGGACAGCACACAAAAAGAAAACTACAGACCAATATCTCTGATGAATACAGATGCAAAAATCCTAAACAAAATTCTAGCAAATCGAATACAATAATGCATTAAAATGATTATTCATTACGACCAAGTGGGGTTCACCCCCTGGGCACAAGGATGGTTCAACATCCGCAAATCCATCAGTGTGATACATCACATAAACAAAATAAAGGTAAAAAATCATATGATTATATCAATTGATGCAGAAAAAGCATTTGACAAGATACAACATCCATTTATGATTAAAACACTTAATAAAATAGGTATAGAAGGAAAATACCTTAACATAATAAAGGCCATATATGACAAGCCCTCTGCTAATCTCATAATTAATGGTGAAAAACTGAAGCCCTTTGCTCTACGTTCAGGAACACGACAGGGCTGTCCTGTATCACCTCTGCTTTTCAACATAGTTTTGGAAGTCCTTGCCAGAGCAATCAGGCAAGAGAAAGAAATAAAAGGCATCCAAATTGGGAATGAAGAAGTTAAATTATCGCTCTTTGCAGATGACATGATGCTATATATAGAAAACCCTAAAGACTCCACCAAAAAGCTATTAGAAACAATCAACGAATACAGTAAAGTTGCTGGCTACAAAATCAATGTACAAAAGTCCATTGCTTTCCTATATACTAACAATGAAATCTCAGAAAAAGAAATACAAAAAACAATTCCTTTTGCAATTGCAGCAAAAAAAATAAAATACCTAGGAATAAACTTAACCAAAGATGTGAAATACCTATATGCTGAAAACTATAAGACATTTTTGAAAGAAATTGAAGAAGACACAAAGAAATGGAAAGACATTCCGTGCTCATGGATTGGAAGAATCAACATAGTTAAAATGGCCATATTACCCAAAACAATATACAGATTTAACGCAATCCCCATCAAAATCCCAATGGCATATTTTAAAGAAATAGAACAAAAAATCATCAGATTTGTTTGGAACCACAAAAGACCCCGAATAGCCAAAGCAATCTTAAGAAAAAAGATCTATAATGGAGGTATCACATTTCCTGACTTGGGCTTGTACTACAGGGCTACAATAATCAAAAAAGCATGGTATTGGCAGAAAAACAGACACATAGACCAATGGGATAGAATTGAGAACCCAGAAATAAAACCACATAAATATGGACACATAATTTTTGACAAAGAAGCTAAAAACATACAATGGAGGAAAGACAGCCTCTTCAATAAATGGTGCTGCGAGAATTGGATAGCCACGTGCAAAAGAATGAAACAGGACTGCTATTTGTCACCATGTACCAAAGTTAATTCAAAATGGATCAAAGACTTAAGCATAAGACCTGACACAATAAACTGCATGGAAGAAAACATAGGTACTAAACTTATGGACCTTGGGTTCAAAGAGCATTTTATGAATTTGACTCCAAAGGCAATGGAAGTAAAAGCTGAAATAAACGAATGAGACTATATGAAACTTAAAAGCTTCTGCACAGCAAAAGAAACCATCGACAAAATAAAGAGACCACCAACTGAATGGGAGAAGATTTTTGCAAATAGTGCCTCTGATAAGGGGTGAATATCCAGAATATACAAGGAACTCATGCAACCCAAAAGCAAAAAAACAAACAACCCAATTGAAAAATGGGCAGAGGACTTGAAGAGACATTTCTCCAAAGAGGACATACAAATGGCAAATAGACATATGAAAAATTGCTCAACATCACTAATCATCAGAGAAATGCAAATCAAAACCACAATGAGGTATCACCTCAACCCAGTCAGAATGGCTATCATCAACAAGACAAATAATAACAAATGTTGGAGAGGCTGTGGAGAAAAAGGCACCCTCATACACTGTTGGTGGGAATGCAGACTGGTGCAGCCGTTATGGAAGGCAGTGTGGAGGTTCCTCAAAGAATTACGAATAGAATTGCCATATGACCCAGCAATCCCTCTCCTGGATATCTACCCAAAAAATCTGAAAACATTTAGAGATAAAGACACGTGTGTTCCAATGTTCATTGCAGCTTTGTTTACGGTGGCCAAGACATGGAAACAACCAAAATGTCCTTCGATAGATGAATGGATAAAGAAGTTGTGGTATATATACACAATGGAATACTATTTGGCGGTAAGAAAAGATGATATAGGAACATTTGTGACAACATGGATGGATCTTGAGAGTGTAATGCTGAGCGAACTAAGTCAGACAGAAAAAGCAGAGAACCATGTGATTTCACTGATATGTGGTATATAAACCAAAAACAACAAAAGAACAAGACAAACAAATGAGAAACAGAAACTCATAGACACAAACAATAGTTTAGTGGTTACTAGAGGGTAAGGGGGGTGGGGGGTGGGAGATGACAGTAAGGGGGATCAAATATATGGTGATGGAAGGAGAACTGACTCTGGGTGGTGAACACACAATGGGATTTATAGATGATGTAATACAGAATTGTACACCTGAAATCTATGTAATTTTACTAACAATTGTCACCCTAATAAATTAAAAAAAAAATATATATATATATATATATATATATATATATATATATATATATATATATATAATTAAGCCTTTAAAATAGGGCTAAAAAGTTCCAGAAGTTTGGCTGAACTAAGCTATACACATACATGTAGGGATACATGTATGTGTGTGTGTCTGTATATGTGTATGTGTGTGTGTATATATATATATATATATATATATATATATAATAATATCAGCACACTTCCTGGAAGTGAATATGTTCTTAATAGAAGCTATTATCATTACCATAACCATGTTTTTATATTGTGTACTTTCTTAATACTTTAATGTATTTGCATATCTGGGAAACACCTCTAACGTCAATATAAATAATTTGAATTTATAAAATATCATAGTTTGATGGTTTCTAACAATCGTCATGTCATATAGATCCTAGCACTATGCTCATAGAAATATTTTAGTACATATTTTTAATTAAACTTGTTCCTCAAAAGTATCTAACACAAAGTGCAATACAATTCTAAGTCTTTAAGATTTATTGACTCAGATACTAAGAAAAATGAAAGCCGTCTTTGAAGTGCTTATAAAAATTACAAGAGAATCAAATCAATATAATTGTCTATTGATTAAGAATTCACTAAATCAATCATGGCTCATTTAGCCAAAAATATAAATAGAAAAGTGTTTTAAAATACCGGTTTTGATTATTACTCAAGTATGGCAAAGGAAACAGATCAAAAGATGATGCCATTAAAACGATAACTTCTTATAGTTCCCAGGAAGAGGTGCATGTCGGTGGGGGCATATAGAGGGGAGCCACCCAGAAAAGCATCAGGGTTAGTCAAAGGCAGAGAGAGTGAGGGGAAAGCATGGTTATGACTCTTTATTGTAGTTTCTGAAGGAAGAAATGGGCAAGGCAGGGTAAGCAGGCTTCGAATTGGCTAGTTTGAATAATTTCCAAGGGCTCTGAGTCAGGGGCTGCCCCTACTTGTCTGGTACCAGGCCCTGGGATGAGTAGTCAAGAGGAACAGTGGCCCTGAGTGTGTGAGCTCCATAAGGAAGGTGATTGTGGGTATGAACTCTGGATTGTTTGATTTGCATATGAAAGAGTTGCTTGCAGGCAATTTGTTTTGCTATCTCTAGGAATTAGCTAACCCTGAGAAGTGCAGTCCCTTCAGGTTCCACAAGGCACCAAGATGACAAAGCATCAAATACAGAAACTAGAAAACATGGTTATTACGAAGAGATAGATCAATGTGGCATGGAAAGAAGTTCATGGAACATTATAATTAATTCACTGTTGTGTAAGAATAGGATTAACTTGCAGCTGCTCTGTAATTGTTCACTATTTTTCCACTGGGTTGCCTAGAAACATGGTACTGATGCTTGCAAGATAGGGATATAGTGCATTATAATGCTTGTGATTCATGGTGTGATGTTTAAAAATCCAAAACTCACTTCTGAATCACCTTGTTGACATCATTTATTCAATGTTTCTAATTATGGTATGCACCTGGTTTTAGCTAGGTGACTGGTGCGGTGTAAGACTTTTTAGTTAACTTATGCTTTTGCTCACCTGAGTCTAAGGTGTCTCACATTTACCTTGGTGATTCACACTCGGAAGATAGAGCATCTACCGTGTGACTGAGGAAGGACTCTAAGATCTGTGTCTGGAAGACATGGGTATCTCTGATCTTTGCTTGACCTACTTTCCCTGCTGTACCGTGTATCTTTATCAAGTCTTACACGAGTACCCTACGGAACCTCTAACGTTCTCTCAATTATCTGACCCTTTTAATAGCTGTAACTATATGTAACATCATTATCTTATTTACAAAAAGCAAATATGTGAGTGCACTATATACACAAATGTACACAAATATATGTATATATACATGAATTAAGTGTAAATAAAGTAAATCATATTTTATTAGTTTAGTAAAATAAGACTTAATATGCTGGCATTAATATATATCAGTCTTCCTCATATCCTAGTAGCAAATATAATGAAATCAAAAATAAAATAGTTTAATTATTATTTTAATTAGTAGTGCTAAATAATAAACATCTAAAATGTGTAGTGTTTAATAATTACAATTTGATAGTGAATGTAAATTATAAAATGGGATGAGTTAAAAATGTATATTCTTAGTACATATGTATATACTCTGTGTACATTTTCTTACATTGGGATAGATTTTCTTACAATAATCTGGAATACATTCACTAAAGCCACATAGACTGTTAGTTAAACACATGTTAAACAGTATGATTTCAGAAAAGGCTGTTCCTATCTGGACTGGTTTCTCCTGCTTGTCCTATAAACTTTAGTTGAAGACTGTTAAAAGAAAGACACATGCCTCATTTCCATAAAAAACTGACAATGTTATGGGGCTCAGAGGTATAGAGAGCTCACTTTAGTTTGCTTTCAATATACATTAGCCCGGGGGCACAAACAAACCTTACTGATACTAACATACATGGATATCACATTTTTATATGATATGAAGTACTTTTCCCCATTCACTACCTTACTGTGGCCTACAAAATAGGTTATAGAAACTATTAAATATCTTCTGAAAATTTTGAATGATTTTATTTCACATCTTTTATTATTTACAATGTGGCCTATGTTTTATCTTTGAGAGCATATCCAGCAACTGATTTTACCTCCTTATGAAATGAAAATAAAAAGTTAGATTGAACTATGTGTTATTTATATTTCTATCTGTAGCACTGATAAGCATTTGTATAAGTAGTCAAAAATAAGTAAATTCACTTGAACTTACTTAACATTTATGTCTTCTCTAATGGACTGAATGTGTCCTCTCCAGATTCATGTGTTTTAATTCCTAACCTCCAATGTGAGGGGTTTTGAAAGGTGAGCCTTTGAGAGGGAACTAGATCCTGATAGTGGAGCCCTTATGAGTGGGATTAGCACATTAATGAAAGGGACCCCACAGAGCTCTCTTACTTTCTTTCTGATGTGTGAAGATAATGAGAAGTTGGTAGTCTGTAACCTGGAAGTATACTCTCACCAAAACCCCACCCTGCTGGCACCCTGATCTCGGACTCCTAGCCTCCCGAACTGTGAGAAATAAATGTTTGTTGTTTAAGACATTCAGTCTAAGATAATTTGTTATAACAGCTCAAATGGACTAAGACAATCACTAAATACTCTGCCCTTACCTTAGAGTACACATGAGAAGGTAGGATTAGAAAGAAAGGTAAAATGCACAAAGAGAATGCATTTGAGTTGGTGGCTGAATCTTTAGAATAAAAGTGAAAATTTCAATAGCTACAGGAAAGAGTAAGAGAATCTCTGAGTCTGAAAAGCTATGATAAAAGAAAAATGTATACTTTATAGGTCAATCACATTTGATATTCATCACCACAAGACAGATGAATGAAATAAACCTCATATATATCAAGTGACTCAAAGGTCGCATAGCCAGTTATCAATGGAAAAAAAATGTTATAACCCAAAACTATTAATATCATACATTTTCTATTTCTCTGTTTTCTAAGTGTCTGCCTATTCCTATTCATCAGCACCAAACATGAGAAAAGTTCTTGGAATCAGATGTGTATGCACTTGTAGAATATAAAATATGCATATGGACATTCACAGAGCACACCCTTGACTGCCTTCGCTTTCTCACTTGTTCTTTGTGCAGAAATCATATGCTATTCATGGCTGTTGTCTCACTGCCAGGAGCAGGCACTGCATCTTTCATATAAACATGAAAGAGATGGAAAGGCCCAGGAAATGTATACAAAGTCTCTCTTCGTTGGCCAATTATAGCTATCCTAAACAGAAAGAACACAGATTTTGATGGGGGCTGTGAGAATGAAGCATAGAGTGCACATATCCTAAATGTCACTAGAGTCAGTGCAACATGAGCTGAGCAAATAAGGCCCATATGGAAAGAAAATATAATTGAAAGCCCTGCAGCAGCAAAGTAATTTAAGGACACAATCATCTGAGACCATTAAATTCAATCTCCACCTGTGCTAGAGATCAATGAGGTCTATAATTGTTTAAAGGACTCTATGGATGTGTTGTTTTCTTTTGTTTGTGTTTTTTTGTGTGTGTGTTTTTTTTTTGTTTGTTTTTTTTTTCCCCAGCAGAGGAGAGAAACAATGGGTTGTGTCCAATAGAGTTGTTTACATGCTAGTTGGGAAAGTCAAGTGTGTGAGATCTAATGAATAAGTGGGTGGGCAGAAACAGCATTCCTCCAATTAGGATTCCAAAAAGAGCCATTTCTCTCTAAGTCCCCTTTGTTTGGGAAGGATTACAAAGCTGTGCTCCTACTTAATTACCTGATGCAGCCCTTCCCTCTGCTGCCACATACCATCCCCTTTTCTGGCTTCCATAGTGAGGCTGCCAACGCTGCTGCTTTTCATTTTATTATGCTTTGGCTCATTGAAAACTATCCTGGAACTGGTCCAAGGGCACACATATGCCATTCCACAATGGTGCCAATTTCCTTCCCAAATGTCTTTCCCTGGGTGTGTTTACCTTGTTACTGTGTACAGTGAAATTCTAACATACTCGTACAGTTAAAAAAAAAAAGAAAGTTCCAATCCAAAGGGATGATTCGTTTTATTGGATTAAGACTCTCCTCCAGACTCTCCTCTGCTTCATGTGTTTCACGCAAATAGCACTTTTGAGTTTAATTTCTACCACTGTGTTCTGTATATATAGATATTAGTTGCCAAAGACTGACCAGAAATTTGGTAATGTTGATTAGACTAAAACATGTGAGAAGCAGTGTAATGTTACCTACTATATCTATTTTTCCCTATCTAGGCATGATTTTGTTACAGGAAAAGAAAGTCCTTGGCTTCACGTAGGAAAGAATTCAAACAGGAGCCGATATTAGAATTTAAAGTAAAAGCAAATGTATTTTGCAGAGTAAGTAAGAAAACAATGGCCACCCCACAGTCTGAGTGGCAATCTCTAATCGCTAGTGGAAGAGAAACCCCCTCTATCCCCTGGGCTAGGGTTTATATGTGTTTTCTGCTTCCATAGAAATTCACTGGTATGGGGGTTAAAGAAGGGTAGAAGAACAATGGTAAGTTTATCTTTAACTTCAGTAAGAAGCAAGAAGAATAGGGGCAGGTTGGTTTTTAATTCTTGTAAAGCACAACCTGTGTTTAATTTGCCATGGGTTTAACTACAGGGATGGCCCTAATGGAATGTCTAGTCTTCGGAGAGATTGCTCTGTCATTGATTAACTGCCTGAGTTCTGGGTCTTGGAGCATGCAGGCAGCAGGCTTGGAATCTAACCTCTTAATTCCTTCTTCTGCAAAAACAGTCTTCATGCTGCTTCCCTATATTAATTTCATAGACTATATTTGACTTATATTTGACCTATTACATGTCCTTGCTTCAAGGAAAGGAGGTTTAATATGATTCTCTCTCTCTCTCTCTCTCTCTCTCTCTCTCTCTCTCTCTCTCTCTCTCTTCCCCAGAAGGTTCAGCTTTATGGGCATCCACATAGGACTGTCAAAATTCCAACTTGCCTGATCATTACTTTGACTTGTTTAATGTGTACTTTTATTCAGTCTCACTGTTCCATTTATAATATTTTTTACAATACCTTTTTTGTCTGTTTCTAAATGAGAATTACAAGGATAACACACGATTATTTGTGAGGTGTGTCCCAAGTACTTCGTCACTAATAACAACACCCTCTTGCCCAAAACCCCAGGAAAGCACCTGTGGTTGAACCAACTGGGTTTACTGCTCAGCGCAACAATGGAGACTGTACACAGTGTGGAACCAAGGGGGATATTTTATTAAGAGCATGTTACAAAGGGCTTGATATTGGAGTTGGATTCTAGTTAGATGGTTAAAGGGTGGTTTTCAGGAAGAACCCATTTGATGTATATCACAGACTGTTAGAAAGTGGTGATTATTCTGTGATTGGTTATTTTAATTAATTTTATCTAGAAGGAGAGAAGATTAGAGCAAAGCTAAAACGGCAATTGGTAAAGAAATAGCAGTCATTTATATTAGCTGAAAGGGAGATGTTTGAAATTTTTTGTTGTTTGGACAATGTTTCAATTTTTGTCCGCTTTCAGACAGGATTATGAAGTAGTCTTATTTTTGTCTTGATCAATTACTGGCCTTGTTTGATGTTGATGTTCTCTGAAATTGCTTGTGTTCAACAGAAGCACTTGCAGGACTAGCTGTCAGTGACAGGCCAGCTCTAACAACATCAAAGCCTCACTGATATTGCTGGACCTGCTCCCAGATGTTAGAAACTGCTTTGCTCTTCCTTAGTGAGAATAAATTCTCTGTATTATTGAAAACAGCTTCACTGATATATTAATATAATAAGTATAAAATAAACTGCTACACTTAAAATGTAGAATTTGACAAGTTTTAACGGAAGTACAAACCTACACAAAATCTTCACTGCAATCAAGCTAATGATCTAACCACACATCTCCAAAAGTTTCCTCCTGCCCTTTGTAATCCTTCCCTCATGAGCCTTCCCAATCTCCACCACATTCCCAGGCACAGTGAACTGCTTTCTGTCACTATATATTGGTCTATATTTCCCAAAATGGAATATCATAAGTGTATTCTGATTTTTTTTTTTTTTTGGTTTTTGTTTTTTTGGTGTTTTTTTTGGGTTTTTTTTTGCCAGGGTCGAGAGTAGGGGTTATCTGGCTTCTTTCACTTGGTTAATTATTTTGAGCTCCATTATAGTTTTGCATGTGACCGCATCTCATTTCCTCTACATGTTTAAAGAGTAATTTCAGTGGGCATAGTTTCCACTGTTGTTGCTATTGTTTTCTTTCCACAGTTTGAAAATTTTACCTCACTCCTTTCTTGCTTGCATAGTTTTCGATGGCATATCTGCTGTAGTTATTTGCCGTGTTCTTGTATAGATAAGGTTTTGCTTTCTCCCTCTAGCTTCTTGCTTTTTCCAAAATTTTCCCTTTGCCTTTGTTTTTCTGCAGGTCAAATACGATATACCTAAGTTAATTTATCTATCTATATCTACCTATCTATCATCTATCTGTCTTTATCTTTGTTTGAAGTTTCTAACATTGGATCTGTGGTTTGGTATCTGTTCCTACTTGTACAAAGTTCATGGCCCTTGTTACTTCAAATATTTCTTCTGCTATATTCTCCCTTTCTTTTTATTCTGGTATTCCAATTATGAGTGTGTTACACATTTTGATATTGTCTCAGAGTTCTTGGATGTTCTCATTTTTTGTCCTTTCTTTTCTTTTTCTTCTTTCAGGTTGTGAAATTTCTGTTGCCCTATCTTCAAGTCACTGATTTGCGTTGGCTGTATCAAGTCTATTGAGAGCCTCTCTAAGGCATTCTCCATTTCTGTTACTGTTTAGTTTCTATAATATCCAATGAGTTTTTACAGGGTTATCTTTACCCTGAGAATCTGGAGGAGTTTCTGGAAGCATAGTCAATTATATTTTAGGGTCCATGAGAATTATAGCCCCAGAAGTATTTTACTTACTTACTAATCTACAGAAGCAATTCATTAAAATTGTCATTTAAGTGATCTTACCATTTTATGGGTCCAGTGTCTTCCTCCTTAGGGAAGTAGATCTCAGTTACTGTATTTTTCTAGATGTCTCTGTCTTCATATTTGGGAGATGGTTTGTCCTGTCACCTCAGTTCTCTGATGGGCCCAAGAAAAGTTGTTGATTTCCTGGTTTTGAATTATTTTCTTGTAGGAACTCTTGTGTTGCAGGATCATCTCCCAGAATCCAGGTGTGTGTGTCCGATGCACATGTAAAGCTAAAACATTGAGACACCAGTGCTTGGAGGTAAAGAAAAGTTTATTTGATTTCGCCAAAGTGAGAGGACGGATGAACAAGTTCTTTCAAATCTGTCTCTCCCAAAAATCAAAAATAGTTTTTATGCAGCTTGAAGTAAAGGAAGTGGAGTTCCAGAGAACTGAGAGAGAAATCTGTATTTCCTTAGTCATAAATAACACTTTTTCCTGTCAGACTCCTGGGCATTAGTAGCTAGTCATAGCTACCTTGAAGACATCCTTGCCTTCTGCAAAACAATCTCATAAATTATCCTTAAGACCCTGAAGTTATATCCTCCTGCTTGCAAAGTAACGGTGCAACAGCAACACAAATTTATATTTTGAGAACAAGGAGTGCCAGGTTGAATAACCAAGATTCTGGGAAATATCTCACAATTGAGCATCAGTGACATCTTTAAAGCAAAGGACAGAAACTAGATATCTTGTGATTATTGCCATCATTTAAGCTGTCATTGTTTTGTCCCTAATTATATATATATATATTTTTTTTTTTTCTTATTTTTTTTTTCCCTATATCTCAAACTAAATGTAGTTTTAAACATTTCTCCTGGAACTTGCTTTACAGGCAGTCCTTCAGAACATGACGGACATACTTCCTTAATTTTTTTGACTATAAGTTACATGGCAACCAAAGCAATTGGAAATTTAGTTAAAGCCTGTACCTATATCCTAATTAAGAATTTAATCATTTAATTTTAGCTGCCAGAAATACTAGGGGCATTGCAATAACAAGAGGCTTGGCTACATTCCTCGGTCATTCCATATCAGATTTGAAACTATAGGTCTAGTAATTTATTTTTGGTTTCAAGATGCAGTGAGTGTTACTTTGTTGTGGTTGTCTACTTCAGTTTTCTTATAAATATTTTTTGAACTTTCTCTTTTCTAGAAAGTGGTTTAATTGCTTAGAAATATTTTCATCCTTTCTGGCATTTCTTTTAATAATTGCTATTCAGGACAAGACCAAAATTATGGCTAATTATTCTGTACTACTGAGACAGAATCCTTTTTTATGTATTCCATCTTTTTCCCCATTAATCTTAAGGTTTTGCATAAAGCTGATGGCAAAAATCACTATTCTCAGCCTTGTGCGACCCCCAAGAACCGAGCATTCTAATACCTTTTAATACTTTTTTCAGCAGCTTCAGGTTCATTTGTTTGTGTAGTGATCAGTTCTCAGATGGTTAATAGAAGGTATTTCTTATCCCCTGAAATAAGTAGTCCAGGTAAAGTGGAGGCTATCTTGTCATCTTTGAAAATGACTATTTGAGAAGAAAACAAAAATCCTCAAGAAGAATCTTGAGAGGTAAAGTGTGTGACTGGCTGAGAAATAACCCTTAACCAGTGGTTCCATCGGTGCCTAAAAGCAGTATCATTCCTTCAACATTTAGCTACATAAGGTAATGAAATAGCTTTATCTATAACCTAGTTTTCATTGGGTGTCAGTCATTGCCATGACAACAATGATAATAAACAAGTTCTCATTCAATTATTTAATTTTCTGTGTGGGACAATACAGACATTTCTATTGGGGTATATTTCCTCTCTTAAATAAGATCAAGCAGTTTGATCAGGAGGGCTTTAGCCATATTTCTTATTTATTAAAACATAATTTAATCAGGAGATTTTCATGCAGTTTTTCTAAAGAAGCTGTTGAAAACAACTCTGACATCAAAGAAGGCCATTTTGATGGGACTCTTTCACACACATTGTCGTATGCACTTTACATATTTCAGGAATAATGCAATATAACGTGATCGAATAAAGACACATTCGTCAAAACATTAAGTGCAGGTTTATAACATAAATGTTTATTTCTAATGACAGCTTCAATTTTCTCGCTTCCATGAGTACTTTTATTTTTAATGCCAATGACAGTTTGAAGGACTATTTTTAATATTTTCAGTTCGCGAAAACCTTTAGAAAATAATGTCAACGATACACTGGTTTTCTAATATGACATACTGAAAACTTTAAAGTTTGGTCATCAGTAATTTCAAAAATTCTTGCTGGATTTCTGAGTAGGTAGAGAAGGAAATGAGGCCAGAGTATGAGAGAGGGGTGGAAACCTGCTGTCTACTGAGCCCTATCTAGGTGATCTAGATCATCTCATCTCTTCTGCTCCATTTCCCCAGCTTGTAATTAAAAGGCTTATGACTCCCAGTGGTCTTCAAATTTAATTACAAATGCCATAGCATTGATAATTATTACCTGGAGAAATAAAGACTAAATTATACCACAGGCCTCATCCCTACAATATCTCTCTCTTTCTTCATCACCACACATAAAGGGTTCAGGCAAAGTTTTAACGAGCTTTTTTCTACCACTCAATTTCAAATTACTCAATTCTAAAACAGCTGAAACCATATGCATATACTTAAAGTAGAGGCATGTATCAAATCATGAAATGTCTCTCACCTCCTTATCTTATACCACAATACGATATAAAGTAGTAGTGGTGGGGATTCTTATTAATATGTTTTCTTTTTAATATGTTGAAGCAGGTGGTGGACATGCTTTTAAGGTTTATGGCTGGTGTTTTAATCAAGAAGCTAATTATATCCTTCTACTAAGTTTCTACAAAATCAAATGCATGAAATAAATTGATGAATGTAACTTAAAATTCTGGCGTATTCCCAATTGTGTAATACCCCTACTTCTCTATAGATCTTTTCAACTAAGCCATCTTTTGGTCATTCGGTAGAATTCTTTTTTCCTTTTCTAGTTATGGTGATTTGACAAAAATAATAACAGGTGGCCTAACAGTGAGAACCTTCTAATATCATGACATTTTTATTATTCTAGATAAGTTTAGCTTTTCAAGAAAATAATGGAAAATAATTAAATGAACACAATGTATTCAGCACCATCCCCAACTGTAGCTTAGAAAAAATATCCGTTTTCTTGTTCTTGGTAAAGGTAGTCTCCTGCACACACTCTTTGGAATACCCACCTGCCTGCATAGGGATGGCTTTGCACCCAGAGCACTTATAAAATGTGCCAAGCTTGCCCCCTTGTGTGAATACATCTTTCCTCTTTCCAATTCTGTGAGTGTTCTTTTTGTCTATTTAAGCGTATGATCATAAGTCCTGTGCTGTATCTGTCCTTCATGGGGAGGGGACAAGGTCCTTTTGGTACAGGTGTGCATAAGTGATTTGCCCTCCAGGAGAGACCTGCTGGCCACTGGGACCAAAGCCTACAACTAAAGCTTTTCTGTGTTAGAAAAGCATCAATCCATCTAGCACTTGACTGTTTTGTTTTCCTTGGAAACTCGGATACAATGGGCCGAGCATTTGAACTTCTGTTTCTGTGGTTGGCATAGTGATGATCTCTGCTAGCCTCCATGTGGTCAGAGTCCTACCCTGGAGTTGATAACAGGTACACGATGTTTTGTTCAAAGATTATTTTTTAGTGATATGGCCTGCAGATCTTCATAAAGTTGGAGTATATTTGTAGTTACACCAGTTGGAACAGGCAGCGTGCCAGAAGTTAAAGATAACACCATTGAATAGAAAATATGACCTCTGCTCTCAGGATGGTTCTATTTCATTTGGAAGATAGCAAATAATTATAATATTTGGTTAACAGAGTCTCTTTTGTTGCAGATTTGATAGTGTTATATCTTTCATTCATCTCTTTCATTTTCCAAGAGGGCAAATAAGGAGTTTTGATAAGCAAGCATGCTTAAATTCAGTGACTTGGGACCTTAAAAAATTTAAAGCACAGGTTCCATATTTGCAGAGATTTTTGTTGTTGTTGTTTGTTTGTTTGTTTTACCATTAAATAAATATGAGTTAATGGGAATCCATTGGTAAATTCTGCATATTTTAAAAGGCCATTTGTGTTGTCTGTACTGTTAGATTTTCATTGGATAGTGTTGCATAATGGTTAGTGTTATTGAGGTAGCTAACCTCAACCCAATTTTAAATGCTGATTCTTGTGTATTTATGCTGCTTGTTTTTTTTTTGTTTGTTTGTTTTTTTTAACGTTTTTTAATCTTTCTGTATAGCAGTGTTACAAATGTAGTTAATCACATCGTATAACTCATAAGGATGCTGTGAGAATTAAATGAGATAATGTTCAGAAAGCACCTGGCACTTAGTAAGTACTAGTTATAAAATGTATAATTTATTATAAAATAAGTTATAATAAATAAATATTACTATCAGTATTATTGCTTTATCACATCCATAATGTGCTACTTCATATGCAAAAAGCCCTTTCCCTATTTTCTCACTTGATTCTCACAACACCTGGTAAGATCGTTGTTAAAGCTGAATATTTACTAAAAAGTAGTTTAAGGAGTAGGTAGAATTCAAACTTAGTTGTTGTTTTTTTGTTTCTACTTCTATTATATATTTTTCTTTCCAGATTGTAAAACAGAAACTGTTAAATCTTATATTTTTACATGCAGTTTATAGCCTTCTAGAATTCCTTTTTCTTGATAATTTCACATTTTTATTTTTTGTATCTTTATTAGATTTATTGGGGTTACATAGGTTAGTAAAATTATATAGGTTTCAGCTGTACAATTCTATAATATATCATCTACATATTGCATTGAGTGTTCACCACCCAGAGTCAGTTCTCCTTCTATCTTTTTAAGGATTAAACTACACAGACAAATGCAAACAGTTATTGCTCTAGAAAATTTGTTATTCTCACGTATGTTGTCCTGAGTTTTCTAACCTACTAAATTATTTAAAATGTTTTGAAAACAGCATATCTAGGTGGTTTTCTGTATATTTTGTAGACAACACATTATTTGAACTATTTAATAGCTTAATTAACATTCGTCCGTTTGACGCTAAATAGGGCAATATCATAAGAATAGATTGGACTTGCAATTTTTGGTAAAATGATAGATATTTTATTTAATATTTTTCTTTATGCATACTTATTGGTCTATGAAATACTAAACATGAATTGAAAATTCTGTTGCAGTGAGTTTAGCCTGTAATATTTATGATATGAATGTTTACTTTTTTGTTGGAGTATAACCACAATTACCAAAGCCCAAACATGAGAGTCATGCTATAGGAGCTTAATTCATAAAGAAGGATCTGGACAGTGGGATCTGGACCCACAGGGAGACAACTGTGACTTCCAAAAGGGTCTTCCATGTCTCCCAAAGCAGTGGGAAAGGGGTAGAAATACTGAGGCTCGTTTCCTCTTTCCTAGGTTCCTGCCAGTTTCTCCCATACCTGTCCTTACGTTGAAGGCAGTTGACAGTGGAGCTTTGCGACGGTTGCTGTCAGGAGACAATCGCAAATGTGATCAGAAAACAAAGGAAGGCAGGGAAATGACAAACACAATATGGTTAATCATGTCTCCTATTTGTATGGCCTGATCTGTTGAAAGATTTTATACTATCCTGGTCAATAATTTGGAGGGAAAAAAAGTCTTCATAGTTATTAGCCTTTTAGAATTTTAGGAACTTCCATTTTGCAAAGCTTGGATAATACTATTTTTTGAATAACTAGATAACAGTGGGAGTGTTTTATATATTGTAGCACCCCTGTGTCCTAGTAATGCCATGTAATACAATCTACTTTCAATTTATATATCTAATTATATCAATACTTAATTATATCAATAGCCATATAAACATGCTGAAACATACTTTTCATTTTTTAAAATCTTTATCACTTATGTTGGCATTGAGCAGAATACAGAGTTGTTCAACAATTTTATGATGTAAGTATTGGCACATATGTTAAACTGATTTATCACAAGGACAGTATTTGGATAAACTTTATGTAAATAATGATGGCACACATTATATTATTTTCAGAAACGGATTAATGACTACATTTCAAGTTTGGATGGCTCAATTTTAATCATTCTTTGTATTTTATCTGCCTTACACTTAAAATGCTTGTATTCAGAATTTGAACTTAACATTCTTATTTGGGATAACATCACTGTATTTTTGTAGTATTCCAGCATGTTTTAATAATCCCTAATTTTATACTTTCCATTAATAGTCTTTGTTACACTAATATTTTACATTAAAATTGTCATTAAAAAGTTTCAGTTTATAACAAGTCTAGCAAATATTAGCATGATTGAACTTGGAATTGACTGATATTGTAGTGCTTGGGATTTTCCTCATTTATCGCCAGCTGATCAATATAAATTTTATCCAAATTATTTTATTTTCAACAATTTAGGAACCTTATTTCTTAATTTGAAAAATATCGCTGAATCCATTTCCTTTATAATGAGAGACAGTATAACCTTCTAAGAACACTGATTCTGATACCAGACTGGGTTTAGGTCTGTTTTGCCACTTAATATATATGGATGGTACTTTGGGTAAATTCTGCTCCCCAGCTTCCAACATCAGCCAGTGCTTTGTGTGAGCTAATTAAAGGATTTAATACATAAAAAGCACTTTAAACATTGTCTGACATATATTAAACATGATAAAAGTATTTTGTATCATTAATAGTTCTTAAAGACCTGAGATTCTTTTTTTTTCATACAATTTAAAACATCAGGGTAAAAATTAATTTTATTAATATATGCAACCTAGTTTAGTAACCAATTGCAACATATTTTTATTCAAAGTGGTATAAAATTATTTTCTTTAAGAATTTTTTAGTAGTTTAAAATTCAGTTTGTATTTTAAATATAAAAAGGAACATGAGACATTTAACTTATAATTTTATTTGATTGTATAATATTTATAAAGCACTGAGATAAACTATTTGCATGTTTTACTGATCCTTATAATAATCCTGTGATAGTTATTAATTACAATTACAGATGAGGAGCTAAGACTTCTATGATCTAAAGAAATTCCCAATATCACATACCTGGTTGGTGCCAAACTGGAACAGAAGTGAGTTTTCCCTTTTTTTTTTTCATTAAAATTTATTGGGGTGGCAATGGTTAGTAAAATTACATACATAGGTTTCAAGTGTACCAATCTACAATACATCATTTATATATCGCATTGTATGTTCACCACCCAAAGTCAGTTTCCCTTACATCACCACATATTTGACCCCATTTACCCTCATCTACCATCTCCCTCCCCCCCTTACTCTCTTGCAATCATTAAACTATTGTCTGTGTCTGTGAGCATTTGTTTATTCATTTGTTTGTCTTGTTCCTTTGTTGCTTTCAGTTTTATATCCTACATATCAGTGGAATCGTATGGTTCTCGACTTTTTCTGACTTATTTCGCTTAGCATAATAATCTCAAGATCCATCCATGTTGTCACAAGAAGTGAGTTTTCCTTGAACGCTGAGCCTCAGATCTCAGCAACTCTGCTACACAGCTTTCTTTAAACACTGTTCACAACTACAATGATCTTAAGTGTTGCTTTTTCTGAAACATTTTTTGTTCATATCTGTTACCCTGGCTTAATCGATAGTGTCATTTTATCTTGATATTTCCCTCTTTGTTTTCTATAGTATATTTAGAATAAATGCTATTTACTATTGGAAGTACCATGAGGTTTTTGTTTGTTTGTTTTTTCTTAAAAGAAATGAGATTTCATTTCGCTAGCCAATGCTTTACTAAATTTCATCATAACTTTTATAGAGAGCATAGGCAAACACATTCACGCATGAAGTTAACACCTTAGCAATTTCAAATGAGCTATAAGGTGTCAAACAATGTGAGATTTTGATGAGCAAAGGTTAAATGCAGAATGCATCTTGTAATGTAATGCACCTTCTCTTCTGCTCAACCACCCCTGGGAAAGAATAGGAAGACTAAGAGAAGAAGTAAATGAGTGGCTCTATTTGAAACAGGAGAGGGAGAATTAAGGAGAAAGAAGAATGATAGAAATGCAAAAAGAAAATATGAATATACAACAGTTTTAGCAATAACAGAATGTACTTAAACACGAAAACATATATAACGCATGAACTATTTACTAATTTATTTCTGTTCTGCTTAATTGTTCTAAAAAAATCACATAAACATGTGAAGAAAGACGCTGTACACCAACTAGACGATATTCATAAGGAAGATGTTTTAGCATGGATAAAAAATGTGCAAATTACGTTATAGACAAATAAAGGTAGAAGAAAGACTGGATAAGCCAGAGGGTCATTAAATATTCCAAAGGACGAGCAGGAAGTAGAGGGAGTGCATTTGCCTACCTCAGCATTTGTACCTTTGCTACTTCCTGTTCCTAGAAATCTTCCCTGAGATAACTCAGCCCCTCACCTCCCTCTGGTCCTAACTCACATGGCATCACCTTAGTGACACATTCCATGGCAATTATCAAAATTCCCTTTACACACATGTACATATTCCTTAACCCCAGTCTCTGTTTTATTTTCTACATATTACATAATGCCAAATAACATGCACTGAACTTATTTTCCTTATTAATTTTCTGTCTTTCTCTAGTAGATATAAATTCCAGAAGAAGATGATTGTGTGTGTGTCTAATATGCTCACTGATGAATCCAAGTGCTTGAAACAGTATTCGACATTCAATAAATACATGATAAATAAATCAATTCGGTTAGCTTTTCCCACAGATTTGAGCATAGATTTGAGGAGTGTAGAAGTTTAGCTCATCATATAATGGAAATGTGAAATTTATCTCCTTGTGAGATATTAAGCTCTCAGGTCATAAAGCTATAATTCCTAAAGTCACTTTATGATCAGTTGCTGAGATATTCTTAAGAAGCCTCAGAGAATGGTGGGAGGTTGAGTTCACTTCTCTTTAAAATAAAGAATTTATAAAACAAAGAATAAGGAAAAGAAAAATATCAAGGTACTGAATTGAAAAAAAAAAATTCTGAAAAAAATTTAAAAATCTTCCTCTTAAATTTTGGGAAATTGTTAATTTGATGTTGCTACTTTACACATAACCACAGAAAAAATCATATTTCTAATATTTGAAAGGGAAAACCCAATCAAGAGGGAAGGTCAGAGAACTTCTTAAAGGCCTAATAACAATGTAGGAGGAAGCAGCCCATGGTAACTAATACGCATTTTTGGCTAGTCACAGTTTGTAACACAGGCATCTCTGTCTTGAAAGAAAAAAAAAAAATGTATGAGACTTTACATTTCTAGCTCTTTTGAATGTACTAATTCATCTTTAGTTCTTTATATTGATTTTATACTCTCACTGACTCAGTGAAAGAATTCAAGAAAATGAAATAGACTTAGCACAACAATGCAACTTGAATCAGCAAAAGAATGAATGTGTTATTCTGTCAAATCCCATTGCCACAATAACTTTGTCAATTTATTTAAAAAAATGTACAACCCTGGGATTTCAGCACCACTTAACAGCCAAAGAAAACAAAGTGTATAGAGTGAGATACAAATCTTCTATACCATTACTTCAATATATTTCTGCATAGCAGCTTTTCAAAATTCGGAAGCATATTTTGGCATCTTGCTGTTTCAAAACAACAAAATCTGTGAGATATATTCTGAAAGCTGGCAATGCTTACAAATAATTTTTAGTTTCTCTCTCATAGAACTCCTGTCTGTTTCATTTAGTTTTTCATCATCTATTATTTCATCAAGATTATATTAACATGTCATCACCCCATCACCAAGTAGACTTAAAATTTAATGAGTCTAGAAGAAAACATAGATACTAAACTTATGGACCTTGGGTTCAAAGAGCATATTATGAATTTGACCTCAAAGGCAAGTGAAGTAAAAGCTAAAATAAATGAATAGGACTGTATCAAACTAAAAAGCTTCTGCATAGCAAAATAAACCACTGACAAAATAAAGAGGCAACCAACCAAATTGGAGAAGATAATTACAAACAACATCTTTGGTAAGGGGCTAATATTCAAAATATATAAGGAACCCATACAACTTAATAACAAAAAAACAAGCAATTCAATTAAAAAATGGGCAAAGGCCCTAAGAGACATTTCTTGAAAGAGGACATACACATGGCCAATAGACATATGAAAAGATGCTCAACATCACTAATCATCAGAGAAATGCAAATAAAAATCACAATGAGATACCACCTCACACCAGTTAGAATGGCTATCATTAACAAGACAAATAGGAACAAGTGATGGAGAGGCTGTGGTGGGAATGCAGATTGGTGCAGCCACTATGAAAGGCAGTGTGGAGGTTCCTCAAAAAATTAATAATAGAATTACCATATAACCCAGCAATCCCTCTCCTGGGTATATACACAAAAAATCTGAAAACATTTATCTGTAAAGATACATGTGCTCTAATGTTCATTGCAGTTTTATTTATGGTGGCCAAGACGTGGAAACAACCAAAGTGTCCTTCGATGGATGATTGGATAAAGATGATGTCTGACAATTAAGTTTGTGAACTGATCCAAAAAAAGGTGCTACATACCTCATTGCTGAATATCACTATGGTCACCTTCAGAGTACTCCTCTTGGGAAGCTATGCACCAATGCCTGCAAAGCAATTTTTGGAACTCGTTTTCTGGAATAGCCATCAGAGCTGCAGTCGAATTACACTTGGTGTCTTGAATGTCATCAAAATATTTTCCTTTCAATATTTCCTTTCTCTTTGGGTAAAGGAGAAAGTCATTAGGGGACAGAACAGGTGAGTAAGGAGGGTGTTCCAATACAGTTATTTGTTCACTGGCTAAAAACTCCCTCACAGATAGTGCTATGTGAGCTGGTGCATTGTCTTGATGCAAGACCCATGAAAAGTTCACACAGCCTTTTTAGCACTTCCAAACAGTAAACTTGGTTAAATGTTTGCCCAGTTGGCACAAATTTGTAGTGAATAATCCCTCTGAAATAAAAAAAAAAGGTTAGCAACATTGTTGCAACAAGTTCTCAAGCTTAGTTGTGAAACCTCATAAACGCAATGGAATACTACTCTGCCATAAGAAAAGATGAAATAGTGCCATTTGCGACAACATGGATATATCTTGAGCTTATTATGCTAAGTGAAATAAGTCAGACAGAAAAAGTCGAGAACCATATGATTTAACTGATATGTGGGATATAAAACTCAAAGCAACAAAGGAACAAGATAAAGAAATGGGAACTCATAGATGCCAACAATAGTTTAGTGGTTCCCAGAGGGAAGGATAAAGGGATTGGTAGAAGAGGGTAAATGGGGTCATTCGTATAGTGAGGGAAGGAGAACTGACCCTAGGTGGTAAACACACAATGTGATATATAGATGATGTATTACAGAATTCTACACTTGAAACCTATGTAGTTTTATTAGCCATTGTCACCCCAGTAAATTCTAATTTAAAAAAAAAAAGGTAATGTCATCTGTATATAATGAAAGTAGTATTCATAGCTAATCAAGAATCTTTTTGGTATCTTCTTTTTGGCCCAACCAAAAAGGTCAGTTATGCAGAAGAGGATGAAATTGAAGCAAAAATTACATATTCCTGATGAGTGTAGGGCACTGCTAGTAAATGCATTTTTCTTATATCAGGTTATCCATTCATCAAAGGTTTATGAGCATCCAATTTATATTAGACAACGTGTAATACTTTATGAAAAATAAATGAAGAAAACCTAGTAAATTTTCTGAATAGTTAGAACCATTCCACTATGAGATTAATAAGTAGAATTTATTTTTTTCAGATAAGGAAGCTAATAACTAAATTTTGGTGACTTGCTTGGATATTGTAGACTCAGTCATAATTTTGAATTGCATTTTTTCATAAAAAGTCTGCCTTTTCAAAAGTAACTCAACTATTTAACTTACACGGTATATAAACTCCAGCTAGCTTTTAAGGCTTAAAGGGGTATGACATAAATATCTGTAGCAACATTATTTGTCAGAGTAAAAAGTTACAAACAATCCAAATATATTAATCTGCTGATTAATGGATAAATAAAATATAGGATATCCATCCATACAATGGAATATTATTCATAAATTAAAAGGAACAAAACACTGACACTTTCAACAACACGGATGAATCTTGATAACATTATGCTAAGTAAAAGAAACAGTAAAAAAAATACAATATATTGTGTAATAGCATTTTTAGAAATTCTAGAACAAGGAGAGCTTTAGAGACACAAAGTAGATTAGTGTTTGCCTACAGTCTAAAGGTTTAGGGGTGAGAAATAGGAAGTGACTGCTAAAGGGTATGGGGTTTCTTTTTGGAGTGATGAAAATATTCCAAAATTGATTGTAGTGATATTTGTACAGGTTTGTAAATATACTAGAAACTATTGAATTGTGCAATTTAAATGAGTGCATTGTTTGATATATGAATTACGTTTCAATTACCCTGTAAACATACACACACATACACACACACAAACACACACATACACACAGGATTATAGACTGTTTAGCAACAATGACTGCTGTTCATCCCAAATCTGTAATTTAGTAGCAGTATGGCTTTAATTAAGTTAATTAACCTCCCTGTGCTTTATGCCCATCTTTTGTACAAAGAGCATAGAAATAGTACCTAATGTATAGGATTATTGTGGACATTTACATGAATTGATATATAGAGAAAGTGCTTCCAAGGGTGGCTGGCACACTATCAGTACTAAATACATGTTTGTTCCTGGTGCTGCTGTTACTGTTTCCACCATTACTGCCAGTAATGTGATAATAATCTTGATTATTGTTATCATAATTATTTTAGTTATTCTTATTATAAGTCCAACCTCATTTATTAAATCCATGGGAAAGACATTAAATGACCTTTGTTATTCTAATTACTATAGATGAGGTCTGACAATTAGTTCCTGAACTTGGCCCATGTGCTTACATTGGCAGCACTGTACAAACAGCTCGGTAAAGTTTCATAACCTTGGTATATTAGGGTCTCACAGCTGTGTTCATTTTGATGTGTGGTGGTGTCTTGCTGAGTAGCATTCATTATTGTTGTTGTGTGTTTTTGTGTGCCATCACGAGAATGTCTGAGCTTGAGTTAGAGCAAAAAACAAACATTAAATTTCTTGTTAAACTTGGCATAAGTGGAAGTGAAATCAGGGACATGTTAGTCCAAGTTTATGGGGATCATGCCATGAAGAAAATGCCAGTGTACAAATGGAGTAAACGTGTTTTTTTTTGAGGGGAGAAAAGGTGTCACTAATGAAGAGAGGTCAGAACAGCCAGTAATGAGCAGAACTGATGAAAAGATTGCAAAAATTCGTCAAATTGTAGGTCAAAATTGCTGGCTAACTGTGAAAAGCATAGCAGACCAAGTAAACATTGATAGAGAAAGTTAGGAAAATCTTAACTGAAAATCTGGGCATGAGAAAGGTGTGTGCAAAAATGGTCCTGAAGGAGCTCACTGATGAACAAAAGCAAAGGAGAGTTGAAGTTTGCCAAGACCACTTGGAGAGGCAAGATAATGTTTTGGGCCTTGTTATCACTGGTGATGAAACATGGGTGTACCAATAGGACCCTGAAACAAAACATCAAAGTGCGCAATGGAAGTCAGTCAATTCTCCACGACCAAAATGTTCCATCAGTCCAAATCAAGAGTCAAAACGATGTTGCTAATCTTTTTTTATATCAGAAGGATTGTTCATTATTCATTATGGATTTGTACCAACTGGACAAACAGTTTACCAAGTTTACTATTTGGAAGTGCTGAAAAGGCTGCATGAAAAAGTTAGACAAAAATGACTTGAACTTTTCACCCACAATTCATGGCTCTTGCATCACAACAATGAACCAGCTCACAAGGCACTGTCTGTGAGGGATGTCTTAGCCAGTAAACAAATAACTGTATTGGAACACCCTCCCTACTCACCTGATCTGCCCCCCAATGACTTCTTTCTGTATACAAAGAGAAAGGAAATAGTGAAAGGAAAGCATTTTGATGACATCCAGGATGTCAAGAGTAATCCGACTGCAGCTCTGATTTTTGTTCCAGAAAAAGAGTTGCAAAATTACTTTGAAGTGTGGACTAGGTGCTGGCATTGGTGCTTAGCTTCCCAAGGAGAATATTTCAAAGGTGACGGTAGTGATATTCAGCAGTGAGATATGTAGCACTTTTTCTAGGATATATTCGCGAATGTAATTGTCCGACCTTGTATGCTGGTTAGATTGCAGCTGCGTTTCTACCTAGAGCCTGTCAATCGTTTTTAATCAGTTACATAAGATTGTCTTGTCCTGGAACTTAGACCATTTTTCTTTGTGAAAAGACTAACATCTTGTTTGACATAAAGTGGGAAATTATTTCTTTTCTGCTAATGCAATGTAAATGTTATGTGCACACCCAACCTATTGATCTGGATAATGGCTCTTGTTGCACACCAGCTCACTACATGTTTCCAGATAGGATGACAGAGTTATAATATCAGCTTTATGGTAAGGCTGTGGGATAATAACACACCACTAAGAGATGGACTATAACCACTTAATATTTTTTCCACATAAATTCCTCAGGATATGGTCCCTCCAAAGGGAAAAAGCAAAATCTTTAACTATTATAGCTTCAACTCTATTTTTTTTTTTTTTTTCACATCTCTGTAAGTCTTGATTTAGGCTAAATGCATCATTAATCTTTAACACATCCACCTAAGATGACAACTAAAGTCAAATAGAATGAGTGGCATTGCAAGGAATACAAAGTAGCACACTCAAGAATGGATTCAACTATTCCATATGCTGCATAATTGTACACACCCATTAAATTGCACAGTGCCAGACCTAGAAAACAATTAACTCTTTGATGAATAAGAATCAGAATATTTGAATTAGTCAGTTAATTTGAGAACCAAGACAAAAACCAAAAGGTTAGCTTATAATATTAAATATCTTTTAAGCAGGAACTATACCATCAAGTTTTATATTCATGATATATTTTCTCAGGTATCTCATTTTTATTTTAGAAACATGATTTTAGTCATAGATGTGCCATTAAGTAGTTGGGTAACTGAGTGAAACCTTAACCTCCAGGCATCTCAGTTTCCCAAACTGTCATATTTGGGAGATCGATTATATCATTGGTTTTCAATCTTTATATCAAAATTACCTGGAGCAAACCCTGAGATGTGCTTTCACCTGGTTATTTCAATGTGCAGCTGCAGTTGGGAAACTATTGGACTAAACAATTTTCAAGGTCTCGCCCAGTTCTAGAAGTCTAAGTTTTTCTATCTGAATATATACCCTGACTTAGCTCGTGACATGTTCACCCATTAAATTGTATTCTTCTATTACCTCACAGAAGAATAAGTTTAAGTGATTAGCAAGTATACTTCAAATTTATTAAATAAAATAGCACCACTTTAATTTCACAATGAAGGCAAAGAAAATAAAGAATAATACATTTGGCTTATGTTACCTTAACAGAAAGAAAAGGCTGCAATAGAGAGCAAAAAACACAACAAAACAAAACACACCAAAACAAAACACAAAAATCTATCATCTATACATTATGCTTTCTAGTAGGTAAATCAAGAAAAACAAAAACAAAACCTGCAGAGGAAAAAGCAGCAATACTTTGAAATAATATTCTTTCCTTGTTTTTTTTTTATAACTATTCACATACATCCTCCTGTATTCAAAGAGTTATTTTGGAACAGTTTGGCACATTTAAAATAAAAAGTAAAGCTTGGAAAACATTTTACATGATACTCTTGATTCCACTAAGCCAAACCATTTACAGGAAAAATGAAGGGCTTAATTTTAGTCAAGAGGAATTTGGCCAAAGATTTAGTTTCCCCACCCTCCTCTTTCCACCAAGCCATGTAATGCCAAGTAAATACGGTACACAAGTGCCCTGGAAGCCTCCTCCTAGGGCAGCGCTATTTCTCTTTCTCTACCAACTGCCCACACTTCCTCACCACAACACCCTACCATTCTAAAGAAAAGACACTTACTCTCAATTTGGCTTTTCCTCCATGTGAGGCCATTTGGTACACAGATCAAGGGATCGGTTTCTTCAACTAATCCCCGACAACCCAACAGAGCCTTGGCTTTCCTGCTCTTTCTTCTGCATCTTGAGGACACAACACATCTTCTCCAGCTCTGGCAACATTCAAATGCACCAAACACCAGTATCTCCAGAAATCCTAGACTAGTGAATAGACTAATGAATGCTTTATACCCTGGGCAGATGAATGTCTCCCAGTCTGAAACCTGTCATTTAACCATGAATCTCTTAACTTCATTGAATCACAAACTTTAGGTTTCAGAGGATGGACCTTCAATTTAAATTGTGCCTTTTGCCTGGAAACATAATTTAAGTTCCTTATTGGCAAAGAATCTCTTCTTTCTCCATAATACCAGTAGAGAAACAACACCTCTGCCTATGCGCTGGAATCAGCTCTCTGCTTATGTTGTTTAACAGCCTCCAATTCCACAATGTATGTATCATTTTGCCTACTCAATACTTGAAGAAACTGGGGTTGGAAAAGTAAATAACCTGCCCCGGCTCCTCTAGTTAGTAAGTGATACAGTCAGCCGTGCAGCCTATTTCAAGCTAGTTCTCCACCTGCGTTGAATCTGACTTGAAACAATATGAACGTTCTTCTTTCTGTTTTTGTTTTGATTTCTTCTGTTTTTGCTCTCCTTCCCCTGAAACGATTGGACTATACAATCGTTGAGTCTTTCTTCTGTGTGGAGTCTGGACAGCCTTTATGATCACTGCTGAACTTGTGGATAAGAATCTTTTGGGGTGCAGAAAGACCTGGAGCCTTTTTATTTCTTTTGAGTGGTATTTAAGGCTCCAAAAATACACAGAATCCACAATTGTCTTCTGTGGTCACACAGCAGCCTAGCCGTCTGTCCCCCACAACCTTTCTCTAAGGAAAAAAGAATCTGTGGGACTGTGCCTCTCTGGGATTGAGTTTATAATATGCTGAGTCGCTCCATCTGGTCTTCAAGAGAAGGGTCTGTGGTCAACGGAGAGTAAGATTCCTCGCGGGAGGGACAACTCAAGCCAGACTGGACCCCTTTGAGACCCCAATGAGCTGTTATAAAAAATAATAGAAAGCAGCCTTGCCCCTCCTTCCTCTTGTTCTTGTGGGAAGCTGCTGCCTGCCTCTGCTACTCCCTCTCACTTTGTTGTGAGAGAGGCCCATTAGAGCGATAACATCAAGCTCTTTCTGCTCAGCTCATGGGACAGTTTGACCTCCAGAGACTCTCTCCCTCAGGGTGGTGCATACTGCACCTTAGTCATCATGGGACGATATGCTTCAGCTGCTTTGGGACAAATAATTGGGTACCAAAATCATTTTTTTGAAGTGGTGTAAGAGTTTTACAGACCCTGCCTCTAATCATGTGATGTTCATTGTTTGTAATCAATAAATACTGTTAGTGATCCAATTCGGGGCTCCAGTCTCTTGAGGCTGCGAGTCCCTTGGTCCTCTGTGATTTAACTGTATTTGAGTCTCTGTCTCTTTATTATAGTTTAATCCTCGTGGCCTCCCTCACCTTCCCATGGCTTGTGGTGTGCAGGTCGCAACAGTCTTCTTTAACATCAAATAGTTTCAAGGAAGATGAGCACATTCCACTCTACCGTGACCCTTGCTACCTATGACACAAGAAATAGGGGACTTCTTTTGATTTCATGACCAGTTGCATTCCCTTTTTCTTTTTTTCCCCAATATCCCCCATGGATTTCACTATATCAAGGATTGCTGTCAAAATAGATTTTATTGAATAATTCCTTTTCCTCCATGTTTGAAATGAACTAGATGTATGCAAATAACAATTATAGCTTGCTTAAAAATAAAAATGAAATTATCAGTTGACAAAATTATTTACAACCAAAGCAAAACAATGGCTTATTTTGCATAATGCATGCATCCTTTATTAAATATATATACATTTATTTATATTGAAATCTGTTTGAACCTTATCATTGCTTGAGGCTCCAAATATTCTGGAATGGACCTACTGTTGTAATGATTCCTTGATTCCTGTGGAATGCCATCCCTTCAGCTTCCACAATGATTTTATATAGTGTCAATGTTACCATGCCTGTTTTATACTGAAAAAACTCAAAGGCAGTTTTTCATACTACTACAAAAACATAGTTGCAAACAATCTTTTTTATTAATATATAAGACATTTCACATGCAAAAATGTATCCTTTAAAACCATCATGGTGTATTGATTTATGTCTTTGTCACTTTTTAAATTACTGTATTTTCTCTTCCTCTGAAGGTTGATTGAAAATGTGTTTTCATTAACATTTTTGCTTATGGTAGTGTCCTGATTAAAATTAAATGGCAAATTATAAGAAATTTAACACTCAAAACTTGAATCTAATTATTCCAAATGATTGAGAATAGACTTTATTAGTAGTAATTATATATAAAAAAGGTTCTAATTTGTAATAAAAGGCAGCATTTTAGAAAAATTACTTATTTTGAGACCTGAGGTTTTAATTGCAATTTGCATATGTCTTGCAGTGTCATAAATCAAGGTACTTTAAACATTAATTTTTTATTCAAACTACCTATGAATATTAGCATGCAAAAAAAAAAATCCATATTAGTCATTCTTTCATTAATAAAAATCAACTAATTTCCAGTAAGTTTCCACAGCATTAATACAGAATAATAACTACTTCTAGGTACTCATGATAAAACTCTCCCATTCAAAAATTCCAAAGTGACTTTGCCACAGTCTTCCTAAAATAGCTATTAAATTCAAAATTAACATCTATTTCTATTATTAGGTATTTTTATTCAGTGCATGGCCTTTTATAATACTGTCCTCTTTTTTTGTTTTGTTATTTTCTGACTCTCTCAAAAACCTACAGTAAAGTAGGTGACATTTGTCTGTGTCCTAGTTTCCACTTCCCACTTGTCCTACAAATCACACCTCCTCTCAGTCCCCTGCCACTCATTTCTCTCCTGGCAACCTAGATGCCCTGGACGCTGTTACAGAATGCCCCTGGACTGAGTTATGCAAATTATTCCTATCAGGGCCACATAGTTTAACCTAACTGAGCAATCACGAACTTGATTAAGAACAATAACCAGAAGGATCATATTTTGGGAATTTCCAGACAAGAGGAAGAGTGATATGAAATCTTCTACCAATCTCTCTATTTTTCACTTCTAACCCCAATTAATTATGCCTCCCAGAATGAGATATTCTCCCTCAGGATGTTCATAAATGAGGTTATGAAATGGCATCACTCTTATTTCTTTAACTTGTACTTTCACCAAGCACAGATTCACTAAGGATGGGAACTTATTATTTCTTATTCAGCAATCTACCTCCAGTTCATAGGAGAATAACTAACATATAATAGGTTTAAAATAATGCCTATGTTATCCATACATGGCAATATAACTCATTTAATCCAATCACTGATAAAGATACTATTTTGCATATGGATACAACATGCTGAGTTCTAGTCAGGAGAACAAGTCTGTTCTTTGGAGATGCCCTCAGTGTCCTTTTCCCCTCAGGTACAAATATCAACAATTTACTCAAGAAGGATCTGGCTGAGTCAGAAGAATTATTTCATGAATGTGGTACAGGCCATTTATATGTTCTTACCCAAGTAATTTCTTATCTATCCATAATATTGTTACTTTGGGTATTATAACTTTTAATTACAATATAGCATGTAAAAACTGTAACTGTAACTACACCATGACAATCAATAGCTCACATACAAGTTGTCTGCTCTGTAAATGTTGTCTCTTGGAAAAGTTATGTTTGATAATTCACATACTGAATTTTTCATTATATAGTATTTCAATATATTTTTGGTAAATGCGTAGGGAAAAAAACATTGGAATTGAACTGAATAGTTAATAATATGTAACATTTATTGAACCACTAAGGATGGGTTAGGCTCTATACTAAACATTATGTTAATTATCTGTTTTAACTTTCAAAAAACTCCTTTAGTATCCCATTTTACAGATGAGAACATTGAAACTTAAGTTAAATAAATTCCCTGAGGTCATATAGCTAATAAATGGTGATAATACAGTTGGAACCCTGACAATCTATCTTCATAAACTTAATACTGCAAAAATAAACAGTAAATAAAAGTCACTGTTACAGACTATTTTCCTGGAACTTAGTTCTCTAATTGTACATTTTTATCCCTTATGTTATGAGTGAGTAACAGAAACATTTCAGGATGGCTCATCTCTTCCAAGGCATCATAAATTAGAAATATCCTCTTTGTGGATAGTATTATCTTAAAATTTAATTGAAGAGAAGAAATTGTAATCACTCGTGTCCTAACTGTTGGTGTGGGAAAGCTTTAAGGTTATATCTTACTAATGAATATAGTATTTATTTTTCTGTATAATAATTTCTACCAACATAGTTAATTTTAACTTATAAATAGTCACTAAATAGCCACAGTGTATATCTAGGTATAATAAGTAATTATAGATAGTGTGTAAACATTTTATTTATATAATAAATTGTTACATCTGAAATAGAAAGGGCAAAATACAGAAAATAAGTTAAGTAGTTATATAAAACTAAATGTCTAATACATGTTAACAATATCTCATAGATGGAACTAGGGAAAAGTATTCCAAAGATCCCATATTAAAATGTCTAGCTCACATTCAGGGGAAAGAGATAATACGGGCAGTGTACACCAGGCAGCAGGAATTCTGGGAAACATCTTAGAATTCTGCCTGCCATGTAGAGGGACTGCTTTTCAAAACTCAATAGCCTGATCAGGCCAAGATGTGTGCAAAACATTAACGAAGCTGAGGAAGTTAAACAAAGATATATCGTGGTGACTATTATTCAGGCATGACAGAAGAGTCAAGCATGCATGGTATATCATGTTTCAGGAATATCAGAGAGGTCCTTTTTTTTTTTTTCTGGAACAGAGTGTACCAGAGGGAGAGCGTTAGGAAATGAGTTTAGAATTGAAAGAAGATCTTTGAGGCTATTGTAAATTTACTCTGAGTAAACTAGGGAGACATTTTACTCAGGATTGCAAGGATGAGTTAAGAAAATAAAGATATATTGTATGAATGCCTGAGAAAGTCAAAAAACCTTGCTGTTCATGGGAGGTCATGATATTTAAACAGAGAACCATCAGCATGAATGTCCCTTTTCCTCCATGCCCAGGTAATAGCAATGGTACAGGTTGAGAGCTGAGCAGGCAGAGAGGTGGATGTAATCATGCTTGAGGTTATGCCAAGGGGAATAATGAAATGAGATAATGGCAGAGTAGATAGAGATAGAACAGAAATTAAATCTATTAGAGTGATTTAAACAATTAGCCATGGATTTTAAGCTGGTTAAGGGATGAGCAAACTATGAAAAATGAAGCAAAAAAATTGAGTGGTAGTAGAGTGGTCTGATGAGTGAAAATGGAATAGAACAAGTTCACAAGAAATATAAATTTACAGCTTTTTAACGTAAAGATTTAATGTGATAAAAAGATCAGTTCTGTAAAATTAATAACTATCTCAGATATAAAAGTAATGAAATTTAATTAGAATCACATCAGTCTTTTTTTTGACAAAATTGCTGCCTAAAATTTTATAGGAAAAGAGATACCTGCAACTGTTTAAAAGAGAAGGCTATTGATAGAATAATTTCATATTCACAACCACTACAAAGACACCACAATCAAGTTAATATTTTTGGAGAATATAAGTAAATTAATTAGATCAGTGACACAGAAGAGAATATTTACAAATAGATGGCATTTATATGATAATATTATGTACATACAAAGACATTTTATACACTGGTAAGAAGATAGTAAGCAGCATAACAGAGAAATGTGCAAAAGGTATGACAAGATTATTCATATATGAATAAATTTATGTGTCTAAAATATATAAAGATCTTCAATGTTTCTAGTAGTCATGGAAATACAAATAAAATCACAATTAGTTATCACTATATCCCTGCCAGACAGATAAAAATTTAGAGAACATCCATTATTGCTAGCATAGATGCACATTCCAGAAATATTATTTAAAAAATATGTGCATCAGTCCTTATATTTATTAAAATGAAAATGTTTTTACACTATAACCCCTCGTGTAGGAATCTATTCCACAAAAAAGCAAAGGCTCCAGTACTTAAAGCTATACATGCAGATATATTTATTACAATATTGTTTATTGCCTCAAAAATAATTTAGCAAAGCAAAGCACAATATGAATGGAAAAATAAAATTATGGAAGAATTAAGACATGGAATATTATGTTATCTTTAAAAATAAATACACAAATCCACTTGAACTAGAGGCATTTTTAATTGTGGCTAACTCTGAAAAACAAAATAATAAAAATATTTGTGTATTTAATACATATTTATTGAACATTTGTTGTAGACCTACATTATGCAATGTGGTAGTCTATAAGAACTATGGTGTTTAATTTTTTTTATTTTTATTTTTATTTTATTGAGTTGACTTGATTAATAAAATTATATAAGTTTCAGGAGTACAATTCTATAACATATCATCTGTATATTGCATGGTGTGTTCACCACCCAGAGTCAGTTCTCCTTCCATCACCGTATATTTGACTCCTTTTACCCTCTACCACCCACTGGCACCCCTTTCCCTCTGGTAACCACCATACTTTTTTCTGTGTCTATGAGTTTTTTATTTGTTTGTTTGCCTTATTTGTTCATTTGATGCTTTCAGTTTCATATCCTACATATGAGTGAAATTATATAGTTTTTGACTATTTCTGTCTGATTTATTTTGCTTAGCATGGTATTCTCAAGATCCATCTATGTTGTCCCAAATTTTAGTATTTTTTTTTTCTGGCTGAATAGTATTCCATTATATATATATATATATATATATATATATATATATATATATATATATATATATGCAATCATCTATTGAAGGACACTTCAGTTGTTCCCATGTCTTGGCCACCATGAATAACGCTGCAGTGAACATTGTGGTATATATATCTTTGTGAATAACTTTTTCAAATTTTCAGATATTTAGATACCCAGAAGAGGGATTGGTAGGTCATATGGTAACTCTACTCATAACTTTTGGAGAAACCTCCATACTGTCTTCCATAGAGGCCATACCAATTTACATTCCCCCAAATTGTGGTACTTTATATTTGATTTTTGAGATTTGAATTTTTAATCAAAATTAAGTAAAATTAAAAATTCAGCTTCACAGTTGTCCTGGGCACCTTTCAAATACTCAACCACGTGTGATTAGTGCTACCATGTTGGGCAGAGCAAGAGTTCCATCACTGCAGAAATTCTGTTGGAAAGATCTGTTGATATACTGTTCTAGATTCTGGAGATAAACTAGTAGTAAACTGATAAAAATCCTAACCACATCTAACTTTTATTCTAGAGAATGCTAAGAAAAATGTTTATAATATATTATAATTTTTGAAAAATAAACATGGAAGATGTCCTTACAGATGAGTATGTGTTCATATGTATGCCTTTAGGTATGTTTATTTATAACTATATACACATGAGGAAACATACCTTTTAACTTGAGTTACCTGGATGTGTGAGGGATATTGGAAAAACAAGGTAGAAAATGGAAAGTAGCACATAAGCTAAACAGGAAAAATTTTTATAAGTGCATGTCTAAAAATAGCATCATATAACTTTATTTATACATTTATATAAAATGATGTGATTTATATAAAAACAGTATAATTTTAGAGAGTAAGAAAAAAGAGTATAATTGGATGATTTCCAATTTAGTGTTACGTTATGACAATTTTTGCATGGGAAAGATATGGAAATGTATTTTTTCCAGACAGCTATAAGCTGCCAAACAAAAAACTTATGTCTGTTTCTAGTAATACATTTCCCAGCAATTATGGGTATTGTGACTTCATTAATATATGTATTTTATTTATTTTCATATAGCTGGGGGCAAAATTTAGTTTTCATGATAATGTAGAAATTATAGGCATGATACTATTTCAGTGAAAGTTTATTCAAAATTCATGATTATTTATATTTAATAGATTTATTCTATATGGTTTAACAAAGCAACCAAGCAAATTGGGAAAGCACAGGTCACATAATTGTTTCTTCCCAATGCATAGAAAAAATGGGATGTCACATATTTTTGCTGAAAAATTTTTGATACAGTAAAGTCATAAAAAGGAACCATAGAAAAAAAAATTGAGAGATGTTTAATTCAAACTACTGCCTCTGAAAGAGATCATACCTTCCCTGACTTATTCTGAAAACAGTATCTCCCTCTTTTACTGACGATACTACATTTTTCTGGTGGATTACAAAAAGTGAAAATGCTTCCATTTCAGAGCTAATCCACATGCTTACTTTCTAAAGTTTATTTTCTCTGGAGAGTAATCATTTTTCATCTATGTGTAAGTCTGACTTCCAGTATTGGATATGAAGTAGTAGCTGGCTTCAGAGAAAGCCTCCTGAGAAAATGATGACATCTACATAGCATCTAAACATGAGCTTTAGAAAGGATCTTGGCTGTGATTAATATGAGCGGGAATCAAGGCAGCTATGATGGGCATGGTGAGTGGGGACAGGGCATGAAGTTGAAGAGAAGTAGAATGATTTACTGATTTTTACATGCCTGACATTCTATGCCAATTTTCTGCTTCAAAAATTTGCTAATCTGTAAGAGATGCAGAAGTTTAGAAGATCATGATGATTCAGAGCCTTTGACAGGCTCCCCACAACAGAGAGACCAGCACTGGTGTTCAGAGCTATTCAAGCCAGTCCGGAATTAAGGGACCAGGACTTAAAAAAAAAAAAAAAAAATCGGAGCTGCAAAGACATGAACCTCAAATCTGCAGATGCTTAAAAGAAAGTGTCTGAGAAACTAAGAAAGCAACAGATAAGAGGCTAAAAATCTAAAAATTTTTCAACATGTTCAGAAAAAAACAGATGAACTAAAAAATGGAGTTTAAATCCTGCCAAGTGGAAAAGTTTTCAGTTTTTCACCATTGAGTGTATTAGCTGAGGGTTTATCCTATATGGACTTTACTATATTCAGGTACTTTCTGCTATACCCATTTTATTAAGTGTTTAATCATTAATGGATGATTTATCTTTTCAAATGATTTTTTCCCTTCATCTATTGATATGATCATATGACTTTAATCTTTATTTTGCTTATGTGTATCACATTGATCAACTTGCATATGTTGAACCATCCTTGAGCCCTGGAATGAACCCCACTTGATCATGATGTACAATCTTTTAACTGTATCATTGTGTTCAGTTTTATAGTAATTTGTTTAGGATTTTTACATCTGTGTTCATCAGAGATATTGGTCTGTAGTTTTCTTTTTTGTGTGTTGTTCTTACCAAGTTTTGGTATCAGGGTAAAGTTGGTTTCATAAAACAAGTTAAGAAGTGTTGCCCCTTCTTCGATTTTTTGGAAGAGTGTGAGAAGGACATGTATTAAATTGACTTTGAATGTTTGGAAGAATTCACAAGTGAAGCTATCTGGTCCTGGACATTTGCCTTTTGGGAGGTTTGCGATGAATGATTCAGTTTCCGTACTGTTGATTGGTCTACTTAGATTTTCCAGTTCTCCATGATTCAGTCTAGGAAGGTTACATATTTCTGAGAACTTGTCCATTTCTTCTTGATTATTGAATTTGGTGGCATATAGTCTTCCTGGTATTTTTGTATGATCTCTTGTATTTCTGTGGTATCTATTGAAACATCACAGAGCAATATACAGATTTAATGCAATCCCCATCAAAATTTAATGGCATTTTGCAAAGAAATACAACAACAACAACAAAATATCATCAGATTTGTATGGAATAACAAAAGATCCTGAACAGCCAAAACAATCCTGAGAAAAAAGAACAAGGCCAAAGGTATCACACTCCCATTCTGCAAATTAAATTATAAATCGACAGTAATCTAAACAGCATGGTATTGGTAGAAAAAGAGACTCACAGACAAATGGAACAGAATTGAGAATCCAGAAAAAAACCCACATGTACATGGGCAGATGATTTTCGACAAAGGAGCCAAAAAGCATAAAATGGAGAAAAGAAAGTCTCTTTAATAAATGGTGCTGAGAAAAATTGGAAAGCCACGTGCAAAAGAATGAAACTAGACTGCTGTCATCACACACTAAAATTAACTCAAAATGGATCAAAAGAATGAAATTAGACTGCTATATTGTTACCATATACCAAAATTAACTCAAAACGGATCAAAAACCTAAATATAAGGCATGAAACAATAAATTGTATAGAAGAGAACATAGCTACTAAACATATGGACCTTGGATGTAGAGAGGATTTTATGAATTTGACCTCATAAAGCAAGGGAAGTAAAAGCAAAATTAAATGAATGGGACTATATCAAACTAAAAAGCTTCTGCACAGCAAAAGAACCTATCAGCAAGACAAAGGGGTAACCAACTGAATTGGAGAAGACATTTGCAAACACATTTGATAAAGGGCTAATATCCAAAATATATAAAGAACTTGTACAACTCAACAAAAACGACAAAAACAACAAAACCAGTCCAATTAAAAAATGGGCAAAGGACCCAAACAGACACTTCTTCCAAGAAGACATACAAATGGCCAACAGATATATGAAAAAAATGCTCAACTCCACTAGCTATTAGGGAAATACAAATCAAAACCACAATGAAATACCACTTCACACTTGTTAGAATGGCTATCGTCAGCAAGGTAAGTAATAAGCGTTGGACAGGTTGTTGAAAAATGGAACCTGGATACACTGCTGGTAGGAATGTAAAATGGCACAGCCACTATGGAAAACAGTATGGAGGTTCCTCAAAACATTAAGGATAGAATTACCATATGGACCATCAATGCCTCTTCAGGCTCTCTACCCAAAAAATCTGAAAACATTTATCTGTAAAGATATATGGACCCCTGGGGTGACCATTTAGCTCAGTTGGTTAGAGTGCCATGCTCTTAACAAAGTTTCTGTTTCGATCCCCACATGGGCCACTGTGAGCGCTGCCCTACACAAGTATATTAAAACAACGACTTGACTTGGAGGTGATGAGTACTGGAAAAACACACTTGAAAAAAGAATAAAAAATATATGTATCCCTATATTCATTACAGTGTTATTCACAGTGGCCCAGACATGGAAATAACTGATGTGTCCTTCTATAGGTGATTGGATAAAGAAGATGTGGTACATATATACAATGAAATATTACTCGGCCACAGGAAAAGATTAAATACTGCAATTTGTGACAACATGGACAGATCTTGATTATCATGCTAAGCCAAATAAGTCAAACAGACATAGTCCAGAGCCATATGATTTCAGTCATATGTGAGATATAAAACTGAAAGCAACAAATGAACAAGACAAACAAACAATAACTCATAAACACAGATAACAGGTTTGTGGTTACCAGAGGGTAACGGGGGATGGATGAGGTAAAAGATGGTCAGGGGGTTAAATGTATGGTGATGGAGGAGATTTGACTTTCGATGGTGAACACACAATGCAATATATAGATGATACATTATACAATTGTACACTTGAAACCCATATAATTTTACTAACCCATGTCACTCCAATAAATTTAATAAAAAATTCTGCCAAGAAAATAAAAGAGCCTGTTAAACCCTCCACATACCAATTAAGAGTCCCCCAAATACTATCCCTCAAATACGAAAGGATAGGAGCGAATCAAATATAGAATAGTCCTTACAAAAACTTTGCTCTTACATTTCATGTAGCCTAGAAACATGGTAGGTCCTGATGAATCAAGACGGTTTCCCCTTTCCCTAATATATATATATATATATATATATATATATATATACATATACACACACACACACACACACACATACATATATACATACATATATACACACATATGTATGTATATATGTATGTATACATGTGTATATGTGTATATATGTATATATGTGTATATATATGTATATATTATCCATATATGTATGTGTATATATATCTGTATATGTTACTATATATGTATATATACACTAAAATATATCTCTCTATATATACAGATATAGAGATATATGTATAGCTATATCTGTATATCTATCTATATATAGATATATCTGAGGGTGTCAAAAAATGTATACAAGTGGACACTTTAGTCAATGTTGCTCAAGCAGTAGTTTGCCATAATCAGAAGTGTCTGGATAGTGACGGTACACACTTTGAGCACCTCTTGTAATTGCAGAAGTCAAACGTAACTTGTGTTCATCTTTCGTTATCTATATATATTGAGTATTACATTGTTAATACAGTTTTCCTTTCTTAAAATGTGTATACATATTTTTGGCACTATGTATATGTATATATGAAAGAAAGAACTTTTTTTTCTTTGTATTTTCTGAAAGAAAGGTTTATTGAGCCAAAACACACGTAAGAAAAAGACCAGGCCCTTGGACATGAAGTGTTAACCACCAGCAGCATGACTAGGTGGAAAAAATAAGCATGTCCGCTGTGCTGGAGTTTTTGAGCACTTTTTATACATCAAGTAGGGTGGGGAAAGGATGTTAGCCATTCTGAAACAATTTACATTTAGCTATAGACAAAAGTAGGTGGGACAACCTGAAGCTGGATAGGCACAGAGTGAGGAAGGAAGAAGTACCTGCCCCTGTGGATCGGCTATGGACAGCAGATTGGAAAGTCCATGTGTAAACAAGAAGTGGAGCACCTGAGGTCTATGATAGAGGCTGCTGGAGTTCAATGCTGCCTAGCTACTCTCTCTTTTAAATAATCACAGAAATAGGTACCTGTAAATTGATCCGAAGTTCCAATAGACATACAGGAATATGAACAATCTTTTGTCAGCTGTCTAACAGCTATTACAAGCTAACTGTTCTTTCTCTCCAATTCTCTGGCTACTGTAATTTAATTTAGAACATGTCAGAATTGTCTCCTTGTCATTATCAATACATCTATCTATCTATCTATCTATCATCTATCTATCTATCTATCTATCTATCTATCTATCTATCTATCTATCTATCTATCTATCTATCTATGTATCTATCTACGTTTTTATCTTCTTTGTAATATAAGTGCTACATTCTTGGGAAGATTAATAAAGAAACTCCAGGCTTATGGTTTCACCATTGAAGTATTTTAAATATTTAAGGATGAAATGGAAACAATATTTCTGAGAAGACAAAAAGAATTATTACTGTTATTTAATAGTGATTCATAACTTGAAAGCCATTTTGGAATATTGTAGTGCCTGCGAACACTTTATAAATAAAAGTTGCATTATGTAGTTATTTGATCAATTTTTATTTCTGATTATTTCAACATTTTAGTAATATAAGTTCCAGAAAAATAATAGTTTATTGTTTTTGTTCTGTCTGGAGGAAATATAGGTTTTGAAAATAACATGTTTATTAATTTTGACAGTGGGCTAATTTTGCACTACTACATATTTCACTTGGTTTTCAGTGTATTCATTAACTATATATTTCAAAATATATATTGACTGCTTATAGTTCTCCATAACTTAAAGGAAAAAGGGGCATTTACATAAATCATTTTGATGTGTCTGTGCTTGAGGCATATTATAGGATTGAGAGCTTTGGACAAATGCATATCCATCTGTGCAAATGAATGTTTACGAACTAGTTAACACATTGAACTTTATGTTATTTTGATACGCTAAACAGCAATCATTTAGCTTTATAAAATAAGGGATTGTCAATTATAATTCAAGCAACGATTTTCAGTGGTGTAAAGAAATCTAACTAGAAAAAAGTGGAGGAAAGTGAACAGGCAAATTTTAACAACATATGAGAACACTCTGCCGTTACTCTTTCAACCACATATAATATCAAACCTGAACATGGAAAAGTAATAAATTTGGCAAATAATAAATAAATCCCCTTTTCCCAATATGTTCAAAAAACATTTATGATGGGAAAGAGGTTAACAGGTCCCACCAATCTTTTGTCATGAAGTCACAGGATTCATATTCCATGATTACTAATCAGACACTTAATTCTAGGCCAACTTACAAACAAATAAAAATACAATGAAATGTTTGAATGCTGACAGCAGAGCTACTAACAAACAAATTTTATATATATTTTTTTTACGTTTTCTATTTTAATTTAAAAAGCAGAATGATTATAATTGTTTAAAAATTCATCTTGGGGAAGCTCTTCAGACTTTTCTGGTGTGACTGCTAGTAAGTGTATTTGTTTACATCAAACTTTGTTTTTCACTAGGAATTAATTCTGATCTGTTTTATTTTGTACTATTACAACTAAAATTATAATGCCACATCTATTTCTTTAAAAATTCTGAATCAATGTATATTTAGAGATGAAATTAATAAGTATAAGTGTATTTCCAAAAACAAAATAAGAAAAAGAACAGGTTCAAATATATGGTGATGGAAAGAGAACTGACTCTGGGTGGTGAACACACAATGTGATATACAGATGATGTATTATAGAAATGTATACTTGAAACCTATATAACTTTACTCACCATTGTCACCCCAATAAATGTTAATTTTAAAAAATTATAAAAGTGAAACAAACAAACAAAAATCAGCTAAGTGATCCCTTCTTCAGAATCTCCTTTCCTTGCATGTTTCAGTTTTTCCAGTTCCTGTGGATCTTCTAAAGTGTTGACTTGTTATTCTTAATCTATACTAATATATTAATATATATTGGAAACAAATATATATATATATATATATATATATATATATATATATATATATATATGCTTTTATCCATAAATTCACTGTTGTTATTTAACACTACAAAATAACAATTTTATTTTGTTATGTTAACCTTACAAAGTAATAATAATTAACTTTATTAACCTCTGTGTGCCAAATCCTCCAAAGCAGTTTACATAGATGATTTGTTTCGATGATCAGAACAACTCTTGGGTCAGATACTATTACTGTGCCTCCCATTCTATATGAAAGGAAACACAAGCAGTGAAAAAAAAAAAAAAAATTGGACTCATTTTAATTGAAAGAGCTCTGACACACATTTGACCCTTGTTCATTGCATCTACCATTATGGAGCATTCATTGATTTTTTTTTTCTTTCTTTCTTTCTTTTTTTTTTTTTTTTAATTTTGTAATAGTTTATGTGAGTCAAACAGAGGATATGCCTGAAAGCAATATCTCAACAGAGGAAAATGCTTCCCAGCATTCACTAAATTTAAGGGCAGATTGATTTGAATTTATGTTGTTTGAATTTTGTTTTATGTTTTTCACAGAACCTAGCTGCCCTCCAATGTGTTCTATAAACTCCTTGCTCCCTGTTTGACGTATTAACTCTGGTTATACTTCTCTTCATCCCAGCAGTTCCCGGTCTCTGAGCTCAGCCAACTTAGTCCATGTCCATGCATTCTACCACACTACGTTTCCTCTGCTGACATCACTTTCCACAGGAGAGCTTTACAAAATAATAATAATAATAATAATAATGATAATAAATAATAATAAATGAGTAAGGTCTTGTCTCTGTTGGAACCTGCACAGAAGAATCACAACCAATATCACAGTGGAGTAAAATGTTCTGTTATACATAGTAAAAATGCTCTATGGTTCTAGTTCCTTATTAGTGTTTTACTCTGAGGGGCTGCAGAGCTAGAGCCAATTACTGATCATATTTAATGAAAATGTAGTGTTCTATTTGAATATTTTGTTATTATGAGCACCTGAGTGACATAAGAGATAAGCATGAGAGAGAAAAATACTGAGAAAGAGAGTAAATTTTATGTCACAATTTTTGTGGTTCAGGATCTCAGAAGTGGGTTAGTTGATGATTCTGCTTTATGGTCTCTTTTGAGGTTGTAGTTGAAATATCTGCTGACACTGGCATATCTCCTTCCAAGATAACTTACTCTTGTGTTGGTTGATGACAGGAGGCCTGATTTGTTTTCCCATAAGGGACTCTCCATGGCTACTTGAGCAACCTCAGCATAGAGTGATTGATTACCCACAGACTGAGAAATGCAATATAGAAAGGCCTAAGTTACAATGTTTTTATGACCTAAACTCAGGTTGCAACCATATTCCACAGTAACCTGTTGGTAACACAGGTCATCCCTACTCAATATGGGAGAGAATTTCTAAGGGACATGGATACCAAGAGGCTATAATCATTCAGGGCTATCTTGGAGGCTGGATTTACACATATGGAGATCTTTGGATTGGGGAACCAACTCACCCACATAAAAGGCTATGAAACAGTAAGGAATGTAGCATATTTGAAGCAAGTAAAAATATAGGAGAGTGAGCACTGCAGAAAAAGATATATGATGAGCTATGAAGGGAGGCAGAGACAAGATCATGTAGTAATGTGTACACGCTGAAAATGTTGGTGCTTATCCTAAGTGAAATGGAAACCCATTGAAGAGATTTAGTTAAGAGAGTGAGATAATATGAGTTGACATTTTCAAAGATTATTTTGATGGCTGAGTGGATATTACATCATAAGGAATGATAGGGAAAGCAGAAAGATCAAATACAGTCATTATACGATCATATTTGCTATAAAAAGTCTGAAATGAAATTGCAGTATTTTCCTAAAGAGGAAATATTCTAGCAGTTCATTAAAGACTTCCATAATTCTAAGAACCAAAGTAGCCTCTATACATTTAAAACTCTCACTGACTTCCATCCTTGTGTACAGCACCAAGAAATTATTTCTGTTTAACTCTGTTGTTTAGGAGACATACTAATGGATATATTTTTATTTCAATACAACAGTGACAATAGTTCCTTGCTTTAAAAATTGCAAAGTAATGTTCCATTTATTACCCCCTCTCTTGTGCTGCCACGCAGCAGCGTACCCGTCTGTCTCCTCATACCTGCCCCTAAAGAATGGAGAGTCTGTGAGACAGATCCTTTCAGGGACTTTGCTTCACCTTTGCGCTTACATGTTATGTCTCCCTGTTGAGCCCCAAAATCTGGCTGGTCAGCCAATGACAGGTAAGATTCCCCATGGAGGGAACAACCCAAACCAGGCGGAGGCATGTGGGGACCAACAGGAGAACCCGCAGGGTTGATAGAGGTGGGGACAACTTCCCACCTTCCCCCAGCTAAGGAGAGCCTCTGCCTCTGTGGCTGCATTCCTTCCCACAACCTGCAGGGGAAGAGATTCAATGACATGCTCTCCATCTATTCATATGCATGAAGGATTTGTCCCTTGGGGAAGTACATACATCCTGAGACTTATGGTTCAGCTGCCTGCAGGCAAGGGTGATTGGCTTGAATCAGTTTCCTATTATAATGTATGGGATTCACAGATCTTGAGATTGACAAGCTTTATCTCCTTTACTTCCTCATCTAACTAATAAAACTTAGGTGTTGGCCCCATTTGGGCCCAGTCCTTGAGGCTGCAGGTCCCTTGGCCCCGCTTAAACTCTATTCATGGCTACTGTCTTTTTTAACCCTGTGCCACCCTCCTGGCTCCCCACAACCCTCATAGCACAGGACCTGACACTTTTTCATATATTTCCATTAACAGGGCTTTTCTAACTTTTTTGATACTTAGATATGTTGATTAAATCTATTTCCTTTGCTCACATAGCTCTTCTTTGCTCTTATTTTGAATATATTCAAAATCAGTATCTGCTTGAAAACATTTGTCTCATCCTTGAATTGTTTCTAAACTCTTTACTAACTTGTCACTTAGTCTTCACTAACATTCCTAGACCTACAGCAATATTGTTCATAAAACTAGGTCCCTACATTTACGTAAGTCTTAGCCTCTGAAAATTGAAGCAGAAGAGTGAAAAACATGAGTATATAGCTATAGAGAAACATTAGAAATATTAGACATTAAGAAAAGCTATACGATATTTAAAAACAAAACAAAAAACAAAACAAAAACAAAAAAAAATAACTTTTAAAAACCTGAAAAATCAGTTAGGAATAGTTTGCCCTGTATCATATTTCAGAGAATCTGATAAGGATATTTTAGATTATGGTGAGTATATTGTATAATAAAAACACAGCAATAAAACAGTTGGAAAGAAACGTCTTTTCTGTGGTAAATGGTGGTATAGCAGTATAGAAAGCACACACAAAAAGTAAGGCTTATGCAATGTGTTTAGGTGTGATTATCAAACTTCGAAAGTTTCTTTCTGATTATGATCCCTATATGACTAAAAAAGCTTTCATGTTCTTGCTGTCAAATGCATAATCCGTATCAAAATGTATGACTGTATTTCCTGATAGCAAAGAGTCACAACCTCAAAGCTTATTGAGGCCATTCTAATTTCTTTCAAGCAATGAAGTGTATTTAGATAAGTATTTTCTAAACACATGATAAGAAAATAATGAAAAATAACTCATGCATTCGTCTTCCTATTAAGCATTCTAGATCGTGTTTATTTTTCAGTGAAAAATATAAATATATATATAAACAAATAATATAAATAATATAAATAATAAATATAATGAATATAATTAATAATATAAATAATATAAATATATATATAAACAAATAATATAAATAATATAAATAATAAATATAATGAATATAATTAATAATATAAATAAGTAAATAAATAAATAAATATAAATAAATTATACTGACATGTTTCGCATAGCTGAAACAAAATTAGAACATCATGCCTTGGCAAAGAGAAAAGAAGCACATAAGCATAAACATTCCAGAGTAGGTGTTTTAGTTATCATATTTCAAGCATGTGTGTGAATATTTGTGTATGTGTGTATGTATGTATGTATATGTTATAAATATAAACAGTAAAAATATATTTCTGTGAATGTACAAATATGAATGTACATATATGAATATATTTATATGTGTATGTATTTATATTTATTACTCACTGGTTCACATATAGAGTCCAAATTATTTAAATTATCTTGTCTCAATGTCATATTTTATTACTCTACCATCGTTAAAAAAATTATAATGCAAATAATAAACACAAGTCACGTTAACAAATTTTAAATTTTCTAGTAGTTACATTAAAATATAAAAAGTTAAATGTGAAATAAACAATTAAGCCTAATAATATATTTATTTTACCTATTATATCCTAATGTTATTTTGATGTGTAATCATGGTAAAAATTATCATGACATATTTTATATTCCTTTTTTCATACTAAGACTTGCAAATCAGTGTATATTTTATACCTACAGTACATCTCAATTACCATTAACAATATTTCAAATATTGAATAACTATATGTAGCCAGTGGATACTATATTGGATATCACAGCTCTGGAATGATTTAGGAAACATTTTAATCCACTCTGAATCTAAATTGTTCCTTTAACAGAATTATCTTCAACAAATGCCTTCTGTTTTTAAGAACAGCATAAGGGAAAATTCGACATATGACTTCTCAGTAAAACGTTATCAAATGTTTATCAAATCCTTTATCAAATAAACATTTTGACTTAAAAAAAAAAGATACTATATACCACATACAGATATAGATATGTCAGAGCCAGTGTTTAGGTAAATGAAAGAAGTCTTTTATGTGGAATATATAAATCATTCACATGTACTAAAACTGGATTGGATAATTTTCGGATGCTTTATTTTGCTCAAAAGATTGACACAGAGTAGGTTCAAATGCATCCAGTTAAGGAAAAAAGAAAGCAAGAAAATGAGACAGAAAACCCAGGAGACTTGAGAGCCAGGAATGACTGAAGCCAGAGCTTCATGTATTTGAACAAGGAGACTTTAAAGAGAGGTTTGAGCTTCAGGGACTGTGAATGCCACGAGCTATTAAAACTACAAAGATTGCATCTAAAGCTGTTCATTCCTGAAAGTGAGTGGGGAAATCTCATGGCCAAAGCAAAACAGAACTGAATGAGCTTTTGGCATGTCTTGGGATTAAGAGTATGCTTTTTACATTATGTTCTCAGGGTGGGTGATGAAAATATGGAGAGAAAAATATAGGAGTTTGGCTCAGAGATCCAAAAGGGAGCAAGAGGTAGCAAATTTATTTAGAAAGGTTAAAGGTTCTAATATTGAGAGTTTGTTCTGATGTGTCTTGAGTTTAAATTGTTGTGTTGATTAATGAAAATCTTCAACCTAGAAAATTGGGCCCTAATTGGAGGAAAAATTTCTCTCACAAAATCTCCTCCTCTGCATTACTCCCAGCAATGCTTGAAGTACTGTTGAAGCACATTCAGGATTTTGATGCTTTTGTTTATGTTAATATATTATAACTCGGTAGTATTTAAAAAAAAAAAAAAAAAGGTAATTTTATTATTTTATTTGATTCAGAAGTAGGGACAGAAAAACCAACTCAAAGTGAGGAAGACAATGTTTCTTCCCTCCCACTTCATAGTGATATCCTCTGCCAGGGTCCACTTTGTATATAAATTGGTTGTATAGGTTATTCTCTCAGAAGTAAGGGAATTTTAAAATAACAAAGGGAGAAAAGCCAAATATGTTTCTTTAGTAAAACTGAAAACTTTTTTTGGGAATCTGAGCATGAGGAACCATTTTGGATAGCTGGGATTTCTCCTGTCTCTCTTCAAATTATATTAGATATATGCAATTTCCCCGTTCACAATGCAAGTTCAGGATTGACTATACAAACTCTAGGAAGTCAAGAGATAGGAGAAGGAGCAATGGAGTGGTAATGTCAATGGTAATGATGGGTGGGGAAGGAAGAGACTGGAACATGCTTGTGACATGGACAGAATCCTAATGATAATGCACTAAAACTGTAGGTTTTGTTGTGCTAAATAGTTGAAGTCAACATTCATTTACATAATAGTTTCTTCCAGTGAGTGCCGCCAACTGTCATCCCTCCTGTTCCCCTCTCCCAAAGCACAGAGAGGATAAAAATATAATAAATATAGGGCTAGTCTCCAGGCAAGTTGGCTGCATTCTCTATAATGAAAATAATTCCCAATCCTGAATAAAGAAAATACTCATTTCTAATTCTCCTAGGCTTTGTGATAGCGTACTCTTGAAAAGGACCATTGTTTATATATTTATTTTTCTGCCTGAGGTCAGTTGGGCATTATGTCTTTATCTCCTTGTACTCTCCTGAATGAGGAGATGGTTGCTGCTTCAATGACACTAAAGTTTTTATATTTTCCCTAACATCTTTTTAACACTTGCTTACATAACTTCTATTCAAAGTTCAAAGTACACTTGATTTGGCTATGGTATCGATATCAGATACTAAAAAGTTGTGAAAAAAAAAAAATCAGTACGCTTTCAATGTTTTGCCACTTCAGCAAAGAAATAAAATTTTAAACAGCATGCCTTGTCAAAGCTAATATTCTTAATTTGTTAGATAAGAATGAGTAGATAAGCTGCTATAAAATTTGGCAAGTGTGGGGATGAAAAATCTAAGCATTTGAAGCCTTGGGAGCAATTACGTGACTGAAAAAAAAGCTGGCAAAATTCTAACACACATCAGTCATTAATGGTGACTTATTTATATAAAGGATCTAGGAAAGAACAATCTCTGTAAGTCAATGATAAATGCTTTGTTTATGAAATGAATTAGAAGTGGCCACATTGCTATTTTTTTTTATCATTTCTGATATAAAATAATATGTGCTGACCTTTTAACTTATTGAAATGCCGGGATAATTTTAACTGCCTCAGACCCATATTGTAAGCTCATGATAAGTCAAGTTAAAAAATGGCTGTTTTTGTGGTATAATCTTATGAAAAGTACTTATAATCTGAAAATGAATACTAATTATATTTCCATTAGATTTATAATATTAAAAATTAAAATGTCACGCAGTTGTGAGTCGGTAAGTGGGTATTTGCTAACATTTCTGCAGGAAAAAATTAGGCAGCTATATGCTTCTCAGTGAACTAAATATGTCTATCATGAAAATTCAATCAATGTTACTATTCAGTAGCATGCATATGTCAAATTCATTAAGTTTTATAATATTATGGACAATACACTTCCCTAAGGAAGCTGCGATTATTCACAGCAGTGCATTTTCTGGGTTGTTCAGCCTAGTAATGGGTTATTATAACAATGCACTTAATATTTGCACTCATAATAGTATTTTTTTGCTCTAGCATAGTCCCATGCATAGACCTAATTTCAACTTAATTATTTTGCAAAATATGCAATTATAAAATCTATCAAAGCTGTCGAATCCAGGGTAATTTGGGCTTAGACTTACCACTAACTACCTAAACAAATTAGTTTCTTTGCCTCTCAGAACTGTAATTTAAGTTTTCATGTAGAAAACAAGGGAGAGAAATAAGCTAGGGAGGAGCTGACCTTTACCATTCACTGTGGGACAGGGACTGTACCAGTTCCTCTGTAACTTCATTTAATCTTTGCAACACTTAGTGTTAGTTATTAATAATTTGTCATAACTGATGACACCAGTCTTTTAGAAAATGGAAGTTACAGCCAGTTACGTGAAATCACTATCTACAATAAAATAAGCATTTGCTGTTCACAGTCATGAGTGTATATATATTTAATTATGTATCTTAGAATGATGATAAAATAATGATAGTAAAAATGAAGCAACAACTACTTGTAATTTATAAAGATCCTCACAGTTTTTATACATTATTTGTATATGTCATCTTTGTTTTTTCATAGTTCTAAATATCATGTTTTTTATACTTTAAAATGCTGGGCATTATGTTGGAATTACCCTGAGATATTGACATGCAGGTTGCTGAATGACTAACGATATGCTTTGATAAAGCCATTTAGCTAAGATTCGAGTGCAATTCTACAGCTATGAAGAGGCACTTTATCTCTGTTCATGAAAAGATAGGTCACCATTATAGGATTTTTTGTTTGTTTGTTTGTTTCTTTGTTTGGCTTTATTCATAGCATATTCTTTTTGACAGTTAAATTGCTCAGCCACCCCTCCTAAATACCTAATATCTGAAAACCTTCATGGATAATCCTTTCTAAAATCTACATATCCCATTTATTCAATTCCATGCTTGTTAATCTATCCTTTTATAATTGTACTCTTTAAATAATGAAAAAACCTATAACTCTCACCATGAGTTTATATATACAGATGAACATATTATTTGGTCTTCTAGATTTATTTGGCAGTATATAACCTTCCAAAAGTGATTTGTGTTACTACCTTTGACTATTCTATTACTGAGAAACATAGAGATACAATACATTAACTAGGTTAAATAATTTCCATCTACATCTACTAATTATTCTAGTATATCTTAATACTTTCCTTGGAAAATATCTCTATGTCTTCCTGTTAGAATAAAATTCAAATATGTTGACAAGCAGTCAGACTTGAATACATTTTCAGCACATATGGAGAATAAATGACCCAAAAATATAAATCAAAGGAATAGCATGATATGTGGGTTTTTCTGCAGGTGAGAAGGGATCTTTGGGAGGATGAACCTGAAATTAAATTTTTAATGAGCTCAGAGTTGATCCAGAGGTATGGAAACCAGGTAAAAGTCAAGAACATAATATGAACTACCTAACAAGCCATACTATTAAAATATTAGGTTGGTGCAAAAGTTATTGCGCTTTTGCAATTATTTTTAACCTTTTAAACCGCAATGACTTTTGCACCAACCTAATACCTGTGCACTGTTTACTATTATAAACTATACAGAAGCAATAGATTTTTCTTCATGCTAAAATGTTTCACAGATATCTAGGTAAATGTGAAGATCTTCCAAAGAAGATATATGATAACCAGTTTGGTATCATTTATGGCAAAGAACAGTTTCCTTATAGATTAGACTCACCACAATTTTTAAAGCCTGAAACTAGAAATCTGAAATCCTTTTATACCTATTTTCATCTCCATAAGTAGCAGATTGATTGGGTCTCTATCAGCTCTGGCAATTTCCCACCTTTATTAATAGATTGTTCCTTCAGATCAATACAGCAAGAAATAATAAGTGGAGTAGCTCAAATAGGTGTAGGTCTCTTATTGCTGCCTGTTCTCATCATGCAATACACATATTCTCTTCTACTACTGAATGAGTGATTTCATTAATTTTAGGTAGCCTCAATTATAAATCACACTGATAATGGCCAACCTACAAGCACCCTTTACCAATTATTTTTGCACATTTCTTTTTTCATTTAAGCTAAACAGGACTCAAAAATTTGATTATTGATTAATAACTGATTATATATTCATTGAGTGCTTGCTCTATAACAGCCCTTATGCTTGATATGCTGGAGAAATAAAGGTCAACAATAAGAAGGACAAGAAAAGCAAATGATTATACCCATGGAACTTGTAATTGGTAGTAGAAACAGGTATTAAATAAATTATCAAATAAATCAATATCATCACTCTGATAAATGCTATGAAGGGAAATCGATGATTATATGATAGCTGATAATAAAGGATTTGACCTAATCATGCAGGTCTTAGAAGGGGCCTGAAGCAGGGTTGATGGAATTGAAAGCTAAAGGTTATAGAACACAGTGAATAAGGTGGGAAGAGTGTTTCAGGCAAAGTTTTGGTAGCTGTAGTGCCTGTCTTGTTGCACGTAGTGAGGTAAGCAAGATTGATAGGGTTGACATTGATAGACTTGGAAGGAGCATGATGGGAATTGACTGTGAAGATATAGGCATGTTGTTATTGGCCATGCTAAACAGTCCTTTGAACTCAGGACAGATGGATCTGTCTTAAATATACATCTGAAAAAAATTATTGGCTTCAGTATTTGAAAGGTTTTTATATGTATGTTCACGTATATCACATGGAGAAGGGAGAGGTGGGGATACTGGTGATTAAATATTATAATCACCTAAGTGAGAGAGAAGTGGATACATTAAAAAATAGTTAAGAAGAAAAATGATAGGGCCCAGAGATAAGATGGAAATAGAAAAGGGGAAATGTAAAACATGATTCTCATGCTTCTGAGACTCTAAGGTAAGCTGGATCTTGCACAACAAAAACGATGATCGTATTCTTCACTGAATTAGAGAGAACTGGATAATGGTCACATTTTGGGAAGAATATCATGTGTTCAAGCTTGGTGACATTTAGTGTGGGGGTGGCAGGGAGATACCCAACGGGAGATGCTGTGTAGATAGTTAACTGAGTTCATAAAAGAGGTCTGAGCCAGAGTAACGTACTTGGATGTCAACAGTGTACTATAAAGTAATAGAAGCTTTGCTTTCCACAGAAGTTTGTGTTTCTAAAATGTGTTTTTAAATTTGGCATAATGCTTTGATGAAGCAATATTGCAAAGTTCATGTTTTGCAATTTTATTATCATAACAATAACTGTATGACACCTTGGAAGATAAAATTAGCTTAGAGCTTTAGAAATTACTGCAGGGATGGTTTTATGGAAACTTAGGTCGGATAAAACTAGAGAATACATCCTTCATTTGTTTACAACTCAGTGCATATAATTGACAGGCTTCACTAAGAGAATTTAACAACATTGCTAAAAGCAGTCAGTATAATGATATGCAAACTTGTTCAGTGTATGTGTGTGTGTCCATGTGATTTACATAAAAAAATACACATATATGGCAGGAAGTAGTCTTCCAGGAAGTAGTCTCCTTGTTTTAATTATATTAACTCAGTTAATCTTAAAACACACAAACAAACAAACTATGAGATATGTACTTTTGGTGTTCCCACTTTGCAAATGAGGAAAATAAATCATAGAGGAGCTAAACATCTTTTTATAGCTCATCCAGCTAGCAAAGGAAAAGGTTAGAAATCAAACATTTGTAGCCTGCTTTTAGTGTCCCCACTTTTTGATGTATCACTAAGCAGGTCCCACCATAACATCTTGGCATTACTGAAAAAATGCATAATGTCAATTTAATCCTTAAAAAAATAACCATCCGACAAACCCAAATTGAGATATAGGCTACTGACCAACACTCTTCAAAAGTACCATGGCAAAGAAAGACTAAAGAACTATCAGAGATTGGAGGAATTCAATGAACCAGAACAACTGGATGCAATGTGGGACTCTGGATCTTGAAATGTAAAAAGGAAATTAGCAGAACAAATGGTGAAATTATTTTAAAAATCTGTATTATAATTAATAGTATTGAATCAACTCTAATTTTCTAGTTTTGCTAATGGTATTATGCTTATGTAAGTTGTTAACTCCAAGGTAAGCTGGATGAAGGGTATACACACACTGAGACCTACTTTGCAACTTGTCCATGAATATAATAGTTTTATAACAGCTGAATAATTTGTTTGTCAATGATATAAAATTTAATAAACAAAATCTGGATGTTTTCATCAAACATTCTTGTTACATAGCAAATCATCTAAAATGTGTTGTCTTAAACTATTTATTTTTAAAGTTTCTTTGAATTTACTGTTGGTTGTTTGGATCAGCCTACCAGACCTTTCTGTTGGGCTTTCTTATGTCAGCTGGGGGGTTATCTAGCAGGTGGGTAGGTGATCATATCTTCTAGCTGGGGCATCTCAATGTGCTTCCCAGTGGACTCTCATCCTCCAGGCTTTTTTCACATGTTGGTCTCAAGTTTCCAAGAGCAGAATGAAGACAAGTCCCAGTGTTCAGGAATGTCTCAATCCTTTTCTTCAAATATATTTGTTAACGTTATATTGGCAAAAACAAATTATATATTTCAACCGATCTTTTAATAGAAAGAGCTACAATATCACATTGCAAAGAGTCTACAATCAGAGATGGAAAGAATATGTGCTCATTCTGTGTGAAATCTACCACTCTTGCCCAGCTTATCTCAATCTTCCATTATTTTTACATTAGATGTTTTCCTTTATATTTAGAAATAACTATCTCTTCAATGCCAGGGTGTATGTCTAATTAGTTCTTTCAGCCTAGCACAGGCAAGAGTCACTGTTAAAAAAATAAATTCATGATTGATTAAATGCAGTAATTTATTAACTTATAATAATGAATAGGATATTGGAAGACATGGAATTAAATGTAAAATATACCATGTACTAATCCTTTTGATTGTATTTATAATACTGTGTACAATTTTCCATAAAGCTATTACTTTGTCTTTTATTTCTCTCATCTATCTAATTTTTATTTCATTTTTATTCTAATAAATGTTCCAGTTTGACTATACTTAAACTTTTGCTCATCAGTATTTTGATTTTCAGAGAGCAGTGTATATTGAATTTAATGTTACTGAATTTTTATTAATATTATGATTACTTTCATTGATACTTATTGAATTTATACTGTATGATAAGCAGAATGTTTGGTTATGATTCTTAAAATCATATTTGCCAGAACTTTTCACAATTGCTAGAATAGTAGAATCAATTTTCTTGTTGCTCAGGTATCATATAGACAGTTTGCTGTATTTTAAAAATTCAAATGCCTTAAATTTTACAATTGTTTAATATCACCATCATCATCAACAAAAACAAAATTGATGAATTACTTCAAATTTGAATAATGAATACTTAAACAAACCATAGAAAATTGAATTCATAATTAAGAATAATTAAGATTTACATTAAAATTGTATTAAAGTAAACAAATTACATTTATTTTGGTAAAAACAAACAAACAAACAAAAATTACCATATGATCAGTAATAATTTTTAAACCTGGAGTTCATAAAAAGTTTGTTTTTTGTAATTTGAGAGAAACATTTGATTTTGTTTGTTATTTTGTGTTCAGCACCTAGTCCAGTAACTGGTAAATTATAAACAAGCAAAAAAATCCAATTAGAAGCATGAAATGATAAATGAGTGTGGCTGGCATTTCCAACAGAGTGGGTACTTCCTTAGGAAATTTATCCTTTAACAGTTTATCCCCTTCATTCACACAAAATGGGGGGAAAAATATATATCATATATATAATATATGTGTATATATATATATAATATATCATAGATATCATATATATTTATATAATATATAATATAATATGTAATGAATACATGTGTATATCTATGTGTGTGTATATATATATCATGAGTATATATATATATTATTCATGAATAAATTTTCCTAACCATCCTTTAAATGGAAGGAAAAAATAAAAATGCAGATTAGAATGTCTGGATATCTGGGTGATTTGAAAAAAAATACTTCTGTAATCCCTTTTATGGTTATGGCGTACATATTTTTCTTATACTTTTTGAAAAGCATTAGAGGGGCACTAAGAGAGCTGAAATTTTGATGTCTCTGAAAGCAGAAGAAATTTGTATGCTAAAGTCTACCTGTGGTCCCTCATTTCTTTGGATTTTCCACATACTTCTCTGTCTTGTAATGAAAATGCATAAGGAGAGTAATCACTTCTTAGTACTTTGTTTTTACAAGAGGCAGCATAATTATTTCACCCTTCCTTATTAATGTACTAAGTTTTGCATATAAAGAAAATATAAATAAAAGGACCTCTAAATTTAAAGAAAGATATGAGAGAAAGAGAGATAAAGAAATCAAATTCACTTTTCTTTTACCTGTTTTCCTTTATTTTTGACAAAAAAATCCATTTTTCAACAATTGATAATAACACTTGAATTAACCTTCTCTCTCTAATCATGTTGAGAAAATAATAGAATGTTTAGTTGCTTTGTTACGTTTTGTTCCTAAAAAATCATTAGCATTCTCTTCCTGCGTAAAGCAAGCAAGTCATAAATTAGTATAAACAGTGGTTAACCTGAAAATCAGCAAGCTTCCAGTATGCAATCAAAGCCAGCCATCTATGTAGAACACAACCTGTAATCAGAACAGAGCCATTGTACATAGCAAGAAAGAGACGAGTACAGCAGAAATTTGTCAGGTCACAATAAAGTAAAATTGTAGAACCAAAACTGTCCTTTTTTTTTTTTTTTTTTTTTTTTTAATCAAGCCATCCCAGTTAGAGCAACATAATCAAAGTTACCATATCACTTAAGTAATAATTAATCTGTAGAGTAGCATAGGTAAAGAGCACTCGCCCATATCCCATGGTGTAGCTACCCTATGTCTGATGGATCTACCCCTGAGTGTTTCAGAACAGCAGGAAGCAAATTTGAGAAGTGGGTCATTCCTTTCTTTGAGCACTCACAAATATAAAGCAGTGCTTGAAACTATGTGTTTCTGTTCTGAAGCTTATTGTCTCCTGTGTTTTTCTTCTACAATTTGATTTTACTTGCATGATGGATTATTTTTATATTGAAACAGATCTGAAAATTATAGAGGACTAAAAGCATCAGATTTATTAAATGTCTCAGATAAATTCACCCTTGCTTCTTTTGAATCATAATAACAAGACAACAGAAAAATCAGCTCAATACGATAAAACCTGCTAAGCTATATAACCCTTTAACCATTCATGTTTGTTCTGTATTTTACTCGTAAAGCATGACATCTGATTTCTGTAGTGATTTAACAATCTTTTAATAAATTTCATTATTATCTATAGAAGCCACATAATAATCAATACTAATTAATTAACTTGGGAAAAGCCATATTACTCATATATTATTAAACAATTATAACATTAACACATTGAGGATTATGAGATAAAACAGAGACTGGTTATATATAAACAAGAAAAATGTAGCTAATATACTCACAAAAGTTAAATATTTTAGTAGCACTCAAACAAATTACAAGTGTAGAAAAGGCAGAAATTTTTAAATTTATTTTCCCTCCTGCTAAATGTTGATGATGCTTTGGCCTATTGCTCTTTCATCGTCCTGACTATCAGCATCCACTTTATAGTTGGTGACCATATTATGCTCTTTATTCTTGAGAAACCAAATGGTTTCCATCTCTTTTACATTCTCAGGAAATGTTCTTGTGAAGATGAAGTAAAAATTGCAATGACTGACTCCATAATTCCTAGATTATCTGTAATAGGTGCATTCAGATGCCTCCATGAGAGTTAGTCTCTCAAATGTCACTGTCACTACCTCAGTAACAAATCTCATAGCATGATGAGGCATCATGCATAATTGTTTTATAATTATATTTATATAAAATGCATTTCCCAGTGTTCACCAGATTTTACTTTTTAAACTTTCTCTTGCTTTAGCTTCTTTTATACTATACATTTTCTTGTTCTATTCTTGCTCCTACAAAGATATCCATAACTTTATTCCCCTTAGCCCTCAAATAAGTATTTATCAAGTTGTAGTCTTTTCTCTTGACCTCTCTTTCACGACCAGTACTCTTAAATATCCCATCCCTTGAATTTATAAGTTACCAAATCTATATCTTATTTCTGTTCTTAATCCTCTTAATGCACTACTTCTATCTCTTACATATCTCAGTTCCTGAGACCCCTTCATTTTATCCTTTGGGATCCACAATCAGTTTTCATCAAAATGCCCTATCTATTCAACTATTTCTCTAACCATTTTTTAACTTTTTTTTTTTTTTTTTTAATCTGAAATAAATCTGACTCTCCTCTTAAGATACTGATTTCCCTGCAGTCCTCTTAGAGGTGGCTACTTTTTTTCTCTCTTTCATGACCCTCTTCCCACTGGACCTGGAGCCAGAGCATCATTGCTCTTCATTACCCCCTTTCAAGTCATTTTCCCGCCTGCCTCCCTAAACACTCAGCTTTAAATCTCAAGTGATCAGACAGTATTGCCATGGCACTTCATTGCTTCTGTCTTTTACTCACCCTAGATTATTTCCCTTCATTTTCACCAATTTCAGCCTCCAGTATACACTCTCTCCAATATAGCTGGTTTTAATTATGATGATTTCAAACTGCACATAGAAAATGTTTCCAATACTTTGGAATCTCTCTTTTTTCTCTGAGAGTTACCTTAATTTCAAGATATGTCAGCTGTTCACTCCTGGAGTCCTTCATTAGTTTTGTTGGTAGTGGTGGTGTGTGTTTGCTTTAAAATGATGAATTCTACATTTTTTCTAATTGATCTTAACTTCAGGGATTCACTCTTTGTACACTAATTCCTATATTTCTAGCTCATGTCTCTAGAACATTGACTCCAATAATTCTGCAACTCAATCAGGACTTGCAGTTTCTCAATCCTATCACTTTTTCTTTGTCCCTCACACTCTAGATGCAGTTACTCCATTCCACGCTCAGAATAAACAAACCCAGACCCCCTTTCCTTGTCTTTGATCTATTTTATTCACTTGGAAAAAGCACTTTGTATTTATTTTTAATCTTTGCACACACCAGCAAGTCTGGAGGAGTAAACAACCGTGCTAACTTGACTCACAATAAATTCACAGCCACAAAATTTAAGTGTGCTCTTGATGACATTAGAAAACCTTACCTTTGCATTAGCCCTTCACTTTTTCACTCTGCTCAACTACTATAGACCTTTCCTCTCAAGTTTCTGCCCTTGTTTTCATTTTCAGCTGATTATCTGGATTCCTACTTCTCTGAAAAAGTCAAGCAATCAGCATAAAACTCCACAAATTTCCACCACCACATACATGCACACATACACACGACTCTTTGTTTCACATACTCTATTTTCCTGACTGTCATCATAGATTAAACTATCCATACTACTGCCTGATTTAGAACATTTATCCAGCAATTCTACCCTTCTTTCCTATATCATCAGATTTCCCCATTCTACTAGATTATTCCAGGTAATAATTTCCATAGTCACACATGTAACCTTGACTTTAGGAAATTTTATATTTTCTTCAGATTTTTAAAAATGGTATATTACTTAGGTGGTGGTACCCAGGTGTTAGTTTTATTTATTTCTATTATTTACATACACACACACGTATATATGTGTGTGTGTGTATATATATATATATATATATATATATATATTCAATATATATGCATATTCATCATATATACACATATATATTACATATATGTCACTCTTTGTATGTATAGTAATTCATAATAAAATATTTAACAGAAAGAAAATTAAGGACAAATATAAGTTATTTGGAGAGTGACTGATTTCATTTTCTCAGTAGGACAAATTTCCATTAAAAAGTACTTTAAACATTCAAGCCACTTTTACACATACACAGAGACATATGAGCTGTGTGTGTGTGTGTGTGTGTGATTTCAATTATACAATTCGATTTAGAGATAACTATAACAGCTTTATGGAATGGTGAGTGTGAGGCATCTTTTGTGATGAAGGAAACCATAAAGTACAACAGACAATAGACTTCTAAGTCAAGGGAACTTCTCAGGGCTCCATTTCCATCAGAAGAGATTGTCAATACCTATCTATTTTGTATTGCAATCCACCTAAAAGCCTCAAGTTATTTCCTAGGACTTAAATTTTTACCATTTTTTAACATGTACTTACTTCTCTAAGTATTGTTCATTGGCCAATCCTCTTTCTGATAAATTCCTTCATCTTCTTTGCCCCCAATGTATTTCATTTTTCTCCTGATCTATCAAATACATGTGTGTATGCACATGCATGTGTATTTATGTGTGTGTATGTGTGTGTGTGTGTGTGTGTGTGAGTGTAGCCATAATTCCATATTGGCAAGATTTTGAATCACCTAACCAAATGAGTACGTAATTGGTCTTCTCATCCCTGTGGGTTATAACTACTTAAATCAAGGTTTTAATAAATTGAATGAAATTATAAGGCTAGTCTTTTTCAAATTTCCTTTTAACTTTAATGGTTTAATCAAATCTACTGTCTATTGTGACTTCCCTGACTATTCTAATCCAAACTGATTGTGTTTTGTGTCAAATATTACAATACTGATCAAAACTTAGCATAAGTATAGATGACAGATAATAGTCAGAAGAGATTATCCCTTCCTCACCATGGATTCTGCAGTTGATAAGAACTCTGGGTGGGAGAAAAAAGATAACAAATTTCATCAGGTATTTGAGAAAGGATGAAGGCAACTATAGTTGACTTTCATGAGACATTTTCACCATGAAAAAAAAATTGGATGCTTTTGAAATAATATTGTAGTGAAATATTTCCTCAAATCAATCTGATCATTAAGACTATAAGGAAGTGTCCAGCTAAGACTGTTAATTCATATCCAATTAAGATAACCCAAATAATCTGTTGCATGGTCATGTTTCTTCATTCTTAAACATGTTTTGGTATTAGGAAACACCTTGAGAGAATATGGCCATATAAATGCATGAAAAAAAGAACCGGATATATATTTATTGCTCATATTCATTATCTACTATTCTTTACTTCTATCTTAACTTTTATGCCTTTAAAAATAGCCTTTTGTAACATTTTCTTGGGCATTTATTGCTTTAACCCAATAAAAATCTCCTTTATGCTATTTTTTAGTATTTATTCTAAACTTATGTTCATTGTGTCATACTTCTGAGATATTTAATTATTTTGCCTATTGATAAAAGAAGCAACAAACTAGACATTATTTTTTAACAAAAAGCCATGAAATTCCCCACTGTATCAAGTCATTAAATAGAAAAGTATTACCACTACATTATAGTAATTTATAGTTGAAAAATCAGTCTTTCTATTCCCACATGTTTCTCCTCTGACTCCAGTTTTAGTCTAATATCTAAAGAACATTTCAGAAGGCATAAACACTTGCAGAAAAACAGATCCCTGAACTCACGGCTTAGCAGGTAAAGAGAAAAAAGCAATCTGCTCATCTTTAAAGGCTAAAAAGTAATCATATTTTATGTGCTTTTCCCCTTTTATTGCTATTTCATATATATGGTACCGTATATATGCATGTATGTGTGTGTGTGTGTGTGTGTGTGTATATTTTATGTGATATATATCATATATGATAAGATAGATAGATAGATAGATAGATAGATAATCATGTATATAATTACACACACTAGTAATTTGAGTGAGAAAGGTACACTTTATGGGATAGAGGATTTTAGTTATTTTATTTTTTATTTTCATATAATGTTCCTTCTATTGCTAACCTCTGATGCTATTAAGTCCCACTGTGATATTTTTCTTGCAATAGAGCCTATAAAAAGCACAATTCTTCAGAAATTTCATTAATACCAACCCATGGACTATTTCCTGGTGTATCCCTGCGTGACGGTGTTGCTCTCATCTTCCCTCCTCATGGCACTCACCCTCCATTATGTCTAAGGATAGAAATTTGATTGATAATTTGCTGGGCAGTGAAAAGGGGATTTCTATGTTTCAAGAGCCTAAAATCCTAAGTACTATTTACACAAGTGTGAATTAATATAGGTTGCCAGCAGATAATGTTTTAAAGTGTTTTATGACTGTGGGGAGTAATAAAAAAATTTTTAGATTAAAAAAAATAAACCTGTCATGACTGCTATGTTCCACAATAAAATTGAGAAATAAAGGCTATATTCATTTTATTCACTTTAAAAAAAAAGGATTGAAGTGGCAAAGAATTTATATGTTGCTTTGTAAAAGACCATCGCTACAAAATAAACATATTAAAGATCACTTTTAATTTTAGTTAATATAGGACATATTATGTTTTCCTTTTTTCTAAACTACAACCCTACCCCCATTTTTCTATTATTATTTGAAGTCAAATCTCTTAGGTTTTAGTGAAGGATATCCATAGGTCCTGCTTATTTGCTTACTTCAAAACGACAATTGTGTTTCATGTTTTCTTTTAGTTATGGTTTGTTTCTTGAGGGAGCTTTTGTGTCCACTTCTAACATCCAACTTCCCCTTGGCTATCCCATTGACCTAACTGGTTGGCACTGAACCATGATCACAGATCACCTGGTTTCCATGACTCATTGGACAGGTGAGAACCTATAAAGTTCCCTGCCTCCTAACAAGTGTGCTCTCTTCGTTCATTCTTAAAATGACAAAGCCATACAAATGGAGAAAACAAGTTTACAAGTATGTGTGGGGTGGGAGGGAATTAGGTGTCGTTCTAAAATGATAATACAAGGAATACTTTAGGAAATAGAACTGTTCTATTTCTTGAATGTGGTGGCCATATGAATCTACACACATGAATTTAAAGAAAGCCATACTTTATTTAGATGGAGCAGAAATACCATACAGAGTCTTCTGATTTGTAAACTTTAGAACTTATAAAATGTAAGAGCAAATATTACTAATGTAGCTATTATTATTTTTAATGCACATACACACAAATATTTGCTATAGCTATTAGAACTGAAATGATAGGAGCAGTATCAGTAACAACAAAAAACATAAATGAAAAGAATAACATAATATATGTTGTGTTTATTTTTTTATTTTTTTGTTTGTTTGTTTGTTTTTTTCTGCAGGTGAAAAGTGCTCTTGGTAGGAGGAACTTAAAATTAAATTTGAATGAGCTCAGAGTAGATCCAGGGGTGTGGAAACCAGGTAAAAGTCAAGAACATATTATGAACTATCTAACAAGCCATGCTAATAAAGTATCTGTGAACTATTTATTGTTATAAACTATACAGCAACAATAGATTTTTCTTAATGCTAAAATATTTCACAGATATGTAGGTAAATGTCTAGATATTCCAAAGAAGATATACGATAGCTAGTTTGGTATAATTTATGTCAAAGAACAAAATTTCCTTATAGATTAACCTCGCCACAATTTTTAAAGCGTGAAACTAGAAATCTTAAATCCTTTTATACCTGTTTTCATCTCCATAAGTCACAGATTGATTCGGTCTCGATCAGCTCTGGCAGTTTTCTTTCCCACCTTCATTAATAGGTTGTTCCTGCAGATCAATATAGCAAGAAATAATAAATAGAATAGCTCCATTAATGATAAAAATAATTCATTGACAACTAGTAAAATTCTACTATTTCCAGAAATATCAGGAAAGTGGGAGAAATGTTACAGAAATGTGGAAACTTGCATGGAAATAAAAGCATGCCATAGATAAGGCATTAAATGTCATTCATTCTTTTCTTTCTATTATTTTGTTTCTAAAATACAGATAATTTCAATGTCCTCCTTCATTTGTTTCTAGATTTACCTTTTCCATTCTGGTAAGCATTTAACAAAGCTCTTGGATTCTTGACATTAACTACATTTATATTGCTATAGTTTTCCTAGATACCAATAATTACAAAGAAAATCAAGCTTTATTATTTTAAACTAAAGATTCAGGGTATTTTTGTCATTGAAAATAAGTAACTGCATTAAATTTTTCATAATGACCATAATATTGAACAAATAGTGACAAATGATCACATGTTATTAACTTGACAACAACCTCAAAAAATACTTGGATTAAATATTTTTTTCAAAACAAGATTATTAACTTTTAAAAATATTTCTAATCTTATGCACCATCTTGTTAAAAAATAATGTTTAATATCTGCATTTGTCTTTTATAATTTTTTCTTCATCAATAACAGAAAGTGAACAACTTAATTTTAAATGCCTCCAATATTTGGCTAATACATAGAGTAAATAAAGGGTAAGCATATCTTCATTATATCTCTGGGTCAATCTTATGCGAATACAACTATAGTGACTCAAAAGGAATAAAGCACTCTGAGTAACCCCAAAGACAACTAAGCACCATGATTTTGAACCAGATGTCCCAAGCACACATCACAGAGACATATAAAATATGATAGATAACATATTTTTGAAAGTCAAAAAATTTCACCTAAATTCTCCTAATGTGTTGTTTATTTAAGTGAGCCAAGATGCCCAAATGTTTGTGATTTTTCTATTAAGCCAATGAGTAAGAAACTTACTTTTATGTTTACTTTTAATTTAACTAATTTAACGATAACATACACTTAGTGTAGTCTGAATCTTTGTTAGTCCGCAATGTCTTTATTAGTTTGTTATATTAGTTTGTCATAACTGTGGATGGAAAAGGGGCCACAGATTAAACCTGACAAGTTTAGGAGACTGAAAATAACCACATAGGATGGCGTGAACATAAAAATTTCTAACTAAGGAGGACCATGGCAGGAGGTCACATATTTAGCCTGTAGCTTTCTTGACAAAGGTCAATCTGTACCTTAAGTGAGCCTGTCTATTGTCTTTTTGCACTTAGGATAACATCCTTGGAATGTCAGTAATCCCTTTTTCTGGACCAGAGAAGGAAACTACAGGATTTCTCATTATTATTCTTGTCCCTTGATTGCCATCTCTATGTGATATGAAAAGTGAACTACCGTGTTTCTCCAAAAATAAGACCTAGCTGGACAATCAGCTCTAATGCAGCTTTTGGAGCAAAAATTAATATAAGACCTGGTCTTGTCTTGTCTTGTCTTGTCTTGTCTTGTCTTGTCTTGTCTTGTCTTGTCTTGTCTTGTCTTGTCTTGTCCTATACTATACTATACTATACTATACTATACTATACTATACTATACTATACTATATTATAAGATCCGGTCTTATATTATAGTAAAATAAGACCAGGTCATATTAATTTTTGCTCCAAAAGACGCATTAGAGCTGATTATCCGGCTAGGTCTTATTTGGGGGGAAGCACGGGATTAACTATCCTGCACTCACCTATGTAAAATAAGTACCTGTCTCTCCAATTTACTTTTATCCAATCCCAGAGATTTCCCCACTTTGCTTTCTCCTGCCCCCTTAATCTACCACCAGTGGATTTCATGTAACTCTCCTCCTTTGATTCTATGTATAAAATAAGCTGCAAGTCATTTTGCAGATCATTTTCTCAATCCATTGGGATTTTGCTTCCCAGCTATTGTTGTCAGTTTGGCTCATATAAACTCTTATAAGCTTTCTCTTAGGCTGGATGTTTTTTCCTTCACGTAACAAAGTACCACAAAATGGGTGGTAATTGCTTACATAAATTTAATTCCTCACAGTTCTGGAGGCTACATGTGACATCAAGATGTCAGAGGGTAGATTTCTTCTGAGGCCTCTTTCCTGGGTTTGTGGATGGCTGTCTTTCCCCTGTGTCTTCACATGGTCTTCTTCCTGTACTTGTCAGTGTCCAGATTTGTCTTCTCTTTGAAGACATCAATTATATTGGATTAGTGCCCACCCTAACTGATATAGGATTTGCCAGCAATTTCTGGGTTTGAGCCTGGATCATGTCTTGTGAAGCCAAAGAATGGACACGTGGACCAGGGAGAAGCAAAGAGTTGTAAAAGAAGATAGTTTATTAAAGCAAGAGGAAAGGTTATAGCTCCTGAGCGGAAAGGGGTACCCAAAACTGGGAAGCCCACTAGCTAAGGCAAAAAGCTTTAGTTTTATATTTCTGTTTCTACCTGGGAGGACAATATTGGAATGCTGATGCCCAACAGTATGATGTCTATCAGATCCACTCTACTACTCCAGCCTGGGGAGACGTTTGAAATGTTCCAGTTGCCCCAGAATATGATTAAAGTTTTTGCCCTGCAGGAGCAGGTTATCTTGAGGCTTAGAAGATATGGTCAGTTTCAGTTTCTGCTCAGTCTACCAGGAAATTCCTAACTGCCTGATGTCATACTAACTTGTCTCAATCCCCCTCTGAAGATGAATCCCTAAGTGCTGTTAGGGAATAGGGGCAATGACCGTTCTGGCTACTTTAGGCTGAGGTGGGGCGTAGAGAGACCAGCAGTTAGGGCTTGTCCAGAGGTCTATGTAAGGGTCCCAGTAGATGAGCAAATCTACGTGAGGATATTGTTGTCTTAGAGGTCATTGCAGCCAGTTAGCGAATGGTCCACAAGCAGAGATGCACCGGAGACAGCAGCAAGAGGTTATTCTTATAATAATAAATAAGAGAAATATGAGAAAGGCTTCTTTAAATCCTGCTAAACTAGGAAGCCAAGAAATAAGGAAGGAAAGATCTAGGCCAAAGAATCCCGTTCTTTGTTTAATATTAGAAATTATGCCATGAATTTGTTGGACTTTATCTTCAATCAACTGAGAGTTGTCAGAAAGATTGAAGCAGCATAATCCTTTAAAGTTTTCACATCCTTGATTGTATTTAAGGAGTAAGTAGTCTACGAGAGCTCGGTTCTTGAGAACTGTTTCTCTGACTTGTCCCAGCTCTTGGCACATGGAATGAAGTGCTTGTGAGCTGGCATTAAGGGCTTTGTCATGGAACAAGCTGTATGACTAATCTCCACATTTATGGAAACGATCATGGCAGGTACCATGAAGAGAGACAGAGATATATATTCAGCTGGGCTAAACAAATGCACATCACTGTTGCAGTTGGAATTCAAAGTGAGTTGTCTGTGATATCTACCTTGAGGAGGCTTTTGTGGCAAATGAGGCTTTTTCTGTCTTATAAAGAAAGGCTTCAACCCAGTGAGTGAAGGTGTCTACCCATTCTAGGAGATACTTATATCCCTTGGCTTTGGGCAAATGGGTGAATGTCTTGCTTTTGTACCTATATGGGTGTCTGAGGATGTGTTAGAGGGTTATTTTTATGACAGACTTCACAGGACATAAGAATATGTCATCTAGTCCTATGAAGATCTTTTTCTGTAAACAATTTTTGGGTAGTTTGAAAAGTTTTGTCCCTTCCTAAGTGGGAGGTTTGGTGGAGAGTTTTTAGAACCTTCCATTGATTGGCAGCTGGGAGGTGTAAATGACCATCCTCCCCTTGTAACCAACCCATGGGTTGGGTAGTGTAACCCCTTGTCTTAGCCCATTCTTGCTCTTCTTGAGTATATTGGGGCTTAATGTGGGTTATGGACCCATCCCAAATTAGAAGAGTTAGTTAAGACTCAGTTAGGCAGCATTTTCAGCTGTTTGGTCTGCTAATCGGTTGTCTTCAGAAATCTCATCATTTCCCTTTTGGTGTCCCATGCAGTGTATAACTGCTATTTCTTTAGGAGAATGTACTGCCTGTAGCAGTCGGTTGATCTCCTGGTGATATTTGATAGGAGACCCGTTGGCAGTTAGGAAGCTTCTTTCTTTCCAAATGCTTCCATGGGCATGTAACACTGAAAAGGCATATTTTGAATATATATATATATATATATATATATATATATATATATACACACACACACACACACACACACACACACATACATACATATACTCAGCTCTAGTGCTCAAGTAAGAGCTATTATCTCAACCAGTTGCACGCCGGCTCCTGAAGGAAGGCTTGCATGCTCTAAGATATTATGTAAAGTAACAACAGCACATCCAGCCTTTCATATGCCGTTTTCTACAAAAGAACACTCATCAGTAAAAGTGTCCAATCTGGATTGTCTAGGGATGTGTCTTGTAAGTCTGCTGTCGCAGCATAGATTGTAGTATAACTTGTTGGCAGTTATGTATTAGCTCGTCTCCCACCTCAGGGAAGAATGTGGCTGGACTGAAAGAAAAAACAGGTCCATATTTGAGCTAAAGGACCTTCTAGTAGAAGAGCTTGATACCGCAAAACTCAGCTATCTGTGAGCCAGTGACTATTGTCTGTATTTAAAAGTCTTTGAATGTGATGGGGGGAGGGGCAAAAAATGGTTAAGTTTTGTCCCATCGTAAGCTTGGTGGCATAAGGAACCGGGAGGGCAGCCGCAGCTATAGCCAGGAGGCAAGCTGGCCAGCCACATGCTACGAGATCTAGTTCCTCACTTGCATAGCCTACTGGTTGTTTTGAGGGTCCTCTGGGTTGCATTAAGACTCCTAAAGCTATTCTTTATCTTCCTGTAGGAAGGCTTAAGGCTGGGGTACTTAACAGTGCTTGTTATAAAGGCTACAATCTTGTTCTGCCTCTGAGCTCCAAAGTAGTATATGAATATTTGCAGTTTGAGTATCTTTAATTAATTGGTAGAGGGGATGGGCCATTTCTCCATATCCTGGGATCCATAGGCAGCAGTAGCCGGTGATGTCTAGGAAGCCCCTTAATTGTTTTAGGGTCTTAGCTAGGGGATACATGGAGATGGGACAAATTCTGTCCTCCCCTAGGGCTCTAGTCCCTTCAGAGATAATAGGTGCAAGGTATTTGACACAAGTCTGACACATTTAGGCTTTGGCTTTGGAAACCTTGTAACCCTTAAAGGCTAGGAAATTCAAAAGGGCAGTAGTGCCTTGGCTGATGAGGTCTTCAGATGGAGCACACAATACAAGATCATCAACATATTGTAAAAGAGTACCGTTGCTGTAGGAAAACTCTGACAAGGTCATTAGAGAGGGCCTGTCCAAAAAGCTGTGGACTATCTCTAAATCCCTGAGGGAGGACTGTCCAGGTGAGCTGTGAAATCTGGCTTTCAGGGTCCTCTAAGGCAAAGAGATATTGTGAGTCAGCGTGCACAGGTCTACAGAAAAAGGCATCCTTTAAGTTTAACACTGTGAACCATTTCGCACTTTCAGGTATTTGGGCTATGAGTGTGTAAGGATTTGAAACTATAGGGTATATAAGAATAACTGCCTCATTGATGGCCTGGAGGTCTTGAACTAATCACCATTCTCCATTTGGTTTGGGAACCCCTAAGATGGGTATGTTGCAAAGGCTGTTGCATTCTCTGAGGAGTCCTTGTTGTTTGAGACTGTTAATGATAGGGATTAATCCTTTTTGTGCCTCGGGTTTTAGAGGGTATTGTTTCCGGTAAGGAAAGAAAATAGGGTCCTTAAGATGAATGTGGACTGGAACAGCGGTTAAGGCACAACCAATTGTCCCTTGTGGTGCCCAGACATCAGAGTTGATGTTGGTTTCTACTACTGGGAGGCAGCTAGGAATACTTCCGGGGGCTAGGAGAACAATAGTTCTCATCGCCATCATAATGTCTCTTCCTAATAGAGGAGTAGGGCTATCTGGCATGATTAAGAATGAGTGGGAGAATATTTTGTCATCCAATATGCAACCTAAAAGCGGGGAAAAATATTTAGCGATTGGCTTGCCCACAACTCCGCTGACAATACATGTCAATTGGAGAGGGTCCCTGGATTGGAGAGGAGGAAAGAGAACGTGGCTCCCATGTCTAGAAGGAAATCAATAGGTTTTCCTTCCACTTCAAGGGTTACCCAGGGCTCAGGAGTCCCAATAGTTAGATGGGACGAGGGAGCCACTGGTAGAAGCCCTGGGCCCCTTCAGTCCTGAGTGGGAGTCTGGCTAGATGAGGTTGGCCTTGGGGTTGGAGGCCTCCAGGGGCAGTCTGACTTCCAGTGATCCCCTTCACAGATGGGACAGGGTCAGGGAGGTCTCCAAGTCGGCCCTGGTTTCTGTGGGCATTCCCTTTGCCAGTGACCAGACTGTCCACATTGGCGGCAGTTGGACCTTCCCCTTCCCTGGGCACCCTGTAAGGCAGCCACCAGTATTTCTGCCTTTTTTCTTATTTTTCTTTCATTATCCTGGGCTTCCTCCTGGTTCTGATTGTAAAAGATGGTGTTGGCCACCTTGAGTAACTGGTCCAAGGTGCCTTGGGGACCAATACCCAATTTTTGTAATTTCCTGTGACTATCTGGGGCACCCTGAGTTATAAATTTGTCTTTTAAAATAATTCCTCCTGAAGGGATGTCTGGCCCTATAGGAGTGTATTTAATTAAGGCCTCCCTGAGCCTTTCTAAAAAGGCTGAAGGATTTTCTTTTGAATTCTAGCTAATAGTGGATAGTTTTGAATAATTGATGGGTTTGGCCTTTGTTCTCCTCATTCCCTCTGAAAAGCATGCCAGAGAGTGTGTTCTCTGCCAATGTCCCATGGCTGTCTCGGGATCCCATTGTGGATCATCAGTGGGTACTGCTTGTTTCCCAGCAGAGAAAGCCTCTTGAGTATAGTCCCGTCCTGTCTGCTCTCATGATATGCTATGAACTGATCATCTCCAAACTTTTTGGCAACTTGCAAGGCAGCTTGTCTTGCAGAACTTGTGAGAGTCTGATTTAGGATTGACATAACATCTCTCCAAGAGAGCTCAAAGACCTGGGTTAAATTTTGGAAAGCTTTTATGTATTTGTCAGGGTCATCTGAAAACTTCCTTAGCTCTCCCTTTATTTGTCTGAGGTCTCGTAAGGAAAAGGGGACTTGAACCCTGACAGGCCCAAATTCTCCTGGTATCTCCTGTAAGGGAAAGAGATTACTCCAAGCTGGGGGATTTTTATCCAGGCGTTACTAGACATGGAGAAAAACTGGAGGAGCTGGGGCAGGAACCGTCTCCTGAGCAGAATATAAAGTTTTGGGGTGATCTTTTGACTGGGTGTTTGTTGAGGGGACCTCCTCAGGAGAGGAGTATCCTGCTGGAGGTTCCTTTGGAGGAATCCCTTTAGGAGAGATCTCCTTAGAGAGGGTTTCCTCAAGAGGAGTCCCCTTAGGAGGAGTCTCCTTAGGAGGAAGGAGGCAAGAGATCACAGCCAAAAGAACCAGGTCAACTTTATATTTCTTACAGAGGTCTGGGTTGTCCCTCAGAGCGAAAAAAACTGAACATATGGAACCTCTGACCGTTCTCCCTCCTGTCTGCAAACAGATCTAGCTGCAAGATAGTATTATAGTTAGTACTTCCCTCAGAAGGTCAAGTCTCCCCATCATCCAACTTGTATTGAGGCCAAACCTCAGAACAAAAGAAAACCAGGCACCACTTCTTCAAAGTCAGAGGGTCAAATTTGTCCCAATGTTTCAAGATGCAATTCAGGGACGTGAAGGTGTGTGAGAGACCTTCACGCACACATTTGATGGCACGATTACTATAATAGTGGCCTTCTAAATAAAGATGTTTAAGGAAGTAGTATATACTCAAGGCTTATAAAGAAGGCATGTGGTTTGGGCAGAAAGGTCAGGGGTGAAGTTTTGATTCCCAATAGATAAGAGGGAACAAAAAAGAAAATGGAAGCCCCAAAAGGATTCATACAAGTCTTCTTCCTTGATATAAAGGGAGTATGCAATGTACCGCCTTTTTCTAAGAATTTTGCCAGTTGGCTGGCAAAAGCAAAGGTGAAAAAGGAAAGCTGCAAAATAATCGGGGCTCCATGGGTAGAGGCCCCAATGAACTTGGGTTGCTAGACAATTATCAAAGAATCGACAACAGGTGGAAAGATCAAGAAACAATAGTGAGATTTGGGGTGTGCATCAGGACACCTCTATCTGCGCTTTAAATCTTGGAGGAGATCCCAAGAGCATGATAGGAGAGGGAATGCTAAGTGACATAAATCTTATCCTGAGTGACAAGAGATGTCTTATAGAGGCAGAGGTCCATGTTCTTACTTTAAGATGTCTTGAGGTCAGCAGGGAATGTTGAGGGGGTCACACAGGGAAGAGACCCTGGATCAACGTCCCAAGACATGCGGATAGTGACAGGATGAAAAGAGTAGCATGGTTCAAGGAGACATCCCACTGGCACCATTAGGGGCAGTTGGGCTGGGAAGGGACCAGAGAGACCTTTAGGACCCACCACAGAGTAGCTACGCCCAGGGTCCCTCAGTTGTCTGCAAAGGCCCACCATCCTGGCCACACACCAGCATTCAGTTTCCTCATGCAAAGGAAAATAAGCAGCAGAAGAATATGAAAAAATAGCAGAGAGGAGGAGGATAGCCTCCAAATGGCACCCTTCAGGGCAGTCGGGCTGGGGGAAGGCTCAGGGAGCCTTTGGGACACACCGCAGAGTAGCCACACCCAGGGTCCTTCAGTTGCTGCCAAGGGCCATTCACCCCAACAGCGCGCTGTCTTTGGGCTTCACTCCGCCCAAGAGAGAAAGCAAGAGAAAAGGCAGTTGGACTGTGGCCGACATTCCTCCGGCTCAATGCCGGAGGGGATCGACCAGAGCCCTTCTGCAAGACCTGCCCTCCCAGTCTTGAGAGTAGCAGCCGTGCTATTCACATTTAAATGGCTGACTGAGGCCTACTGTTTGTGTGATAGGAAAAAGAGACAAAAATGATAAAGGCCCAATCAGTGGGCAAGTAGAAAGGTACAGATAATATTTGCCTCTCCTTCAATTCCAGACGAGCCCCCAAATAATGTAGGATTTGCTGGCAATTTCTGAGTTTGAGCCAGGATCATGTCTCGTGAAGCTGAAGAATAGACACACGGACCAAGGAGAGGCAAAGAGTTATAAAGGAAGATAATTCATTAAAGCATAAGGAAAGATTATAGTTCCTGAGCGGGAGAGTATACCTGAAACTGGGAAGCCCACTAGCTAAGGCAAAAAGCTTTACTTTTATTTTTCTGTTTCTACCTGGGAGGGGAATACTGGGATGCTGGTACCCAATAGTATGATGTTTATCAGATCCACTCTGCTGCTCCAGCCTACGGGAGACTTTTGAAAAGTTCCAGTTGCCCTGGAGTATGATTAAGGTTTTTGCCCTGCAGGAGCAGGTTATCTTGAGGCTTGGAAGTTCAGTTTCTGCTCAGTCTACCAGGGAATTCCTAACTGCCTGATGTCATACTAACTAACCTGTCTCATAATGACCTCATTTTAACTTAATTACCTATTTAAAAATTTTGTCATGGAATACAGTCACTTTCAAAGACGCTGGGATTTCAGACCACATCATATGAATTTTAGGGGGATACAACTCAGTCTCTAAAATTCAACACTATTTTGGTTTGACTTCCCTACAAAATCTTTAAAATGTGCTGTAATACTCATGACACATCTTCTATTTATCTGAGATTCTAATTTTCCCACATCTGATTTCCCTAATGCCATAATTACCACCTCTTGATAAACAGCTCATAAAAAATGTGGTGTACTGGGAAAGGGACACGTGAGGTTCACCTTATAATTTATGTCTGAGAACTTTTTAAATGGTTCAATTTCATGTCTTTATGACTCTGTCATTAATAAAAAGCTACAGTGAACATATTCTATATTATGAAATATTGTATTTTATTTTACATTTAAACCCAGAAGACAATGTACATTTTCCCATTACATGACATTTTATGATTGTTTACTCAATTAAAATAAAAAAATGTGTTGTCAAACAGGACCTATTTTATGAGGAATTTCATGAACTCTCAGCAAAGGATGTTATACATCAATTTGTTTAACTAGCTTCTAATTGGCTGTTTCAGAAAAAATACTAAATACAGCCTCATTTTTAATGTAAGTAATTTGGCAATGACCATTAAAACAAAAAAGAGGTATATGAGGTCTGACAATTAAGTTCACGAACTTTTCGCTAATTTTTTTTGATATCAAAGGTATTATTCATTATGAATTTGTACCAACTGGACAGTTAAGAAAGTTTACTGTTTGGAAATGCTGAAAAAACTGTGTGAAAAAGTTGAAAATGACCTGAACTTTTTGCCAACAATTCATGGCTCTTACATCACGACAATGCACCAGCTCACATGGCACTGTCTGTGAGGGAGTTCTTATCCAGTAAACAAATAACTGTATTGGAACACCCTCCCTACTCACCTGATCTGGCCCTCAATGACTTCTTTCTTTACCCAAAGATAAAGGAAGTATTGAAAGGAACATATTTTGATGACATTTAGGACATCAAGGGTAATATGACGACAGCTCTGATGGCTATTCCAGAAATTCCAAAATTGCTTTGAAGGGTGGATTGGAGTCAGTGCATAGCTTCCCAAGAGGAGTACTTCAAAGGTGACCCTAGTGATATTGAGCAATGAGGTATGTAGCATTTTCTCCAGGATGAGTTCACAAACTTAATTGTCCGTCCTTATGTAACAATAGCACAGATCTGATAAAAGCAGAGTGTGATACAAGATGCACTGAGACAATCTAATTTAAATATGAAATCAGAGCAGATGTAAGAGAAGAGAAAAATAGTTTTACTTATTAGTTTCTTGTTGCCATTGCAACAAATTGCCATAAACGTTGTGGCTTAAGCAATGCAAATTTATTCTCTTTGGTCCTGGAGGTTAGAAGTCCATAGTGAGTCTTAAGAAACCAAAATCAAAGTATCAGCAGGGCTGGTTCTTTCTGGAGGCTCCAGGGGAGAATACATCCCTTGCCAGCCTATAGAGGAAGCCAGCTAACTAGCATTCCTCAGCTTGTGGCCCCATCACTCCAATCTCTGCTGCCTCCCTCACATTGCCTTCTTCCACTACTTTAGACAAATACTCCTTTGCCTCCTTCTTATAAGGACACTAGTGATTACATTTAGGACTCATGTGGATAATCCAAGATAATCTACTTTTCTCAAAATCCTTAACTTTATCACATCTGTAACTCCCCTTTTGACATATAAGGCCACAGTCACAGGTTCTGAGAATTAGGAATAAACTATCTCGGGGGTCATTATTTAGCCTACCACAACCTACATATCTTTCAATTTCTTGCACACAACTTCAGAAGATACCTAAAATTCATAATCCTACAGTATATTTAACAGAGTATTTTGGCATTAGAGTTAGTATGTCAAATCAAGGGCTCACCTAAGAATATGTAGGAAGTCCTAGATTTTCCATGGAGCACAAAGCAGGGGTATGCATATAGCTCTTTTTCACCCAGATTAGTTATTTTTCACTCTTTAAGAATCTAATGTCTATATAGAGAGAACTCTATGCATCAGTTATCATTCATGAGCATGTTTAAAATTCTTATAGATCCCAAAATATAAATAGAATCCATTTCATTTGAAAATATTTTTCAAATTAAATTTTCTTCCATGTAATCAGTTTTTATTTGTTTGTTTTTTACGATGGGTTATCTTATTAGGTATGTTTCTGGGCAATACTATTATTTCATATACCTAGATGCATCAATTTAAAGTAAGTTTATCATTATTTAATATGCATTCATCTTGTTTCTACAGCTAGATTGAAAACCATAAGGAATGAGACCAAATATCCCACTTCATATGTATTAAATAGCCTATATCCAGGCTATTTCAGGATCACTCCCTTTCCCTACAGGACTGAGAGAGGCATCTTATAGTATATTTAAACTTAATACTTGCAATTCAATAACACAAAATTCACCTATACGCTTTCATTGATGCTGATTTGGGGTTCACACCTTTGAAGGATTTTATAGGTCAGCATTCCCCAACTTTTTTCCTGATGACACTTACTCATGTGTAACAACATTTTTATAATCCCAGATAAAATACGGACATAAGGATAATGCAATGATTTTTTATGAAAAAATATATTTTATATAAATATATATATATATATATATATATATATATATATATATATATGTATATATATATATATATATATATATGCATCTATAGCTTGTTTGTTTGTTTTAATTTTAACATTATGTTTATCCAAGTATGGTGTTAGTATAAACCAGTAATGCACATTAGCGAATTTCTGTTTTAACTGGTCAGTTCCTTATGATATCCATACCTGTAAATATTGTGAATACCAGTCCTAGGTTTGATTTAATTTTGAAGGGTCTTTAAAGGTTCTTTTCTTTTCTATAAAATTATGATAATATTAGTTTTCCGTTGTTTTCTGTAGATTTTTATGTAGCCTTATTTACACATTTCAAATACACATTTGAAAACCTTAGGTCAATTATCTCTCTAAATATTTATTCATTCTGTATTTATTCACATTAAAATTGTATAGTTCAGGGAATCACAAAATCTGCTAACATATTAGATTATTTTAGTACCTCAGAAACAGATCTTCCTCAACAAGGGGTTAAACTGATGTTTTCATTCACTAGATAAATTAGTTTATTTTGCTTTAGCAATGGAGAACTGTTCTAAAGATGATTTTACTGGAGAGCAAAATATTATTAATATATTTTTAAATTGTATGTTGCCTTAGATGGTAAATTAGAAGAATGTTTTAATTCAATTTCTTTGTAAAATGAATGATGCACAGAATTTGAAATAGGAAATAATCCACAAAGCAAGATTAAAATAAACTCTTAAAATGAAAAGAAACTCATTGTGAAATACTACTATGTACTCTACACACATTTATAAACACACTACTTTAAAGGTGATAGGAAATGTATGAAAGGTGATTAATAATGAGATATGATGAATAGTATGCTAAGTACAGCCTTCATATACTTACTAGACTAGCTATACTAGGGTAATTTAAGATGTAGTTTTGTGTATATTAAATTATGCATCTTAGAATCCTAAAACTTAGTAAAAATTCTGAAAGTTAGTAAAAAATCTCATAGGTCCTCTAGTCAAATCCCATTACCTGTGGAAAATATCTCTGAACATCCATGATCACTGTTCATTTTATTTCTGCTTAGAACTTGTGTGATTAGAAAGCTTTCTACCTCAACATATTGTTGTTCTGAAAAGTATCGAGAGCATTCTAGAGGTATTTCTAAAATCGAGCATGTCCCTTCTGTTAATATACCTCTTGTTCTTGTTTTATCTCTGAAGCCAGAAAGACTGTCTAACCTCTTTCAAAACATAATAAAATTTTAAATATCATAAGAATCATGGGTCTGTTTCATTGTCTCTATTCAGAATTATAATGTTCAATTCATTCCACTTTTACTCATGAAATTTAATCTCTTACCTTCAGATACACAAAGAACCAAGAGAAATATTTACGTTATTATTTACAAATTAATCTTATTTTTCAAAGAAAGAAAATTTTATATGCAAATAAGCTCACTTCTTAAACATATAGTTTGATAAATTTTGACTAGTGCGTCTCATGTAACTACCAACTAAGTAAGATACAAAATATTTGCTTTGCTCCCAAAAGTTCCTTTATACCACTTTCTAGTCGCTTCTCACTCCTGAGAGGCAATCACTGATCAACTCTCTGTCAGCATGAATTAGAGAAAAGAGGTAACAATTCGGCATCTGTCAAGAAGGGAGGAAATACTCAAGACATTTTGGCAGTGATTAACATATGAAGTTAGGGTGGAAAAAATCTAAATATGTTAGTGATAAAATATTTGCCCTGCTAGATGGAGCTTAACCCTATCCTGTCTTTGTTACTCCCTGGTGGGCATATCCATTTCTTAAAAACCTTCACATAACAGTAACAAATAAGACTTTAATTTACATTCCATTTGCTACAACTCAGCCATGTGACCAAATCTAATTGCAAAGGAGAGTAGGAAATATGGGCCAACTATATACGTATCTAAGAAGAAATAAAATGGATTTTTAAATGAATACTAGCAATATCTATTATGTGGGAGTTATGTGGATGAATGTTTAAACATGTAACTCTTTCAAACATGGATTTGAAATTTTGTTTTTTAGGTTTAGGTTTGCTCAGGAGTTGAATTCTAGGATAAAAATGTAAGCTCTTCATTTCTATGTGATTATTTTTAATATACACATTTAATCAGTGTAAATTGGATTCAAGTAATTTGTCTTTCCAATAAATTTGGGTACTTCCACAGGGACAAAACTTTCCTTATTATATTTTCAGATACAGTCATCTGTTTATATGTAATAGTGTTAAAAGATGTCAATATAAAAAGAATGGTAATTTTTGTTCTACCTATTTAGATAACTTATATTATTGCTTCTGAAAACCTTAATACAATTGTAACAGTCCCTCTTTGGAAGGCCATTTATATAGTCCATTATATAAAGCCAACATATAGTCCATTAAAGTTTTGTTATGTATTCTAATGAAACAACACTTGTCATGCTTCTACTAAATGTCAGACAAGGAACATACTACATGTTGACAACATAATGATAAAAAAACAAAAAAACAAAACAAAAAACAAACAAACAAACAAAAACCCCTTTTTTTTATGTTTTTGCCCCACACAATGTTTATATTCTAGTATGGTAAAACAAATGTTAGGGATTGAATATTTACTATACTTTGACTTAAACCTTAAAAATAGAACACATAGCATTCCCTTTCCTTTATAAGTGAGGTCATTTAGATTCACAGAACAACTTGTCCAAGGTCTCATTAGTATTTGTAAAGATGGGACACAAACTCTAATGTGAATGTCAGTACTCCTCCAATGACTTGATATCACATATGGGATTGGTACTTTTCATATATAACTAATACTGTGCTATAAAATGATATTTTCTTATCATTTTGGTGGAAAGTGTGTTTCATTATTGAGTTTTCCATGTTTCATTTAAAATTATTTCTTATTCTGATGTTCAAGTAAATTATGCTTTATGCTATGTACCTCACCTCGATTTTGAAATACAATTGTCTATTTTCCTCCCAGGTAGCTTTTTAAAATTTGTTTTTTTGTTAAAAGTGGAGAGATTATTTGCTGATATATATAGTTTTTTTAAATGACGACTAAACAGTGCCATCTTCTGTTGATGTTTTATTCAACAATTGGGAATAGGGAATTGAAAGATTGGGTTAATATAGATCAGCAAAAAGAAGAAAATTATTTGGAAATTTTACTATCTTGGCATAATGTACTATATCTTTGAACACTTACAAAGGAGCTAATTATTTGAAAGACCTCTTAGGGCAAAACATGTTTAAAACAGTTCTGTGTGATTAATTATCTAAAACCTTTGAATATTCATTTAAACAATAGAAGGAAAGGGAAAGATTCAGAGGGAGATAAGTGACAGAAACAGGTGGCAAGTGTTTGTAACAAATTGGTGTTAGTGTGTCGTAGGAATAAAAATAATCAAACCATTAATTAACCCCTCATTTTTCTATATATTTAGAAATACATTCTCAATAGTGGAAAATTCTCCAATTATTTATTTGCTAGAAAATAAATATGAAAAATACAGATGATTTTTTAAATAAGGTATTACATCAATGTTAGTGATTTTTTAAAAATCTGCATTTAGTTCATAGATTTTAAACTTAAGTCAAGAGAAGTAATTCACCTAAGAAGTATTTTAGATTTGTTATTTAGCTGAAAAACCATTCATAAAAGCCTTGCTATTTGGAAAAATATATTTTCAAGTCCAACTTACTTTCACCCATTGCTGTCATTTTAAGGAGTAAAACAAAAATAAAAAATGAACAAAATCTATAAATAAGTTTATATATCTGATCAAGACTGCATAAGGACACTTGAATTATTTTTAAAGTATTTTTAAAATAATGTATCTGTAAATAAAATTTAAATGGTATGACTAAGTAGTATTTTAAGAAACACATCAGAAATCATGTTTAAAATCCCAGGCCAGGAATATTGAAGTAATCAATGGAATTTGAAGTAATCAGTGGCAAATCAATGAGTATTAGTGGATTGAAGCACTCTTATCTATAGGACTCCAAAGGGATAAAACAAAAAACAAAAATTAAAGGCAGCTTCCTTCCATGCTTCAAAAAAATAACTTTTTTTGAGGTTACTTGCTATGTATGACCATTTTGGATATTCAGAGACAAATCACTGGCAGGAACATGTGTATATGTATAGGTCAAATGCAAAGTGATGGTATATGACCAGCACCTTCACACACCTAGGGGGAAAATGCCCTTTGTTTTATAGCTAAATTATTTACAGTGTACTTTTTGTATAATTCTATTTCTTTAAGACTTATTTTAATGATTGAAAGTAGGTTTTGTTACCCATCCGCTTCTAGATTAATTTTTATTCTACTGAAAAATCTCTCCATAGATTCCTCAATCCCCAAAACATATTTTAATTAATTTAAATTGTTGATTTTTGTGTGAGGTTAGAGCAAGCAGTGCTGGACAACAATGGTTGGGCGGGGGGGTACATGAAATTGACGCAACTGAGTACCATGACTAAAAATGCTGGATACCTGAGGTCCGTAAGGTCACTGGGTTTGAAGATAAGGCTCTTCTATTTCTGAGTGCTTCATGTGAGGGTTCTCAGTGTGCTTCTAATGTGTGCTAATATCCATGCTCTATTCCATTTTAGGATATTTTATGTTGATTTGAAAACATGAAACACACTATAGAAAACCTAAATTTCATATTAATTTTGTTTGTTCGATTGAAAAAACCAGCAGTGCACCAAAAAGTTGTGAGGGCTAAAACTGGTGGACTTGGGGAGATTGGAAAATTGGCACCTGCAATCATATGTACACATTATTAAACTAAATGTTATATTTAACCTTATGAAATAGAAAATTTTATCAGTCAAAATAATCAAATATTGGCAATTTCAAATGATTCAAGTAAATTAGTGAAAGGAGAAATGACACTCTAGTTCAATGTGCAATCAGTAGATTGAGAAATATAGCCTAGACTAATAAAATAAAACATAATACCAATTTATAGGATCCAAGAGTAATCACTTAAAAAAGAAAACTCTGAATTAAATAAAGGTATTGGTGGAGGTTAGGGGTGGGAGGTATTCCAAACCATTGAGATAGCATCATAACTTCTTATGGAGAGAATTTATTTGATGTGCAGATGCTGAGGTGGGGTCAAGGCTCTTTCAGTCCTATGATGGCTTTAATGCATCTATGATGATGAAAAATAAATAAATATATATAATATATGGTTTCATATTGCCAAGAATACTGATTGATGCTGAACAGAAAAGTTTTGTATTTGGTGAAAAATAAAGTTAGAGTAGGCTATGCATTTAATGAGGGTAATTTTCAGTGTCAATGTTTTGAATTTCAAGGAACAAGTTAGAAAAATATGAAAATATTCTTTCTACACTGACTGGGAAAAGATAAGCATCATAAGGTAGAAAAAATTAGTTAGGAAAAGAAACGACACTGTGATAATAAAGGTCAGTTAGAATGATGAAAACCACTCAAAATAATTTATAAGAAAACAGGATCACTACATTTCAAGTTGCAAAGAATAAGATTTACAGAAATCATCATTTAGATTTTCCAAAGCTTCTTAGAGATTTGAATTGCTTTCTAGGTGGTATAAGCAATTCTATTAAACTTACATGTTTTGAAAGTCATTGGGAGGCTATTTTTGTTGTTGGTTTTGATCCAGGAGAATGCCTTGATCATATTTTGTAGCTTCAGAAAATAGCTGGTATCATCTTGACAGATGGAGTGATCTCTGATGGCAGAAACAATTTCAATAGCCCAGTCAAGAAATTATGTATACCTACCACAATAATGTTACAGTCAATGGAGTGGAAGTAATGGATGCAAGTGACATGATAGAATGGACTTGACCATATGTTACAGAAGGCATGTGGAAGAGGAAAGAATTGGAAATGACGTTGAGATGTCTAACTTGGATGGTTGACCAGGTGATACTGTTAACCTAAAGAATGGAAATGAAATGAAATGAAATGAAATGAAATGAAATGAAATGAAATGAAATGAAATGAAATGAAATGAAATGAAATGAAATGAAATGAAATGAAATGAAATGAAATGAAATGAAATGAAAGGTTATGTGTTAGTGTCCTATTGTCACAGTAACAAGTTATACACTTAATGTGTTAAAGCATAGCAATTTATTATCTTGCAGTTCTGGAGGTTAGATGTCCACACTGGGTTTCATTAGGCTGAAATCAAGGTATTGGAAGGACTATGCTTCTTTTGAAGACTCTGGGGGAGAATCTGTTTCCTTGCCTTTTTCAGCTTCTAGAGTCTGACCTCATTCCTTGGTCCATAACCCTTTCCCACCTTCAAAGCCAACAATGGAAGATAAAGTCATTCTCATTCTGTCATCTTTCTGATTCTGACTCTTATGTACCCCCCTTTCTCATTTAAGGGCCCTTCTCATTATGTTTGCTCACCCTAAATCATCCAGGAAATTCTCCTTATTGCAATATAAATAAAATAGCAAACTTAATTACATTTGTATCCTCAATTCTCCCTTATAATATGACATAACATACTCAAAATCTTCATGAATTAGGACATGGACATCTTTTGGGGAGAATATCTGTTTTTCTGCCTACCACAGGCAAGTTGTAGTGTAACCAATGAAGGGCAGCAAAAGAGAAAGAGAGAGATTTCAAGCATACTAAATCTAAGATTCTGTCTCTATAGTCACAAAGAAATGTCTAGGAGCAATAAGGAACTTGGATAAACTCAGTATTAGATTTTTTTCCAAACTTTTTAAATAGGTTTGTCCTGCCAATATATATATAGGTACTACTACAATTATCCAAATGCCTAGCTTTGAGAGTTGGCCACATTTATTCTCTGGTCTCTGTATGTTAGTTTTCTATTGCTGCATAAAAATTCACCCCAAACTTAGCATCTTAAAACAATACCCACTTATTAGCTCCCAGGTAGGTCAGAAGCCTATCATGGTGTGGCTTTGTTTTCTACCCCGAGTCACAGAAAACTAAAATCAATGTGTCAGCCAGAATGAATTATCATTTATAGGTTATACAGAAAAATGTGTTTCCAAGGCAATTCTTGTTGGCATAATGCAGTTCCTTCCAGTAATGGGAGTATATTCCTCATTTCTGTGCTTGGGGCCAACTGAATGCTACTCTCAGTTTCTAACGCCCACTAACATCTCTTGCTGTTTGGTCTCCTTCATCTTTAAGCCATTGACAACATGTCAACTCCTTCTTCTGCTTTCAATCTCTCACATCCTTCTGCAACCAGCAGGAGAATACCATGCTTTTAAAGAGCTATGTGATTAAGTCAGACTCACCTGGATAATCTCCTTTTCTTAAGGTCAATAGTGTCATATAATAATAGGTTAACACAGATTAATTACACAAATAAAATTAGTCACACTCGAAGTTCAAAGAATTATACAGGCTGTGTAAACCAGAGGAGTGAATGTCTTAGAGCTCATCTTAGAATTCTGCCTGCCTCACTTTATCATTACTGCTTCTGTTTTCCTGTCTTATAACTCTCTCTAATTGTTGCACCTGAAATCTTGATTCTTATCTTCATCTTGACCCCTGGCTTTCTCCCCTAAGATAATATTGGTATCTTCCTTCTAACTGCTTTTCGCTGTATTCCTTCATAGCACAGAGTGCTCACCCAACCCTCTCCCTCTCTTCCAGGTCACAGAAAGATGGAACATCACAAGTAGAGTCTTGGGTTGTTGCCACAGTGTGGTGTAGTTGGGACAGTGTTGTTGGAACATATAACTAAAAACAGGGGCATGAAAGAGATCTGAGACATTATTTGGATCAAGTACAGATAAAAAATGTAAGGAAAAAGAAGGAAGGAAGGGGAAGAATAGAGGCAGGAGAAGGAGAAGTAGAGAAAGAGGAAGAGGAAGGGGAAGAAGAGGAGCAGATTTTGTAACACTGTATGGTGATCCATGTTAAATAGATATATTGTGGTGATCATTTGGTAATAGAGTTGACCCTTGAACAACATGGTTTGAACTGTGTGGGTCCACTTATACACGGATTTTTTTTTTTTTTTTTTTTTTTATTTGACAGTTCCAAAAATCTCAGAGACTCACAGATGAACCACATGGCCTAAAACAGACGATGCAAATTTATGGTGTTGATAAATACTGTATCCATAGTACTGTAAATGTATTTTCTCTTCCTTATGATATTCTTAATTAACATTTTCTTTTCTATAGGTCACTTCACTGTAAGACTGGAGTATACAATAAATAGATCATAGAAAATATGTGTTAATCAACTGTTTATGTTATTGGTAAGGCTTCTAGTCAACAGTGGGCTATTAGTAGTTAAGTTTTTGGAAAGTCAAAAGTTATACGCAGATTTTTGACTGCATGGGGATTGGCACCCTTCAGCCTGTCGTTGTGCAAGGGCCAATTGTCTATCCCAATATCAAATCATAATGTTGTACACCTGAAACCAATATAATATTATATGCCAATTATGCCTCAATTAAGAAGGAAAAAGAAGGAGGAGAAGGAGAAAGATAATTCAATTTAAATATATGAGATGGCTCTTGCATCACTGTAGGAGGAAGGAGTGATCCTCCAGGACTGTCTTTAATAATGAAGGAAGAGCAGGAGGAAGATGGGAAGGTTAAGGGCAAGTAAGAGAAACAGATACAACAATGTATTATCTTAAATACGCTTTAGATAATGTCATTGCTAACAAAATTTGCTTCTCTGAAACCAAAATAAAATAAAATGAAATAAAATAAAATATCTGAACATATACATGTCTGCTAGTGTAGTAAAATACTGACTCATTCATTAGACAACATATTATCATGTGTTCAGTTAGGTTCCTTGGAGAGGGAAGCATTTCCTAAAAGGTGACAAGGGTGGGTGGGGCAGGGCATAGGTATTTGGTCTGAGAATGATGAAGCATATTGGTGTGCAATCTATTTTGAGATTTATTTAGAAGAAAATCACATTGAGACAAAATGTGGAGATGGAAATGCGTAAATGAGTGACAATGGATTGAAAAAAAAATGAATTATGAGTCAACTATTCCCATGGCAATAACTTGTTAAGAGGTAAATCCTCACAACTCTGTTTCCTTCCTTAATGAGAGTTTGTTAGAATCAGGTTGAATAACAATTTTAATTAGCGTAGATAAATGGACAGAAGGATAATAGATAGATAGTTAGAAAAAATCACATATACTGTCGAGAATACAGTTGCCTTTTGACATTCATAGGTGGCAGACTTCCAGTTTTTCCACCTTATGCATCTACAGTAGAATCATTCCAGGCTAAAACTAAAATGCATTTAATGATTGAGGTGAGGAAAAAGGAAAATGATACATAGAATAATTTTTTGGGAAGGAGGATGCTAGAAGAGGGTAAAAGGGGTCAAATATATGGTGATGTAAGGAACTGAATCTGTGTGATGAGTACACAACGTGATATATAGGTGATGTATTATAGAAATGCACACTTGAAACCTAGATAATTTTACTAACCATTGTCACCCCAGTAAATTTAATTAAAAAAATGAATAACTTTCAAAAATGTTAATGAATTAGACTTCCGTTTTGATTTAAACATTTAATTTTATAAGTTGCACAAACCTGATGATTGAATCATATGTATCCATTTAGTTATATTTGTGAAAAGAATATGGTTCTTCTATTGTATAATTCTTGAACTGGGGAAGAGCAGAGACAAATAATGAAAAAAATGGAAAGAATGTAGAGAGAAACTTAGTGACCCGTTGAAAAAAAGCAAATCTTAATTTTCTCTTGACAGTACATTTTTAAGTCACAGGTGAACAGCTCCATGGCTAGACAGCTTTATTATTTAATGTAATTGGGGAAGGAAAGAGGGTCCAGCTGTCTTCAGCTTGAGATAAGCAAATATGAGGCAATGATGAGAAAGAGAGATTTAATTACATGGGTCATAAAAGTGTTCCTTATCACCTTCCCACATTTGTATAGATGTGACTCACTTTCCATAGGGACTGCCTGAAGTTAAACAGTGGCTCTTCAGTAACACAGAGGATTTTATTAGTCAGAAGTTCAATAAAGACCACCAAGAGAATTGCCTGGAAGGAGCCTGCATCAGAGAAAGAAAGCAAAAACCCAGCATAAAATGCCCAAGGGAGCCTGAGGAGACAATTTTTTTGTTATAATATGTCTGAAAAAGGAATTTCCAAAATCCTGGTAGAAGAAAATTATCTTTTTAAATAGCTTTTAATTATCTACAAGTATCCATGAGTCCTTTGTGAATGGAATTGAAAGTGCTGTTTACGCAGCATAGGTATGTTTTCGTACAAGGCAGCCTCCTCAGAAGGTTGCTTTGTTCTCCAATTAGAATTGTTTTCTTTGGTGCTGGATGATTTTTAAAATTCCCATGGGGTTTTCCTCACTCACCAAGAAATGACATCAGTTAGAGTTATAGGAACTTATTTGCACTATTTATGTGCAGTCAAATGTGTTTAAAATATATATGCATTAGTTGCTCTGTGAAGTGGTACTTGAAGACGCTTCAGGGGTCTTAGCTTTAAATTTTCAACAGTATATTGAGCAGAAGAAAGAGCTAAAATAAGACCTGTTATCTTGCCCCATTACAGATTATTCTATAGCCCCTAAACCTGATTGTCTTGCTGTCAATTGCACTGGAAGAATGGACTACCAGAAAAAAAAAAATTCAGTAGGCATTGAAGATGGGGTAAAGAAGTTGTATAAAACCCATAAACGTAACTGTGCTGTCTCTACTAAAGAAAACTCAGGCTTCAGACAATAGTGATATCATTATTTTTTTTTAATTTTTATTTCAGTCAGGAACTACCCCATGAACAAAAAAGCATAGAGCTGTTGCATAATTCTTGGTAGTAAATTGACCTTCAACTATTCCTACTATGGTGCACGTCTTGTGTGTTCACAAATCCACAAACCGGTTTTGCTTAGGAAATTGACTTTTGCTTGTGATGAAAACCCATGAAAGAAAATTGAAGGAAAAAAATGTGTTTTATCAACTTCTGAGGAAAATTAAGAGAATGTTTAAAGCCTTTATCTTAGTTGTGAATCTTACCACACCATTGGCGTTATTTATAACTAGGTTATTTTAACTAAATAACAATGGGTCCTCGTCTGTATGTGGGGAAGCAGAAGTTTTAACATGAAGATTTGACTCTCTATACAATCTCATTTCTTCAATATGTGTGAGATATCTGTAAATCAAATATTTGTAAATTGCACAGAGAGGAAGCTTTATGCTATTATGTACTTATCGTTCCTAGGTCTGTCTTTTCTCCACCCCGTGTGTCCATTTGTACTTTCTACACTTGAGATGATTCTACATACTGTTCGGTGAGGTAAGGTTGTGAAGGGGTGTTGCAGAACATGACAGAATCTTGTGTCATTATATTGCTGAATATTCAGCAGATCAGTATAAGAGGAGTGGACAAACACAGAAAAGTCAGAGTAGAAAAGGAGTGACAGAGAGTATTTAGTATCAAGAGAAATTTCCAAGATAGGCATTAAAACATCTGAATTATAAACTACCTTGAATATTTATGAATTGTGTGGTTGTGATAAAAAAAATTAACTAGTTAATATTTGTGTTAAATATTTCAGAAAATAATTGTGGCATACAAGGAATAAATACTTGGAAAATATCTGAAAAATTATAAGCTCTATGATAATTAAACTAATGTGTTATAGAGTATCACATAATAGTAAATATATATGCATATTATTATTGCCTACACACATATATTCCCGCATTATTTCAGATACTAGTAGAATCAGGCTTAAAGTAATGTTGTCATGGCTCTGCCTCCATTTCTCAGTTCAGCTCATTTGTATTTCTCCTTTCATATAGACATTTTCATTCCTGCTGCAGATAAACTTTTGCTCAACCAAGTAGGATGACTACAGGAAATCATTCCCTATTTGTTTCCTTCTAATGATCTAAAATGAAGACAGCATTCCCCAGCATTCCCAGGAGGAAAATTGACAGATCATTCTCACTGGTCTAGTGCCTGTCTTTGAATCAATCACTCTTCCCACAGGGATGCAGTGCTACAGTTGGCCTGGCCTGGCCTGGCTTAAAGGCTCAACCCTGTTGCCAAGTAGAATAAAATACAAAGAATACCTACCCCACAAGACCACGGATGTGATAAATCCCAATGAATCATTGAAAGAAGATTGAGGAATCACTATCTTAGTTTGAATTGTTGAAAATAAATGCCAAACTATGATATTTCTAGTTTGAAAATTGGAATTGGAAGGTGTGAGGACAGAGCCCCAGAAAGTAGTTTCCAGGCTCTCGGCCTCACATAGACAGGTGCTGGCTCAGGTAATAAATGGCCATCAAATGTGATTGTATGGCCATCAGCTGTGGCTAGTCGGCCATCAGCTGTAACCAGTGAGCCTTTGGCCACTAATATAACTGCTGTGGCTATGCTAGCAGAAAAATTGGGACTAGCAAGAAGATGGTGGCTGAGCTAACAAGAGCGGATTGCAGAGAGACGGATGCCGCCAGAGAGAATGTAGTGATATGACTCCCCTACTTATGGCTCCGTGGGTGTTCCTTTTTGGCCTCAACATATCATGAGTTCTTATGTGGGGAGCGGGACCAGAGACTCCACATGACACCCTGCACTACAAATGGCGCAGCGAGCAGGGCACCCTGCACGACAGAAGGTGAAAATTGGGAATTTGTTTTGGTAGAGGAAATTCTGAAAGAGATCTGTACAAAGCACTGGGAATCTGGAAAAAAAAGAGAAAGGAAACAAATTTGGGAAGGTTTCAGGCATAGGAAAGCACAAGTGTACCTTCCATTGAAGTTGTGCCACTAATTTTAGAACTAAATGATATTTGATGTTTCACTGAAAATATCTTATTAATTGGGGATGCTAACAAATCCACTCTAGTTTTCCCATCTCAGGAAGTCCTACCTCCCCAGGTCAGGTGATCTATTTCTTATCAAATTCCACTCCTATGTGGGAAGATATAAAGAGGAATAAAGAAAAATAAAAAAGAAATATACATGTACCCAATGTCAAACCTTATGTTCTAGCTCTCCAACCGTTTCCTCTATATTTTTTAAAGTATATATATTTTAATCTCTATTTAAAATATATTTAAAAATGCATGAAACTTTTCAATACTCAATTTTCTTGAAATACATAAACTAATAAAAATAATGAGGGACACAACTACTTAAAAAGACACCACTCTAATGCTTCCTGAAATGTGATTGTAAACAGAACTGTTTTCTTATGACAAACTCATAATTTGTTCCCTTTTCCTACATAGTTCAGTGTTCACTTCTATAGTCGTGAAAGTGGTTTTAACCTCAAGGCAGTTCTAATGCTAATCAAAGAAGTGGGAGTGACCTGAGCAAGAAATTACAGTAAATCTTAAGTACATGTTTGTCCTTGTAGCACGCTCACTCATCTACTCAGGAAACTACTCATTTTGTTGTATTTTCCAAATTTGCTCTTTTAAAGCAATTAAATTATAATAATTTTACCCACATTACCTTTCTAATGTACTCATTACCTTAGCTGGAAATGAAATACTTATGGACCCCAGTATAAGGAGAGTCATGCATTTTAAATGTAAGTAATTATCAAAGATTAAAATAGAAATACTTCACCTATTTGCCACTTCATTTGAGGATTAATTACTGGCAATTTTGAGTAGCATCAGAATGCAGAGAAAAGCTGTATTTGCTAAATAAAAGAAAATTTATTTTCAGCTTTCAACATATTATTCTGAGATTCTGAGTTGTTCCTTGGAAGAGAAGTAATATTCAATGTTAGGGCAGAGTGACATGAGAATCTTTATTTGGGTTTGCTGTCAAAGAGAATCTAAAACATGAATAAAGGGGGAAATGTATTAAATGATTTTAGTGGGGTTTATGTTGAAGAACAGATGGATGAATGAATCAGTGGCTCAGTGAGACAAACCATCTGCCACAGGGTCCTTTAGGCTACTACATATGAAGATGCTTGTGTCCTCTTATCAAATGGCAGGCTATGCATACCCTGTCTCTCCATACCCATTATCTCTCCATCTTGGGCCCAGGTCAAATTCTTCTTAGTAGGTGAACTCTGCACATCCATGTCCTGACTTTCAAGGGAGAACAAACAACAGACCCTGGAGGTTTCACACAGAAACGTGACAGTCCTTAAGTCCCAGTAACATTTACCTAAGAAAGACACATGGTCCTCTGGGTTCGGTTTTAAATTTCACAGAGCCACTGATAATCAAAGCTAGTTAATGCATCATTAGCATGTCTGATGTAATTAACATGGTAAATACACAGTTTTTCATTGTTTGTGTTATGGGTATAATTTAGTAGCAGATAAAACCAATTTGAACTAGCTTATAATATGGTCATTCTCCAGAAAAAAACATATATTTTAGTATAGTCTTTCTTGGCTAGTTCACCACAGAGAATGATTCATTTTGACCTGAGTTTTAAGGAGGTAGACAGGTTTTCAACAAATGAGGTGTTTGCTATTGAGCACAAAATATCCTTTAGCTGTGATTTGATATTTACTCCATCTTGCTGTATGTCTAAATTGAGAAATACAAAGGAAAATTTTAACAACATTCAATAAAAGGGTTACAATTGAAGGTTATAATAAAAAGGGATTGTCACAGGACATGTGGTTGTGCATCCACAGTATTAAAGGCAGTTTATGTTCTATAACTGATCTTCACAGTTATAGATTAGTCTACATTCTATCATATTATACAATTCTTTATAGCCTATAAATATGTCTGATAGCAGAAGACAGCCATATCAATATTTGTTATGAATTATATATATATATATATATATATATATATACATCTTTGTGTGTGTGTGTGTGTGTGTATATATATATATATATATATATATATATATATATATATATGTATATGTATATATGTATATAAAGTGACATACCTAAATAAGTTGACTGCATATGACTACTTTAGAATTCATCATCATCATCATCATCATCATCATCATCATCATCACCACCATCACCATCATCACCATATCATAGTTATTATGCCAAACTCACTACATATATTACTGTTTAATTTAATATTATCAATAGCTCTTTGATTTATGTTTAATTAATCCCATTATAAATGCAAGAAAATAGAAATCAGGAAGATTAAATACCTTGCCTCAAGACACACAGTGAGAAAATGGCATAACTCAGGAATGGAATACGCGTCTTTTGTACTAGATGTCTTACCAGACACTACCATACATTCTACAATTTCTCTTAGACACACCCTTGATAATCAAGAGTTTCTCTTGATTTTACTGGCATATTCACATGGTCCTGTTTTCCTTGCATTAAGGGCCTCCGTGAAAATTCTCTAACTCCCACTTCTACAGCATACTGTTTTATTCAATTACATACAAAATGTAACTTCTGAATTCCTCACTCTGTCAACTTAGCTGAAACTGAGAGCAGATTCTTGGCATATAACTTTTATTATTTCAGGTAGTGTTCTTCTAGAATGTTATTCTTTCCACATCATAAATGTCTTTTTTATCCCTTACCTAATGCAAATTATCATCACCAAAATCCAATGTTTCGGCAGAGTTAGAAATAAAATATTGCCTGAGACTTTGAAGTATAAAGGTGACTTAGATTTGCCATTCACAGTACCCATTCTCTGGGGGCTACATCACTTCCAGATCATTTAGGTCCTGTTATTAAAATACACGAAGTGAAACAGAAGAAAAAAATCTGAGAAAACCTGGTTCAAGTTGTACAAAGGACAAATCTCATTAGAAGGATTTACAATCCAATTACATAAGTTCTAACAGACTGGGTAAATCATTGAGGTTATTCATATTATTTTACTAAACAGAATTTCACTGTATTGAGTAAAGGAATTATTAGCTAGAGCTTGAAAAAACAGAGATCTTTGTTTTAATATGATTTCATTTGCGTATAAAGTGTTTCCTAAAACTAGTTACAATTGTCATGGTTTCTTATAATAATGTTTCCCTTCGTTAAATGCAAATCTTAAACTAGAAGAGTTTTGAATAAATGTAAGTGTGATTAATTACAGTACTTTTGCTGAGTAAGGATAAAATGCATTTTTATATTTAATTGTTTTAATAATTAACATACTTTACATAAGTACATCTCTCCAGACTATTCTTTTACAACTAGCTATAATTTTACTGAATAAAGCACTAAATAATGAAGCATTCAAATTTGAATAGTTGATTGAAAAGTATCAACTCACTAAACCTCTTTTCATTGCAGTTCTGAGAAAAACCTATATAAGGTAGGGAGTGAAATGGAGAAAGCAAGGTTAAAAAAAAAAAAGTAAGAAGATTACAAATAGTGTGTTTTTTTGTTGTTCTTTTGTTTTTCTTAACTTCAAAGTTTCTCTTGCATTTGAACTAATAGTTCTCTAGTTTAGCAAAAATAAAGGGGGTGGAGGAGTTGATGAGAGAGGATAGTTAAATCTTTTAAGAACCTGTGTAGACATGCCTCTTGAGAATTTAGAGCATATTATATATGAAATACTCGGCTGTCAATTAGAACTGCTGCACAGTTGTGAAATAAAGCCTAGATAAGCTGTCTGAAACTCCAGTTTCTATTCTCAGTCAATTTCTGACTCACTGTACAAATTTTGGGATTCTCTTTAGTATTTTTTTTTTATTCCTTTCTCTAATTTCACCCACAAAAAAGAATTAGCTCTCTTAATTATATTTTTAGTACAATCATCAATTTCATATGCACACTGATTCCTTCATTCAAAATGTTTTTAACTAAGTGCTCATGAGATGCCACACCTTCTAAGTTCTAATGTATGGCCGTAAGCATGGCAGTCAAAGACTTAATTCTCAGAGAAATTTAGGGAGAGGCAGAGAGACAACCAATAAATAAGTAAAAAAAAAAAAAAATGCAATGCATAATCTCAGATTGCAATAAGGGCTGAAAATAAGTCAGCGTTTTAAACAGAATGACTGAGAGTTACTGCATTTCCTTGTGGAAGGAAGTTATTACTGAATAATTAAAAGTTAAGAAGATACATACATTTTAGAAGAAAATCCAGCTGTGACTTAAATGGTGGACAAAGTCAAAGTAGGAAGGTGCAGGTAAGTTTAGACTGTTGAACACATCCTTGTTATTTCAAGCCTGACCAACAAAAATTCCCTTGCGTGATGCTCTGTGTTCTTTCCACAAGATATTAGCAAGCTATGGAACTTTGACAATTGCCCATTGAAGCAGACAGACCTGGAATTCCAAGGGCTTGGGCTACTCAATTACCATTCGGATGGAGATAAAAGATAACCAGGAAAAATTGTTTTAGACTTTACGTGAGCAAGAAATAAGCATTTACTGCATTACATCACTGTAATTTTAAGATGTATCTGTTACGTGAAGCAGAATTGCCAAAATTGATATAGTCAAGAATTTGGGCTTTGTAAGTGCCATAGAAATGTTTTACCAGATTTCAGGCAGGGACAGTGATGTAATTTGGTTTATGTTGTTAAATTATCACTCTGCCTGCTGTTAGGAGAATGTTTTTTAAACAAGTGCAAGAAACCAGTTAGCAGTAAAACAGTCAAAATCTGATGACAGTCTGGACAAAGGTGGTAGTTATAGTTATGGAAGGAAGTCAGCACATTATGGATATATTTGAATGTAAATACAAAAGATGTGGAAGATGGACAGGATGTACAGAGAGCAATGAAGAATCTTTTGACTCTAACTTTATATTTTGAGCAAAGAGTTGAATGTTGGTATTAACTTTTAAATGGCGAGGCAGAAGAAAAATCTATTAAAATTTATTTTTATTAAATTAATTGGGGTGGCACTGGCTAATACAATTATATAGAGATCAATTGTATAATTCTATAATACATAATTTATATATCGCATTGTGTTCACCGTCCAGAGACAGAGCTCCTTCTATCAGCACATATTTGACCTCTTTACTCTCTTCTACCTTCCCCCACCCTCTTACTCTCTGGTAACCACTAACCTGTTGTCTGTGTCTATGAGATTTTGTTTGTTTTTCTTGCTCTTTTGTTGCTGTCAGTTTTATATCCCACATGTGAGTGAAATCATATGGTTCTCAACTTTTTCTGTCTGACTTATTTCACTTAGCATGATAATTTTAAGATCAATCCATGTTGTCGCAAATGGTAGTATTTCATCTTTTGTTATGACACAGTAATATTCCACTGTGTGTATATACCACATCTTTTTTATCCAGTCATCTATGGAAGGACACTTTTGTTGTTTCCATGTTTTGGCCACCATGATTAACACTGCAGTAACACTGAACATAGGGTACATATATCTTTCTTTACTAAATATATTGGGGTGACAATTGTTACTAAAATTACATAGGTTTCAACTAGATGATGTATTATAGGAAGGGTATGGATAAATGTTTTCTAATTTTGGGGGGTATTAGAAAGGGATTAATAAGTCATGTGGTAATTCTATTCTTAATTTTTTGAAGAACATTCATACCATTTCCATAATGGCTATACTGATATACATTCTCACCAGCAGTGTATAAGGGTTCCTATATTTCATCACCTCTCTAATAGTTGTTATTACTTGTCTTGTTGATAATAGCCATTCGAACAGGAGTGAGCGGGGTATCTCAATGTGGTTTTGATTTGCATTCCCCTAATAGCTAGTGAAGTTGAGCATCCTTTCATATATCTGTTGGCCATTCATATGTCTCTTTGGGAGAAGTGTCTGTTCAGGTCTGCCCAATATTTACTTTATTTTTTTAATTAAATTGTTTGGGGTTTGTTTGTTTGTTTGTTTTTGCGATGTATGAGTTCTTTATATACTTTGGATATTAGCCCTGTATCGGAGGTGTTGTTTGCAAATATCTTCTTCAATTCAGTTGGTTGTCTCTCTGTTTTGATGATGCTTTTTTTTGCTGTGCAGAAACAGTTTAGTTTGATATAGTCCCATTCATTTATTTTTGCTTTTACTTCCCTTACCTGTGAGGTCAAATTCATAGAATGCTTTCTAAGTCCAAGGTCCATAAGTTTAGCACCTATTTTTTATTTATATACACAGTTTATTGTTTCAGGTCTTATGTTTAGGTCTTTGATCCATTTTGAGTTAATTTTGGTATATGGTGACAGATAACAATCTAGTTTTATTTTTTTGCACATGGCTTTCCAATTTCCCCAGCACCATTTATTGAAGAGACTTTCTTTTCTCCATTGTATGATTTTTGGCTCCTTTGTTGAAAAGAATCTGCCCATATATATTTGGGTTTATTTCTGGGTTTGCAATTCGATTCCATTGGTCTTTGTGTCTGTTTATCTGCCAATACCACAGTGCTTTAATTATTGTCACTTTGCATTTTAATTTGAAGTCAGGAGAATGTAACCTATGGTCCTGTTCTGTTTTCTCAGGATTGCTTTGGCTATATGAGATCTTTTATGAATCTATAGTAATCTAATAATTTTTCATTTAATTTCTTTAAAAATGTTATTGATGGGGATTGCATTAAATCTGTATATTGCTTTGGGTAATACAGCTATTTTACTTATGCTGATTTTTCCAATCCATGAATATGGAATATCTTTCCATTTTTTTGTGTCTTCTTCAATTTCTTTTAATAATGTCTTGTGAAAGACCTATGCACTGAAAACCACAGTAAAATAATATCATTTGAGGGGATTTAAGTGAAGCAGAAATTTCCAGAATTAGTATTTATTGAAGAACAATTGATGCCTTATGATTAATATAATGAACATATGGAACCTAAATAATTTATATATATATGTATATATATATATATATATATATATATATATATATATATATATATATATATACACACACACACACACACACATATATATATATATATATATATATATATATATATATATATATATATATATATATATATATATATGCAATCTGTTTTTGAGCTATCAGAGGAAAAGTTATCCTTGAGTTAATTTTCAAAACTGCCTAAGCTATTGATGTAATTAAGTCGTGTGAATAGAGACATACATGCTGGGCAATTTAAATACTAATTTTCCTCACAGTCTGATAAAGACAGACTCAAATGGATACAATGCAGACAAATGTATGTGGTTGTGACAGTGCAATATCAAGCTAGAAATCCAAAATAGAGTTCAAAAAGATATACTGATATCTGCAGGAATGAGACTCTCACAATAAACATACGATATATGCATGTGTGTGTGTGTGTGTATATATATATATATATATATGCAGGAAAGACATCAGTAGTTTAAAGTTTGATTTCAAGGCATATTTTATATATCTCAAAGTTGAACTATGGAGAGTACATCTACCAGATGGTGAGGAGAAATGAACAAAAGCAAAGGAAACAAAATAATTGATTTGTCTTAGCACCTAAAAACCCTGTTCTGATATTCACATCCTTGAGTAAGACTGTCTCCTTGAGTATTAGGTGTACCTAGTGACTGATTGCTAACAAATAAAACACATCAAAAATGATAAGATTCCACTATCTGAGGTGGAAAAATAACTGTTTACCCTTTTACCCTCTACCTTCTCCTCTCTCTCTCTCTCTCTCTCTCTCTCTCTCTCTCTCTCTCTCTCTCTCTTTCTCTCTGTTTCTCAACAGCCTCTGGGAGAAGCTGGCTGTTATGTTGTGAGAGGACCTTTGGAGAGACCCATGTGACAAGGAACACATGTCTTACTTCAGCCCCCACCCAGTGTGGACTTGAAGCCAACAGGCCATGAGTGAGCTCAGAAGCCCATTCTTCCCTAGCCGAGCCTAGACATGGTGGCATTCATTCCCCCACAGCTCCACTGAGGCCTCCAGAGAGATTTTGAATCACAAGCACCCAGCGAAGCTACCTAATTATGCACAATAATTATGGAGGATCCTGGTGTGGGATCCTGACCCAGAATCACACATAGAAATAATGAGTAATTCTTGTTTTTAAGGCTCTATGTTTTTGGGTAATTTATTACCTAGCAATAGATAACCAATTCAGATAACATTGGTCTCTTCAGCTAATACTAGGTAGAAATAATTACCATCAACTCACTTTATATAAAACCATTAAATGTATTGTAAAATTTTGTTGTTTTTTCTTTTATTTTCTTCACAAAAACGCATAAGAAAAGTAGTATATGTAAAATCTATTTTATAGCATTATGCTTTTTTATCTTTGTCAAAATCTGAAAACTAAAGCAATTATTTTTGTAAAAGAAAAAAGAAAGAAGGTCTCATTACTAAGTAAGAGAAAAATTGGTAACCAACTAGTGGTAATATCCCATGACTACAGTTTCTGTTTAAAATTTTTAAATTATATTTTTAGACAGAATTTTTTTTTTGTAAACCTTTCAGTTTCACACTACATAAGGCTGTGAACATAAAATCATTTCTGAAACTAAAACATTGAAATGTGAATATTAACAGAGATTTTTAATGTAAAGGGGATAAAGTTGTGACTATAGGACAATGGCAGTAGTTTGATGTGCTTGCCAAATTCTAAAGCAGCATTCTGATCTAATTTTAGGGAGGTTGGCAGTAGATCAAATGTTGAATGATGATTTGAGAACATAATTGTTTTAGCCACACATATGAGCTAGGGTAATGTTGTCAAGATGATCCTCCATGTACAACTATCAAAATCAGGGAAGGAAACAAGTTTAGACCTGACATTTAGACCAGTCAGAGATAATCTGTTATAAACAAGTAATACCAAATAAATATTTTTTACGCAACTCAGTGATGATTTCCAGACAAGTCTGTACTTAAAATAAATTCTGATTTTCTTCCACATTATCTGAGTACTAGGCCTTCCATCTGCCTTGCTTCTCTGGAACCAGGATAACTTTTTTTTTTTTAAACATGGGATGTTTGTATTTATCTGTGTTTAATTTTTATGTAGCTAACATGCAATATTATATTAATTTCAGGTATACACAATAGTTATTCAACATTTATATACCTAAAGAAGTGATCACCATGATAAGTTCAGCAACCATCTGACACGGTACCACGCTATAACAATATTATTGACTATATTCCCTATGCTTTACTTTACATCCCCCATGAATATTTTGTAACTACCAATTGGTAACTACTTCTTAATGCCTTCATCTTTTTCACCCTGCCCTCTAACCCCACTCCCATTTATCACCCTGATAAATCTAATACCCATCAAACACACCATATATAATTATTACAATATGATTGATTATATTACTTATGATACACCCTACATCCCCATGACTATTTTTTAATTGCCAATGTGTTCTTCTTCTTCTTTTTCTTTTTTTTTTCTTTTAGAAGGGCACAGCTCACAGTGACCCATGCGGGGATCGAACTGACAACCTTGGTGTCATTAGCACCACACTCTAAGACAACTGAGCTAACCAGCCACCCCCAATTTGTACTTCTTAATTCCTTCCTCTTTTTCACCTGCCTCCAATTCCTCTTCCATCTGGCAACCATCAAGGTGTTTTCTGTATCTGTAAGTTTGTTTCTGTTTTGTGTGTTTATTTATTTTGTTCTTTAGATTCCAAATATAAGCAAAATCACCTTGCATCTGTCTTTCTCTTTCTGACATTGCCCACTCAGCACAATACCCTCCAGGGTCTATCCATAGCACCACAGATAGCAAGAACCCATTTCCTTCTCTGATGGAGCAATATTCCATTATCTATATCTATGTCTATACCTATTTCATCTATATATCACCTCCTCTTTATGCATTCTTCCATTGACAGATACCCAGGCTGCCTCTACATCTTGGCCATTGTAAACAATGCTGCAATGAACATAGGGATGCACATGTCCTGTCAAAGTAGTGTTTTGGGATTCTTTGGATAAAAACCCTGAAGTGGGATTACTGGGTCCTTCTTTGTCTGTTATATCCTTTGTTTTAAAGTCTATTTTGTCTGGTATAAGTATTGCTACCCCAGCTTCTTTTACTATTATTATTTCCATGTTTGTGAGATATCTTTTTTGCTATCCTTTTATTTTCAGTCTGTGAGTCTTTCAATCTGAAGTGAGTCTCTGAGAGTCAGCATATGTAACAGTCTTGTTTTTATAACCATTCAGCCACCTTATTTTTTGATTGGAGTATTTAGCCCATTTGCATTGAAAATAATTGATACATACATAGTTATTGCCATTTTATTGCTTATATTTTTTATCTTTCTTTTTTTCTGGTTTGGTGGTGGTGAACTCCTTTAGATTTTTTTTTTCTTTTTTGGTCTGGGAAGCTCTTTTCATCCCTTAATTCTAAATGATAGTTTTGCTGGGTAACCTTGGTTGTAGGTCCTTTATTTTCATCACTTTGAATATTTCCTGTCAATCCCTTCTGGCCTGCAAAGTTTCTGTTGAGAATCAGTTGACAGTCTTATGGGAGCTTCCGTGTAGGTAACTAACTGTTTTACTCTTGCTGTTCTTAAGATTATTTTTCTTTAAATTTTGTCATTTTACTTATGATATGTCTGGTATGGGCCTCTTTGGGTTCATCTTGTTTGGGACTCTCTGCACTTCCTGAGCTTCTTTATTTATTTTCTTTGCCAGGTTATGAAAGTTTTTCATCAGTATTTCTTCAAATAGGTTTTCATTCCCTGCTCTCTCTCTTCTTCAGGAGAACATTTTAACATAAACTCTGACATGGGGATAGGTTATACAAACAATTTCTGTACATGATATCAGTGGTCCAATTTGGATTATTGATGGATAGTTGTTTAGCCCACATTCATTGTTTTTTCTTCATAATTATTCTTCTCTCTATATATACATATATGCATAAAATATAATGTCATGGGAAGAATGAGGGAAATAAAAGGTGGTCTTGCTTATTTCTCTTGGCTGCTGTTTGGAACGGCAAAAAAAAGAAAATGACTACTGTATTAATATAATAAAACAGAATGCCCAAGAACAAACTCAAATACCATGACAAAAATTAAACACATGATAAACGGTATTTCACATGGAAAGGGAGGATAATTATTCAATAAACAGTGACAAATTGGTTAAGCATTGGAAAGCAGAATTTTACAGTAGTTAAGAAAACACTCTCCATTTAGACTGGTTAATCTTAAAACTTGTCTTTTAGACTCATTAGTTTGGTCTTTGGGGAAATATGTTAAACTCTTTATGTCTTAGTTACCTGATCTAAAAAGTGAAAATAATAATACTACCTGCCAAAAAGTTGTTGAAACTATTTTATCATGTAATATATATCAACTGTTTATAAGCATGGGTGATCCATATTAAGTGTTCAACCAATTTCAAATATTATGAATGTTACCAGAATAAGTTTGGAATACTATTTTGTATAGATAGATTCATGACATTCTCAAAGAAAGAAAATGCAGATTTATGTTATCTCAAAATGAATATATTTGCTAATTATTGCTAACACTTAAACCGATGGTTTAAAGTATAAATAATTTATCAAAACTCATGTGCCAGCAGGTTATATTTGGGGATTCAACTGATTTAGGCTGAACTTAGAGCAACTGCAGATGGCTTATATACTATTTTTTTTTTTTTTTTTTTTGCTATCCAATAAAGACAGTCACACATATGCAGTGTAGGTAAATGAACATAGTTGCTGTGACAGTACAATGTCAGCAGCAGGTAGCCTAATTACTAATTTAGCAGATGGAAGTTGGACAAAGCAAGCCTGGCTCTGTTCCATATTTCTCTCATCTTCCTCCTGGAACCATCACACTAGCCTTGGTATTCTTTCCATGGCAATGTTAGGAGCAAAAAGTGAGCAATAAAAATCACAGAAGGCCTTTTAAGACTTAGGCATGGTATCGGCACAATCTTTGTGCTTCCTGGATCTATTGTTTAGAACAGGTCACATGACTGAAAACACGGCAAAGGGGTGGAAATACATACTCTGCCCTGTTGGTGGAGGAAACTGGAAAGTTACACAGTAAAGGGTAAGAATACAGGGAATTAGTGAAATATTAGGGCCAATAATGTAATCTACCTATCTCCAGAAGAAAGGTCCTTGTATGTAAGTACATCGTGAAAGGAAGGACATAAAGATGTTTCTTACTTAATGTCCAAATGTAAAAAATGGCAAGCAAAATAAAGACAAATAAAATAAAATTATTTACTGCAAAATTCAAATGAAGTTGCCATATGTCAACTAAAAAAGATAAGAAAATCCAATAGAAAATATAGAGAAAAAGCCACTCTCAGATATTTCTAGATGGGGTTTAAAGAAGAACAAACTTTCTAGTAGCCATTTTTCCACTGTAATTTGAAACCCACTAAAATTATTTCTACAGAAATCATACTCTAGAAATCTTACCTAAGGAAAGGGGAATCACAGATATGCACTAATATTAATGTATAATATCATGAATTGAAATAAAATTTATAATAGTAAAATCCTTGGAAACAGGCACATTTTATTTAAATAGTGTGCAGTGAATAATATATTACAAGTAAACAAATAAATAGACATGTTGTAGGAATAGAAAATTCTTCACAGTATTTTGTTGATGTGATGTTTTCAAAAGTATACCAAAATTGGGGAATCATAAAAAAATATAAACACTGTTCTTTGGATAGCCATAATGCACACAAGTTCATCAACATTTCTGGAAAGTCATGAAGTGGAAGCAAAAAAAGCAAAACACCATTTCCTAAGCATATTTGATACCATAATCATCAAATTAGTTCAGTAACACTTATGAACACCTGATGAATTACTGCTCAATATGACATGCTTTTTAGAATAATTATGCTAAATTTACCAAAGGAAAGGATAAAATACATTGAAAAAATTATAATTATGGTGATACCTTAACTACAGAATGCTGAATTTCAAAAGTAAGTAAAAATGATATTTCTGCACAACGTAATTTTTATACATACTGCATAGCTATATATTTAAAATGCACAACATAGCATCGTCATATATACGAGTATACATGTATATATGTTTGTATGTTTTTGTGTATGGGGAGAGTTGAGAGAGAGAGAAAAAAAGGCAAGTCGATAGATATTATAACGAAGCTTCATATGGAACTTAAAACTCAAGCTCTGGAACTAGACAATTGAAACTCAGCCCTACCACAAAATGAAAATCACTTTTACAGCTTAGAGGTGTTCTGATTTTCTACAATGGATGTGCATGTTTTTTATATAATCAGAAAGTGGTAATTAGAAATGCAAAATTACATATATTTGGAACATATATCTCTCTAAATGGAATTTGTATATGAAATATAACCATGGAAAACAATGATAGCATTTCCTAAAATTCAATCAAACTAGCTTATGAATTTGTGACTATAAAATGATAATAACATAAAGTGGCCCCATTAAATATTTCTTAGAGGTTTGAGCACTTCAGAAGAACTCTCTAATCTCACCTTTGCAAATGTGTTCTTGAATAGGTTCTTAAATTTATCTCTTGAGATTTTTTTCAATATCTATGTTTATACCTCTAATTTATTCAGTGCTGACAATCTCCCATTTGTCTAAATTACTGCTCAATAATAGTCAGTATTATTAAACACTGTATCTTGATTATGGCTAAATCATTGAAAATGTAGTATTCTAAGGCTGTTATATGTGATAAAATACAGCAATAGAGATTTTGAGGAAATTCACACAAACAGAGAAAATGGGGGTGTTGGCCAGATATGTCCAAACTTTACATGTTTAGGAGCTTTCTTTATGTTATTGTTAATCCATGCTACATAACTCTATAGGTGTTTCATAAAGCTTTAATTGGACAAAATAGTCAAGACAAGACCTATAACCAGAATCTTAATGCAGAGCCCAATGAAGGTCAAAGGTGAAAGAGAAAGAAGAAATTAAAAGCTTGTGATGCTTTGCATTGAGTGGGAAAATGTGGTTTTTCTTGTTTGTTGCTCTTCAGTACCACAAGGTCCACTCTAGAATAATATCACATAGCCAATAGATATGAAGAAACAACATATTTTTAAAATTTTTATGTTGACTTTTATATCTGACATCATTCCTTCATTCAATAAAAATATTCAAATGTCAATTATATCGTCCACACTGCAAGAAGCCCTTAAAAGGGAGTGAATCTCTTTCATTTTAAGTTGTAGATACAAGAAGTGGTCCACTGCAGTGTTTATTCCCTAATGCTTCAGGGATACGAATAAATATTTTAGAATGTAAACCATAATGAAGCTAAGATGATTTTTCCTTAAGGAGAATGCATGCATTTTATTTTGTGAAGAGATAAGGGTTGTCTCCTGGTCCCTGAGAGTAAAGAGGAGAGGAAGAAAAACAATGGCAATATGCAGGAAAGTAGCTATCTGTTACCCATGCCAGAAGCTGACTTTCCAGTAATTGCAAGATCACAGCTTGAACCAGAGTATTCATAGGAGCACCTGGAAGACCAGAGAGCCAACTGGGTTGATACCAAAACCTGGAAGCTATGAGTTCAGATGAATCCTGGGTTTGGCATGTTCGTCAAGAGCAGATGATTTTTCATTATTTTTTTTTTAATCCCTGGAACAACTCTGAAACATGAATTTGGATGATTACAAGATTATTTTTTTTGCTGGAAGGGCAGTTTCTGTAACCAATCTACAGATTAAATTCTCATTAATTTTCCTCTGTAACTTTAAATTCAGAGTTTGCAAAAGTAAGGGGCATTTAAATGTCTAATGAATATTTTTTGAGATGTCACTATAGGTAAGGGAAGTGTGTTTCAATAACCTATTTGTGAAATGGCAAAGCCATGTTTTAGTGGTTCTATTCTTAGAGCTAATCTCCTCCCAGTGTTTCTCCCTCTCCTTCAATTTCTCTGGAATCCAGCTTACTTTAAAAATATGTCATTTTAAGTTTCATTATATATATTAGGTAAAGAGTCTGGTAGTCACTTATCAAATGATATACGATTTCTTGCATTTGTAAGCCTTAATTGTCTTTACATATATAAAGGTAACATATTTTCCTAATTATTATTAAATTCAAAATTCCTAAGCAGAAATGACCTTAAAATAAGGAAAATATCTGTTCATTCACTAGTAAACTTTCCATGAACAGTTGCAATGCTCTTCTCTCTTTAAAAATCCCTTAATGTACCAAGAATGGTCAAGTTTGTCAGAAACCGTTGGTGAATGCTTCTAAATTGTCTAGTGATGTCACCACAAATATTATGGTACTAGAAATAACAAATATTCAGGACTTTCTTTCAATCCTACATTTTACCTGAGACAGCACTGACTGTCAGCAAAATCAGTTTGTCCAGGTTTTAATTCCTTCATGGCCCTGGTTGTACTCATGAGGTAAAGTTCTTGGTTGAAGTGCTAATCATTGCATACAAGATCCTAAAGTTTGGGAGTCCTAATGGACCTTGGAGTTCCCTAAATTCAAGTGTTTCCTTCCAGAGAACTGGAGATGTTAAGCTACGTGTTCCTAGTTACATAACTTATTACTATTACATAAGGATTGCCTAAAAAGTAGGACATGTAATTTCAGTCTAATTCCACTTTTCTAAAATTCTTTCACTGAAGTAAAACATTCAGTTTCCAAAGTGGTGAATATTACATTTAGACACATAAGAATTTCTTATGTAGATAATTATTCAGTAGTCTTTCTTCTGCCCTACAAATATATGCGTGAACATCAGTCTATTTTGTGTGTGATTTCAAGTATTTCCGTTCAGGTATGTGTAACACTTTCGTGTGCCCAGTAGTTCTTTGTCCTCTAGTCATTCCCTGTAAAAGAGCTATTGTCAGGCAATGGACTGATCTCAATCAAGCATACATTGAGAAAAGAAATACAACAGCCCCTGATGGTTGTCAGATTGCATCTGATAACAGGCTAATAGAAGGATTGCATGTTCTGCTGTTGAACATAAGCAATATGATGGAGCACCAACATCAAACAAAGCCATTATGTGTTGGTGAAGATGGAGACAAAAGACTAGTTCATAATTATATTTGAGTGTGTGTCACACACACACACACACACACACACACCATCTGAAACACAAAAGTGTAAAAAATATCTCCTTCTCATAACTAACATGAGGAACTGCTCCTTATTTACCGATTAGAGATCTATAGCACTTGCCCCTTTCCATTCCTCCCAAATAAAATTTAAGACGCAGAATTATATCATTGTTTCCACTTCCTGACAACATCAAATACAAAACAAAACTCCATTTCTTTGAAATCTTCCCCAAATATCCTATCATATGATCAATCCTATAACAAGCTTTACCTAACATCACTTACTGAGATGCCCCAGAATGCCCCATGGTGTGGTTTCACCTTCATTGAACTTTGTTCAGCTACAGGGATGTTCAGGATGGCAATCTTATAGTGAAATTCAAAAAGTTATATCTGCTAGAATTGTTTGTATTTAAAACTATAATTGTGTAATGAATTTATTTTTTTAATCCAAGTCAACGTATGTATAGGAAAACCATAGAATAAAAGAAAACCATTTGGAAAAAAAGTTAATTTAATATCCCTGAAATGAATCATACTAGATATCATGCTATACTACCTAACAATTAGTCCAGGGTCCTCTTGTATGCCGATGCTGTCCCACCAAAAATTCTTTACATATACCATACATGGAATAGACTAGATTCTCAATAAGCACCTGTTGTCAGTAACAGTGGTTTATTTTTCTATTCAACTAATGTTATCAAGTACTTCTTAAGTGTTAGGTATTTGTAGCAGGTTGAATTCTTCAGTAACAGACACGGGGAAGAAATATTTGTTAGGACCAAAGGAAGGTGAAGGAAATAAGATTAGCCAGAAATAAGAAATTGAACTATGTTGCAGCATGACGAAGTCCTGGCCAATTCGTGAGTAGCTCTAGAATAAATATCACCCATTAGTGTCACACATTGGCCTGAAATGTTCATCTTTTATACTTCACTTTTCTCACCTACTGGGTACGGGATGATCTGGGAAAACTGTCTCCTCAGGCAAGGTGACTGAAGCTGTAGCATGCCTTAAAGGATTTGACAGCTATGAGTGTCTGATGATTATACTTTCTGCAACTGGGCAACAACTCCTTCTTCAAGGGAGGAACTGAGTCGCCCAACGTGTCTAACTATTCATTTGCTGTTACAGACGAGGTACTCATTCAAAATGAACATAAAACTAGATAGCAATTAAGAAATATCAAGAAGTAGTAAGAAATATAAAAACCAAGCTGTAATACACAAGTGAATTAAAAATTATATTTGTTTTACATATTTTTCAACAAGGGCTACTTTATGTTGTAGGGGTTTCTCTATATTTCTCTGCACAGCTGCAATAGTCTGACAGCTAACTAGTTGGTTCTCCACTCTTTTTTATTTATTTCAAGACAGCCATTGTTGATTTGTTAAGTTTTTTCTTTGTCACTCTTAATCCCATTGTGATTAAGCATCTCTCAAATTTATGGGCAATTTTCATTCTGTTTAGTTGCCTCAGAATTAAATTGTCCCGGGTATTAAAATTCATGACATAAATAATCAAAAGTAAGAGCGTAGAAAGTCTTCAGATGTCACCAGCAATAAAATATGCAAGTAAAATCTGTGACAGAAATTTAACATTTACAAAACACTAGGAAATTATGTATCAGAATTTCGCTTAAGTATCTCAATGACCTGTCACTGGCTTATTTTATTTTATTGTTATTTTTTTTTTTCGGAGATTGTATTATTCATTAACAGCACTATGGCAAAAGCAGATTTTTTTTTTTAAGTCTCTTTAAACCTAGATGAAGCATCTATTTCATGCAAACATGAAGGCTCACACATAAGTACATAGACACATACTAGCATGCACTTCCCACAGGTATAGTTCCTACAGGTGGTGGGTGTACCATTATAAATCAATTGTTCAGGGAGAATGTAAAGAAGAGGAAAGTGTGTGTTGGGATTCAAATGGTCCAAGAGAGAAGAGAAATGGGAAAGGAAGCTGGAGTGATAGGGACATATTTAGTGAGATCTGACCTGAACTTGTACTTGGCACTATATAGTTTTTTATTTTATTTTATTTTATTTTATTTTATTTTATTTTATTTTATTTTATTTTATTTATTTTATTATTTTCTTCAGCTGTATTGAGGTACATTTAGTATGAAGAAAAGGTACATAAATATCATACACATTTTGATGAGTTTATTAAACATATGCATGCATCCATGATACCATGGTATCATGCATACATCCCACAATCAAGGTAATAATCTTATTCATCACCTCCAAAAGATTCCTTATTTCCCTTGCTTTGTGTGTGAGGGCGTGTGTGTAAGTACACAGCATGAGATCTACCCACTTAAATTTGTAAGTGCACAGCACCATATTGTCAGCTAAAGTTATTATGTTGTTCAGCAGATATCTAGAAATTAGTCATCTTGTATGACTAAATCTATACAACTATTCCTCAATTCCTTGAACAGCAGTTCCACAATTCCTTCCTCCTCATCCCCTGATATCCACCATTCTATTCACTATTTCTACGAGTTTGACTGTTTTAGATACATACCTCATTTAAGTGGGATCATGCAGCATTTTTCCTTCTGTGTCTAGCTTATTTCTCTTATCATAGCATCTTTCAGGTCCATCCATGTTGTTGTAAATGGTAGGATTACCTACTTTTCTAAGAACAAATAATATACCATTATATGAGTATACAACATTCACTTTATTAATTCATCTATTAATGGATATTTAGGTTGCTTTCATAGCTTGACTTTGTAAATAATGCGAGAATAATCATGGGATTACAGATAATTCTTTGTGATTATGATTTAAGCTCTTTCAAACATATACCTCGAAGAGCAATTGCTGGATCATATGATAGTTCTACTTTTAATTTTTTGAGAAACATCCATACCATTTTCCATAGTGACTGCATCATTTTACATTCTCACTAAGAATTTACAAAGGTCCCAGTTTCTCCACACCAATGCTTATTGTCTTTTATTTCTTTGATAATAGTCATCCTAACATCTATTATTACCGTGTTTCTGCAAAAATAAGACCTAACTGGAAAATAAAACCTAACATGATTTTTCAGGATGACATCCCTGAACATAAGCCCTAATGCATCTTTTGGAGCAAAATTAATATAAGATCCGGTCTTATTTTCGGGGATAAACGGTATTTAGGATATCAGCCACCCAATTAGGTGACATTTCATTGTTTTGATTTGCATTTCTCAGATGATTAGTCATGTTGAACATATTTTCATGTACCTGCTAGCCATTTACATGTCTTCTTTGGAGAAATGTTTATTCAAATTATCCATCCATTTTTTAATTGTGCTTTTACTTTTCTTGATTTATTTATGTATTTATTCGTTTATGTTTTTTTGTTAATAATTTGTAGGAGTTCCTTATATATTTTAGAAATGAACTCCTTATCTTATACATAGTTTGAAAATATTTCCTCTCACTTTGTAGGTTACCTTTTGATTCTGTTGATTGTTTCCTTTGTTGTGCAAATATTTCTACTTGTTAGCTTCCCTTTTGTTGTCTGTGTTTTCACTGTCTATCCATGAGATCATTGTAAAGCCCAATGTCATGAAGGTTTTCCCTTATTGACAAACCATTAGCTAGACTAATTAAGAGAAAAAGACAGAAGATTCAAATAAATAAAATTAGAAATGAAAGAAAAAATCATTAGAACTGATGCCACAGACTAAAACAGATCATAACAGAATACTGTAAACAATTTATGCCAACAAACTGAATAACTTGGAATAAATGGATTAATTCCTGGCAACATTATCCTACCAAGACTGAATCACAAAGAAATAGAAAATCTGAACAGACCATAATGAGTAAGAAGACAATCAATAATCAAAACCTCCCAACTAAAGAAAGCCAGAAACAGATAATTTCATTCAATTCTCCAACATAAATGTATTCACTACGTGTTGTTATTTTTGTTTTTCAAATGAGAAAGCTGAATACTAGAGATGTTAAATAACGTACAGCCAGGATACCAAAACACCGATTGTCTGACTCCTAAAACATTGTCTACTTACCACTATGATGGTTCTAAAGCTTACAAGTGACATGCTACCTAACTGACCAAGTTTCAACTTTAAATTTTCAATTTAAAATTTATCAAATGATATATTAATAGTACCTCACCACTACATTAGCTTAAATTCATCTTTCTCTGAGCTCCCTTTAAAAAACTTCCCTAGGAGTTTTCTGTGACCCTCTTCTATTTGCATTTCTTCACTCTCCATCAAAGGCTTCTTTGCATATGGAGCTAGTAGCTACCTCTTAAATTATAGCTTAATTTTTTTTTCAAAAAATCTCTTTCTGATTTACTATGTAACATGTATCTTACAAATAACTCATATTTGATGTGTCCAAGTGTGTATTCATAAGCAATTCAACCAAGTCCGTTTTTCCCAATGACTTCCTGTTTCTGGATGCAACGTCACCATTTTTCTACAGATGAAAATTTGGGCCCCTCTTTACCATGAGACTTTCTCCTTTTCCTTCTTTATACAATTAGTTGACATTATGTTTACCCTTTATTTGCATTCCTACAAACATCGCCAAGGTTAATCCATTATTAAATCTTAAAACAACTATCAAAATAAATATATTTCCAGTCATTTTTCATCTCATGTATTCTACTGAATCTGGTCTGTCTAAATGCATAATACATCAGCAGGATCTTCCTCTTAAAAGCTATCAGGGATTCTTTATAGCCTAGTGATAACTCCGAATCTCCTATCCTGCCACTGAATGCCTTCCAATGTTTTTCATGGCATTCTTTTCACTCAGAATGCTGTTTCTTTTTCATCAGCAATCAGTGCTTCCCATTTGCCCACGTGCAGTTGAGACCTCATCTCCTACTTCTCACCCAGTAAAGAATGGTTTGTTTTTATTCTGCTCTAACATAGAACTCTTTTATACCTCTCTTAAATATTTACTAAATGCTTCCTTAGAGAATGGGTGCTGGCTTCTACTCTGCTATATATAATACTTAAGGGCTGAGATGTTGCCATTCTTAACTCTTGGTTGGCCAGCCATTCTCAACAGGATTTCCCCTTCATCTCACCATGAATGTGAATTGCGTGAATTCTCTGTATTATGTCAGGTTCACCAGAAACAAGGCCTATAAAAGTGATTTATTGAGGGGATACATTCAAGTAAAGAAAGTAAGGTCAAGGGGGGAAATACTAGGCTGGATGTTGTTTCAACTACAGATTAGACTCCACCTGCTCTTACAGGGAGCTCTGGAGTACCAATCACATCACAGAGTTCTTCCCACCTATAGCAAGCAAGATGGACTTTGGCAACTAACCTCTGTCAGTTCATCATTGGCATGAGAATTCCTCCCACTCCTGGAGGTAAGAATGTGTCATGTCTTGGATGAGGCGATTCCTATTGGGCTGTGAGCAATCTCCAGAGAATATGACAGGTATGAGTCATTGGAAGCCCCTAGAAAATGTATATATAAAACCAGAAAGGAGGTCTGGCCAAGGCATCAACATATATTACAGTACATCTCTGGCACTATTCAGATCAACCCACTTCTCTCATTAAGTTTCAACTTATTTTTTAGTCAGTTTACTTCATTGGACTTATATGGGAGCTGCTTCTTCGGGATTTTAGATAATCAAAATTTCTAGGAAAAAATTCAAGGAGAGAGTGAGACAAAGTAAATTCCTTGCTGCTGATTTGATCATAAATTTCTAAATGATACTCATCATCTCTCACCTCCATTACTCATGCAAGATTCCATTCTTCTGGACTAGTATTTCTGATCTTCTGGCAGGAGGCCCCAACGTGCTGCTGGTGGTCATAGATTTAACTTTAATGGAAATCTTACATGTCCTTTTGTGGAAGTGTCTCCCTATGAAAACCAAAACCTTCAGCCACAGAACCTAAAATTAGTTGGGTGGGAAGCACAGATACTCCAAGTGGATCACTGACAGTGATGATGAATCAAACACTTCCATTGCTACCCCTGGTTTCCAGAGCTATGTATTGTCTTGGCATAAAATTAACCCCTGGTTGTTCACAGAATGTAAAATAATTTACTAGACTCTACAACAGTAACAAAAGATTTATTGACATTCAAAGAGAGACAATTCTGGCTAAGGGGAGTTTTGCCAGGGCAGAGCTGGATAGGGGCAGCTGAACCAATGAGAAGCAGTGCTAGGGTTTGATATTTTTCTATGCAGGATATAGAGTGCTAGTCAGCTTGCAGGGGGGCAGCCATTACAATTGTCTTCTCCTGGGAACTCTTCTATTCCCATCTATGATGGATGTCAGTTTGGAGGGGTTGCTGTTGTGATTGGGATCCCTTCTCTTCCCATCTATGATGGGTGTTTGCCAGCTTGCAGGGATTTGCTGCTGCCATTGGGAACTGTTTTTTTCCCACCTATGTTGAATGCATGGTGTTTGTCAGCCTGCAGGTGTAGTGCTAGCTAGGGGAGATAGAGCTAGGCGGTTAATGTTTAAACTTGTTCCTGTTAGCCCACAAGCTTGCTCCTGTTAACTTTGCCTGTCCCATCCTGCCAGCTCACAAGACTGATCCTGTTAGCTGTTTACTTGTCTCATCATGTGTGTTACCTCTTGGGGAAATAACATGAAGTAATGATCACTTTTAAGGTGTTATTTTCAAGTAAGACAAAAGTGCCTTCAACATGTCATTTCAGTCTTATGCCAAGCTGCCAGTTTGTAGAAAACACAACAAATATAACTCTATCCCTCCAGTAGCTTGAGCCAAATACAGTCATCTTTGACTCCTGAATTTCTTGAACATACTCTATCCCTTTCATTATCACATCCTATTGGTTTTGCATTCAAAATATATTCAGAGTTTCATTACTGCTCACTGCCTCCTTTGCTAACACTGTAATCCAAACCACAACAATCCCTCACTTCTGGGCCATCAAACTGAGTATTCTTTATTGGACCCTTCTCCCATCACCCAACTGCACTCCTGATACCAGGTCTGATATTTTCTAAAGCATGTCAGTGCATATCACTTTTCTGTTCAAATCCCACCAATGGCTTTCTTTCTTGTTCAGAATAAAATCCAAAATTTCTTATGAAAATCTGCAAGGCAAACTTTGTAACCAAACAACTCACATTTAAATCACACATTTGTATGTTATTATTTTTGTGAAATAAGCAAGCTAATACAATTATTTCTGTTTCAGTATAGAACTGAGATAATTATATGAGTCAGTGTATATTATATACTTATACCTGTGCTTGATGCTGAATGACACTACATAAAGTTTAGGTAATATGTTTGTTGTTTCTGTTCTTATTATTGGTGTTGTATTTTTTATTTATTTTCTGTATTATTTAAACAAATAGTTTTCATGTCATAAAATTCTCAAAAACATTATTATTTAATTGCTACCCAATATTCCATTTCATATCATGCCATTTTATTTATTTCATCTATTCATTCAGTCATTTGCCCTAATCTAGGTATTACAGCAGCTGCTAGAAAAAACTTTGATGAAAACAAGTTTATATGAGGCAGAAATCAGTAACATAAAACAAGGAACACATGCATGACATACATCATTGAATATGTTCATTATTCTCTCTGACAGTTTCACCAAAGTATGTGTGTATGTGTGTATGTGTGTATAAATATATGTGTGTATATGATATACTAGATATCATGCTGAAATACTTAATGCTGTAGTAAAAAATATTCTAGTGAGAGGCTTCTATGAATATGGGGAATATGACAAAGTCTCATCCATTCCTTTCTTTCATTGTATATGCTGAGCTTAAGGGGAGAATTGGGTCCAAGTAGAGGTTAAATTTTATTTCCTTCTATATAACTTTTACATGTGCCAAGGGTGCTATGTACAGAAATAATGTTGCTGTCTAGTCACTTCTCAGCTACCAGTCGTCATGATTAAAGTGTAAATTGCATGAACCACATAAGACATCAGAGACTAATCTATATGAAGGATATCAATATCACGTGTTCCGCTGCTCAGCTTATGACATGGAAACAGAAAAAAATGATTGTTTCCCAAAATGAAACTTTCAGTAAGTGATAGAAAATGAATGCTTATTTATTTTTAAATCTTAAATGCATGCCCTTTTATTTTTCCTTATTTTAATCTTTACCTAATTTTCTTTAGTATAAGGAAAATATTAAATTAAATTATGTCTTCACCACCTTCCCTCTCATGACAACAGTTTACCTCTTGGGCATTTTGTCACTGATAAATGGTCACCATATTAAATGACTTAATTTAGGCATGAAGCTGCAGAAATAGTTTTTTTGGGAAAAAACACTATAATATTTAAAAGGAGTAAAATAGATTTTCTGCTTTTGAACTATAATTGTATCAGAAAGTTTTACTAATTTTAACTCAGACACAAAGATTTTTTGAGCTGCTGCTCCTGACTTAAATTATACTTTGGGGCGGGGGGAGATTTCTGTCTTTGCAAGAGCATCATGTTATATTTACTTTCAGGACAATATTTTCTTAGATATGTTTACATATGTAGATAATTTATTCCCTTGAAAACCAGGAAATGGGAGCCAAAAGGAAGGTAAATCTCTTACATTTTCTCTCCTAATGTAAGACTTTCTTCAGAGCCTAGATAGTAGAGTATTATAGTGACACAACAAAACTGAAAGCTCTCTATAAGAATAATAATAAATGGCTATAGAACAGTTCCCCTGGAGACTTGTTCTAGCCCCATTCTTGCTATTTTTGGTTTCTTGTATCACAATCTGTAACTAGGAATGGAAATTTGAGTCAGATAACTTACATTTTATCATCATAAGAAAAGAGGTTTAGATCTCCATTGAGTTCTGCCATGCATTTGTACCCAACCTCCAGTGAGCACGCAAGTGCACTCATAAACGTACCAAACACACACACACACACACACACACACACACACACGCGCACACTCTTTTATCTAAACCTTCTGAAACTTGGTCTCTGGGAAACCATCTTTCCAAAGAATATTCTCCATCACATCTCTAGCAACACTAGCAACATGTGCATGGTACATTTTCTTCTCTTTTTCTAATCTCAGAATAAAACCAAAATATTCTATTAATTTGCACGCAGGATAAAAGATTATGTGAGCCTCCACTCCCAACAGACTGAGAGGAGAATCTCTATTTTATTATGTCCTACTATTATTCTTTGAAGAGATGACAGACTCTTCAGAATACTTAGTAACTGAGCTGCATGGTTCACGAAGAGTAAAGTTATCACCACTCAGTTGTTCTGATGTGAAAAATGGAATTTAAGTGAATAAGATGGTGCAAATAACAGCAAAAAGAAGGACAATTTAAATATGGTGTGTGTGTGTGTGTGTGTGTGTGTGTGTCTGTAGTCAAATAATATCAGTTGCTATTTTCACATTAAATTAACAATTTCTGGTGGAACTAAATATCCTCTTCCTGATTACTCCTTGTTTTTTAGAACCTCACCCATTTAGCACTTTCTAAAAAAATTGATATTGCAGGAATATTAAACTTTAATTCAAGTTTTAGCTGATATGTTATTTATGTGTGTTATTTTAACAGAATAATAACAAGCTCTATTTTCAAAGGAAAAATACATGTATAATAGATATCTGAATATATCTTAAATATCAAGAGGCTCTTGGAAAACTACTGTTTTTTTAAGAAATGAATGTAAATAGAGCAAATTTAAAGCCAAAAAATTAGGTATGAATTTTAAAAGTAAACAAACACTCAAAAGTTGTATAAAAATAAATTTTAAAATCTATGCTATATTTAATAGACACTTTTTTTCTCTTTTAATTTTTAATATCTTAGCAATGTTTAACGTATGGGCAGAAAAATGTGATCAGGACATAGACAACTGTATAACAGCCAAGCACAGTGGGGCACATCACAGCTTTTAAGGAGGGAAGAGGGTTCAGGAAAGATGCTTGTTCTGTAATCTAAAGTAAAAATGTCTATAACAAGCTCGGATTCTCACATCACCTTAGTAGTTATTCAGCAGTTTTCTCATATACAGTTTATATAGATGATTCTCTTCACTTTGTCCATACTTTTCATTATATACATTATTTAAAGCTATTGATTTTCTATTATGCAAATGAATACTGTTCACCAAATATGCTGAGGCCACAATACATTATCTACTTCTGAGAACAATATAACGTGTCACTGATTTTTGTGAAGGTCAAGATGTGAATGCCTTATTACATTTCCTAATGTGGTCCCAATACTTACAGCCTTGCATTTAGATTCCATTATAATTTGGCCCAACAATATCGTAGTCTTCTCCTGTGCTGACTCTGTTCACATAGTCGGTGCTCTAAGCCAAATGAATCTTACTGTTCCAGAGCACACCTTCTATGGTTTGCATTCTTCTTGGCTTTTTTTGTTCCTACCATTCTTAATAATTTTGGTCTCAGGGGACATATATCTTCTTAAAAATCACTGAGGACCCCAAAACAACATTTGCTTATGTAGGATGTCTATTAGGATCATGTTAGAAATTAAAAATTTTAAATTGTTATTTTTACTAATATTTTTAAACATGATGATAAATCTATTAAATTTTATATAACATACATTCATGAAAATATTTTCCCAAACAACCAAAACATTAGCAAGCAGAAAAGCATCATTTTACATTTCTGAAAATTTATTTAATGTTTGTCTTCAGAGAAGACAGCTGAAAACGAATATCTGCTACAGAATTCAATCTGCTGTATAATATGTTGTTCTGATGAAAATACATAATATAAATCAGGCATCACACAGAGGGGTATTGGAAAAACAAGGACCATTTTAACAGTTTTTCAGTAATTTTGAATATTCTTTGATACTATACCAAAACTTTGCAATTTATAAAGTGATATCTAAATATTATTGATTTTTTTAAAGTCTGTTATATTAACATCTATTGGTTCTCTCACAGTTTGAATGGGTCTTATGCCCTCCCATTCTTTTGTGTCACAAGGCATTGGTTATTTGAAAAATATTGGTTCACTAAACTGAAGTTCTTACAAATGTTGGTATATTTCTTTAGAAATATTTAAAAGATTCACACATTAATATTATCAACATTATCTTTAAGTGTTGGAAAATGTCAAACTCATGGTGGCAGTTACAAGTTTTCCAAAATTTTAGTTTTTGCTTGGAAGCATGGACTTTATTATTTGCAACACAGTGTTAATTTTCTTTGATGTTAGTTAGTATTCAATCTTGGAGAGCCTCAGATTTCAGTCTTTGACCTTTCTTCTCTGTTTTCACTCTTGAAGTAGTATCATCTACCCCATTGTGTTAAATACCGTTTATATACTGATAACTTTTAAATGCATATTTCCGGAGTACTTCATTAATTTTTGAGAAAATCTGTTATAATTACCCAGACCATAGTTTGTGTCTATCATTCTTCCAAACAAAAATGGAGTTTCTTGAACAAAATGTTTAGTTCAGCTCACAACTCAAACTACCATATATGTGCTTTCATTGTAAATAAAGAAAATGAACTTTATTATGCAATAGAAATGATTTCTATTTATTTCCAATTTTGTCATAAAAATTTTAAATATATATATATACTCAGGACTAGAGTATAATTTTTATTTTTCAGTGTTTTGTTCAAGTCTTTTGTAAGTCCTCCCTTTGTTGTGTTTTAGTTTTAACTGTGTGGCAGTGAAGCATATAGTGACAATGAGTATATTTTGGTGCTACTGCTTTGATTTGTGCTACACCACTAGCTGTTTTTATCAGCCGTTGCTTTTGCACCATCATGTCACGTGTCAACACAATGAAAAAGGCATAACAGCTTAGTATTATTATGAAAATAAGCCTCACTTTGCAAACTTCCTGGAGTAATCTTGGGGCTCACACTAGGATCAGTGGAACATACAGTGAAAACCAGTGGCTTACGTTATTTTCTCTGTCTAGTATGCCTTGGCATCTCGTGTTTTCCAATCCAAATTATATTCATCCTTATATTTTAAGAACAGTTAAATCATTACTTCCACCATGAAATCTTTCCGGACCTCTCGAGTTAATAGTAATGTCTTTTGTATCCAAGTGTATAAACATGTTATGCCGTTTGCTAGAAATGAAACGATAAAGAGATTCATTCTCTACTCTTGACGAAGTCACATTCTATTAGGGAATATTCATTTCTGAAACAATAGCAGCAAACAATTACAGCAAAATATGGTGCAAGCGAACATAGATACACAAAGCACTAATGGAATGTGGACATATGGTTTGGTAGGTGCCAATCTTAAAGCCAGAACTTTTTTGTGTAAAATAAATAGCATTTGAAACAAGTAGGATTGTGGTGTGGAGAGGGGAACCATATATTTTAAAGAGAACATGCAAAGCTACAGAGGCAAAAATACCAGTCATATATTCAGTGGGTTTAGTGTAAAATGTGTGGAGTAAGGAAGGTAGGAGTCAATTGTTAATAGACATTAATTTTTAGAAATGAATTAAAGTCATTAAGGGAAAGATAGGTAAATTTCACAATCCAAAATCACTGGTGATATTTGTAAAGCATCTCAAATATGGGGATAAAAATTCAATATCCATCAATCAGTACAAAAATCACCACTGACTCCAAGCCGTGGCATGTGGCTATAAAGCATTTGACTGCTACTCATTTTGTGTATTTCCATACACAGAAAGTATTGGGGTTATCATTTGATTTCCGGTAAGGTGGCACATAGCATCTGAATATTGCAATTAATTATAAAATAATATTTGTGTAAAATCTAAGTCTGTTAATTGCTCCACCCATTGTCTTAACATGCCAATGAAGAATACTTTTTATTTGTTTGGTTTTTGGTTCTAAGGAGTTGGATTTTACAGACCTTATTATGGTGACAGAATAACCTGAAAAAGAGGACTTTGCTTAAGAAAATGTAATACAGTGTTCATTTCCTTCTTAGTTTTCTTTCTACATATAGGTCTCATTCTTTGATTCTTGCATAATAAATCAGCATAAATACTTTTATGATACTTTTTTGGATAGTATAAGACTCCACAGCACATTATCTTATCCACAGAATCAAATACACATTAGTTTTTCCAAACTGCCTTCTCTTACAGAAATTTGACTTAGACTTTTAACTCTGTCCACCGTATACGAGTGGAACTCCAAATTGCTATGCATCCAGCAACCTCATTTGACACTAACTTTTGCATAGCAGTAACTGTAGCTTATATTAATTTCTTATTAAAAAGGAAAATGTGTTACCTAATATGTTTGTATAAAATTATATTTTACTGTTTAAAACAAGCATATGCAAACGATATACAGAAAAGCTTTATAATTAAAAATCTGAAGAAATATCAAAATTTCATAGTCTGACATTTTTTTATACATTTTACCAAAGTAACATTCCTTACATATAATTTTCAATATTAACATATAACTAAATAAGTGAATTTCCTATGGCATCCAATGTCTACTTTTTGAAGAAGAGAAAAATATCTTAATTTCAATTAATTTTATACATATAGGTCATATATGTTGGTAATTTTTTTTTGTTTAATTCCCTTTTTATTAATCTAAATGTGGTGAGATTTTGGCAATTTCCACCTCTGATTATTTCAAATATCTTTCTTTAGATGATACATGTTTCAGTAATAGGACAAAGTGAGCCATATAGGGACATGACTAGCAAAAACTTTTGATTTCTTGCCATATTACTTATTTAAATTGTGTGCCTCACAGTTCCCCTTGGGTTACTTAGATGTCTTCACAAATACTTTGCCAAGGAGAATATCTTTGACATAATACTTAGAAAGTCCACACATCGATCAGGTAGGAAGCTTGGATTTCTGTACTATATGGTCTATATAAATGATCTCTCCTTGATCCCAACCACTAAGACTTCCTGCAAGGATTATGTATCTATTTAAGGATACTGATTTCCTGTCCTCATACTAAAACAATTTCCTATCAACATCTAACTGACTCCTCCCTGCATACTTAAAATATATACCCTAGGACTCTAAGTTTATTAGGAGGATATTAGATAGAAAAATAATCATATCAAAGAACATGAAGAAAATATAACAATGTTTAAGTAGTTATCAGGCATGGCCATTAAATTTAGTTCATCGCATTCTGGAAACCTAAATAAAAATGGAACCATGCTAGATTATGTAATTCTCATTATCTGATAAAATGAGCTTAAACTAATTATTTCAGGAAGCTCATTTTTTTGTAGTGCAAAAATGATAAAGACAATGTATCAGCCTAATGGACATTTTATTATTCAACTGAATTGTTAAGACACAGTATGATGGTTTTTTGAGGAGATCTATCATATGGATATTAAACTGTGCAATTGAGGTCACATCACAGTGAGTTAGGTACCAAAAACTTAACCAATTTGTGGACATAAGAATAACCTTCTTCATTTAGAATAATATGTCTCATTTAAGAAAACTCATTTTGCAAGTGGTTATTTAATTAAAAAATATTTTGAACAATAGTAGATGGGTAAATGCATGAAGTAGCCTCCTTTAAGAGATACTCTAAATTCTTGACAACAATAATTGCTCTTTCTTTTTTTTTGGGGGGGTATAGGGGGACAAATTGCAACTTTGATTTACTGGACTTTTATCATTTTGTTCACAATTTAATTCAGGAAATATTTATAAGTATTAACTAAGTTCACAAGGTCCTTTGCGAGGACCTGAGGACACAGAGTTTCTGCACTGTTCATTTTTATCAAGGTTATGAAGCTGGACTTAAGTTGCCCTGTGTGGTGACACTCTCGATGCAGTGAACCTGTCACCTTCTTCCAAAAGCAGTTTGTGTTGAGAGACTCACTGTGCAGTATAATAGCCAAATGAGGGATTTAAAAATATATTTCATTTATTGAAAAAGTAGTGAATGCTTTCAATATAGGTAGACACAGTCTAGGAGATGAATCTGTAGTGTATATGTCTGCCTTTTTTATTCTACTTCCAAGTAAGAAATATATTCGTAAAAAATCCAGTTTGACAAGCAAAATGTGACATTGACTACAGAATTCACATAGCTTTGTTCTCTCCTGTATAATTCAAGTATATATGAGATCTATTAGGAAAGAAAATAATCTAAACTCAGAGCACAGTATCATCAGTATTTTTCACAGTCCTCAGGATGCCTCACTCATTTTTCTGTCTCAAGAATCATTTCATCTAAACTAGTTGTTTCAGTGTATCAACGTCAGTCACTCCTTAATCCCTTGAAGATACTACCGGGAAGAGTGAAATAAAATGAAAACTATAATCCCTCTTTCTTTCATATCTCTATTTTGAGAGTGTGGAGATCACTTGATACTACATGTTCTACTTGGAACATCACAGAGTGGGTAAAGCAGAAAAATACATGTTTCTTATCTGTAAATAGTATCAGCTGAATTCATACGTCCATGAATTTCCAGCCACGGGACTGAGTGTTCTGTACGTCGTGCAGGCAGTACATTCTAATTCCCTCTTAGCACAGCTTCCAAGAGCATGAATCTGTCATTTGGAGCTGAGCTACATGAAGATTCACCACCGTTCTGGGCAATTGGATCTTGGTAACATCGCTGTATTTCCTGAATTGGATGCCAATAAATTGTCTGTGAGTGACTTTAAAGTGGCTGATTGGCTTCGGCTCACTTAGAGATATGCTTTTCTGCTATAATTGAGTGTTGCCCTTCAGCTGTAAATTGGCAGCCTGAGCACGTGTTTGGTGCAGATAATACCCTTGGTCTCTAGGGTTGGGTTTTGACAACACTCCACCATTATGCCTTGAGTAGGAAGAGTTACTTTTTTTTTTTTTGTATATAAAGAATGTATGCCAAAGAATGGTAGGCAGAGAAAGAACCCTTCCCTGACCACCAAAAAGAAAGAAAGAAAAATTTACCTGACTGATCTCCGAAGAAGAAAATTCCACTTAATTTAAGTTATCATTTCAATTTAATTTTGTTGCTTTGAGCTCTGCATGTCCAGATGTCTAATGTGTCAGTTTATTTAACTGGCCAAATGTTTTTGGAAGTAAAATGTTCTATTACCATGACCAAATCAGGAAAAAAAAAAGCCTTTAATCATTTAAATTTGCACATTCATTGTAAAATACGTATCAATTATGACTATATGTGTGAAGCACTGTGCTTCTTCTAGGTAATCAAAGATAAATTAAATGAGTTTCCTATCATCCAGTACATTGCAGTTTAGTGGAGGAGATAGATATATACGCCAATACCACCAGGGGATATGCCCTCCAACAGATGTTTGGATTAGTAGGATGGTGAAGCACACAAGAGAAAGTACTACTTCTATTTTAGAATGTATAGAGGCCTTCCCAGAGGAGGTGACGTGAGCTTCAAAACTCATTATTTACTTATCCATTCATTTTAATGGACGTTATTATCCAATGCAGTTTCACTTTCTTCTTTAATTACATTTATTTATTTTTTTCCCCCTGATGCCCTATTTCTGAGGCTGAGGCTTTAGGTTGATTTTTCTCCAGATGAGAGGAGAAAGATCATCTGATTCAAATTAGCTCTCATTGTTCAGTTTTGAGTGTCAGAGAAGAAATCTCTGATCTTTTCAACAAGATGGCAGCATTGAAAATCAAGTTTTATCAGATGGGAGAAGAAGAGAAAGATTTGCTTAAGTTAATATGTTAATAGCAAGCTAAAGACACTAGGTAGCAATGTTATTATATACCCAGGATAGAAAGTCGTAGAAAGATGATGGGAAGAGAAATAAATTGAAACATTATTTTGTAGTGCAAAATACAGACACATCAGGAGAGGAGTCATTTGAAACATCCAGATGAGTGTGTATAGGAAGCTGGCTCAAAGATATTAGGGAGGGAACAGCTGGAGTCATGTTTCATGGAAATTCAAAGGAAAAAGTTGCCAGAGTCTAATGTGAAAATAAGGCAAAAATAGCATGATAGAGAACTAGGTGTTGGAGATAGATAGAGGAGCCTCAGGAAGTGCCCTGGGTTCCCTGTGGTTTTCAGAAAACCTAAGGGTACTTGAATATTCAAGTAAAAGTACACAGGTTTCTAAGAAGACTGGTAAATTGTAAGAGGCTTGGGGTCATGACAAAGAGAACGTCATCAACAAGGCTTATGAGACTAAGAGCAAATAGCTGAGACCACTGGCTTTAGGAACAAGCATATCAGTCCCAGGCCATTTAGGATACACCCTACGTTAGCGGTATAGGCAGTGTATCAGATCAGCCACTCCCCTGAGAATGATGAGAACCAAAAGTCACCTTTATGGTTCAGAAGACTGCCTTTTCTCAAGTGCCAATAAGTACTCAAACGCTTTACACACCTGGCAACCATTGTAGTCAGGCCACGGTAGAATGTAATGTGTGCAGAATGAAGACAACGTTTCATTTGAAAGACCCTATTCAAACCAGCCATAATAGAGCACTGGACACTAAACAGACTGAGAACATATACTTAAGTCTCTCTTGATTGAGAAATTCTTCAAATGCATGATTAAATCTGGCTGGAGACCAGTGGAATAGCAGCTCTTAAGGAAAACCAGATCAGTCATAAAGAAAAGAGAAGCCACACTTTCTGTTATCCATCTTGGGTTAGAGTGAATGAATCTGCGATGTCACTTTCCCTATATTGACTATATAGAGTCATAGTTCCAGCAACTGGAAATGTAATTGTTGGGCAAGAGAAGTAAAGGTCTTTTCTCATGGAGTTCACATTGAAGCAGGAAATGTAGACAGTACAAACATGATATTATAATAAAACATTGGGACCTCCTATATTAAGAGAGTGTCTTATGGGAGTACATAGGTGTGACACATAACCAAGTCTTTTTAGTAGGGAGTTGCTACGAAAGACTCCCCAAAAAGGTCATTTCTGAGAGGAGGCATAAAGGATGCATCCACACACCATCAGTCAGACTGGCCTCAGAATTGTGAGTGCAGAGATTGCTAGGTCTCATGCGCAGTCATTTCAAAGGCATCGATCCCATCTACAAACACTCTCAGGCACAGGCAGGGTCCTAAGACATCTCTTCAGATTATGCGATGTCTCCTTATTTATCTGAACAGTGTTTCGGTGAAAGCATGCCAGACACCCTTGATTGAACTGTCTAATTTATTATCCTGTCACAGAGGAAGATGTCAGCTAGCTGGAGGTGTTGCATGCAAGGACGCAAGGTTCTCTCCTTAGACCTGTCCATTTCAACTGTTCATCAATAATCACAAGGAAGATATAAGGGGTGTGACAGTTAAGTCATGACAAGGACAAAGCAGAGGGGACAGTGAATACAATAAAAGACAGAGTTAGGATCCAAAGAATTTTAATTCCCTCAAGCCATTTTAGAGACAGAAGTTGTTCCTGAACTTTGATCCCCAAGCATACCACTGTGAAAGTATAAATATCACTAGATAAATCTTAGTAACACCATATGTGGGAAAAGAAAAAAGAACAAAAATTGAAGTTAAAGATTTAATCAATAGTATACTCAGTGGAAGCCAACAGTGTGACTCCTATCAGCTTAATTTAATGGAATATTTTAGGCATTGTTAATGGAAACATCATATCTATAAGAAAGGGATCAAAATCCCTTTCACACACTCTATTTTCACGTCAGATTTGGAATATTGGCTGAGTCTGAGTTCTATACTTAATTTATACAAATTGCAATATTTGATGCATCAATAATTGTTTCGTGAGTGCTTATTATGTATAAATTATTGTACCATTGATTTGGGATACATAGTCTCTTGCTATTTAAGAGAACAAGTTAGTAATCTTTATTGATGTATATTCAGGAAAACTCATCTAGATTGGGCTGGTAGAAGTGGAGTTTGGCAGAGGACAAAGGTCTGTGAAATACCAGAATTCTGATGAAAGACAACTGAAATTTGAAAATATGGCAGAACTTCGAGAGGTTAAGAAAGTAAAGAACAATAGGAAAACTTTTAAGGGTTTAGGCACTGTACTGATAAATTTATTGTTTAAAATTTTACTCTAGTTATAAATGTAGTATTTCCCATTCCTTCAGGTACAAACTTCTTTCTAAGGGAATTTTTTGTGACATTAGAAAATTAATTGATTACAGCATTGAACACACTTATTTTCAATATTTGCCCTCAGTTGCAAATTAGCTAGTAGGGTTTGACTTCAATGCTATGAGAGGAAGGAGCAAAAAATACCTATCAATGAAGCTTTTTAGGAGTTACACAAAATGCTAAATTCTAGCACATTCTAAAGGCTTACTTCCTTCAAGCATCAATAAATCAAGAAAACACACTTGATGACCTTTATATCCTAGGTGAAAGTTTTCCAATTTCACTTGGCAAAGCAAAACTTCACCTTTTAAAAGACAGTTCTTTCTTTAGTGTAGAATATTTTATTGCACTTCTCTAGTATTATTATTCTAACATTATTTCCACAAAATTCATTGAGCAAAATTAAATAAATGTGTATAAAAATGCCTAAAAGATTTCAAACTCAAATTAAAGAGCACTGAAGGAGAAGGAACATAACATGATGATCTCTGACCAAACTCTTTGAGATTTTCTCATGCCTTTCTATAAGAGCCACAAGGCTGGGGAAACACAAGGTCAAGCGTGCCCTTCAACCATGGAAGGCATTCTCTATCCCCACCCCCATGTCCCTTTACTGAACTGGCAGAGAAATTCACCAACTGTATATATTTTTTTCAACATACACTCTTCTTGCTATAATGTGCTATAATGTGTTTTCTAGGTATTGGAAACACAAAGAAAAATACAATGGTCTTTGCCTTTAAATATTTCACAGAATTGTATTCAGGGAAGTAAACAATTATGATATAACTTCCATAGCACAAGCATGTACATTCCATAGCATATTAAAGATAGAGGATAATAGAAGACCACTTAACTCCGTGAGAAGGAAGATCAAGGACTGTTTGTTGGAAAACCTGACGTGACCTGAACCTGGAAGTATAGGAGTTAGTGACCCAGGAGGAACTGGTGAAGGAAGTCCCTGTTAATAGTAAAAAAATTACAGAGTCCCAGAAGCAGATGAAATAGCTAAATACTATGTCTCAGGGCATTGGTTTTGGACTCACAAAATTAATCTCAATCAAATCAAGATTCAGTTTAGAGATCAAAATATGTCTGATGCTACAAGTGGAAGGCAAGTGTCAGAGGTGTAAAGAAAGGAAGGATGCATGTAATGGAAATCGGACAGAGATGGAAGTTGTTACTCTTACAGTCATTGGATTTTGTTAGTTTGTTCTTTGTATTTTTGTAGTGAGTTTATACATAATTTTAATACTCCAGAGCAGACTTTCAAAATGGGGTGGATTAGTGACTAAAGGGTGATCTATATACTTTTTATAAAACTTGCTTAAATTTCTCATAATGCAAAATAAGAGGAAAATGATGGAATTTATCCTCATATAAAAGAGCAATACTGCCCATTCCGATATCTCATTTTTCAACTATCAGGGTTGTTTCTGCCTTTCTCCTTTTATTTATGTAAAGAGAAATGCAGAGACTGCAGAAATGGGGTAAGAAAACCTTGTTAAACTTTTTCAACAATTCATGTTATAATGTTCAAAGCAATTACTTTTGCTGTCAGCAGGAATAAAATTTACTACCATTGGAGAGTGCAAAGAATAAAATGTATTGCTAAGAATTACAACATAAGCTGCATGCAAATAACCCCGCAAGTTCTAAGGGCTTGTCTTCCCTTATTTGTATAGCTGAGGCTTCAGTCATTAGTTGCTGTGGCTTTTTTTCTTTAATTCCCTAGAAGCTGGAGCAGAATTTTCCCATCGCATTTGCTAATGCCTACCATCTTGAGGGGATATATTTTTGGTGCTCTTTTACAAAAAGGAATATTTGTTTCTAAACACATCACATATTAAGAACATTGTGCTATCAAAAAATAATGGAAATTACACAAACAATATTTTTTCAGACAAATGTTTGGATTCGACCCTTGAGGCAAGTTTGAGTGTAAACTGTAATCTACTGTGCTCAAAAGACATGTGGATCTTTCATTGAAAACTCTTATTATTCATGCTCATGTCTATAGGAGAGTAATATATAATCCAGAAACAATGTAACTACTTGACTTCGAACCCCAAAATCTTATCAGGTCAAAGTTCATCCATTCTTTCAGTCAATACTGATAAATAATGATACATGCACATAGCTTAACAAGTCAAAAAATTCTCCAAAAATTATCTGTTGTTATTAAATAACAGAGAGCAGTTTTGTACTTCATAATCTCTCTCCCTCAGGCACAACACTTTTAGCAGTTTCATCTCATATGTAAGTCCACCTTTTATAAATATCTTGTATTTGGTCAGGAAAACAGAACCCAGTCTACATTTTCCATAGGAATGGTTTAATACCGGGATTCAGAGACTTACACAATTGCTAGCCTAGGGATCAATAGTTAGGCAAGTAGGTCCAGAATATCTTGTCCTGCAATGTGGAAGTGACTAGTTTTCAAGGGCTCTCACTAAAGCCACTGCAAATCTCAAACACCTCTGGAAAGCTTCCCTCTGACTATTTCAAACTATGGTACCAGGACAGGTGATTGTCTTGTCCCTCACTGGAAAGCGGGTAGACGTCAACTGGGTCCTGTCATCAAGACCTCTAATATCTCTTAATATGGGTAAGGAGATTCTAGAAAATGTAGTTCTAGGTTTCTTCTGTGCAAAACAGATGTTAAAATTCATTTAACAAATATGTATGACTAATGTGTTTATGAGTGTTTCTATTTTTTATACCTTTTTCCCGATGTTAATTATTGTTATTTTTTCATATTCATTTTCAGTTTCTTAATTATCACATACAGAGTTATTAAACACCTCCTAGTATTTTTTTCTACAGGTGAATCCATCAGATAAGTTATCATTTCCAGTCACTAATCATGGAAATCCCTACCGGTGCCAATCTGGAATATTTCTAATTGCTCCAATCTGGAATATTTCTAATGTCATTTCTAATGACATTTCTAATGTCAAAGCTATTATTATTGTTCATTTTTTCTGGTATGCTTTTTTAGATCCTGTTTGGTTTTATGGGTGGAATAACTTCCCTTTCTTAATAGAGAATATCAATTAATTACAATTTTGTCTTGTTTTGAAAAATGTTTCTGCATTAAACATTTTAACTGTGTTTAATTCAGTTTCCTCCAATGCTCTCAACATTTTGCATGCTCTTTTGGTTTGCCTGACATGTTTTAACTCTTAGTCAAATCTGTGGGCAACCAAAGTAGTTCATTCATATTGCAGAATGAACTCACTGTAAGCTATATGAGTAAGGATGAAAATCGTCAACTAGTGGACTTCGATGAGTCAAATGTTCTTCGTTCATGAATGAATTGCTAACCAGCTTTGTTTCTATTGAACGAATCTTCTGATGTTCTCCTAGATATGATGGAAGTAGGAGCAGAGGATGTAAACTCTGGCTGCATGAGTTCTGGAGCAAGTAGATGTAGGTGGTGAGGGAATTTTTCTGCTCACTAGACAGCTTTTTAATTGAATTACTTATTTTAAGTTCTCAGTCACATCTGTGGCCTCATGGTGCCTGAGGTCCCTATGTGTAGGTACTCACTGGTTTCATTTCCTCAGAATAGCAGCCCTGAGTCCCAACATGGAGAAGAGAACATAAAGGAAGGAGCAGTTGCCTTGCTATGCAGGGTAAAATAGGACACCTGAGGAACGAACTTCTTTGCACATACATTTTGTTCTATCTTTCTATTTTTAGTTCCACCATTCAATACTACTTTATCTGCCTTCCATGCGTCTTATGACAACAGTCTTGAGCCTTTCGTTTTCTTGTAGCAAATCAAATAATTTCTCTCTTCTTCTTTTTCTGCCAGCCTACATGTTGCATCTTCCTCTGCTGAGCAGGTTATCAGTCACAGTGTATATTCTGCTCAACTAGCTGCAGTAGTTTTATGTTCAAATTGATAAAAAAAAAAACACACACGAATAAACACAATAGGCTTTGTTTGATTTCACATTTATTCAGATTTTAGGCAAATGGTGCCAAAGCAGCATAACATAATGAAGATCTCATCACTCCTGGTTTCAGCCTCTGATGTGCCACAATTGTTCATAACTTTGGAGTACATGGTTATGGGAGATAAGCCTGAGTATTACAGACCAACTCAGCTTAGAGAAACCATGGATTCTCGGATATCTTCTACTTTTATGTGTATTTTAATCATGTATTCATGCATCGCCTTCAGGTTTATGACTTGTTTCCATTCTCTAGTGCAAGTGCTTCCATGGATATGGTTTATTTATTAATTACAGGTTATTCAGAAAACAAACAAACAAAAATAATCAACCAAGTATAGATGCTTTGTTTGGAATGTAACGACTTCAGCAAAACTCTACTTTATCTTGGTTTATTCCTATAAATTCCTTAGTCCTCCTCAGGCAGTCTTGAGGTCAGAGAACATAATACAAAGTAGCTTAAATGCTTTCATTGGGCAAATCATTCACTCACTTTTATATCATAAAAAAAAAAAGAAAATGTATTTACATCTTTGTCTCCTTTACTGTCTTATCCTAGACTCGTTGATCTTCTGAGTTTATAACTTTCTTTTATCCCCCTTCTTGTCATTTGAGCTTAATTAACAAGGGAGATTTGTACTTTTTGATCTACCTTGTGTATTCAGAAGTTCCTATGATTCAAAAACTTTTTATCACATTCATAGGAAAAAAGATAACATTACAGAGAAGAAATGCTATTCTTATAGACTTCCCAAGATTAGAGAAAATAACAAAAACTAAGGTTAATTATGATTTCACACCTGCTTACCTCTGCTAAACAAAGCATAAGAGGAAGGAATGTTGTAGACCATTCTAAATCCAGCAAATATCTCAAAGCCAACTCTCATTATGAAGTGAATCAAAGAGACCAAAGACTTTCTGGTTCTTAATATGATTCTTCTTTAGCAGATCTTTTAAAATATGTAATGGAACATTTGTAAATTTCTTTTCACAGATTAATGGTAATAAAATAATAAAAGTAATTGATTATGAATTAATTCAGAATAGTGTTACAAATTAAGTATTGTCCTGAAATATTCCCTATTATAGCATGTGACTACTCACTTTCATGCTGCAGTTTTAAGGAAACTATGAGGTTGCCATTTGCTGAAAGTGTTATCTTTCAAAACACAGGAGTTTTGGAAAAAGAACTAAAAGGCAGTATGTACAAAATTGCCTTTTTTTTTTTTTTTTTTTCATTTGGGACTCTTGGCAGAAGTCATACAAAAGTCTTTAATTGTCAAAATGCATTTACATCACTGTTAATATTTTATTGAAAAATATTTTAATAGTGTAGAAAATTAATGGTTTGCAGTTTTATTACTGGATCATAACAAATTAAACTAATGTGTTGAAGTCTATGAAATCATCTTTCTATTTATTAAAAAATGAATTTCCTATTCAAATATTCAACCTGGTAAGTTTATGTGTATGTTATAGAAATAACCAATTCTCAGTTTCTAAATGAGGCTTGAATTCTTAAAGTCTGTGGCCAAACTTTACATCAACACAAAACATATTCCCATGAAGAGTCTGCATTTAATAAGAAATTTAAAATTTAAATATCCCTGATGATGATTCTGATCATTACGCTTTAGGAAATTCCAAGCCCTGTTATGGCAAATTTACCAAAACACACCAAAAACCTGTTAAATAGGTTGTTTTATTGTGCCAATATCTTATTAAACACATTTAACTTATTTAATAGGACCCCACAGCCTTATAAAATACATTTTATTTTGGTATACATGCTGCAGTCATTTAAGGAAATTTGTGCCCTAGTTTTGACTTCCATTGACACCTTAGAAATTGCCATTTTACTCTAGTATACAATTTCTATGAATAATTTAGTACAGCAAATTGAATTTGTTTTGTGAGCTCTTACTTGGAATTAGTCAAACTCCAAGGCTAAGTGCACAGTCTCAAGACTGCCAAGTTTTTCCCAAGAGGTCTGACACTAATGGAGACTTCAGAAGTTTCTCTATCAAAGTTCAAAAACTCACTGGGAAGACTCACAGAACTCAATGAAATCTAATATAGTCACAGTCACATTTATTACAGGGAGAGGAAACCAGTTAGAATCAACCAAAGGAAGAGATCCACAGGGAAAAAGCTGGGAGGGGCTGAAACATAGAGCTTCCAGTTGCCCTTCTCATGTGTAGACTTGGGTAATGTTACCTACTCCTGACTTTGATGTATAAGAATACACACAGAATATTGCCAACCAGGGAAGCTCACTCAAGCCTAGGTGTCCATAGTTTTTATTGGGGTTTCATTATGTAGGCATGATTGATTGATTAGTTGCTCAAGAGTTTAAACTTGGTCTGGAGATTGACTGATTTCATGAAACGAAATTCTCCACCCTGTTAGCACATGGTTTGTCTTTCTGGCATGGCTTGGCTAGCGCTTATCCTGTGACCATTAAGTGTGGCTTGACCCATCCCAAGCCATCATCTTGTTAGCATAAATTACCATCAGATTGGACCAAGAGGTTCATCATAAATAATAAAGACACTCTCATAGCTCAGGAAATTCCATGCATTTAGAGGTCACCTTCTAGGAGCCAAGATGAAGGTGAGAACTCTCTTTGGACAAGTTCTTATCACATAGCTGTTCATTCTCTTCCTGTCATAAGATCTACTAGGAAATGAAAATACCAGTAACACAAAAGATTAAAATAATGTTATAATCATATTGTGATTTCAGTGTGACCATAGATAATTTTTTAAACTTCCATTTAAATTTGCAGTTTTAACCTCTGAAATGTTTGTCAATTTTTATGACCACTTTAGATGATGTACGCCTGTCTATAAAATATAACAAAACATATGGCATCATAATCAAATAAGAAACGTGCAGCTACTTTGTCAAGAGGAAATTGATTACTATGTGAAGATGAAGTATAATTTTGGGTTAACAATAAAATAATTAAAAAATCCAGGTGTTTACCTCACCAGGTGTTATGGGTTGAATTGTCACATCCAAAAAGATTTATTCATATCCTAATTAGCAATACCTGTGAGTAAGACCTTATTTGGATTAGAATCTTTGCAGATGTCAATTTAAGGTGAAGTAATTAGGATGGGCCTTAATTAATTATGTCTGATATCTTTATAAGAGGAAAATGCCATGTGAAGAGACACACAGGGGGATGTCATATGAGGACAGAGGCAGAGATTGGAGTCATGCATCCATAAGCCATGGAATGCTAAGGATTGATGACTATCACTGACAGCTAGGAAGAAGCAAGGAAGGAGTCCACCCAATGTCAGAGGAGCATGGCCTTACTAAAACCTTGATTTCAGACGTCTAACCTCCAGTACAGTGAGAAAATAAAATTCTGTTGTTTTCAGCCACGTAGTTTGAGGTACTTAGTTATGGTAGCCCTAGGAAACTAATGCACAGAGTATTATTGTGTATATTAAATGAGCATAAGTATTAAAAGAACTTAGACGAAGGCCTGAAATGTAGTGAGCTTATGTAAATGTTTGCCTTTTTAGTCCTTAACAACATGTACTGATTTCCTGAAAATAAAAATAAGTTGGAATATGATTCTGACCTATTGACAACTAATCTAGAATATTTTATTCTTGGACATAACCTGAAGTACTATACTTTCTAGATAGAAAGCTGGATTTCATATTTTCTACCTATATATAGTTATATAAATAACTGAGAACTCTACACATTGTTTTTTACTGAGGGTTGCAATATTAATAAGTTATCAAAATTAGACATGCCATTACATAAATAACAATATGAACAAACAAGCAGAAACTTATACTGGGAAAGCTATATCAAAATATCAGGAAGAAAAACAAAATAATAAGTTTCTAAGTAAATTTCATCAACATTTACTAATTAAATTGTTTTGTTTCTTTTGTGTAGGCACATCTATATGCACATTTCCCAATTTGTAGGGTGAAATTATTTTAGACATGTTTAGCTATAATAAAAATATATTAAACATCAATTATTTTTACCAATATTAATTGGACAGTACTTTTTAAAATAAAGCTAGCAAACCCCTATATAGGAAATTTAATAATCAATATCCAATATCCAAACACATAATAATTATCTTCAAATAAATATGGAGAAAATAATGTAGTACACTTTCAGTATGTCAATAATTATATCTGAAAAAGTCTATTTAACAGAGAATATATGCATTTGCCATCATTTTATTAAGGATCATGTGATCAGTTTCACGTTCAATAAACTAGAAACACAAGTTCATTTACTTCCTTTATTACATCGATGTTCTCCTATACTTCTAAAACACCATAAAGTATAATCAAGTATCTCCACTTCTATAGAAGTGTTGATGAAAAATATAATGACAGGTGGACAGCAGATAAATTATATTTTTATATCAGCTTTTTGGTGTGTGAGAAAATCATTGTTATGCAGATGACTTCAGGGTTTTCTCAACGTTTTATTTTCTTCCATTAGCATAGTCACATATTCCTTTTTCTATAAGATGTTCCAAAAGAGTGTATCATAGTCACTGTTCATGAAAAAACACATTTAATATTTCCTGCTTTTGCCAAAAATTAAATGTGGTAAAATTAGAATTTGTATCCATAGATATTTAAACTTACATTTCTTTCTCAATAAGTTTATTTTTAAATAAATCTTTCATGACCAGAAACCGAGGTGTTTATATTATTTTTATTTGATATAATTGCATTTAAGATAGTGATGAAAATCACTATTACATTTGAGTTCATGCTTACAAGTACAAAATGCTACCAAGTTTTCTTTCTACAAAAGATGTATTTTCTTGTTCCATTTCCTTCTCTTCATTCAAGCAGATATTGTGAAATATTTTCTTGTGATGGTAGTATACATTCTTTTCTACCAGTCGCAGTTTGCATTTTCTATTTAATTATTTTCCCAGATAAATTTGTTTGAAATAAATATTTTAAGTAAATAAGCTATTATACACAGCTCATTTCTATGCACAGGTCAATGGAGTTACAAATAACAAGACCTGTCTTGAAAGCAAAGTCTGTGTGTAGAAAGAGGATACCTATTAAACTAATTTGGCTAAATCAATATGGCTTCATTCTGTTTTGGCAGGAATGAAAAAAATGTCTGAGCAGTGTAGCAATGAAAGATTGTATCTAGTCATTCAAAGAGTTTAGAATATTGGGTACACATACATAATGTGCGTGTGTGTTAATAGAGTGTCAGAACATTATTCCTGAGATTTTACCCAGATTATTTTTCTTCATACAATTTATAAATAAGATTTTCTGTTTGGTTACACAGTGTATTAGAATTTTGATAATATTTTCCAAAATATTCCACAGAGCTCACTAGAAAAAAACTACCAAATAGTATTTAGTTAATCATGGATAATTAATAAAATATGTAGTGTACCTTCTAGGGGTAATAGATCTTTAAGACTTACTTTTAATAACAGCTTTCATATATTTAAGGATAGGAAATACGTATCTTAAAATAAAATGAAATGAAATGAAACACATAAATAAATTCAGAAGAGAAACCAGGTAACTAAAGACATAGGTTCTAGAGGGAAAAAAGTACTTATACCTAAGCTTTTTATTTTGTGTGTGCATGTGGTTGTTGTGACTATTTTTTGTTTTATTTTGCATTGTTTTTTAATTTCATTTTTTTGTTTTCTGGCTGAAGATTCAAACACTGTGAAGCAAGATGTCAGAGAGAATGTTTGGAAAACTAGGTAAGTCACCCTTTAAAATTCACCTCTGTTTATAAATATTGCCAACTTTTATACAGCTTGCCCTTACCTCATCTCACGAGATGGAGTTATGTGATCAGCCTTCAATGATCTCAAATTCCTAGTCACCTTACGAACTGTGAGAACATAGTCCATTCTAGGATACTCTTTGATTCTAATATTTAATTATTTGAATCGTTGTTAGGGATATTTGAATCTTAAAGATTTATTAAATATAGAACCTCTTAATGTGAATATTTGTAGGAATGACTTATGCTTCTAAGTAACATTATCTTTTTTATATTCAAATCATATTTTCTTCAAACTGTATTAATTAGAATTCTCCCTAATGAGTTTCTTCAGAGCCTCAGCCACTTCTTACCAGGAAACAAATATACACACCATACTTACTATCAGAGTTATTTGGGGGAGACAATGGAATCGTGGGTGTTGGCCAAAGAAGAATGTAGCTTGATTTTTAATGTTTTAATATATACAAGACAATGTTTTAATCTATTAACACAAAGGGTTGCAGTCTTAATATGCGAGCTCCTTAAAGAATATCACGTAAACCAGTAACTTTCAGGGGTTAAAAGAAAGACTCTGCTTAGTAACTGAAAGATCCCTGCTGTGTGAGGGACCCATAGTTTTCATGTAAAAACCTCATTTACTTTGAACCAGAGAGCTTATGTCAAACATGGGAAGGGTCAACTTGAGGAGACAGTGGGATGTCCTCTCTCTGCCTCTTCTTTATTTGTAACTTGTAAATGTTAGTAAAGTTTGCTACTGAGAAAATGTTCTCTGATTTGTGTGATTCCCATCAGACAGATCTTGGTGTTAGCTCAGTGTTCTACTCTTTAATTACTTCACTAAAAGGCATTTTGTGATACTCTAATGAGAATTTTCCTATCTCAAGTCATAGTTAAATCGATGTGTACTTTTAACATTTATGTGATCTTTTAAAAAATGTGGGTAAAAACTTGTATTACTTTCATAAAAGAAACTGAGAAACATTTCATATGTTTTTAAGTTTAGGTATAGTTAAAATAACATAAAAGTTTAAATAGAGACATAAGCATATATCTATGATTTCTTCTCACCACTAACTTAATATTTGAAGTAATACGGCAATCAAGTCTCATTTGGTTTGTCAATGGCAATAGGTTGTGTAGGGGTCTCTCTATAGATTGCAGGTATTGTAATATTCTCTTTATAGCACCATGCGGGACTCCAGGCCTCCGTGACAGTTGGAAGGCTTGCTTCCACTTGATGCCTAGAATGAAGCCTGACATTTTACTGTTATTGGGGAGCTCAACAGACAGTGGCCTGAGATTTTTACTTAATAAAGGGTTGTAACTGCTGATATTTATGTGACTGCTGATTCTGTTGGCTTTGATGGAAATGAAAGCAGACTGGACCTATGAAAGCAGACTGATCTGCTTCCATGTCTGTACAGTTGGAAGAGAGGATTTCATTGCACTAGCAGGTTTGGGGGCAGGGGATGAAGCAGTAGTGGCTGGGAGGTTGTGAGGTGGGAGTAAGAGGCTGGAATATAGAAAATGGAGCTTCTACGCAGAGCTTTAACACACACACACGCACACACACACACACGCATACACACACACAATTAAAGTTTTGCTTGTTTTTTTCTGCCCTCAGTAGCTGAAACAGGTATTTTTGTCATCTTTACCTGATTGTCCATTGTATGAGAGACCCCGATTACTTGAAAACCACAGAGATGCAAAATAAACAGCAGGTAAAGAAGTTTACAACTAACTTTAGAAGACTCGGGAATCTGAAAGAATATTAAACTAAATGTCCAGAATAGGTGTTTTTTGTTATGAGTAGAAATGGTAAAAGAAACAGACTTTAAATCAAGCTAAAATTAATAAGAATGTTAAAGAAGTTAAACTTAAAATATGAAAAAGACTTTTTGAAATTTTGAAAGAGCAATTTTAAAATTAAAGACTACAATAGATCAATTGAAAACAGAAAAGTTACTTCTAAGAATATGATTTATAGGATTATTTTAGTGGTCTTAAGATTTAAGCTTACAAATTCCTCTTGAAATTTGTTGAAAACTATATGTGCGTACCTTCTTTCACATTGTAAGGTGCTATCTAAAATAAACTGCTCTAAGTTTTAAAAGTTACAAATAAATATTTCATTTTCAGCATACTGAAATAGTGACTTTGGAAAATAAAAATGTTCACATCATTCAGTTATATCAAGAAACAAAAATGTTAATATGTATACAACACTAACAAAAAAGATTTTAAAGTACACTAAAATGGTCTTCTTTAAAGTTGGAAATTTTATACCAACCTTTTTCTTCTTGAACTCACATTTCCATTCTATTTCTTTCAGAGAATTTCATATCAATGTAAAATATTTTATAATTATAGTTAGTTTTGATAATGATTCTATAATATTTATTTGCTACCAGATATGTATATGGAGTGAAATTTTATTATTATTTTTTTAATTCTTGTTCCAATAAGGCTTTAAGTATTGGAAACATTATTCTGGTTAGAGGTATTACTTTAGTTATTATAGGCTATTGAACATATCATAAATATGTTACTACTTTTGAAGTAATGAAAATATATACTATTTATAAAAGTAAATGGGTCTTAATGTTCAATAATTTATTTAGCCTTATATGCCTATCATTTGTTGCTTCCATAAAACAGGGTTCAACATTGTCTACTTAATTTCAATTAATGATGATAAAACATTAAGAAAATTTGTTTAATACAAATAAGTGCATATGAAGGGAATGAGCTTTACTGTACAATGTCACTCAACAATATGCCAAATATCATACAGGGCTCTATCATGAAGACTTATCTGTGATGGTCATTGCATTGATAAATTAGATCTTCCAATTATGTTGAAAGCAAAGGGCTGAAAATACTTGATGTGCAAAATGATTTATTTCCAGTCAATAGATGTATTGGTTAGATAATACTGTTTAGGAGTAAAGAATAAAATTAAAAATACAAACAAGGGAATAATTATTACTAAAATCAGGATGATGATTTCCTCAATGGAATAAAGATGGTGATTGTTTGGGTCAGGGCACACCAGGGAATTCCACAGAGAAAGGAGCTATAACTGAATAAATTGTAGTTATTTCTTAAAATGTTATACGTATACCAGGGGTGCCAAAAAAATCTATACACATGACTTGTATCCATCTCTTGTTATCAGTATTTATTATTATAATTTTAATAGTTTTTTCCTTTCTTAAAATGTGTATACAGTTTTTGTCACCATCTCTATGTATATATGTTTTATTATATATGATATATATGTTTTGTGTATATAAAGTCACTTTATAAAATTGGAAAATCTGATTTAAAATGTATGGATTAAACAAAGGACTAAAAGTGATGCTTTAAAACATTCCTACCACCTCAAAAGCTACTCTCAGCTTTTGATTCCCAGTCCCCTCTAACTTTGCTGTGACGTTGTGTCTAAGGACGTATTTTCACTGTATCTGCAGCATGTAGACGGCTGGACCATGTGCAACAGCAAACCAGCTCCTGCGTTATGTGCACTGACTCTCTCACCAGAACACTCCCATAGGCTTTCAGCACCTATCCAAAAATTGACTGTAGGAATCCAAAATACTCCAAAGAGAATCTGTTCAATTTTCACTAGATACAGTTAGGCATTTCCCATGACCTTTCTGTCATTAACTGAGACTTGAAAGACTTGTAGGAAGGGGATTTTTGCAGGGTGGGTGGAGGGAGGAATCAGTAATTTTGTCTTGGCCAATGTTAAGTTTGAGATGCCTGTATGTATATAAGTATAGCTATATAATTTTAGAGTAAAATAACTTAATTTAAATAAATTAGTAACAGGCTAAAATTAGTAACAAGGAATTTTAAATAAAATAATACATTTCAAAGATATCATTATAAGGGGTCAAGTGTCAGCAAATGGTGCACATATTTCGTCTGTAAAGCTTGCAGTTTTGCACATTGAACATTTTAGGACGATTTTTAAAATCAGATGATAATATCAGAGCTAAACACAATGCATTTCAGCAAATATCCAAAAATAACCAAGTTCCTGCTGAAGAAACCTATTTATATTTCTGTAAATTGAGGGCATGACATCAGACAAATTAGATATGGTGGGTTATAAAATAAACTATGACAAAATATACTTTATACATCAGAGAAATGTGCTGCATAAAGACAATTTTCATAGAAAATGTAAAATTCTCTGTTAGCAGAACCAGCAGGTTTTTCCCTACCATCTAAATTAAGATCATCTCACATAACCAAATTATCTGAAAAAAAAAATCTCTCTTTCACTAACCTCTTCTGAAACACCATGCACCTTTTTCTGGGTCAAGCCCTTTACTATGATTTTTATATAGGAAAATATAAAATGATACACCATTAATATTGCACTATAGTTTGATATCAGAGCTATCCTGGCTTTGAGAGAATGAAAGACTATCAGGAATGTTTTGCTAAGAAAGTTTGTGAGCCAGGGAGACAGAATACCCCATGCTTTTGAATAAGTTAGATCTTTTCCAAGAACTAATTGCAACACAAACCAGTTGTGATAGGCTGAAGACATCCCTTAACCTTCCCTGGCTTCATGCTCTTTATCTGCAACCTGGGTTTTGTGACATTTATAAGTGATGATACATGCAAAGCACTTAAAAAGCACTGTCAGTAAATGTTAGTTATGAATTGCACTTCAGAGACCTGGAGGGCATCCCAGGCAAACAGAGTGGGTTTGGGAAGGAAAAGATGAATAGTATTAATATCAATACTATATTAATATCAATATTTTTGAAACCTCTTTTCATAAAGTACAGCATACATAACCTAAAATGCATAAATCCTGGCTCAATGAAATTATATAAAATAAATATATCCATGTAGCTATCACCCCTGTCAAAATAATTCCCATTAACAAAACCTTCAGTGTCTCACTTATTACCTCCAACAAAGGTAATCATCATAGACTAGTATTATCTGTTTTAAACTTTATATAGATAAAAGGATAGGTATGATATTTTCAGTAAATAATGCTGGCTAAATGAATAATCTAAATAGACTTTTAGATATCAATATACAACAAGAAAATTTACTCAGTCTCTTTCTCACACAATATAAATTAGTATATTACAGAAATAATGTATGTTGAAATATGAGAAGTGAAATAATAAAGCTTTTAAAAGGCAACACAAGATAATACTTTAATGACCTTTTTAATAGGTAAAAAAAAGCATAAAGGGAATGTTGACATATTGGATATCAACCTTTTTAATGACTTATATTTGAGTTTATAGCTAATTTATAATAAAATGTTATTTGGAAATTATATATATTATTGAATGCATTGTTAATAAAAAATAAAGTCAGATGCCAAAACATTTAAAAGATGCTAAAAGGAAAAGTAAATCTCCCTTCTACCCTTTGCTCTCATCCCGTTAACCTCCCTAGAAGTAATCACTATTACCGCGATTCCCCGAAAATAAGACCTAGCCGGACTATCAGCTTTAATGCATCTTTTGGAGCAAAACTTAATATACGACCCAGTCTTATTTTACAATAAGACCAGGTATAATATAATAATATAATATAATATAATATAATATAATATAATATAATATAATATAATATAATATAATATAATATAAACAGATCTTATATTAATTTTTGCTTCAAAAGACACATTAGAGCTGATTGTCCTGCTAGGTCTTGTTTTCGGGGAAACAGAGTACCTTTCTCTTGGCTATCTCTCAGAGATATAAAAGGGGTTGTAGAACTTTACCTTGTTGTTGTTTCACTCTATTTTTGAGGCACATTTTCCATCAGCAATATCAAAACCAGATGTCAAACGGTAATTTAACTTGCACACAGAATATCTGGGCTTCTCCTCCATCACAACTTTGATGATAAAATTATTGTTCTCCTCCTTCAGTAACTGACTTCATTGAAAATTCAAGTATTTCCACTTTTAATAGTAGTGATAACTGTATCTTATTTAAATACAAAGGTTTGGGGAAGACAGACAAGACCACTGGACAATAAGGTTTCCCCAGGGTGACTATCAATGAAAGACTCCCCATAAATATTCCAGAATTCCCAGTTCCTGACAGGGGCCTTTAGGTTATGCTCTTGTTTATGGAGGTGTACTCTGCCATTCAAATGTGTTATTTCATTAAGCATTTAATAAGTATATGCTATTACTTAGCATTGTACTTGACGTCAAAATATGTGGATATAAAGAATCTCCTAGTTTATGAGAATGCCCTAGTAAATGGTATAGATAAATTTGAAGGCTTACACTAGAGGTTATATTTAATTTAGAAGAGAATACAAATACAGTGCAGGAAATGGTCCGCAGGGTTTTGATCTGAAGATTCTCAGGGAAAGAAGAAACATTTGGCCAGGACATTAAAAAATAAGTAAAAAATATTTCATCTGAAGACTAGGACAGGTTAAACAGATGGACTACCTCCCAAAGAGGGGCTACTCAGCATTCGTTTATTCTTCAGGCATTTCATGCAAACACTGATTGGTCAACTACTTATGCTAGTTGTTATGTTACACATTGAAGATACAAAATGAGTGATTACACAGTAGACTACTGCATAAATATGGTGGAAAAGATAGCAATGCAAATGTATGATTGATTGTAATACAAACAATTGATAGTAATACAATTGTGTTATTGTTTAGGTATAAACACCCAATGTGTCCTTGATGACCTTTAGTAGTTGCTGTTAATATAGTAGATCCCAGAGATAATAAGTACTTGCTTTTACATACTCCTGTGTCTGTTGCTCCTGTTCCTTTCAGTCCTCTGATAAAATATTAACTCAGGGACCTTGCTAATTCACATGGTAGAGCATAAGTTGTTGTAAACCTCTTCATAGGAAGTATCTTGAGGCCCATTAGCTGGATTTATGTAATTGAGTCATCACAATGTTACCTAGTGTGGTTGGCCTGGGTTACTCTTTAATAACTCTTTTCTACGCTCACTTCAGGAGTAGTTAGACTAAAATTGGAAATCTATCAGCTGTGCTCTGCTTTTCTCCAAGGTAGAGCAAAGGTTTACTATCTATTGAAAGGGACACAATTTCTATATACATTGGAAAATTTTAGGTACACCTCTCACATCACACTGAAAGGGTCCAAACTGATGTAGCTGGAGAATTTTGAAAAAACACCTAATTCCTTGACCTAGGTCATCTACTAGAATATACATGGGAAAAATGCATATGTAAGACACCTGACATTTGATACAGGGACACATATTTATGACTTAGTTATATGATTCCAAACAAAAATCTGAAACTTGTTTGATAAAACAATCTGGACTCTGGAATCAAATACATCTGAGATAAAAATCCTAACTTATCCTTTAAGACTTGGACTCTTTAAGGAAGTTTCCTGTCATGTAAAATGAATTTATGATAATTCAAAGGGATTTCAGCATACATGAGTAAAGTTTCTACTATAATCTCTGTTGTTCAATATCTATGATAGCATTTGTTTAAGGTTTACTTTGAAAGCATCTGAATATATTAGAAAACAATAACTATGATGAAGTGAAAGGAGTGAAGTTATGTAAATTTTAATGATGCAATTATGAATGCAAAAGACATGTAAAATTATATAGCATATAAATTAAGTAAACTGGGTTGGGGTGCAAAACAGCAAAGGCATACCAAAAAAGGAAGAGTAAAATATTTTTTTTTTTCATTTTATTTATTATTTATTTATTTATTTATTTTTAAATTTATTGGGTTGACAATTGTTAGTAAAATTATATAGATTTCAGGTGTATAATTCTCTATTACATCATCTATAAATCCCATTGTGTGTTCACCACCCAGAGTCAGTTCTCCTTCCATCACCATATATTTGATCCCCCTTACCCTCATCTCCCACCCCCCACCCCACTTACCCTCTGGTAACCACTAAACTATTGTCTGTGTCTATGAGTTTCTGTTTCTCATTTGTTTGTCTTGTTCTTTTGTTGTTTTGGGTTTATATACCACATATCAGTGAAATCACATGGTTCTCTGCTTTTTCTGTCTGACTTATTTCGCTCAGCATTACACTCTCAAGATCCATCCATGTTGCCACAAATGTTCCTATATCATCTTTTCTTACCGCTGAATAGTATTCCATTGTGTATATATACCACAACTTCTTTATCCATTCATCTATCAAAGGACATTTTGGTTGTTTCCATGTCTTGGCCACTAAAAACAAAGCTGCAATGAACATTGGAGCACATGTGTCTTTATGTATAAATGTTTTCAGATTTTTTGGGTAGATACCCAGGAGAGGGAAATATTTTTTAGAGAACACACACTGTACAGAGAGGAGACAATGGAAGAGAGAACTTCGGTGGTGCAAATATATTTAATAGTCTGGAAGGAAGGCAATGGCAGTATCATAGTAACCTCCATCCTGGAACTGGCATTATGAGAGAAATAGTAGGTGCTTTTTCCTCTTCATTTCTTAAAATTAACCATTTGACTGTTGAAGAAATCATTAGCAAATTTGACACTGTAGCTCTATTCTCTGACTATGTATTCTCTTAGGTACTAAATTCTGTCTTGTGGTAAAACAAATGTTAATGGCATAGATATATCTATAAAGGCAATTATTAAAGAATTATGTGTCTCAATTACAAAGAAAGACTATTATATGCAAGTTCATAATTGAAAATTTAAAAAATAACAGCATAAACAAAATATAACTTCTAAAAGCAGCCCCAATAAAAATTTTTAAATTTACAAATTTATCTAAGCTGAGTGTAAGTAATTTGTATAAGTGTTTGCCTTTTCATAATTTAGATCCAGTGGTAATTTTTAAAAAGCAAGGCCATACCATATATCAACTTTGGAACATAATGAAGCCATGGAAACAACAATAAAGAAATTGTTGATCAAACCAGTAAAGGTGCCTGTCACTTGTCATCTTTTAAAAAGATGCAGAGGTAAGCATGGCTCATTGGGAAACTGAAAGAGAGCCAATGTCACAATGAGGATTCCATACTTATTAGGTTTTTGTGGTGGTGAAGCACAGGGGTGGGTATAGGTGTAGTTATGTGCCTGCTGGGGAGATGCAAATTAAATATTAGAATACAATGTTTCGATCATAAGTTTCTAGATGTTTAGTGGTTTTGTTACTCTCTTTTTTCTTTTCTGTAAGGTTTTTTTCTTTTTTCTTTTTTTTTTGGTTTGTTTTTCTGTTTGCCTTTTTAATAGTCTGGCTTTGTAAAAAGTTATCTCTACTCTCCTTTAGAATTAGGATTGAGGGAGTAAATGAGGATAGGTAGTGAGAGCGAGAAGGAGAAAGAAAGAAAATAAAGAATGAATTAACTTTCAATTATTTTAGATGGAAAGAGGAGTAGAAAGGTATTTTTAGTAAATATCCCTAGACATATGAACTTAAATTGTGGCTAATATAAAACCTGTTATTTATTTATTTTTCTATTATTCTTGTACTAGAAGAAAGAGAGTGAAAATTAAAATGAAACAAATTTAACCAGCTTTTATAGATAACAAAGAGAATGTTAATGGAATAAATGAGTTCTTAAAATCCTCATAATGCCAAATTTACTCCTAAGCCTTGCTTTAAACAGAAAAAATTTACGTGCGGAGTAAAAACATTGAATTATTGTATGAAAGCTCCAAATAGATACCCCAAAGACAAAAATTAGATCCTTAGTCTCTTTTAAGTGGAAAAAAATCAAATAACTGTTGAAACATACATGTCTTTGTAATTGGATAACCTTCAATTTGGTTAAAAATTTAACGCTGTAAATAAAGGTATGTTTTAATTTACCAGCATAGTATGAGTTGCTAGAAAGTTTAATTGTTGGGGGAGTTCACGTTTGCGTAACAAAACTATTATCCATTATTAACTAACCTTTAGAAAATTCCATTTTAATATCATTCTGTTAAGATATTTGATAAGTTTGAAGCTAATAAACATTGCATATAAGCAACTGCATTAGTGTAGAAGCTATGGCAAGCATTAGATGGATGAAGAAATCAAATCCTAAGTTAATTAAAGAGTTGTCAACCTAGCACTTTGTTCACTTGAAAACATATGGAAAAATATTTTATATAATTTCTAAATAATGAAACATCATAATTTCTTAAAGTAGTAAGCTAAAGTAACTTATGTGTTAACAATTTTCTTCCAAATCCCTGTTTTGTGAATATCCAACTTTCACAGCTTAACAAAGTAAAAATTGAAATATAATTATTTGAATTGCTGGGATATATATATATATATATATATATATATATATATATATATATATATATATATGTAGGGGTGCATGAGTGTGTAATGCCAGGAAGACATATGTAATTATTATATTACACACTCATGCACCCCTACATATATATATATGTACATATATATATATATATGAATTAGGAATGCTCAAATGAATTTTCTCAGAAAAGTGAAACTCATTTGTGGGGACAGAGTCCCAGACAGCAGTTTCCAGGCTTTCAGCCTCACATGGAAAGATGCTGGCTTGGGTAGTAGATGGTCATCAGCTGTAACCAGTTAGCCATTGGCCTCTGATATAACTGCCGTAGCTGGCAAGCACGGAGAGTACAGACTGCAGCTAGCAAGTGCAGTTAGCAAGGAGTTGGTTGGCAGAGAAGCAGATGGCAGACTGCAGATGGTGTGGCTCCTGCTTCCTGTATCTCTAGTCCAGCCGCCAGCGAGAATATAGCGGTATGAACCCCGTATCTGTTGCTCTGTTGGTGTTTCTTTTTGGCCTCACCTAATCCTGCAGTCCGGTATGGGGAGTGGGAGCTGAGACCCAGCAAGACATCATTACTGCCTTATAGGTTAATGAAATGCTATATTTTGACTACATATTTTCTTTCTTTTTTTAAAGGAACTTTTCGAAGTTCTTGTAATACTACCGTGTTTCCCTGAAAATAAGACCGGATCTTATATTAAGTTTTGCTCCAAAAGACGCATTAGGGCGAAAAATCATGCCAGGGTTTATTTTCCGGTTAGGTCTTATTTTGGGGGAGTAGTGGACGTAGAAGCAGCAAGAATAGCAATATTAAATAAGGAATCTCTGTTTAAGAATAAAGTGAGCAGAAGTAAGCTAAAAAAAAAGAAAAAAAAAAAGAAAAAATGGTTGGCAGAGATAATGTGGAGAGATTTCATCAGTGAATGAGCAAACAATATTAACCATCTGTGGGAACCTACCTGATAACACTTGAAGTTTGGCCAGGTGTTAGTATTGGAAAAAGTTGGTAGTTGTCTGGTCAGAAAGGAAGCTAGTAAAATGGGGAAAGAGTTTGTACTTTCTATAGGATAAAGACCAATCGATCTCTACTGCACAAAATTTAATTATAGAACTATTGACAATGATAATTTGCATTACTATTGTATTATTAAACCTTAAACTCTGACCATAGAGAATTATCAAATATTCTCGCCAACTGAAAGTCAAAGAGCAGAATTCTATAAAACCAGCAATATTAGAAAGCTTAATATACAGTGCCAGCACTCCATCAAAAGCAGCAAAACAAATTTATTTTGCCTATTTCCAAGTCTAGCAATAAAAAGGGTTAAAAAGAATTAGTTTATATTCTCAAAAAGTTGTTTCCTCCCCCTTACACTCATTTGAGCATTCCTAATTCATTTTTTTTCTTTGAATGAGAAATAATATATAACAAAAGCAGTTACAAAGGAAACATTCATTTTCCCCCTAGAGAGTTATCAAGCTCTGGTTAAAGCTACATCTAGTCATTACAGTGCATAGCAACAAAAGCAGTAGTAGCAGGTGTCAGTATGAATTTAAATTAGATGAAATGTTCCCTAGGACTACAGGAGGTCTTCTCTACCAGTTTCTTGTGTGTGCATATGAGATACTCACAAGACCAAGTGCTGCAGCTCAGTCTAGCCATTTATGTCTTTCTATTTTACTAGAGTGTTCATGTCCTCTCAATATACTAGTCTTTTTACTCGACTGGTTTATGATAAAACCAACTACAGAAATCTAGGATGTGTGTTCTGAAAGATGATAAATAGAACAAAACAAACAACCTGTTCCTTAAACCAGTTCTAGAAAGTTTGGTGATCACATAAGCATGGTTTGTTTTTCATTTGTTGTGCATTATTTCTTTGAGAGAAATTTAGTAACATGGGATAATATTAATAATCATACAACAGTTTTAAGTTAAAAACTTGAAAACTATGTTATCACTCCCAATCACATGTTCCCCTTTCCCAGGAAGAATATTTGCACATTACTCTCTTTGGCATATGATTTGCAACACCATACTACAGAGAAAATATTACTCTCCACCTCATTGTCAGGTTGACCATGTGATTTGTTTTGTTAGTAAAAAGTGAGTGGAAGCAATGTACACCAGTGACCAGCAAAGAGCTGTTACATGTTTTCACTTCTCTCTTATAATTCATCAGGCTAATATACCTTATGTGTATGTGTGTGTACACAGATATATGTGCATATAAATCAAGTTAATTAATTAAGTTATCTATAATAAAGCATTGTTATACTTTAATAGCTTTTTAAATTATTATTTTTTCAATTACAGTTGACATTCAGTATATTATATTAGTTTCAGGTGAACAGCGTAGTGGTTAGACATTTATATAACTTACAAAGTGATCGCCCAAAATGTCTTGCACCCATGACACAATATATATCACTTACATTATCACTGACTATATTCTTTAAACTGTACTCTACATTCCCGTGACTATTTTGTAACTGACAATTTCTAATTCTTAATCCCTTTACCTTTTTACCCAGGCCCACTCCATACCTCTCCCATCTAGCAATTATTAGTTCTCTATGATTATGAGTTTGTTCCTGTTATGTTTGCTTATTTTGTTTTTTACATTCCACATATAAGTGAGATCATATGGTATTTGTCTTTTTATGTCTGACTTATTTCACTTAGCATAACACTCTTTAGGTGCATCCATGTTGTAGTAAAGAGTAAGCTGTCCTTCTTTTTTATGGCTGAGTAATATTCCATGGTTTATACATACCACTTCTTTACCCATTCATCTTCTGATTGAATTATTTAAGTCATTTACATTTAAAGTAATTATTGATAAGTATGTAGTTATTACCATTTTATTAATTGTTTTTTCATTGTTTTTGTAGTTTTTCTCCGTTTTTTCTTCTTGCTCTCTTCTCCTGTATGTTGATGACTTTCTGTAGTGTTGATTTTGGATTCCTTTCTTTTTATTCCTTGTACCTCTCTTGTAGAGTTTTTATTTGTGGTAACCATGTACTTCATATATACCAAGCTATATTTATAGCAGTCCATTTTAAGTTGATGGTCATCTAAGTTCCAACATATTCTAAAATAAATACCATTTTTACTTCCCCCAACATGTTTATGTTTTTGTCATTATATTTTATTTATTTTATGTGTGTTTGTATGTATCTCTTAATTTACTGGATTACACATGATTTTCCTACTTTTGGCTTTTAACCTTTGTACTAGATTTAATGTTGGTTGATCCAATGCGTTTATTATGTATTTTTCTTTGTCAGTGAGAATCTATTATTTGGTATATTTTCTTATTCATATATATATATATATATATATATATATATATATATATATGTATATTTTTTTCTTATTCATATATATGTTATATATGTGTATATATATATATATATATATATATATATATATACATATATGTATACACATATATATACTTTTTCTTTTTCTTTCTCTTCTTCTTCAAAAAAGGTCATTTTAACCTTTTTTTTGTAATATTGGTTTGGTGGTGAGGCACTACAGCTTTTCTTTGTCTGGGAAGCTCTTTATCTCTCCATCAATTCTAAATGATAGCCTTCTTGGGTAAAGTAATCTTGGTTGTAGGTCCTTGCTTTTCATCACTTTGAATATTTCTTGCCAATACATCCTGGCCTGCAAAGATTTTGTTGAGAAATCAGCTGACAATCTTATGGGAGCTCCCTTGTAGGTAACTAACTGCTTTTCTCTTGCTGCTTTTAGCACTCTCTCTTTGTCTTTAACCTTTGGTATTTTAATTATGGTGTAGGCCTGTTTGAGTTTATCTTTTGGGGGACTCTCTTAGCTTCCTGGACTTATATGTCTATTTCCTTCACCAGGTTAAAGAAGTATTAAGTTATTATTTCTTCAAATAAATTTTCAATTTCTTGCTCTCCCTCTTCTCCTTCTGGTACACCCATCATGTGAGTATTGGTACACCTGATGTTGTCCCAGAGGCCCCTTAAACACTCCTTATTTATTTATTTATTTATTTATTTATTTATTTATTTGGCTGGGGATTCTTTTTACTGGTTTGATTGGGTGTTTTCTGCTACCTTATCCTCCAAATCTCTAATTGGATCCTCTTCTTCATCTAATCTGTTTAGTCCTTCTAGTTTTTCATCATTTCAGTTATATTATTCTTTATTTCTGAATGGTTCCTCTTTTTGTTTTGTATCACCATTTTCATGTTTCGTATCTCTTTGTTGAAGTTCTCATATCATTGAGCATCCTTATAAGCAGTGTTTCAACTGTGCATTGATAGATTGTTTGCTTCCATCTTGTTTAGTTCTTTTTCTGGAGTTTTGATTGCTCTTTCATTTGGGACATGTTTCTTTATCTCCTCATTTTGGTTACCTCCTTATGTTTGTTTCTATGTATTAGGTAAATGTGCTATGTCTCCCAGTGTGGGCAGAGTGACCTTATGTAGTAGGTTTCCTGGGGAGCACAGCCTCCCTGTTCACCTGAGCTGGGTTCTCGAGTGGTATCCTTTTTTGTGGGTTGTGTGAGCTCTCCTGTGGTAATTGAGCTCTTCTATTGTAGTTCATAGCTGTTGACATGTCACTGTGTGAGGTTGACTGGCTGTGATGACTTGCTGTGACTGCAGTGGACAAGCTGTTTTGTGGGGGCTGACCCCACAGAAAGCAATTCTCTTTAGAGGGTCTCTGGTGCCTGCTGAGTTCAGTCTTTGTATGTGTCATGTCTGGTGCTAATTGGAGGTGTTCTGGTTTGGTCTTAAACCAGTCATCAAGTTTGTTGTTTCTGGGGCCTCTTGGAAGGGGCTCCAGAGCAGGCCAAGCTCACATGCTGTCTATGTCTGCCCAGAGATTTGCCTGGTAGAAATTACAAAGTTATCTGTGGTTATTGGACGCCTGTGCTGGACTTGGAGATGCTTGGGAGAAGCTGCCACTGGTGCCAGGCTTGGAGCCACTGAGCAAGAGGTCGAAGGCACACCAACGCCAGCCTCTGCTTGTTAGAGTTGGTGTACCTTTGAGAAATTTTCAGAAAGTCCACAGAATGAGCCCACATTGTTGCATGTGTGGATTAGCCTTTGAAAGAGGTTTGGGCTGGGAGCTTGAATTGGGTAGGGTGGGGTATCAGTGTATCATCACATCAGGGTGGGATGACTGCATGTTAGCTAGGTTAATGGAGACTTAGATTTGGCACCCACCTGTGCCTGCAAGCTGTGTGGGGGTAGGACTTAACAAAGGACCAGTGGTGCCTGCCAGCCATTTAGTTCCAAAGAGAGCTTCCCCTTCAGCCCTTATCCTAAAGCCAGACAATTCAGTTCTTTCCCATATGACCATGGCACTTTTCTAGTCACTGACCCTTCAATGGAGCCTAGGGCAGTGTGAGTGAGTGAATCTTTGCTCGGGCCTTTTAAGAGTATGTCTGGTTCTACAGAAGCCCTCCATCTATCTGGACTGTGTCCCTGCTGATTTTCCCAGCCAGTTGTTGTGGGGATTCCTCTTCCTGGCACTGAATCCCAAGACTGGGGAGCCTGGTGTGGAGCTGGGACCATTCACTCCTCAGTGGGACCTCCATAGCTGAGACATGTCTCCTGATTCTTAATTGCCACATGTAGGTGTGGGTCAGCTCATTTCATATCTCCCCAAATCAGTCCTGACATGGCTTCCTCTTTGTATTCTGAGTTATGGGAGCTCTGTTCAGCTAGTCTTCAGGGTGATTCTAGTGATGCTCAGGGTGGTTGTTCTATAATTTAGTTGTAATTTTGGTGTGGTGGTGAAATGAGGTGAGCATAGAGTTTACTTACTCTATCACCTTGAATGGAAGTATAATTTAATAGTCTTTTACTTTGATGTGATTGTATTAAAAACATATTGCATTATGTCAGACTTTTAGAAAACCAGTAAGTTCAAAGTGCAAAGTGCAGTACTAATGAAAACAACAACCAAAAATAAAGTTGTGAGACAGTGAGTTTCTGAATAACTAGAAAATATCTACACAAAACAACCAATAGGATTCAGAAAGGCACAAAAGAGAACCAGTTTTATTTAAAAGTTATTTGTTCGTTCTGTGTTTTACTAAGTTAGGAAGACTTAGTAAAATCTTTATTGTGGTACCGCATGAATTTTTAATACACGGAATCTTAGTAGTTAAAGTGTACATAGAGTTGAAGTGTACAATCATCTGTGGGTAATCACCTTTCTAACAGTCTGGCCATGTGGTCATTCAAATGTTATCTGGAAAAAAAAAAAGCATTAATAATATTAATATATATGTTGTTATATTTGTCCTTAGAAAAGATTAAGAAACTTAAACTCATGTACCTTTGTTATCTCTGGGTGTTGGGAGTATATGCATTTCATGTTTTTTCTATGTTTTAAATAGTTTTCTAATTTCCTTAAATAAGTTTTATTTTTCTTTCTTTTTTTTCAAAAATGAATTAAGAAAGAATGAAAATAAATTAGGCAAAGAGAAAGAAAAGTGAAATGAGAAAGAAAGAAAGAGAAAGAAAGAGGAAGGAAGGAAGGAGGGAAGGAAGGAAGGAAGGAAGGAAGGAAGGAAGGAAGGAAGGAAGGAAGGAAACAAGGACAAAACAGAGAAGGAGAAGAAAAGGAGGGAGGAGGGAGGAAGACCATTCTTGTACTGAATTGAAAATTTCCTCTTTTAAAATTATGTTTACCAGTCATCTTGAACAACACAGAAAAGTGAAGTCTATAATGACCATAAAGATTCTATGAATACTTAGCTATGGCAGTCATTATGACTCCTCTTAGATTTATCTTTTCCAAGTTAATAATAACTTTGTCTTTTTTTAAAAATCTATCCTTGCATTTATTTCTAAAATGTTCCATGTAGTGATGGTAAAAACTCCAGGATTATCAAATGGGCTATTTTTCTACTATGCAATTTCTTAAAAAGAGAAAATAAACTCATGTATATGTTTAAAAGACGTGTGGATTAGTTTACACACACCCAAATCAATTATCTAAACCTTGTAGGAATTTATTTTTTATTTATTTATTTATTTAGTTATTTAGTTATTTTTTAGAAACCTGGTCTTCCTGTGACATTTAATTCTGTCAAATATTATTTTATTTTCAGGACAATATTTTTATGAAAAGGCAGGTGATAGAAATAATTATTTATGTAATACAATTTTATAAACTATGTATGAAAAGCAAGTAATTATACGTGAATAATAAGCAAAACCATCTGAAAGCTCTCTGTTTAATTGACATTTATGAAGAAAAAATAAAAACAACTATTAAGTCATTTCAAGATTTATGGATTTACTTTTAAAAAATTATGTGGAAAATTTGAGTTAATCTGTGTTCTGATTAAGAGTGGAACTGATAAAATTTACACATACATGTGAAACTCAATCATGACTTCACTATTAGCAAGTATCCTAAGGCTGTGATGATGTAAGAAAACTTGGTTTAATTAAACATATTGTTAATGCTGTTGATGGTGGATAAGAAAGAATGATGCTATTCAATTAATGTGCGGGTGATCCTCTATAGATCCTGACAAATCCACTGATTGTTCTTATCAAAATAATGCAATGGGTATTAATGACATTACCTACTACTCTATAAATCTAACTTATATAGAACATCGTATCAGTGACAACTAAATTTTAGATAATGCATTTCTTTAATGTGGGTCATTTTCATGAGTGTATGTACTCTTTGTACTTATTTGTTTTTACACTTAGTTCATATGACAGAGTTGATTTTCAGTATTTCTTTTGCACTAATTTAAGTCTTCCATCTGAGAAAGAATCAGCTAGAATAGCTACAGCCAATGCTGTTGACAATAAAATTATCTTTCCTGAAATAACAGGAATTAGATATAGGAGTTGATTATATAATTTATTGGATATTATACCCTCTTTTAAGGGTTTTATCTTAAATCATACAAAGTACATTTTGACACAAATTTTAAGTTTCTAATTATATTTAAAAGAACTTTCTTTTAAAATTTGTGTTCCTTAAAGTGTTTCTTTCTTGTCACTTTTCCCCATCTTTTTTTTGTATTTGCTGATATTTTAATTTTATCCGGACAAGACATATAGCAACATTAAGTTCAATTTTGTGAAAATCACTAGTTTAAGGAAAATGTGATCATCTATAAGTGAGGGATGTCAACCGAAATATCCCATGGATTATCAAATCCCTTAACATTAATGATTCATTTGCATACACAAACAAGACAAAATCATTACCTAATAGTAATGATAATAGTAGTAGTAGTAATAATAATAATAATAACAATAATAATTTGTATTTATTAAGCTCTTACTATGTAGGATGTACTATTCTAAGTCCTTTACATGTGTGAATTTATTAAAACAATTATCTGGCAACAGATTGGATCTAAGAAAGTCTGAACCATTTTTGTCCATATTTGTTCTATTATTTGAGGCCAACAGGTCAAGCAGATGAAGTTACTCATCTGTCATGGATTTTTATATTTGGGCAACACTAACACCTTAAAGATTGTCTGGATCAGTTGTATGATACAATTCAACAATCCATTTCAAGTTAAGGTGCAGCATATTGGCTTTTCCAATTCCAACATTTGTTTGTCTATTAATACTTGAGTCAGTGTTCTTTTTTGAGTTGACCACAAAATATATAAATACCGCAATCATCACTGATTTTAGATAAAGAGTAGAAAAGTTAACTCTCTTTTTCTATTTCTGGATTTTATTCAGTCCTCACATATACACAAGTATACACATTCACAAACATGTTTAGGATGCAGAGATTTGTTCTGAACCCTCTGGAACAGGTTTGCTTACCCAGCAAGCACTCACGCACCTCTTTCACTTCCAGCAATTGAGATGTTGTTAATTCCTTAAGCTAATTCAAATATTGATAATTTCAGCACTGTCAGGAGACAATTGAAGATATGACAGATCACATCAGCAAATCATATGTAGCTAAAAGAAATACTTGTATCTCAGACAACTATTTGTATCTCAAAAAAATAAAAGCTCTGAGCTCCAAAGAGATCAATTCTTTTTTTTATTCTAGCAAAAAAATATAAAAGTGTGTCATTTATAACAAAGATTGTGATATCAGTCTAATCAAAACTTCCATTGCCATGGTACATATATGTACTACAATTTAAATGCATGTTTTGGTTATTTTTTAAATTATTTAGATTTACAGTAATCCCTCCTGATCCAGTTTCATTTCCTGTGGTTTTAGTTACCTGTGGTCAACTGCAGTTTGAAAATATTAAATGGAAACTTCCAGAAATAAACAATTCATAACTTTTCAATTGCACACCATTCTGAGTAGTGTGATGAGATCTTGTTTCATCCATCTCCATGGCACCTGGGACATGAATCATCTCTTTGTCCAGCATCTCCACACTTTGTATGCTACCCACCTTCTAGTCATTTAGTAGCCCTCTCAGCTATCAGATCAACTGTGGCTGTATTGCTGTGTTCGTGTTCAAGAAACCCTTATTTTACTGAATAACAGCCCTGGAGCACAAGAGCAGTGATGTTGGCAATTGAGCTATGCCAAAGAGTAGCTGTAAAGTGCTTTCTTTAAGTGAAAAGGGTGAAAGTTCTCAATAAGGAAATAAAAGATCTTACATGCTGAGCTTGCTAAGATCTATAGTAAGAATGAATGTTCTAGCCATAAAATTGTGTAGAAGGAAAAAGAAATCCATACTTGTTTTGGTGTCGTACCTTAAATGCAAAGGTTACGGCCACAGTGCATAAGTGTTTAGTTAAGATGGAAAATGTATTAAACGTGTGGATGGAAAGCATGAACAGAAAATGTGGTCCAATTGATGGCAATATATTGCAGCAGAAAATACTGAGCCTATGAAAGACTTCAGTAAGGGAACCCCTGAAATGTGTGACACTTAGGAGACCATTACTTCAAGCACATGATGGCTACACAGATTCAGGAATTGGTTTCGACTGAAAAATATAAAAATTACTGGAGGAAAACAGAGACCACATTCACAGAACTTGTATTAAAGTATATTGTCAGAATTGTTTACTTTTACTATTAGTTATTGTTGTTAGAACCTCATTGTGCCTAATACATAAATTAAACTTTATCATGGGTATATATGTATAGAAAAAAATATGGTTTATATAGGGTACAGTACTCTGTGTGGTCTCAGGCATCCACTCGGGTCTTGAAGTGTACCCACCGCAGATAACGGAGGGAGGGGGGGGGCTGCTGTATTTCCATGAATTTCAGTAGTATGATATTCTCTTTTCAACAAATCTGAGAGTACAATTTTCTTTTACAGTTAATTGTTATTCTTCCCGAGAAGAGAAATAATTTGGAAAATAATACAGAATAGGATTATTTTGCTAATTTTAATGCAGACGGTGCTTTATGATCCTGGGGATCAATGCTGAACTTCATTGCTCCATCAGTAGTGCAAAGCGTCACTTTAAACCAGTAGTTTTATCTAATTCTTTACCCATGTTATGAAACAATATTTTTTGTGCTTGAAATTTTCATAGAATGTCAAGTCTGCATTTCATAGATTGTCAAGTCTGAAAACTTCTTAAGATTACACTTTAAAAAAAAATCTATCATAATGTATTCATTCATCATTTGGGGATACATACATACATATATACATGCATACAGTTACCATAGGTAGTTCTATTAAGGCAGATGTTACCTTGAAGATAATGAACTTCTTTGATATTTAAAGAGACTGCTGCTTTTATTGGTAATTGAAATGGGACTTTAGCTTATATGATTAGGGTAAGCTATTCAAAGACTAGAGTGAAATTTATCATGTTAATCTTAAACTCAACAAATCATATTGTCAATTTTTATTTTTTGTATAAAACAGTCATTAGAGCATCTCTATGTTATGTACAGTACATGTTTATAAATAAAATTAGACGTAAGAGTTTAAAAATTATATATATACATATATATACATATATGTATATATATGTTCTTAATGATGCCAAACCCATTTAATTCTAATTTTAAATGCATTTATCAGCTGTATAGTAAATGTGAATATTTTTTTCTCTACTTTCTCTTGCCTTAGGATCCTCTGCTTTCAGATTCTCCTTATATCCAAAGATCTCAGTATCATTTGAATAAACTTCTATGAAAGGAAGACAAAAAAATGAAATAATTTAAATTAGGACTAATAAAAATGAATTTGATTGCAGAGGTATTTGTATTTTAAAAAGATATTCCTTATGGAAATGTTTATCTTAAAGAGGACCCATAATGAAGGTATGTCATAATTTTTTAATTAAAAAAAGGTTAAATTATAATATATAATTGACATATAATCTTGTATTAGTTTCAGGTGTACAACACAGTGATTTTTTTTTAATTAAAATTTATTGGGGTGACAATTGTTAGTAAAGTTACATAGATTTCAGGTTTACAATTCTGTATTACATCATCTATAAATCCCATGTGTGTTCACCACCCAGAGTCAGTTCTCCTTCCATCGCCATAATTTGACAACAAAGTGATTTGATATAACAAAATAATCACTACAATATAGCCAGTTAACATTCACGACCACACAGTTACAATTTTTTTCTTGTAATGACTTTAAGATCTATTCTCTTAGTAACTTGCAATCATATAGTACATTATTATTAACTGTAGTCATCATGCTATACATTACATCACCATGACTTATTTATTTAATAACTGGAAGTATACCTTTTGACCATCTTCACCCATTTTGTCTGCCCACCTCTGGTAACTACTAATCTCTTTCAAAAATCTATGAGTTCATTTTTTTTATTTTTTTTTTTAAGATTCCACATATAAGTGAGATCATATGGTATTTGTCTTTCTCGGTCTCATTTATTTCACTTAGCATGATGCCCTCAAGGTGTATCCATGTTGTCACAAGTGTGTGGCGTCTTTCGATTAGAGCTATTTTATAGGACAGCCTGAACTTCAATTGTAATAAGAAATTGCCACTCTCAACAAAGCCAATGCTAGCATCGTGTGAGGCTGTGTTTATGTAAAGGCAAATCATTCCTGAAATAAATACTTTGATATGTGTGGGAAGTTATATCTTAATAAGAAAGGACGTGGCATTTAACCACTTAAGTCATTCTGGCCCCAACAGATTTTTCCAGTTTTCTTCTTTTAGATGCATCATGGAATAAGAAAAAAGTTGGTTTGTATGTCAGTTTTTATGCCAGTACCATATCGTTATGATTACTATAGTTTTGTAGTATAATTTGAAAACAGGAAGTGTAATGGCTTCAGCTCCATTCTTCTTTCTCAAGATTGTTTTGACTATTTGCAGTCTTTTGTGATTCCATGTAAGTTTTAGGATTGTTTTTATTGTTTTAAAAATTTCTTTGAAAATGGCTATTATCAAAAAGATAAGAAATAAGTGATGGAAAAGACATAGAGAAAAAAAGAAAACCTCATGTAGTGTTGGTAGAAATGTACATTGTTACAGCCACTATGGAAAACAGTCCTCAAGAAAATAAAAATATAACTAACATAAGATCCAGCAACTCCACTTCTGGGTATATATCTCAAAGAAATGAAATCACTATCTAGAAGAGAGATCTGCTCTTCTATGTTCATTACAGAATTATTCACAATAGCTAAGACAATCTGTGTACTGACAGATGAATGGATAAATAAAATGTGGAATTCAATATATATATTTGTATATTATTCAGCCATAAAAAAAGGAGGAGAAAGAAAGAAAATCTAGTTGTTTGCAACAATATGGATCGATCTTGAGAGTATTGTGATGAGTGAAATAAATCAGACAGAGAAAGACAAATACGGTATGATCTCACTTAAATGTTGAATATAAGAAAAGCCACACTCATAGAAACAGAGAGTAGAATATTGGTTACCAGAGGCTGGAAGTGGGAGAAAATGAGCAATGTTGGTCAAAGGGTACAAATTTCCAGTTATAAGATGAAGAAATTCTGGGGATCTAATATTCAATATGGTATTATAACTAACAATACTGTATTACATATATATAATACTAAAAATTTACTAAGAGAGTAGCTCTTAATTGTACTCATTTCACACAGAATATATGAGGTAATGAATGTGTTAACTAACTTGTTGTGGTGATCACTTTGCAACATATACATGTGTGAAATCATTATGTCATACACCTTAAATTTATACCAAGTTATATGTTAATTATATCTTAATATATCTGGAAAAAAGTAAGCCATGACAAAATGCTGATCAGAAGACATATGTGAGTATGTGCATGGGGAAGGACATGAAGAGGTAGGTTGTCAACTCTCGAGATTCAGTTTGGGGTAAAAGGGTAGAGATTCAGCAATTTCAGAGAGTACCCTCCAGTATAAGAACCTGTAGGTCATCTGTCCTGAACAGAGGAGTGGCATAATGAATCTTGTATTTTACACAGATATATCTGACTGCTGTAGGAAATAATGGGAAAGTCAGTGGAGCAGAGGGACATTTTGAGTGGCTCTGGGCATGCTAGACCAAGCTAAGTCTCAGACCTCATGCTGACCCCCGAAGAGCTCCCTAGACATTTACATCCAACGTTGGGGTTGACTCAAGGACTCACTAGGGCAGAGGCCAGGAGCAAGAAATCACCAACTATATCTGCTGAAAAGTGGTAAATGCCATGAGAAAAGTATCTGGGAAAATCTATTAAATATCACAGAATCCAATCTATTCAGGTAATTGATGATAAACTTGAGACCAAGGTAGCAGGCATAAGGTAAGCAGGGCTAGCCTTATACCTATTTGGAAAGGGTATTTACTCTCTGTGACTTTAGGGATGCTGCAAAAAACAAATTCTCCAAAAACCTTGCTCCAGAATTCCTAAAATTTCAGTTAGATACTTATATCTCTGTAGTAAACAGTGTCTTTTCTACAGTCCACTGTTCCAATTGAAATGTATCTAAAAGGTATCATGTGAAGCTTACAATCTCTTTATGGTGAATAAATGTATGAACACATAGGAAATTCAATCAGAATTTAAAAAAATAAAAAATGAAAGAAATTGAGCCCTAAAACATGTAAGGATCTTCACCATATATGGTGAAGTAGGACAAAAATATTAAAGTATTGGAGAGTCAATGAACTAACTTTGATCGTTGCTTCCCTCACAAATGTATAAGGGCTGGCCAAAACACAGAATAAAATCTTGAACTGTACATAGTAAACAAAAAAACAAAAAAACAACCAAACAAAAAAAAAAAACTTTACAAATATGAGCAGAAGCAACAAATTGTTTGCCAATTGATTGAAAAATCTCCATAGTGAAAATATTTAACAAAGTATCCTTTTTTCATTTTAAGGAAAAATATAATGACTGGTATTGATTAAGCAGATCAGTTATATGCTAGTTACTGTTCTAAAGTTATATATATGCTTATGTGGATATATATATATATGCCAAAAAATGTATACATGTGGACATTGGTCAATGTTGCTCAAGCAGTAGTTTGCTGTAATCAGAAGTGTCTGGATGCTGATGGTAACCACTTTGAGCACCTCTTGTAATTGCAGAAGTCAAACGTGACTTGTATTCATCTTTTGTTATTGGTATATACTGAGTATTACAATTTTAATAGTGTTTTTTTTCCTTTCTTAAAATACGTATACATTTTTTGGCTATATATATATATATGGTTGTTATTAGGATATATAGAATTAGGTTGAGTAGTGCCATGGTGGGGTTGTAGACTATGACACCTGTTATTCAGCCCATGTGGGCAATTGAAGAGTATGCTAGCATCTTTCGTAACTGGGTTTGGTTGAGTCCTCCTCAGCCTCCAATTAGAATGGATAAGATAGATATGGTGAGTAGGACGTCTAAGTTGTTGATTGAATGTGAAATTTGGCTATATGTATACACATATATACATATAGATATGTATATATGTGTGTGTGTGTGTATATATATATATATATATATATAATAAATCTTTATCACAAAACAGTGAGTTATATATTACCATAGTAATTTAATAGATGTAGAATCTGAAACACAAAAAGATTAAATTATTTACCCAAGAGTACACAGCATTATCTGATTTATGAGGATTTGAGCCCAAGCGATTTCATTCCAGAGTCTATTAATTTAAAACTACAAAGGACATCTTAAAAGAACAACATAGTATTTTCTTGACTGCAAGTATAGAAACTTGTTATTTCTTGTTAAAATAATTACTAAATTTTATATAAGGATGATCTTAGAGTGTAATTATAAATAATATGGTCACAGTAAAATCTCACGCACACACACAAAAAAAACCTTCCATTTCTATCTCCCATGGAAATACGTGTAAAATTATTAAAAAATGATCATTTCACTGGGGGAAGGGGGCAGGTGCAGTAAAAGAGCTTCACAACTACGTCTGTCTGTAGTCTACACAGCAGATTGCAGTGGGATGATGAGTAAGTTATTATATATTTTTTATTAGTTTCAGGTGAGTTATTATACTTTTCAATGGCTCATTTTCACCTGTGAAATGTGTAATAATACCCATCTTCAATATTTTGTGAAAGAGGAATAATATTTGTATAACAGCTGGCATTTAGTAGACAAACAATGATGAATGCTTACATCAATGAAAAGCAACCAACAAAATTGGTTTTTGTCCTCCTTTTAAAGTGGAAATAAGGCTACATTGGAAATGGGGATTTCAGTTTCCAGCATTAGTTTTTTGACGACAGAGTAGAATATCTACTGTGGACTCTCCCTAGAGGAAAGCCTATAAAATACTTACAAAGTTAAAGGCTCTAATAATGGAGAAAGGGAACAAAGAGCCTCAAATAGAAAATATGCCTTCATGTTCTCGGCACATTTTGAATTATAGTAGACCCCAAGGAAAACAACACTGATCTATTGAAAGCACTATGTTAAGGCTTTATGACCAGTCTGGGTAAAGCTCTATTGGCCCTGCATACAATGTAAATTTAATACCACCATTTGTTTTGTGTATTTTAGTTGGTAGAAAACAATAAGGATCTCTGACTATAAGAGAGATGAGTTTCTTGGCGGTAAGAATCCTTATTATCAACTCAAAATAAAATAGCAATTTCCCATGAAGCAATCACACATTAGGGAGAAAACCACTGTTTCAAATTATGTCACAGGAGTAAAATAGTGGTTCTAGGAAGCTTCTAAAGTCATCATTCAGAATGAAAGCTTTACAATTACTTGAATTGTCTATAGCTTGTATAGACTTGTAGAATAGCAAAATATTTTCAAAGTGCTGATCACACCCAAAAGTTGCATATATATACTCAGACGTATTAGAGTTGGGATATAGGAGAACAAAATTGTGTGCTGCTTGCATTTAAATCTTCTATATTTGTTGTAGAAAAGAAACAACCATATGGATCTTATATCAAAACACTAGTCCTTGAAGACTACCATTTGCATTTGCAAATCCTTTTTAATTTAAAATAAACAGAGACGATGGTCTGTGTTTATGTTAAGTATCCATGTCTGTCTGAATTAATTTTCTCTGATTCTGATTTAAAAAACGAGCAGTACACATTTTGTTGTTTTAAAAAAGAAGAAAGACAAAAGGTGTAGAGAAAGAAAGTGCATAGAACTCTAAAGGTGTGACTTTTAGAAAAGCATATTGATTTAGGGAATGGCAATATGGACTAGAATGAAAAATGGTTCAATCCCTAGTACACGAATTTGATATCTAACAAAATTTCATGTTGCTTTTTTTTTGTTTGTTTGTTTGATCTGGCAATCCCATCTCTTGGAAACTATCACCAAAATGCACAAGGACAAATGTACAAGGCTATTCATTGAAATAATGATGGTCACAGCAAAAGACTGAAAATAACATAATTTTGATAAATATGAAACTGGTTGTTAAATTATAGCAAATACACACAAAGGAGTAAGTACTGTACAGCTGAAAAATGGAGTAAGAATTTCCTATATACTACTTAAGGGTGACCACCTGTATATATTGACAAGGTAATAAAAAGAAAAGTAGAGAAATAATCTTATTTATAATTCATAATTTACCATCTTTAACAATGTATTTATAAAATCCGATAATATTTCTTAAAAATGTTAATATTTTGGCTGTGTCACTATTATGATGCTGAGAATAGTATTTCATAAAGATTTTCTAAATTTTGTTGCACAATGAGAATTTAAACTTGAGGAAAAAAAACTTACAAGATTCATTTTACATGTCTTCCTACGTTTTATTGGATAGATGTGATTTTCATCTTAAAATTGCATTAAAACTTATAAAATTCAAATTCTAATGTTTATGTACACTTTACACTTATATTTTACTTTCCACTATTATTCCCTTAAACTCTATGCTTTATCTCTGCCCCACAAGATAAATTCCGGTTTTGTAAGGAAATGCCATATATACTGGCAAATTTCATTATATAAACAGCCCTTATGAGAAATGCATTTCACCAATCTTTTATAATTTTTCAATTGTAACTGTCAACAAGATCACAATGTACCATCTCTCAGTTTGTCCAACCATGTAAATGCTTGTTACTGTTTATTGATTATATGAAGCAGTTTTGGTTTTTTTATTGTTTTGGCAAACAACATAGTCTATAAACTGTAATGGACCATGAATTTGTTTCTAAATTAAGCTCCATTAGCAATTGGAGACTATATATATATATATATATAATAGACTACTATACATATATTTTTGAAAATAATATATATATTTCAATAAGTTTTATTTTCTTTCATATAATATATGTACTGAAATAAACATGTAGCTAACAAATATTCCAAATTCAAGCTTCTTTGAAATTGTTCTTGGTATCCATTTGTTTCAGGGGGAACATACACACTTCAGTGTGTAGAGAAATTATGAAAAATGAAAATGACATTTTCTAATCACTAACCAAGCAATCTTTACTGCCTTCCTTCTGAAGCTGTCCACTAGCTAGAACTGTAATAAGGGGAATGACGTTGATCACATAAACTTGACCAGAGTGGACAGAAAAAGGACATCCTGAAGGCATATAAAACCTTTATTCTGAATTGCTAACTATTCCTTACATATTGTCAAAATCAACAATTAATACTTAATCATTCATTTTTTTTTTTTCAAATGAATGGTTACATTCTCCTAGGTTAGCAAATCATCTCAGATGTTTTTATAATTTCCACTCTACTGCTGTATTTAATATTACCTTGGCCATGACTGAATTTTTGATGGCTGGGAGGAAATTTAATTAAGCAACCATGGTCACAGTTACACCAATTCCAAAATATTATTTTAAAAATGTGTATTGTTTTCAAAATAAACGTGTTCCAGCTTTATATAAACAAACCATTCAAACATAAAGTTCAGCTTTGGATGACTGACATAATTAGCTCATAGGGAAAGGAAACTAGCATGAGACAAAATATTGTGTTTCTAATTAGGCATTAGTTGTAACCCTTTTGAGTGCGCAGTTCCTCTCCCACACAGGCATTTGGATGTGCTATTTAATTTGGTTTTGCTGATGCAATGAGAGATTTTATTAATTCTGAACTAAGTCCGCTGGTAGCCAGAAATACACATGTGAGAATATCTGGCTGGCTATTATAGAGGTTCAGCTCGTACTAAATCCAAGGTGAGACCATAAAATCTTTTGTTCTAATGAGTGGTGGTATCCACTAGCACGCCCCACAATGTGGTCCACTTGTTAAGCAATGAACATTGTGATCCCTTAACACACTGCTTCTTCCTGACATATCCCATCAATTCAATAGTGTTCAGTATAAGAGATCACTTCTGTCAGGATGTGAAAAACAGCACCATCAATCCTTTCGTAACTGAAACATTAATTTTTCCATCCACAGAATTTACTCTGAAAATGAGGTCAACAAACACAGTGTGCCTCTTTTTCATTTTTAGAGATCAGTGAGGGGAGCTGGTCTTCCCAAGAGTTTGACCTGTGCAACAGTAAAAAAGGTCAAATACACGGTGATGGAAGGAGAACTGACTCTGGGTGGTGAACACACAATGTGATATATAGATGATGTATTATAGAATTGTACACTTGAAACCTATGCAATTTTGCTAACTATTGTCACCCCAGTAAAGTAATTAAAAAAAAGAAAAAAAGCAGACCATAATTTCAAAGATTCTGCAACACTAAATGTGGCCCATCAGAAATTCTGTGATCTAGTAAGAATTTTAAGAGGCTTGCATTTCTAGTACATGATGAGTGACTTTTGATATTGTGGGGGAAAGGAGAAAAGAGGTAAACATAATATTATCTTAAGGCTAAGGAAATCTGAGAATTCAATGTGATATTTAATAAAAGAAACAATGTTTCTTAACATGAAATTAAACTACTGCCGCAATGCTAACTCATAATAACACCTTTTTCTTTGAAATTTGCATATGTGTGTGCATCTGGACAGGCGCATCAGGTTCAGAAAAATACCATAGGAAGAATAGAAAGGCTGGCCAGCCTTAGTTACTGGCTTTATGGTTGACTGAATAGTCCTTACCTCTAAAATTCACTTATGTGAGCTTTTATATCTTTGGATTGTCTTGGGAGCAGGAAGGAATGAATCCTAAAGTGAGAATAATTCTTGTGGTAGTGAATTAATTTTCAAAAATAAGTTAGAAATATGCCTTGGAGTGATTGAAGAATGAGAAGTTCAGAAATTAGGGGGAAAAGAACAAATCATAAATCTCGGTTGTAAGGAGTAGCACCCTGCTGGTAAGGGTTTAGGTTTAGTGTGTGTGTAGATTTGGACTACTGAATCAGTAGGTCTATCATTGGTTTTCAAATTATCTCTCTCTATTTCAAAATCCCCTTTAGTTATTTTTGACAGTTCAGTATATGCATTTGCAATATGTGTTTTAATAGAATTGTGTCTAATTAACCAAGAGTGTTGTAAAAGGAAGTTTTGATGTCCTTGCATCACTTGGCGCCTAAAACAAGTGTCCATGAGATGAACATCATGTCAGGTGGATATAAGTCCCATAGTTACAGAGAGAAATCTGATTTTAAAAAAAACACACAAAAAAAACCCACAAAAACAAACAAACAAACAAACAAAAATGTCCAAGGCAGAGCTGAGAGCAGAGAGAAGGGACATGACAGAAGTAGTCATAATACAGGCAACTCTAGAGTGTACTTGAAGCAAACTAGTCCATTAAAAGGGAATACTTGCATAAGAAAAAAATTTTGAGGGCAAGGCAGCTATTTCTTTTTTGTCTAGTGATTACATTTGAGGGGGAGTAGAGTTTGCTTCCCCAAACTATGCCTCTTTTGGATATTGATTATTTTAAGCTGGTTATTTTCAAGAAACAAAAGACTCAGGAAAAACAAACAAACAAACAAACAAAAAAACACTCTGATGTTTCTCCTAACTGTCTAAAAGGAATTTAGATAGAGGACCTGCTCCAAGAAGGAACATATCATCATAGATAACTATAGTTTAATATGAACTAGGGTGTGATAGGTAGAGAGGAACCTAGCTACTCTCCTTTGATCAAAGTCCTCTCTGTGTCCCATTGTTGAAGGTGTGGCAGCAAGAATTTACTTACAAACACTTGCGTTTTTTATCTCCATGTGAATTGCCTTCCTGTCCTTTGAAGTTCCAAACCACAATCCCAACCTCTCCTTCTTCTTAGCATGGCATTGGAGCCTCAGCTGACCAATGAGTCCTTGGATTTCATATCCCACGGCACCCCCACATGTACCTATGTATTGAATTTGGTTAACTTTCTCCTGTTAATTTGTGTTAATTTGATTAATATTTCAGCCAGAAGAGTTTAGAAAGGTCGGATGAAAATTATTATTATTATTTTATTATTATTATTATTATTATTATTATTATTATTATTTTTATTTTGTCTCCTACACATGTTTGGTGTTGAAGCAACTGTTGTTTTATTATTTCCTCATAGGAAAACTCAGTTCAGGATTTCACCACTATAGATACTGTCTCAGTAGAGGAATGAGAAAGAATGCTTGTTGAGAGCTATAAACAATGATAATTTTCTCCATAGCCTCTCCACTTCCATTATGGTGCTTTCTGTGAGGCTTCTACCAAAGATCAATGTCTCCACTCACGCACAGTGAAGAGACACAGAGCTGTTTTATATGTGAAATTAAATTGCCTTCTTTTTTTAAACTCATTTGCTTATTTTTGTTGTTATCAGATAATGTGTTAGCAAAATGCTACAATATTGAAATGTCAATATTCGTTTATAGAGTTTGTGGCGATGCTTTAAATGGACCCAAGCAGCACAGAATTATTTGTATACAAAATGCTCATTACTTAATCAGACTCACAAATTTGAGAGAACATTTAATCAATTAGGTTTATTTGAGTCACTAGCAGTTTATAAGATTCTTTGATAATACAAAATGCAGAATAAATAATAATGCATATATTAGACATTTTTCAAATCAAACTTTGAAATCACTTTTTCTTTCACAGTGAACATGCAACTAATGACAAACAAAGTAGTGGGCCATATTCTCTTTCTAAAGACAATTTAAAAAGTGATGCATCATAAGTTGTACAAAAGGATTCTTCTTTCTAAAAATCTTGTATCATTTTAATTTTGCTGAGTAGATAGATGCAAAGTATCATATATATGAAGTTTCTTAAATAATGCTCTCTAAATACATTAAACTGAAATACCATAATTGTGACTATGTTGTGAAATATTCATGTGATGATTTTACCCACTTCATGTGCACCAATTAAATAAAATGTAATATTCCTGATGCTGAAGGGAAATGAGAAATCAATACTCTCAAAATTCCCTTTAGAAATGAATAATGATAAACAATTTTATTTCATAGACATTAACAACAGGATACCATAACAGGAATCATTATTTCATCATTTAAAGTACTCCAATACTGGGATATATTTTAGAAACAGGCTATATAGATATTGTTAAATAAACTCACTATTGCTTTCAAGCAGAGATTCTCAAAAAGAGCATTTTCAATGCTCTAGCCCCTCATCCAACTTTTCCTTCAGAGTTCTGAGACTTAGACAAGATGTGATTACAGGAAGGGGAGGTGAAAATAGATGGGAGATATTTCAGAATGAGAGGCAAAATCAGATAGTGAATACCCTTTGAATAATGTTATTTTAATATTAAATACTTCAGAAAGCTAAATTATATCCAATACAACTTTGCTATAGGGAATTTAAGAATAATGAAAAGTATTTCAGAGGTACTTTCAAGATGTAAAAAAATGTAATGAATAAGAATGAAGTGGGGAAAAAACATAGGCTCGTAGGAAAATATAAAAGAATAAGTTGATGTAAGAATAAAAATACCATTATTATATCATCGTCAGCAGCAGCAGCATCATTATGACAATATCTTCATAATAATGTCAATGGTCAATTTTTGGAATAAAAACAGGAAAAAAATACTGGAAGATAACAATATATCAGCACAAGGATGACTAGAATAAATGTTTTATAAGGTCCTTTATTATATTAAGGAGGGACAATTAATATTGATTAAATACAGAGTTTGCTAGGTTAAGTATGGATGATAAACAGTTTTATAACAATTGTTCCTGTAACTTTCTGTTTAAGAACTTCCAAGCTCAACCACCTTCTAGACTAGTTATTTACTCTTTCTTTTTCCTGGAATGCTCTTTTAGGCTCCCTTCCTCCCTTCATTGAGGTATTTGTTGAAAGGTCCCTTTCTCAACGGGCCTTCCTAAATACATTATGGAGAATACTGAGTTACATCATTCTATTTTCCATTCTATTTCTTTTACATTTTTGCTATAGTATGATCTTTTCTACTTATTTTGATATATTTTATTTGTATGCATGTCTTCATGCATTTAATTTTTAAAATTCTGTTATGTATGTTTATATATGTGCATGCATTTTTAATTTAAGTTCTACGAATGTCCTTTACTAGTTCATTAGTATTACGTTTTATCAGTGTGTTCATCTCTAATACCTAGAAGAGTGTGCATTCATTTTAAGCACTCAATGTATTTTTGTGAGTGAATGAATAAATGAATCAATAAACTACTTCAGAAGTAAGACATTTCTCTGAATCAACATTAATTTCTGCATTTGCTTTTCTGATATATATATATATATATATATATATATATATATATATCAAGCTATAAAATTATGTATATATTTATAAAATACATAATTATTGTATATATTTTTCCCTTAGGACAAACTGCAATAACAAAATACCATAACCTCAGTGGCTTAAATGACATACATTAATTTCTTACAGTTTTGGAAACTGATATTTCCAAGAAGAAGGGTGTTAGCAGGTTCATTGTCCGCTGAGGAATCTCTTCACTGTTTACAGATGGCCACCTTTCTGCTGTATCTTCTTCTGCAGCGAGAGAGAGCTAGCACGCTAGCTAGCTCTCTACTCTGTTCTTATAAAGGTACTGATCCCCTCATGAGAACTACCCAAACCTGACCTCATCTAAACCTAGTTACCTCCCAAAGGCCCCACTTCCAAATACCATTACATTGAAGATTAGGATATATATATATATGTATATATATGAAATATATTAGGATATATATATATATATATATATATATATATATAAGAAGATATATATCTATAGATATATCTATATAGATATAGATATATAGATATATAGATATATATATAGATATATATCCATCCCCATCTCCTCTCTCATGATTTCTACTTATTGTAGAATTCATAAATTCCATTGCCTTATAGATCCTACTTGATGCCTTCTCTCTGTGTGCCTCTCAGTTTTTGTATCCCTCAGCATCTCTGTTTCCTGTCCTCTCCATTTGGTCCAGAGCTGAGACTAAAAGAGTCATAAGTCAGACTGTAACCTATGTGATGAGCTGATGTTCTGAGAACTCTTCTTATACAATCCTGTCCTGGAACTAGATTTCTAAGAGTGAATGTGAAGGGGGAAAAAGGACAAAAGTTAAAAATAACAAGAAGATTTAAAATTTATGAATCATAATGCATTAAACAATTGTCATTCAGAATTGTTATTTGTAATCAGGCCTTCATTGCTGGCAATCACACAAAATTTTACAGTCCATTTCTTCTAGATGACAATCTTATATCTCTTACTCTATGTACAAACCTCCAAAGTTACCACCTGCTTAATCTCAGGGGACTCTATGTTCTGATTATCTATCGCTGCATAATAAATTACCACACAATATAAGGCTTAAAATAAAATATGCCCTCTGATCACAAGTTAATTATAGTACCCTTCCATGAAAAATGAATGAAAAATTGTCCAATCCCAAGGCATGAAAAACCTTGTTCCATGAAGACTTGGCTTGAGGTCCAAGATTTCCTCATCTAACCTATTTCAAGTGAGAATGATGCCCCTTGAGGATGGTTCTTCAGACGAACACACATGTACATCATCCTTCCAAATCTGTCTCACAATCTGAAGACCAGTGACCTACAGGGAAATGTTATCTATCAAAACACACCCCAACATACAACAACATGACAGACATAAGGTAACCACAGAAGAAACTCCTGTTCACATGGGGGGAAAAGGATGGGAGACACTGAGAATTCACAGTGTCATAGCAATTTTGAAGTCAAACCAAAGACATGATGCCAGTTCCTTGATTAGTATCTAGATATGCTCCTTACAAATGATTCTCTAGAGTTCGTGTATGTCTCTTTCTCTGAATTATTCTTGCATTTGTATGAGAAAACATCCATGTTGGCAACTTGAAAGCTGTCTCTCTTTCTGCCGATGGTAATTTGGCAGCCCGCAGTCTTTTTCTTATTTTGCACCATTTCTACATTCTTAATCCAAACATGCAGTACTAAAAAACTCCCTGGGTAGCCTGTGTACCAATATATAATTAAATCTGTAGACTAAAATCACAACCACATTGTTTCCCAGGCCTTCTCTACTTGGGTTATTGATAAGGGTGATGTGCGGAATGTCCTTAAGATTCTTAGAGACTATTCTTAGATGGTACATGAGGTATCATCTTTCATATTTCTGAAGTCTGAATAAAAGGCTGACAGACATTCCTTTGATATCTCTTTTTATGAGGCCATGTTCTACTGAGAGTGACCTGGATTTGTGTCATAAACCCATCTCTTAATCTGATCATCTGTTGCTGTACGTATTGGGGATAGGAACTAACCTTATATTTGAAACCAGCTAGTCCTTATTCTTTTAACTTTTCTCTAAATTATTCTTAAAAATATATCAGTCCCTTCCTTAGTTCACATCTCTTTCTTTGTATTTTGTTATATGTGGTTAAGAGAAATAATTTGAGATTAGTTTCTGTAGAAATCTCCAAGTCATATCCAATAATTTGATAGGTAAAATTTATATACACCACAGCACAGGCAACAGTTTTGCTACATGCCATTGCGTATCATTAGTGATCTTTTTTCTAGCCTTCAATAACACTTTTCTAACTTTTTAAAAAGTTATTTCCATAGTTGTCTACTGACTGTTCCAAAGGCAATACCACAAGTTTAGTGTTTGGTTATTGCATCACATCATTTCTTATACTAAAATCCGTTCCAGTTATATATCTTTATATGAAAATGACACCACCAAACATAGTGGGCTTCAAAACCAACAGTTATTTATTTTGTTTATAAATATGTGTCTTGGGGCTATCTAGTTGGAAACAGGCTGGCTTTGTTCCATAGGGCAATAGTGAACCAACTTGTACTGGACGATATACTTTCAAGTTACCTCACAAAATATCAAGTTAGTCAACAGACTTTAACAGTAATTAAGGATCCCAATGAGACATCCTCCATATGGGAAAACAACAACAACAACAACAACAATGCAACACCAGCAATTAATTATACATTTGGACCAATTCCAAAATGTTTCATCCTTGTTTTACATTCCCAGGACATTGTTTTCAAAATGGGATCTGCATCTCTCTCTCAGCTCAGCTGCTTTATGAGATAAGAAGTGAACAAAAATGAGGAGAGGGCTCATTCAAGGCGCCTGACACACTTAAGTACTTCAATGCAGAATTCCCCCCATTCAAAACATGTGAGTAAGGATTTTCTAAATGAGATGTTTTTAAGCTGAATTCATGGAATGATAGATTCTGTTAAATATCTGAAATTATATGGAATGATACACATAATCAGTTTTCTTGGATGTAAATCCATAGAAAATGTCTTTCTCCTAAGTAAATTCAGTGAGTTAATACGTAACTAATGGCCTGCTTCCACTACACCCACATATTTTTTTCTAGACTCTTCCCTGCTTTTTAATGTTAATATTCTCTTCCCTAGATATGTACCCACTTTTCAACCTAACACACTCATTGAATTGGCTTTCCTTCTTTCTATCCACCTAAATAAATTCCACTTACATTTAAATCCCAGTAATGTTGTTCTCAGTTACCGTACCATAATTCTTCTATTGTCCTTGGGGTTTGATGCCATATTTTACTGCCTCCATTATTTTTGTTATTTAACTAGTATGTGCATATATAACTGGTACAATAAAAACATTGGGTAAATGTCTGTTGAATGAATGAATTGATGGATATATTTTCTTCCTGACTAAATTATAAGCACATGGTTAGAGAACATTAAATGTTGTTAGATTAAATAAAAGTAAATTAATGGATTGTGTGTAACTGTGTGTGTGTGTGTGTGTGTGTGTGTGTGTGTATGAGAAAGAGAGAGAGAGAGAGAGAGAGAGAGAGAGAGAGAGAATAAACAGACAGAAAGAAGAGTCTCTTTGTGAACTGGTAGATGTAATTTAAATTTCTAAATGACCAGCTTTATCTTAGAAAGAACATCATTGTGTTTTTTCTTTTCTAACAATTTTAGATAAGAAAATGTTCATATGCAAAACCTGTTATCCTTTGATTATTACAATTTTAAATGTTAATCGTAATTTTCTGGTAACCTTTATGTCTAATTTATTAGAAATTCTTTATTTCCCTGTCTCTTTTCCTGATTTGTATTTCAGAATATGATCATTTCTTATTCCTAAAGTTGATCATGTTAATATTATGCCTGAACATTAACCTTTAAGTAGCTAAGCGTTTTTCAGTATTTATTTTAGTTCCTAAATGCAAATGATTATCTTAGCTCAGGTTGCTATACCAAAATTTCATACACTGGTGACTTGAACAATAGACATTTATCTCTCACAGCTCTAGAGGCTGGGAATTACGAGATCAAGGTGTCAATTTATTCATTTTCCAGTGAGAGCCCTCTTCCTGGCTTAAAGATGGCCATCTTCTCCCTGTATCTTCACATGACAAAGAGAGCTGAGAACTCTGGTCTCTTCTTATATAAAAGGACACTAATCAGATCATGGGGACTGTACTTTCATAACCTCAACTAAATTGAATCATCCAAACATCTTATCTCCTAATGCCATCATCAATTTGGGGAGTAGGGCTTCAACATATGAATTTTGTGAAGGCACAATCATTCAGTGCATAACAATTATTTACGTTTATTTATAGTGTAGGGAGTTATTCATTGAAGAATAAGTCGCATGAAGGAAAGTTGACTGTTTAGAGCAGGGGTGTCAAAACTGCGGCCCGCGGGCCAACTGCGGTCCGCAATCCGTTGTTAATTAGCCCGCAGCAAATTTCAAAAATATATTTAGTTTACTTAAATAAACCAGGTGAGGCAATATGTACTTCACCTCAAGTGAGTGGCCCAGCTGTTTGTGTATTTTACCGCATATGGCCCTTGGTGAAAAACATTTTAAAAAGTTTGGACACCCCTGGTTTAGAGGGTAAAACATGGGTCTGATAGTTAACATCATTGTTAGCTCAGCCATAAATGAGCTTTGGGAGCTATATCATCTGTGCAGATTTGAAGAGGTGAGTCAGGTGCCTCAACTCTCTGAAGTAGTGGCAGTGATGACTGTTTCATTGCTCTTGGAAGTTGGCTGCGCTCAAGCTCTCCTTAAAACTCTTCTTGCTGTACTGATTCCACCTGTCAACAGGTGGCTCCCATCACTGGTCAAAGGCTCTCTATGTCAATATTGGTGGCCCTTTAAAGGAAACTGGAACCTTTCCTTCCTCACTTTTTCCTTTGTTTCACAACTGAACTTGAGAGTGTTAGAGCCCAATCTTCTGTATCTGCTGCTTGTGGACCTGATCTTAATCAGGGAACACCTAAAGCCAGAAATGTTGATAATATCACGTGATAAAAGTGATATGTAGACAGCTGAGATTCTGAGAATGTGACCAAGAAGTAAGAGTATTTCTACACCAGTTAGGACAATGTAAAGATAAGATTACTTCTTTGAAAGTTATTTGTAGGGTCTGGTGGTGTCTATGAGCACTGTACCTCTCCATACTGGGTACAGAGCAAGCCTTCACTATTTTGTTGGTAGGGTTGTAGCTGTTGTTTCTGAATGGATGAATAAAAGCAATTGCACAAGATACTTTTTTGAGTAATAATAAAATGTATGCATGTATAGTATATGCATAGTGTTTGATAGGATAAGGGGATAATTCATCAGTTACAATGATTTTACATCTAACTCTGTTGAGCTATGACTGACAGTATGTAATTGCTCTAAAAAAATAACAAAAAAAAGTAACAAAGATTGCTCTACTAAAAATAACTTAAAAAAATACAGAGTGTCTTCTTGTTGCCCTAAAGGTCGTACTACTTTCCTGTGGGTTAGTCAAATATCTTAATCCTTTTAAACACACTATATGTCTTATATTTAATAATATCAAAACTTTTGACTGTAGGGTTTACATTTGATTTTGCCAAACGACTGACAATTGTTAAGGTAATTTGTAATTCCAATCCATTAGTCTAATGGATTGCAGTTGCTGTAAACAGTGGGCCTGTAATGTATTGATAATGAAGTCTAATAACATATAAAATATAAAGATAAATAAACTGAAAAATGACTCTCTCTCTCTCTCTCTCTCTCTCTCTATATATATATATATATATATATATATATATATATATATATATATATGTCACATAAATTGGTTATCTTTTTTTATTAAAATCTAATATATATATATTTTTTTTTTCATTATAATCATATTAATCATGCATGGCCAACAGAACTTTTAGAACATTGACTCCTAATAAACATGAATAATTGCATTATAAAATATTAACAGAAGTCACTAGAGTGATGTTTTGTTTTAGAAGTCATGTTTAATCAATATTTTTTATTTCCTTCCTTTCAATTCTAACTTTTATGAATCTGATAATCACTCACCTTTGCTTATTTACTACTCCATTTGTCATGACAGATTTTGTTTCCCCAAAGCATGTCATGCTACCAAATTTTTGAAGCTTTCTTAGTAGAGCCAGTAAGAACAATTTATATGTTTTGTATGAACCAGATTTTTATGACCTGAACACCGGAGTCCCTTCCATTGGTAGAGGAATAAAGAGGAAATAAATGCAAAGTATAAAATCCACCAGTTCTAGCCCCCAATGGGGCTATTCCATTTATAAAAGAGCTCAAATAAACGGTAAATGTTAGATTTACTCATCAGAAACTGATCTCCTTAAAATAATATTTCCCTCTTCTTTTATAAAACTTAGTGCCACCCCAATTGTTAAAATGTATTGCATAATATCAGATAACTGAAAGTATCTTTGTCTTCTTCATGTTTATTGAATGTATATATTATCTCCATTGTGTATTCTAAGTTTGCATATTCTCAGTTTTCATGCTAAACAAATATTCATCAATGTCAATTAATAACATGATTTGTCTTGTTTATGAAGAAGAAATGTGCTACCCTGGATGTTTACAAATATACATGGAGGTAGAGATAGAGATGAGAGAGAGAGGAGAGGAGAAAGAGAAGTCAAGGGAGAAAAGAGAAAGGAAAAAGAAGGGAAAATGGGGCAAAGTAAACGAAGAAGGGAGATGGGAGGGAGAGAAAAGAAAGGATGAGGAATACAGACTTTGAGATATAGAAGGTATTTACGTATACATTCTTCCTAGAGATTTACATAGACACACACACACACACACACACACACACACACACACACACACCACAGTAGATTCCTGGAACAGAGAAGAATATGTGAGAAAATAGGTCTAACAAAGTCTAACACAGGAATAGAGCTTTAGCAGCATCTACCTTCCTTAAAGCAATATAACTGGGAAGGTGAGATAGGATAGTTGGAAAGATATGAGATGTCTGTATCTCTGGAAGTGCCAGGTGACAATATATAAGATTTTAGCAGGTGCACGTAACCCGCTCAGAAACATACATTTATGGTGACATGATGACTCCAAGGCAGACTGCTTAAGAGAGGCCTTAGAAGTCTGAGCACTAGGAGAATTAAAGCCAATTAGAGAAATATATCCTAAGCACCACCTGAGGTGCAGGTTACTGAGGAAGGCATGTAAACCAGGGCATAGGGCTTCTGTGACCCTATGGCTTGGAGACGTTGCTTGGCACCACTGGACCAGCTTCCCTCCTCAGGCAGCGACAGAGGGGCTGCACATTTGTTGAGACTTAGCACTCATCCTGGAGAAGGAAGACCTGTAGCTTTGGGGACAGCAGAGCTATGTGGTAGCCAGGAGCAGGGGTGGCTGAAATGGCAAGAGCAACAAGGAAAGGAGCTCAGGTGAGTCAACTTGGCAATTTGTTTGGCTAGAGTACTGGTGATCCCAGTAGAGGTCTTTACTTGTAGCAGCCCTTGGGTGTTAATGAGACTGACCCCTTTCACCCCTCATCTTCCATAGAAACCAGAAATGAGCTTGTCATTGGCGTACAGTTTCCAGGGAAGGGACACAATGAGGGTGAGGTGGGTCCTTATTCACCTTCCTACCTGGGTCTCCCCTGGTTCTAGAGACCAGAAGAGAAAGAGCCCATTGAGCAGAGCAGAAGTAATCCACAGTGTGCCTCTAACTTTTTTCAAGGGCAAATATTTGGAAGACATGGGTAAACACTAGGGATACTCAAGAAGAAAGGATTTAAGGCTGGAGTTTGGCTGAATCCATGCCTAACTTTCTTCACTCTGAAGTTTACGTGCACTCACTCACTACAGCAGGTACAAGGTCACCAGAGAAGAAAGTTCTGATGATTTGCTTCATTTCTTTTTAAAATTTAGTTTAATATATTTTTATCGACATAATTGGCATATGATGTCTTATTAGTTTCAGGTGTACATCAAAGTGATTCAATATGTATATACATTATGAAATGATTCTCATAATAAGTCTAGTTAGTGTCTGTTAGCATACAATATTATTGACTGTATTTCCTATCCTGTACATTACATCCTCATGATTTATTTATTTTATAACTGGAGATTTGTACCTGTTAATCCCCTTCACCTATTTCACCATCCCCTGAAACATCACATGTGTACTAGTTCTCTCTTAAAGCAGGTTGGTGATTAATATAATCCCTGACTTATTTTACAAAGATAGCACTACACATGTGCCACCCCTATCCTCAAGATGACCCCAAAACCAATAATTTTCTGTCTATGGAAATGAAGTAATAAAAGTGTGGCTACCAGAGCCCTTTACAAAGTGAGAGTTCCTTCAGTAAGGAAGATCCGGTGCTTAGACCAAATATGAACAAACAGAGAACTGACCGATCAACCCTGACAGATTAGAATTCCTTTGTGCTTTCTCTTGTCCCTTGTCCCTATATCATAACTGGCCAAGTTCCCAAACCCTCCAATCAAAACTTGCTCCACCAGCACTACCACATGCCACCTAGTTCTCCCCAACCCTTAAAACTTGTGCAGACCCCATGTGGGAGAACATATCTGAGCAATGCCTCCTGGCTCTTGTGGGTCGGCTCAGCAATAAAAGGATCTTCCTTTTTGTTTGGGTTATCTCTTCATGAGGTGTGTAAATGTCTAATGACTATGTCGTTTCATATACCTGAAATTAATAATAAACTAAAATAAAATGATAAAAAATGCAATCCACAAAAAAGCTGATATGATAGTTTTGGTTGCTATGCAGATAGGCTACAAGCTCTTGCTCAGTAAGACCCTCAACACCTCCTCCCTCTGGTAATTACCAATTTGTTTCCTCTCTGTATGAGTCTGTTTCTGTTTTGCTTTGTCTGTTCATTTGTTTTGTTTATTAAGATTCCACTTCATAACTGAAACCACATGTGATTTGTCTTTATCTGTTACCTTATTTCTTTTTATTGCTGAATAATCCATTGTATAGGTATACCACATTTTGTCTATATATCCATTTCTCTTATGTCTATTCCCAGGAACAGAATTGCTGGCTCGTATAGTAATTTTATATTTGTTATTTTTGGGAAACTCCCAAACTGTTTTCCAAAGTGGGTGCATAACTTTACAATCCTAGCGACTATGAATGGGGTTCTAATTTCTCCACATTCTCAACACTTGTTATTGTTCAAAAAAATAAGTTATCTTTGTATATATAAACCTTTATCTCATTATAATTTTAATTTACATTTCCCTAAAGATTAATGATGTTGAACACTTTTTTCATGGAATTATTGGTCTTTTTATTGTCCTCCTGGAGTAAGGTCTTTTTAAATCCTTTACATGTTTTTGTTTTTACTTATTGTCTTATAGATCTTAAAGTATGAGTTCTCTATATTTTGGATATTATACCCTTCTGAAAAAAGGGTGCTGAATTTTGTCTAGTGCTTTTTCTATGCCTGTTAAGATTACTATTTAATTTTGTTTTTTACTGTTAATATGGTAAATGCTTTGTTTTACATCGAATAGACCATGTTACATGGTAGTCAATTTCTTATATACAGTTTATCTTAAAATGAAAGAGAATGAATCTGGGGTAAAAATACCCTCTAGTTTGGCAGAAGAAGAAAAAATCTGTTCATCTAGTTATTTTTCTATGGCATTACACCAGGATAAATTATATCACTTTTATTCAAACAAATAATATTGTTTTTCTATTACATGCTTGGACATAAGGAAATCTGAGGTCATAGCATTTATTTCAATGCTCTCACAATGACTAAGGAAGAAAAATGACAATTGGAGTACAGTTCTTATTTAAATGACTCAAACATTGTAGATATAAATATGCTTCCTGAGACTTCTAGCAAAAAAATTGCATAACAAATGTCTTTTTTCCCCTTAGTTTGTTGAAACATTATAGCTTATAGTCACTTAGATTATTGAGGAGAGTTCAAGGAAATAGAACTAATGTGATAATATATATCTTCTTCCACAGTAAACTTTCACCCAAGTAACTCACATATAAACCAAAGAAAAGTAGCTAAACTGTTTTCCCCATATTAACATTGAAGTCCTTTGGGTTCTCTGCAGATGCCAAGATGCATTAGAACTGCAAGAAGGAGAAACACACTTATGAATGATAAAGAGGAGAGGAAGCAGGAGCAGTTAGGGAAAGCCTTAAGACCCGAGATCAAGTTTTAAGGAGGAAGACACATGAAAGAAGGGAAATAAAAAGATTAAGTGGAAAATGATTCAGACTGAAATACCACTCTAAAATGTGTCAGCCAAGCATAGGGGAAACCCCAGAAAAAAAAGATAGCCTGTTAAAAGGGTCCTCTGTTGAGTAGCAATGACCCAGATTTAATAATCCTTTCATGCTCAGCCATACATGGGTTGTTATACACACCAACATTTCATTTCACTGTCCGCTGAAAGTGCCTAAAATAAATAATACCCCACTAATACTGAGTACAACTAGTGCCCAGAACATGGTTTTTGATACCATTATCCAATCAAAGAAACGAATGCTCTTCGGAGAAATGGCTTATGCTAGGCCTAGGGCAGAAAATTTACAAGATGTGCCTGAAACTTCTTGTAGTGCCTGAAAAGAAAGAAGCATTTCAATAAAACCTCACAGTGATATGTGGGGGAGTGAGTGTACCAGAGCCAACAGAAAGAGACCCCCATGATCAGAGGTGAGCAGTAAAATAAATGAGGTGATATTGGATTATAACCCAAAGTATAAAATAAACATCCATTTATACATAATTAAATAAATAAGTGAATAAGGTAAAAAAAAAATCTTCCATGCAGCAGAATTCTAAATAATATGTGTAGATCCTCTACAATCAAGAAGGAGAAGTATGACTTCCTATTTTTATGTTGTGCATTGTGGCTTTCATCCAAAGAGGACAGTATGGAAAAGAAAGGAAGGAGGGAGTAGTTTTATGGCAGAGGAACCTGACAACCACCACTTCAGTTTGGGGATAAAGATCAACATTAACAGTCATGCTGATAGTGATAAAAATGGCACTTCACTTCTATGACTTTCCTTCCCTATAACGTCAGTCTAATCATGAGAAGAACATTAGACAATTCCAATGGAGGAGAATCCTATAATATACCTAGCCTGTTTTGCTCAAAATTCTCAAGATCAGAAACAAAGAAAAGGATGAAAAATGGTCACCGTGTAGAGGAGACTAAGAAAATATAACAAGTAAATGTAACCCAGAAAAAAAAAAAAAAGAAAAAAAAAGAAAAACTAGGTAAATCCGAATAAACTATGGACTTTATTGAATAGCAGGGTATTATTGTTTCATTAATTTTAACAACTATACCATACTAAAGTAAGATATGATGGGGAAACTGTATGGGGAGGGTGAGGAGAGCATATGAAAACTTTATATTGTCTTCTCAATTTTTCTGTAAATATAAATTGTTTTCAAAAGTAAAGTCCCTCTTTAAAAACAAAGTCTGTAACTATGTATATATTATTTAAATTCTTGGCCACTATTCTGTGTAATTTAGAAAGAATGTATTTGAATGTGTGTCTAAAGGCTAAATATAGGAAAAATCTTTGACATAAATTGGGGGTGGAAACCTTCCATTTAATGATAAATAAGGAATAATTTTATTTTGCCTATTTCTTATATGATGGAAAGAGCTGGAGGCATTTCAAATAAATTATATCCTTGGGGCTTGAATAAATCCGAAGCCTTCACTTCCTTACGAAGAACGTGGCATGTGATGCAGAATGAGAAGATGTCATAAGTGAGGTCAAGGTGACTCATTCTGTGCAGACTTGGGAGGATATGGCTTTAGACATTTCAAAATAATTACACAGACATACCCACCTACGTATATATCAAGTTCCATCACCTTCAGTAGATATGCCAAAATGATATCTAATCTTAGCACTTACATCATTTCATTGAACCTCCCAACAATTTTATAAAATGGAAAAGACAAGTATTTGTGTATCCACTTTATACACGGGGGAAAAATGATTCTTGAATGATTAAGTGATTTTTCTCAGCACACATTAGTAATAAACGAACCTCATAGTAAATTCCAAGATCTGACAATCTCATAGGTGAAGCAATATTGCATTAGCAACTGTAGAAGATGAGTTGTTGCAATAGCAGAATTTGTGAAAACATATCTTAGATGTGAACTGTGAATATAATGTAAATGTTGCTGATTCTCTCTGTTTCAGTATACCGTCAATCCCTGTTTCCATCCCATAGAAACAATGCAGTAGAGAGCAACCAGTCTACAATGACTATTTTTTGGCGTATTTTCTCCAATCATTATCACATAGATAAGGGATTTATTTTGACCATGATAGTAGGTGATTTATTATTGTAAGGCTAGAGAAAAAGACAGACAAAAAGGGGGTTTGAAATCGAAATTGTGTCATTTATTGTGGGAGCAATGATCTTATGCAGAGCCAGGTGGTGACTGTTTACCATTTAGACAGATGGAAATCCTGCAGGGGAGTCAGTTTTGTTGTGTGTTATTTTTTTCCTATTAGAAAAATTAGCTTAAATAATTCAAGCCTCTTTTTATTCCCTGCCAGATTTGTGCTTTGTATAAAATTAACTATTAAATTATTATTTTTTCTACTGGGTAAAATGCAGTCCTGTGTGTATCGATTTCCTTTCAAGTTACTGCAATTGTTTTAGCCATTTCGAGTTTTTATAACACCGTAATGACAATTTTAACATGACCAAATGATAATAAGGATCCCGTGCAACTCTAATTATAAAGATTTACAACAATAATAGAATAAACATTTGTTTCAGGAGAACTTCCTAAAATTGACTTTCTATATATCTTTCAGACAGCAGAGATGCTACAACAATGATATTAATTTCCCTTAGACATTCAGCCTATCTGTCTAGAACTTTATTGCAAGCGCTATTGCTAAATATTTTATTGTAGAAGAGGTCTCTGCATGTTATTCCCCAAATTTACTGGTTGACATGCTGCATATATTTTTTACATGTATTCTCGCACTCATAGTCTGCAAAAAGTTGATGAATAAAAGTGATATAGTTGTGTTTCATATATTTTATTTGAATTGTGAGTTCAGTACTAGACGGAAACTCTAATCCGCCTAATCTAACCAATGTGTCCAAATGAAACTGAGGATGGTTTCATAGGTTATTTCTTCACTAATTCCATCAAAGTTGAGGTTCTAAAATCTGACAACCTACATATATTCCTGACTCTTATCAGGCAAGGATGAGTAAAAGCCATGGTCATAAATGGCCTGTTAAGAGATTGCAATGTAAACAGAAACAGCCTGTGAATAATAGCATCATCACAGCTCATCTGACGAAAAGGATGCCTGTTAAAAATCGGTCAAAGAATTATTTTAAGGATGCATTATATTCTTAGAATTAATGGAACCTTCCACTTGAATCCAAATGGAAATTTAGGATTCCAGATGTATTAGAAAACCTGATTTTCTATATGCCTTCCAGCATGAACTCTCATTTGCCCTTCTGGTTTCTAGCTTCCAATTATGGTGTTTTAAGATAGCTAAACTTTTTCTTCCATTTCTGCCTTCGTGGAATGATAAAACTTTTTTTTCCCCCCATGAGTGGTCATTATTTAGTTCTAGTTCACTTAAATGTAAAATGTATTATTTAATTGATCTTTCTATTTGTACTATCTCCCCCTTCAGTTTTTTATCTCTCTCTTTTTAAAAAAAAATCAAGTTTATTGGGGTGACAATTGTTAGTAAAGTTACATAGAGTTCAGGTGTACAATTCTGTATTACATCATCTATAAATCACATTGTGTGTTCACCACCCAGAGTCAGTGCTCCTTCCATCACTATATATTTGATCCCCTTTACCGTCTTCTACCACTCCTCTCCCCCTTACCCTCTGGTAACCATTAAACTATTGTCCATGTTTATGAGATTTGTTTCTCATTTGTTTGTCTCGTTCTTTTGTTGTTTTTGGTTTATATACCACACATCATATGGTTCTCTACTTTTTCTGTCTGACTTATTTCGTTTAGCATTATAACCTCAAGATCCATGCATGTTGTCACAAATGGTCCTATTTCATCTTTTCTTACCGCCGAATAGTATTCCATTGTGTATATATACCACAACTTCTTTATCCATTCATCTATCGTAGGACATTTTGGTTGTTTCCCGGTCTTGGCCACTGTAAATAAAGCTGCAATGCCTCAAAAAATTACAAATAGAGTTACCATATGACCCAGCAATCCTTCTCCTGGGTATCTACCCAAATAATCTGAAAATATCCATAAAGACAAGTGAGCTCCAATGTTTCTTATCCCTTTAACTTTTAATTGTACTAATTGTAAGACTACAATCAGATTTATACTGATGAAACATCTTCTTACTGCCCTTATTGTTTCCACAGTTTTCTCACATTTTTGTGTGTGACTTTTTATACATCTGAATTTATTTCAAAATGAAAACATAAAAAATAATCATTGATGACAAAAAAAGATGGTCTTGAAAATAACATACTTAGATTCTTTTCTGATTTACCTTTCAGGTAGAAAGTGATTTGATAATTCTAATAACCACATAATTTGACAATATTATCAGAATACTGTGCTGAAAAACTATCATATCATCCTAATAGCGCTGTGAGATTGTAGGATTTGAAGAGCTGTATGTGAAAAAGCCAAGGCAGACATGTCATGGAAAGTTTGTTATGGCTGTCAAAGTGTAATTTTATTTTTTAATTTTAATAATTGTATTCCCATCCTTCCATCCCTCTCCCTTTTGTCAGCCATCAGTTTGTTCTTTATATCTATGCCTGTTTCTGTTATTTTATTTTTATTTTTTAGTTTCAGGTGCACAAGACAAAGTAGTACTTAGATGTTTATCATTTATATCCCTCACACTGTGTGAACCCCCTCCTCCCATCCACTATCCCTCTGACATCGCACAGCCATTACATTTCCACGTCCCTATTCCTAGTGCTGTACTACGCTTCTTGTAAGTATATACATATATATATGTATATATGTATATACTTACAGAAACAGCCTATGAATAATAGCATCATAAATATATATACGTATGCATGTATATATATGTATGTATATGCATATATATAAATAAAAAATATATATATATATATATATATATATATATATATATATATATATATATATATAAAATTATAGTTGTCATTCAGTATTGTTCAGCTTCAGGTATACAGTGCAGAGATCAGACATCTACATCATCCCTGAGGTGGTCTCCCAAATAGGACACATGTCCATCGGATACCCTACAAAATCTTTGCATTATTGATTACATTCCCCAAATTAATTTTCAAAACACCGTGGCCATCTCATGGTTAGCGAATGTTTTCTAATCCCCTCACCTTCCCCCTTATCCCCCGCCCATCTAGCAACCCTCAGTTTTTCCTCTATGTCTCCAAAACTGTTTCTGATTATTTTATTCACTTATTATTTTCTTTAGATTCCACATATAAGTGGGATCATATGGTATTTGTCTTTCTCTGTCTGACCTATTTCACTTAACATAATGTTCTCTAGGTCCATCCATGTTGTTGCAAATGGTAAGATTTCTTTCTTCTTTATGGCTGCGTAATACTCCATTGTATAAATGTACCACAGTTTCTTAATCCAGTCATCTACCGATGGGCATTTCGGTTGTTTCCATGTCTTGGCTATAGTGTATAGTGCTACAATAAACATAGGAGTGCATAAAGATTTTTAAATTGGAGTTTTGGATTTCTCCGGATAGATACCTAGGAGTGGAATTGCTGGATCATAAGGTAGTTCCATTTTCAGATTTTTGAGATACCTCCATACTGTTTTCCATAGTGGCTGCACCAATCTGCAATCCCACCAACAGTGCACAAGCTTTCCCTTTTCTCCACATCCGCATCAGTACTTGTTGTTTTTTGATGTATTGATGGTAGCCATTTTGACTGGGTTGCTGTGGTATCTCATTGTGGTTTTTGTTTGCATTTCTCTGATGGTTAGTAAGGTTGAGCATTTCTTTATATGTCTTTTGCCATCTGTATGTCCTTTTTAGAAAAATGTCTCTTCATGTCCGCTGCCCATTTTTTAATTGGGTTGTTTATTGTTTTGGAGTTGAATTGAGTGAGCTTTTTTATAAATTTGTGATATTAACCCCTTAACAGATATATCATTGGTAAATATCTTTTCCCATTCAGTAGGATCCCTTTTTGTTTTATTGATGGTTTCCTTTGCTGTGAAAAGACTTTTTAGTTTGATGTAATCCCAAATGTTTATTTTTTCTCTTACTTCCCTCGCGCGAAGGGATATATCAGTAAAAATCTTACTCCGGGTAATGTCTGTGAAGTTTCTTCCTATATTTTCTTCTAGGAATTTTATGGTTTCAGATCTTACATTTAAGTCTTTAAGCCATTTTGAATTATTTTTTTGTATATGGTGTAAGAAGGTGGTCCAGCTTCAGTCCAGTAATCAGTCTATTCAGGTTTTCTGTTTCTTCTTGAGTTAGCCTTGGAAGGTTGTACGCCTCTAGAAAATTGTCCATTTCTTCCAGATTGACAAATTTGTTGGCATATAGTTGTTCATAGTAATTTCTTAATTTTTTTTGTATTTCTGCAGTGTCTGTTGTCACTTTTCCTCTTTCATTTCTGATTTTATTAATTTGGGTCCTCTCTTTTTTTTTTAATGAGTCTGGCTAAAGGTTTGTCAATTTTGTTTATCTTCTCTAAGAACCAACTCTTGGATTCATTGATCTTTTGTATCATTTTTCTGGTTTCTATTTCATTTATTTCCACTCTGATCTTTATTATCTCCTTCCTTATACTTCCTTTGGGCTTATTTTGCTGTTCTTTTTCCAGATCCCTTAAGTGTGAAGATAACTGTTGATTAGTGATGTTTCTTGTTTCTTTAGGTAGGCCTGCAATGCTATGAATTTCCCTCTTAGGACTGATTTTGTGGCATCAAGACTTGCTTTGTGGCCTAACATATGGTCTATCTTGGAAAATGTTCCATGTGCACTTGAGAAGAATGTGTATTCTGCAGCTTTGGGGGGAAATGCTCTGAAAATATCGATTACATCCAAGTGGTCCAATGTATCATTTAAGGCTGTTGTTTCCATATTGATTTTCTGTCTGGAAGACCTGTCCCTTGTTGTCAGAGGTGTGTTGAAGTCCCCTACTATGATAGTGTTACTGTTGATCTCTGTCTTTACGTCAGTCAATATCTGCTTTATATATTTAGGTGCTCCTATGTTGGGTGCAAAGATGTTTACTAGAGTTGTGTCCTCTTGTCGGATTGATCCCTTTATTATTATATAGTGCCCATCTTTGTCTTTTATGTTCTTCATTTTAAAGTCTATTTTGTCAGATATAAGTATTGCAACTCCAGCTTTTTTCTCATTTCCATTTGCATGAAATATCTTACTCCAACCCTTCACTTTCAGCCTGTGTGTGTCTTTTGATCTGAGGTGAGTCTCTTGTATACAGCATATACAAGGGTCTTGCTTTCTTATCCACTCAGCCACCCTATGTCTCTTGATTGGAGCATTTAATCCATTTACATTTAAAGTGATTATTGATAGGTACATAGTTATTGCCATTTTAAAATTTGTAGTTAGATTGTTTTCATCTTTCTTCTATTTACAGAAGTCCTTTTAGTATTTCTTGCAATGCTGGCTTGGTGGTAATAAATTCCTTTAGCTTATTCTTTTCTGGGAAGCTCTTTATCTCTCCATCAACTTTAAATGATAGCCTTGCTGGATAAAGCAATCTAGGTTGTAGGCCTTTGTTTTCCATCACTTTGAGTATCTCCTGCCACTCCCTCCTGGCCTTCAATGTTTCTGTAGAAAAGTCATTTGATAGTCTTATGGGAGTTCCCTTGTATGTAACCCTCTGTCTTTCTCTTGCTGCTTTTAGGATTCTCACTTTGTCTTTAACCTTTGCCATTTTAACTATAATGTATATTGGTGTGGTCCTGTTTGGGTTTATCTTGGTTGGAACTCTCCGCACTTACTGGGCTTGTATGTTGGTTTCCTTCATCAGATTAGGGAAGTTTTCAGGCATTATTACTTCAAATATGTTCTCAATCCCTTGCTTCCTCTCTTCACCTTCTGGTATTCCTATGATGCCATGTTGTTGTGCTTGATGTTATCCCTGAGGTCTCTTAAAGCAGCTTCATTGTTTTTTATTCTTTTTTCTCTCTGTTGTTCTGTTTGGTTGATCTCTGCTAACTTGTCTTCTAAGTCACTGATTCGATCCTCTGCTTCATCTAACCAGCTGTTAATTTCTTCAAGTGAGTTCTTTATTTCGGTAATTGTGTTCTTTAGTTCTAACTGGTTGTTCGTTATGATTTCTACATCCCTCGTTATGTCATCTCTAAGCTCCTTAAACATTCTTATCATCAGTGTTCTGAAATCTGTCTCTGATAGTTTGGTTAACTCTGTTTCATTTGGTTCCATTTCTGGAGGTTTCTTCTGTTCTTTTATTTGGGACATGTTTCTTTGTTTCCCCATTCTGGCTGACTCTCTGTGTTTGCTTTGGTGTGTTAGGTAGATCCCCTAGAGTTCTTAGTTCTTGCTGGGTTATCTTATGTAGTATTTGTCCTTTATATTTGACTTGCACTACTTCGTTCTTCTCCTCTGCGTGTGCTCCAAAAGTGCCTCTTGTGTTCTGTATATTGTCCTGCAAGTAATCCTTGCACGAGTCTCTTAGCTGTTCTGCGTGATGAGCAGAGAGTCCTTTGATGGATTATAAATGTCCCATTTGTTATGACATCAGGAGGAGAACTCAAAAAGTGTGCCTTGCTGCCACCATTCCTGTGACGTCACCTCAGTTTTCTCACATTTAATGTTTGTATCTTCAAATGAAAAGTTCACTATTATCTTCTCAGCAACATTTACACTGTGGAGTATAAAATTAAAATAACATAAAATCCAAGTCAGATGCATTTTTTAGAGGTTTTGGGTTAAGTGATGATACAGAATTGTACACCTGAAATCTATGTAATTTTACTAACAATTGTCACCCCAATAAATTAAAAAAAATAAATTAAAAATATATGTAAAAAAAAAAAAAAAGAAAATTTACTTTTCCAAAAATTTCTTTATATGCGATGAGATAGTTCTGTGAGATATGAATATACAATTTTAGAAATAATATTGAAAATTACTAAGTGGTTTACAAATTAATTAAAGAATGCTTAGTACATAAAACATAATTTTTCAAATAGAAAATTCCACAAAGCTTCAATATGAGAAAATATGACTGAAATGTAAGTACAGAAATGAGAATTTAAATGAACTACTGTGGTATTAAAGTGAATTACTGTGGTTATCTCCCACGGATAATAATACTATAAAAAAAACTATATACCTAATTGATTCAAAACATTAACTTAGCAACACAATCAAATTAATATGTTTTTGGATAGTTCTGTTTAGATTTTGATGAGAAATTTTGTGTGTATCCGTCACTGAGTCCAATATAACTATGCATGTAGTTGCTTATTTTTTCTTATGTATTAATATGCTGATGAGAATTAATGTTAGACTCTTTTAGGACAGCTTTTTTCAATACAAAACATGGCATATACCAAGAAGTGACAAAAGAATATATTAATTAAATCTTAGAAGAAATTATTAAGCAATTTTAATCCAATTCCGATAGAAGGTAACATTAATTGTATGATCCAGTGAGAAAAAGTCAATAGTGTACCTACAATATGCAGTGCATGATTCCATTATTGTAAAACATGTCTCTCTAATTATGTGTATAATTACATGTTCATATATACAGATTTTTTAAAAGTCCAGAAAGCTACACATTGCACACCAAACATGAATATGTATTTTTAATCGACGTTTTATCATTTTCTCTTTTTCTTATCTAGATGTTTCATGGTTTCTTCTAGAAACTTGGGTAACTTATAAATTACAGAAATATGAAAACAATATCTACGTGCTAACGAACACAGTATGTTGCTCAGCAACAATGTGTCACCATTAACTGCCTTCTGGTAGTGATTTTATAACTCATCCTCTCATCAAGTAGGAAAGAGCTCTCAGTTTAACCACAGCACTGTACGTTTATGGGTATTTGGAAGCTTGTCACACATTGTAATGAAGTGTGTGCCTCTGTGCTTCATTTCTTCTCAGTCATGTTTTCTTCACCTACCAGTCTGAAGCGGAAAAGCCTACAGAAGCAAAGCATATTTGCAAGACAGTGTGGTTTTAGTCTTATAATTATGTTCAGAAATGCTATTATTTTAAGATTTCATTACATCTATGGTTTGATGAATCTATTGTAGAATATTATATGAATGAATTGGGCAGGCGTGGAAAGGAGAGGAAACATGATCATACCAAAGGTAACAAATTCATTATTCATGTATATTTGAGTTTTGTTCTATAAATGTTTGTTATTTCTCTTAGAATGTATAATTTCCCCCTTTGATTTAGCTAATATCGACAGTGAAGCAATCACCAATTTTTGCCCAGAAACGGTGACATAGTAATGCATGTTATAATGACAAAATGTCAACCAGATTGGTACATAGATACATTAGTAATTCTAAGAGCATACACCATTTCTATAACATGACTTCAAATTTACTGTTAAACAAGAGTTTTATTGAATTCATTTTTGGAAAATGAATTGGATGAGATTTTATTGAAATTGCTAGACTATGACATAAATCACTCTTGAAGTACAGATCTTTAACTTTAACTCTATATTAATTTCCTATTACAACAAAATTAACATGCCTGTGTTATCTTACCATTCTCTAGAAAAGAAGAAAATAAAAGTGTAAGCAGGCTGTATTCCTTCCTGCAGGCTCTAAGGGAGAATTTGATTCTTTGTTCCTTTGGGCTGTTAGAATTTGCTCCTTGTGGGTGGAGGCCCCATTTCCTTGTTGGTTCACAGAGGCCACCCGCATTCTTTGGTTTATGGCCCACTTACTCTACCTCCAGGACCAACAGTGGAGTTCATATCTCTCTCACACTTCAAATGTCTCCTGTCTCTTCTTCTGTTATATCTCTCTGATGTTTCTTCCTTTCTTCCTTTCTCTTCCACTTTAAAATTTCATGTGAATACATTGGGCCCACCTAGATAATCCAGTATGAGCTCCCCATATCAAGGTCCATAACCTTAGTCACATCTGCAAACATCTTTTTGCCATGTAATGTAACATACTCACAGGTTCTAGAAATTAGAGTGTGGATTTCTTTGGGGGAATTTTATTCTGCCTATCACAAATAGGTGTGTGTGTGTGTGTGTGTGTGTGTGTGTAATGTGTAAATACAAATTTCATATGCACGCACAGTTCTATATATATTAAATACATATTATTTCTAGGAAAAGTGATTTCAGAAAACCATTTCTATCTTTGTCATGGAGTACAAGATGGAGAATAAAATTTCATATAATAAAGTCAATACCAGAACCTCTCTTTATTTTATCTATTAACATCAAACTTGACTTTTAAGTAACATAAAAAATTATATATAGCTAATGGTGGAGATTATGTTACTCTTAATGGCAATCAATTTAGTCATCATAAATAATTTTATTAATAAAATAATAAGGAGATCTTACTAACCTGAATTTCAGGGAAGTTATTTCTTACAAGTAAACTAGAAGAAGACAGAGATAATAACGCACAGAAGCAAACTGGAAATGGGAATGGGTTATTATATAATCTAAGGATTTAGAAGTTAATATTGATGAATACAATTATGCTATTTGAAATTAAAGAAATAAATAAGACAGCCAAAAATGTGTAGGTATTTAGAGAAGATATAAAGACTAGTTGGACTTATAGGGAAAGACAGGAAAGAGATAGAGATTCTCAAGAGATACATGTATAATGTATGTTTAATCAGGATTATTAATGAATTAAAAATGTTTCCAAATAGAATCATATACCAAACTATTGAACTACTTACCATTCATTGAGTATACATACATACATTTATATACATATACAGAAATGCACAGATGTGTATGTTTGCATAAATAATATATTTTCAATATATAGCAAACACATATGAAAAGTAAACATGAATATACGTGAGATACTGACACTGTGCTAATTGCTAGTAATGTGTGTTCACATTGGTAAAAGTAGTTTCAAATTTTATATAAGTGATGGTTTTCCAAGGCTGTTAGAAAGGTAATAAACCATACATTGTATATAAAAACATAATTTAATGTTTTGAAGGTACAGAAGTGTATATATAGGTATATGTGTGTATACATATATATGTATATTTATCTTTCATAGTATCAAGGACATTAACAATACTATATGTTAAAATGGTTATAAGAGTCAGTGACTTTAGCAATAATTAAAGTTATATTTTCCAAAGAAACATAAAAAGAGCTGCCTCCTATCCATTCAAATCATCTTTCATGGTAAATTCTCTATAGGAGATTTATACATCAGAAGTAATGATAAATAGAAAGAAAGTGACATTTTACTACTATGCATTTTTTATCCTAAAACCCAATTAGAGACTGCTGGGACATTGAGCTAAACCAGCATAATTTTCTTAAATTTCGTAATTTCTAAAATAATTGATACCAAATGACATCTGACCCATGGCCCACATTGTAATCTCATGTTTTATGCCATGATAGGAAAAAAATCCAGTCTGGTTTACCCACAATGTCCAAGGTAAGGCATTTAGAAAAAGAAACTTCATGAGGGAAGCATAACTAACTTAGCATTGACTTAAACAATAGGCAAATTGGGCTCATATTAACCTTATGTATTTGCTTATTTTGTGGGAAGATAATAGTACTATATGTACAATATCAATACAGATTTATTAATAGGATGTCAACCTCTTAATGATAAATGTGGTAAATAAATATAATAATTTAAGCTAATAATTAAGATAGAGATAACTGTTAAAAATCAATAAATACTGTTTTCCCCTTCTTTTTGTAAAAGTATAGAGCCTATTCCAATTGAACTTAAAAAATCCTGATCACTTCTATTGTGGACATAAGTCAAATAATGAAGGATATAAACAAAACATCAATTTGATGCATCATCTGATTTCAGACTTCACAACATCTTTAGTCTTTTCTAAATAAAATTTGACCCTAAAGTAATACTGATGATCACTTTCTACCTGCATATATTAAGATATAATGTTGGCACAGTTTTAATTGTGGAGATAGTACACGTCATATATATCTATATGGAGTAGAACAGAATTTAAACTACTACACTGCAGCGAGGGTCATTTTACTAATGACATTAAATATGTTATTTTTCTAAAGAGGCTTTTGCTTGGTCTAACTCAAGGCAAACACACTTTTTTCCCCCTAGAACCACAAATGGGCACTCTTTTACACAAACCTGCATTCTAAACTAGCATGTGATTTACTCATCTTTGTTTACAACTCCCTTGCAACCAATTTCTGTTGGAATCCTTCAGCAGGAGTGTGATCATAAATAATAAATAAATAAACACTGGAAGGCGATATTAAAAAGGGCCTTGATTCTGTATCATAAAATAAATAGCTACATGATACAATTGTATTACACATTACATGAGATAACATCATATTGCATCTTATCTTGGAAAAGGCTGCAAAAACTGAAAATTTCATATTGTTTAAAAAAATTGAGAGTACTTCTGGTTTAATGAATTATTCTATGAAGAGTTTAATACATATGATAACTTGTGAACTTTCAAATATCTCTCTCTCACTAGTCTGTGAGATACTTAATAATAGTGATCATGTTTGATTATCTTAATCTTTTTATTATTAAAATCTGCACAGTCCAATCCATAATAGGTTTTCAATGGAAGTTTATAACATAGTGAATATATAGCTTTTTTTTTCAATACTACTGCATTTTGTGTTTTGTTTTGTTTTTCTTTTTGATTTAAGTATAGTTGGTATACAATATTGTATTTATCACATTTGTTTCAGGTGTACAATACAGTGATTTGACATTTTTATACGTAAAAACGTGATCATCCACTAAGTCTAGTAATCATCTGTCACCATACAAAAGTATCACAATATTATTGACTACATTCTCCTTCAGGTTTTTGTGCTTTTCAGATTTAATTAAAAATTAATTTATTCATTTTTAAACAATAGGTTTTTATTGCACGCTTATAATGTGCAGACAGATTTTGCAGAGCACAATGATGAAGAATGGACAGAAAGTATACCTTTGAGGATAAAGTAGAAAAGCATGTCAAGTAAGGATAATATAATAAGAAAACAACCAGGGATGGGGAATCTTATGAAATATATGGTAAGACAAGTGTCGTAATTCAGGCAACACCAAAAGAAAGGAAAAATGTTCGCAAGAGAATAATATACCAAAAGTATTTTGAGAATTGGGCAATGAAAACCTTAAATGCTTATGAATTTGAATATTTTTGCTGTAGACCATGGAAGGAGACTCTGATAATATTCATTAAAAGAAGGAACCACCAGACTTGAGCTTTAGGAAGGTTCATCTAACAGTGAAGTATGAAAATTATGGTAGAAGCAGAGAGTAGAAGCAACCAAACAAATGTAACAGCTCTTCCTCTTTTTCTGCCTGAAGTATTGAGGCTACAGGGGCTAAAAAAGTTAATATTTTTCCTTCTACCTTCTAAGTTCTAGCTGATCTAATAACTAAATTAACAGAGACAGATTAACAGGAGGAAATCAAAAATCGAATGCATGTACATGGAAAATTCACATGAGCATGAAAATTCCAAAGACAGTGAGGAAACATTCAGTGTATATGATATTTGTGGACCAAGGAGAAAAGGGGGCACTGGGGTATTAGATTTCCGACTTGAGAGTGGGGGGTGAGGCTCAAAGTTTCGTCTTGAATCTTTTTTTCTTAATAAACAGCTTAAAATCAATATCCCAAAAGGCAGCATTAGGGTGACAAAATGTTGGTTCCCTTCAAAACCTTAACAGAAGAGTGAAAATGAAAATTAGAAGAAGAAATGAGAAATATGCAAATATGAATAGATTGAAAGAGGGTGTGTATGGAGCGAAGGGCAGTCACACATGAGGTTCATGTTCATCTAATCATACAGATACTAGACTTGATTTTGTAAATGTCTTTTATTGTCATAAATTTGGGGTTGCGAAGTACCACACAGTGTTTCTTCAATGTTACAGGACTTACAGTTAACCTATTAGGGGAAAAAAAAAAAAGACAAAATTGGACAGCTGCCTCAGTTTACACATATTTGTTCTACAGTTTTCCCTGGAATGAGCAGCAAATGAATAGTCCACAGGGTTCCAAATTCAAGCAGAAGAACTTTCTGGCTGACATGACAAAATAAGACAGCCCAGGCTCACCTGGGTTACACTTATATTTCTTGGCCACTGGAAGTTATTTCTGTGCATGTCACCAATTATCACTCTTCTTAAGAGCTTACATTCCATCTCTGAAAATTATGTTTTATGCATTTTGTGATAAAATACATTGGACTGCAGAGGAATTAGAGATCAGTAGTAGGAATAGTTTTATATCCTATAACTTAAACATATAATGTCCACTTATTAATTTACTTTAAAAAAATGAAGCAGAATCTCTGTGCTATGCTTGTACTTTGTGCTATGACGGTCTTACTATCTATCTTAAGCATTACTGATTCTAATTTTTCTTGTAAGAAAGTCCATTTTCTCTCTTGTCGTGTTATGTGCATTAAATGTGTTAACCAACTGAAATGTTTAAGAGGATTCAATTTGAGGAGATGTAACTATCTATCGAACATACATTTCTAGAAATCATTGCCATCAGCGGGAGGAGTATCACTGCTTCCCTTTACCACTCTGGATGCAGAATTCTTCCCTTTAAATCTTGTAGCAAACATAATAGGTAATGAGAGATTTTTACAAAACTGTACTGAAGCCTGGGATATTGACTGTTAAAACACATAAACACAAAGGACAACATAGTGTCCAGTTTAGAAGACAAATGGCTCAGCTCCAAAGCAGCTTCCATGTGGTGCATCCAACCCACCTCCTAAGACAATTGACTAAACACCTTTAAAATACTCTAGCATGGGGGAAAGGGGAAGAAAGAGAGGAGGACAGGGAAGAGGAAGCAGAGGAGAAAGTAGAGGAAAAGAACTTTCTCTTCAATTTCAACTTACTACAGGAAGCTTTGCCTGTCATCAACGATTAACTCAGATTTTGGCCACGCACATCAGGATAAAATACATAGGAATGAATATAGTAACCACGTGTGCATAAACACGATTAGTGTTAAACAAGATGAGTTAAGAAAATAGGTTGTACACTTTCAGTGATGCTGAAAATATTACAGCCTGAGGGCTTACCTCTCCAGAGGAAGTCTGAAGTATCTTTGGGCAACTGGAAGTGTTACAAAATTCCTTTTTACATTTGGTAAAAAATATGCTCTCTGGAGATCCCACTTTTTCATGCCAGTTTGAAACTGTGGGGCTGCAAGGAACAAATCAAATGCCTCTTGCACAGGAAAGCTCTGGGTCTGTTTAAGAGGAGTCCTTAAATCCCCCTTGAACCTCCTCTTCTGCAGGTTCTATATCTGCAGTTCCTTTAAGGAGGCTTTACTGGTCATGCTGTCATTCCCTTCACAATTCTAGTCTCCTCAGTCTGAATGTCTTCCACTTTGTGAATATCTGTCTTAAAGTCTGGCCCTTCGGACTGAACAAACTTAGGTTTAAGCAAATGACAGAGCACATGCTATTCCTTGTTCTGTGTTCCCATCACATTCTTATTCTTCATTCTCGTAGGTGTAACCAAGATCAAAATGACTTTACTTGGCAGTGACTTTTGATGACTCACATTATTGACATGACTGATGGTTGCCTGGTATTGAATTTACTGTCAATAAACTGCCAATAATTTTTTTAACCAGTACACCTTCTCTTCCTATTTACTTGTGTAGTTATTCTATTAAAAGCTTGCATATTTTGTTTTCTTTTGATATGAGAACCTTGCATTAAATCCAGCTAAATTTCATCATGTAAACTTAGGTTCATCTCTCTGTCGCGTCCAAATAATTTTGTGTCCTGACTCTATGATTTATTATCTTTCAAATATTTTATAAATATATTACATTTGCATTATGAGATTCTATAATGCATGATTTTTGGTTTTCAGGTTTCAACCACTTAGCCAAAAATTTAATCACAATTGTATCCTATCTAAGGATTATTTTCCAATATTAGTTATTTTGCATTTGTCTTCTCCATTCTATTAAAGAACAGGCGTTAAAAATTGCCCATTGGACTAAAAGTTTCATGATGTTGCATGTTTGGGTTTCAGTTGTGAATGCAGAATTTGGCAAAGTTAGCATGTGCTGAATATATATGTAATTAATTAATTAATGATATTATTTACACACTGGGCTGCCCAAGATACACTGATATAGAAAAGCTGCTCATAAATAGTTTCTGGTATGCTCTTAGTGGAGTGACCTTATAAAAACATTTGAATTAGTTGACAAAACAAGCAAAAACATTCACAGGGTAATTTATCTTCAATTTTAATGAGAAAGTTATTTAGACCAATTTGCTATTTAAATTTAAAAAAATACTTGATAAATAATTTAGATAGAGATAGATTTTTAGGAAGCAGTTTTCTACCATCCTTAAAAATATTTCTGATTTTCTCTCAATTTTGCGGTTACCTTTCATCAAAACAGGAAAATAAAAGAGCAACTGTACGTCAGTTAAATTGGCATCATAAACAACTGTTCCAGGAAAAGTAGTTGGCATTAAAAATAGTTACTGAGGTACATAAAATCCGCCCCCCCCTTTCATCTTCCTAACAAATTTAACATATAAGTTTTAGTATCTTCATATGTGGCAAACCTGTGACATAAAATGTATTGAAAGTGATTTCTGTATGCTGTCCAAAACTCTATAAGCCACAAATTCATGGCAAATGGCATTTATTTTGTTCTGTTGTCACCATTCTCTCAGTTCATTTGAAAACCAGAAATAACGAGGAATAAAATTATATGATTAAGAAGAGTTGTGCTGAATACAGCTTTAAAAAAAATTAATGGTTTACATGAAGGCTCATCTTTAATTTTACTCCATCACTATCAGTGCATATACGTGAAGAGATAGCTCAGGAAATTTTTTTAAACTGTTCAGATTCATTATCCGCTGCTAATCAGATATATTAAAAAGGATAATTAAGGATAGATAAGCTTGCATACTGACGGTGTTTTGAATTCTAATCATAGCTGTCACAGTCCCAGGAACTGGCAAATGACATTGTCTGACAATTATGAAATGAGAGGGGCAAAATGTCCCTTTCGAATGTCACTTAAAATTACAAGGACTACATCTTTGTCTTAACTAACGTTATCGCAAGCCAATAGTTTGGGTTAAATTCTCCCTTATATGTTGAAGAGACTACTCAAATTTACTTTCTGGAACATAAACTGAAAGAAAGGATCCTTCTTGTCCTAATGAATCGTTTTTGACAGTGGTGGTCACGTCAAAGTACTGGTTGAACCAGTTTCAGGTACAAGTTCAGGTCTATAAGATTATTCATCAGCCTTTGACTGCAATGGCATGTCTGTCCCTGTGACATCCTGAGGGCTCTTTGGAGGTTTTCAGTGGCAGCTACATCAAGACTTTATTCTTTGTTCGTGGACTGTAGGGAAATACATGCACCAGACTTATGATTAATGTAAATACTCGTCAAAATATACGTAACTCATACATGTTTGCACCTCAGTATGTTGACTCCCTCTACAAGGTATGGAAGATTGAATTGTATGCAGATTTGAATTAAAGGGGAAAATAACATGTATTACATTATGAATGATTTCCTCCAGTGTATTTTGTTTACCTGCTCAGAGCCTCTGCACCGTCACTCCCCTGGCCAGTTATCAATTTACTATCTCTCGGGTCCAAATGTATTCTTCTTTGCCTGCTCTGGGAATGGACCTGGGCTCACGAAATATTTGTTCTTAACCAGGTGGCACAATGTTAAGCTTTGTCAGTAGAGGGTAGTGAAGAGATTTTGCAGAAAGAAAAGAGCTTTCCTTCCTGGTCTGAAGTATCCTTAGCAAGCTTCTGCAGTACACAGGGTATTCCCAGGGTCCAGTTCCAACTATGGGGATGAGATCACTTCTCCAGTGCCAGGGATCAAAGCACTGGCAACTTCTCCAGCACACAGTTCATGCAGTGCACAGAGGTCTGCAGCCCGGGGCCAACAAATTAGCCTGGCAGCCCCCACAGATGTTTTTTGTTTGTTTGTTTTCCCCCTGACACACAGGTGTACAAAACAATGTAATAGGTAGTTACACCACTCACAAAGTGATAACCCCCAACCTACCTCCCCTCTGACATAGTATATAGCTATTACAATTCCATTGATTCTATTCCCTATGCTGTACTCCACATCCTGTGACTATACATATATTAAATTATACTTAACATTCAGTATTATTTAGCTTCAGGTGTACACTGCAGTAGTCAGGCATCTACACAGTCCATGAAGTGGTCTCCCTAATAAGACAAGTGGCCATCTGATACCGTACAAAATCTTTACATTATTGATTATATTCCCCAAATTGTCTTTTATATCCCTGTGGCAATCTTGTGGTTACCAATTATGCTTTCTAATCCGCTTAACTTTTCCCTCATCCCCACCCCCATCCCATCTAACAAACCTCAGTTTTATCTCTATATTTCTGGGACTGTTTCTGATTAGTTTGCTCATTTATTCTATTCTTTAGATTCCACATATAAGTGAGATCATGATATCTGTCTTTCTCCTTCTGACTTATTTCACTTAGCATAATGTTCTCTAGGTCCATCTATATCATTGTGAATGGTAATATTTCATTCTTCTTTATGGCTGAGTAACACTCCATTGTGTAAATATACCACAGATTTTTAATCCAGTCATCTACCAATGGGCATTTCAGTTGTTTCCATGTCTTGGCTATTGTGAATAGTGCTGCAACAAATATTGGGGTGCATATATTTTTTTGAATTAGTATTTTGTGTTTCTCTGGATAGATACCTAAGAGTGGAATTGCTGGGTCATAAGGTAGTTCCATTTCCAGTTTTTTTGAGATAACTCCATACTGATTTCCACAGTGGCTGCACCAATCTGCAATCCCTCCAACAGTGCATGAGCGTTCCCTTTTCTGCACATCCTTGCCAGCACTTGTTGTATGTTGATTTATTGACGATGGCCCTTCTGACAGGAGTGAGGTGGTATCTCATTGTGGTTTTCATTTGCATTTATCTAATGATTAGTAAGGTTGAGCATTTTCTTCATGTCTATTGGCCGTCTATATGACCTCTAGAAAAATGTCTCTTCATGTCCTCGTTCCATTTTTTAATTGGATTGTTTGTTTTCTTGGTGTTGAGTTGAATGAGATTTTTATAAATTTTGGATATTAACCCCTTATCAGATATATCATTGACAAATATCTTCTCCCATTCAGTAGGGTGCCTTTTAGTTTTATTGATGGTTTCCTTTGCTGTGAAACAACTTTTTAGTTTGATGTAATCCCATATGTTTATTTTTTCTCTTACTTCCCTTACCCAAGAGGATATATCAACAAACAATATTACTAAGGGTAATGGCTGCAAATTTACTTCCTGTATTTTCTTCTAGGAGTTTCATAGTTTCAGATCTTACATTTAAGTCTTTAATCCATTTTGAATTTATTTTTGTATATGGTGTAAGGAGGTGGTCCAGCTTCCTCTTTTTTTTTTTTTTTTTTCCATGTGTCTGTATGGATTTACCAGCACCATTTATTGAATAAACTGTCTTTACCCCAATGTAAATTCTGGCTTCCATTGTCATAGATTAAATGACCATATAGGTATGGATTTTTTTCTGGACTCTCTATTCTGTTCCATTAATCTATATGTTTGTTTTTATGCCAGTACCATGCTGTTTTGATTACTATAGACTTGTAGTATGAATTGATGCCAGGTATCATGATACCTCCCACTTTGTTCTTATTTCTCAAGATTGCTGTGGCTATTCGGGGTCTTTTATGGTCTCATATAAATGTTACGATCATATGTTCTATTTCTGTGAAAAATGTCATTGGTAGTTTGATAGCAATTGTGTTGAATCTATATATTGCCTTAGGTAATATGGACATTTTAACTATATTAATGTGTCGTATCCATGAACATACTGTCTGTGTCCATCTATTTGTACCTTCTTTAATTCCTGTCTTCAGTGTCTTATAATTTTCTGAGTACAGGTCTTCTACTTCTTTGGTTAAATTTATTCCTAAGTATTTTATAGTTTTTGAAACAATTGTAAATGGGACTATTTTCTTAATTTCTCCTTCTGGTAGTTTATCAGTGGTGTATACAAATGCAACTGATTTCTGAATATTAATATTGTATCTTGCTACTGTACTAAATTTATCAGTTCTAATAGTTTTTTGGTGGAGTCTGTGGGGTTCTTTATGTATAGTATCACGTCATCTGCATATAATGACAATTTTACTCCCTCCTTTCCAATTTGGATGCCTTTTTTTTGTTTGTTTGTTGTTGTTTTTTTGGCCTGATTGTTGGTTGTGGCTTTGTGGCTAGAACTTCTAGCACTATGTTGAATAGAAGTGGAGAAAGTCAGCAACTTTGCCTTGTTCCTGATCTTAAGGGGAATGGTTTTAGTTTTTCCCCATTGAATATGATATTAGCTATGGATTTATCATATATGACCCTTATTATGTTGACCTATGATCCCTCTATTCCCCCTTTGCTAAGAGTTTTTGTCATAAATGGCTGCTGGATTTTGTCAAATGCTTTTTCTGTATTTATTGATATGACCATATGATTTTTATTTTTCACTTTTTTAATGTGCTGTATCACATTAATTGATTTATGGATATTGAACCAACCTTGCATACCATGAATGGATCCCACTTGATCATAGTGTATAATCTTTTTAATGTATTGCTGAATTCTGTTTGCTAATATTTTGTTGAGGATTTTTGCATGTATGTTCATTAGGGATATTGGCCTGTAGTTTTTAGTTAGTTTGTTTGTTTTTTGTAATGTCTTTGTATGATTTTGAGATCAGGGTTATAGTGGCCTCATAAAAAGTTTGGGACTCTTCCCTCATTCATGATTTCTTGGAATAGTTTGAGGAGAATAGATGATAATTATTTTTTGAATGGTTGGTAAAATTCACCTGTAAAGCCATCTTGTCCAAGGCTTTTGTTTGTGGGGAGCTTATTGATTACTGATTCAATTTCACTGGTAGTAATCATTCTATTCAGATTTTCCATTTCTTCTTGAGTTAGCCTTAGAAAGTTGTATGCGTCTAGAAAATTACCCATTTCTTCCACATTGTCTAATTTTTGGTGTGTACATGCTCGTAGTATTTTCCTATTTTTTTTTTTTTTTCCTGTGGTCTGTTGTCACTTCTCTTTCATTTCTGATTTTATTAATCTGGGTTCTCTCGGTTTTTTTCCTCAATGAGTTTGGCTAATTGTTTGTCAATTTTGTTTATCTTTTCAACTTTTCAAAAAAAACAGTTCTTGGTTTCATTGATTTTTTTTTGGCCTCTATTTCATTTATTTCTACTCTGATCTTTATTATTTCCTTCCTTGTACTCCTTTTGGGCTTACTTTGCTGTTCTTTTTCCAGTTACCTTAGGTTTAAGGATAGACTGTTGATTTGAGGTTTTTCTTTTTCATTAGGTAGGCCTTCGTTGCTATGAATTTCCCTCTTAGGACTGCTTTTGCTGCATCCCATAGATTTTGGGTCCTTGTGTTTTCATTTTCATTTGTCTCGAGGTATATTTTAATTTCATCCTTGATCTCATTGTTGACCCAATTATTTTTTAGTAACATGTTATTCAACCTCTATGTATTTGTGTGTTTTCCACTTTTTTTTTTTTTTTTCTTGTAGTTGATTTCTAATTCCATAGCACTGTGGTCAGAGAAGATGCTTAATATGGTTTCAATTTTCTTAAATTTATTGAGACTTGTTTTGTGGCCTAACATGTGGTCTGTCTTGGAAAATGTTCCATGTGTCCTCGAGAAGAATGTATATTCTGCAGCTTTGGGGTCAAATGCTCTATGAATACCAATTAAATCCAACTGGTCTAATGTGTCATTTAAGGCCACTGTTTCCATATTGATTTTCTGTCTGGAGGTCTTGTCCTTTGGTGTCAGTGGTGTGTTGAAGTCCCCTACTATGATAGTGTTACTGTTGACTTCTGTCTTTATGCTGGTCAGTATCTGTTTTATATATTAGGGGCTCCTATGTTGGGTGTATAGATGTTTACTAGGGTTATGTCCTCTTGTTGGATAATTCCCTTTATTCCACAGATGGTTTTTGGAGAAGAGTGCCTCCAGTGAGACCCCTTCCATGAACAGCTTCCCTTGGCACTCAAGAGGGTAGATTTCTGGCAATTTCTACCAGTGTGGAACTCAGCTTTTTCTCTGTCATCCTGCTAGAGTTGTGCGCTCTCTGACAAACTTTGGCTCTCTGTGCTGATAGAGAGATGAGAATGTCTCTTGAGTACTCTATCCTAAGGGTATATGATATCATATCACTATGTTTTTAGAGTTATATTGACTTCTTCTTACCCAGACACTCATTATTCCAATCCTCTGTAATAGTTAACAGTTCTTAATATTTTTCCTATTCAGATTGCCAGGTAGTCTCTGTTTCCTCATTGGACCCTGATTGATACTTTAATTAACTCATACTTATCTCTCTGAATTCAATTCAAATGCCTTGTCTTCAAGAAAACCTTCTGAAGAATTCCTAGAATTCATATTTTCCTGTTGATCACAATGTATCATATACTTTTCTTTTGTAGAATTTACCACAGCTATAATTTTATATGTTTCTGTAACTCTTTGAGTAATGTATACCTCTGCTACTAGTCTCAAAATTCTATGAAGAAGGAGCAGTATATTTAGGTTTTTTCACCCATATAACCTTAGATCCAACCACATCTGGCACCCAGAAGGACTCTGTCAATATCGGAAGAAGGAATCAACCCCTTCGATGTGACATAGGCTGGATGACAACATTTAGAAGACCTTTAGAGGCACAGTGTCATTTCTGTGCACCCAAAGGAAAATTGCTGAAAGTTTAATAACTAGGAATTTCAAACAAAATGAAGCTAAATACCACTTTTGGTAGTTGAAAATAAAACTGCCTCCACAAAGTGACCTAGAAGGCATCATTCTGTGTCTTATGACCTGTTATTGCAACTTTCACATCATCTGTGGATTCCAAAATCTTTATCTGTTATTTCCTAATTTACACATCGTTTGCACTTTTTCTTCATTGCCAACTACTAAAATAATGTTGAAGCTCATCAGTAATCAAAACACACTTTTGCATGCAAGCACATTTAATGATTTTTAAAATTTGATTAGTAAGAAGATAATGAATAATCATGCAATATGTTTGTGATTTTGTAAACCTAGCAGTGACTCAATTTTTATTTCCTGTCCAGATTTTGACTTATTTTCATTGTTCTCCTTTTAATACTGGATCTTTTACTCCATGTATTCACATGATTCCTATTTTGTTTACCAACCATTCTCCTTTACTCTCCTTAGATTTATTTGTAACACTTTCATAAGGCTTTTTCCTTCATAGTTGTTCGACAATCTTTCAAGAAACCCTTATTTATTGCCTACTGACTTTGTGGTCAGTGCTTTTATATTGATGAATTCCCAACATTTTTTAACTTTGTGATTCAACTTATATATTTTCTTATTTACTTTAAAATTAACACATGTACTTAACAATTTTTACATCATGAAAGCCACATTTTACTGGAATCATGGAGAGTCTGATTGCCTCTGACTGGGAAATGAGGAAGTGGAAACAGTGAGCATGGGCTTTTCAACTTGAGGACTCAGCTGTATCAGTAGGGGAGCTACTATTAGCCAAAAGGACCTGCCACATCTAGGAAAGGATTTTTTTTTTTTTAATTTGTACATTACTTTTTAAATTTAATTTGTTAGAAGACAAAGATGTATGCATATATAAAACTCAATGAGAGTAAAACACTTGTACAAAGTAACGGGTTAAATACACACGGAGGAAATAATTTATTTTTTCTCTTAAACTGTTGGAAATAAGGAATAAACAGTGCAGACAGAAAAAATGAACGTTCTGCAGCTCAAAGGGAAAATTATTGTTTCTAATAAGAAATAAGGAAGAAATATCAAGTGAGGGTTCATATAAATTTGTAACTTTGGGAACAAGAGACTGAGGAAAATGTCTTCTCATGATTTCTATATTATTATTATTATTATTATTTTTTCCTTCTAAGAAGTAGATGAACTCATCTGGTAAGAATAAGGTGGGAGAAAAAAGGATTTGAAACTTAAAGAGAATTCAGAAAGTTGGAAATAGCTATATGGTGATTTGGAGAGAGAACCAGTTACAGAAATAAGTCCTAAAAAGCATGAGGTGAGAGATTATAAAAAAATGTACTATAGATCTATTTAAAATTCTATGGTAAGTTTTTTCTGCCTTTTAAATGATAAAGTTAACTGTACTGAGAATGTATGATTCCAAAAGAAACAGCGCATAAGAGTTTCTCATGATAACTTTATGGAAAAGATTATGTAGTTCTATTAGAATGGCCATGGTTATTAAAGAATATAGGATAGAGCTTAAAGGCATTTCCTCAGGATCAATCTTAAAAAGTGACAATATACGTAACTGTCCATATCAAATGCAAGAAGTTAGAAACTATTTGAAAATACACATCGTATATCTAGGATTATGATTTTATGGGTTGATTCTTTTATCCAATTGTACCTGTCATGGCAAGTGGTTTTCATGGCACACTTTAAAGGAAGGAAAATGAATATCCAAACCAAATTTGCAGTAGTCAAGTTGTAGCAAGTTGGATGAATTCTGCTCAAAATTGACCCAGAAATTTTATGTTTGCAACAAGCTTACAGTTTTACATCATAGTTAGCAGAAACAGAGTTATTATCTCTCCATTCTGATTGCTAAAGCTTTCCTTTACCAGATGTTCAAGATGAGTGAAGGAATGAGAGGCCAGTCCTTCAAAGAAAGGCGTTAGTGCAAGGTTTTGGGGAAACCACCACCAACAACAACAAAAAAGAGCCACTCTTTCAGTGGCCCCTTTTCTTTGAGATGTCAAATCTAAAATGTAGATCCTCACTCTTTCTCAAGAAAACCTTAAGCATTTCTAACTGTTGTAAATTGAACTCAGCAAACATTTACAGATGAGCTTGGTGCTCTGGAGACCCTAAATTGACAAACCACAAAGAAGCTAAGTATCAAGTTCTAGAGACAGCAGAGTATATATAACACACAGTGACTGCTATAATTTGTCCTCCTAACATAGTAAATATAAAAATGAACTCTAAAGTTAGATATATCGAATCCCCTTCACCCTCTTTAAACTGCGTGGCTTGGGGTGCATTATTTGTATTTTATAAGTCTCAGGTATTATTTTCTATAAAATGAGCAGGATAACACTAACTACATCACATGGAGTATCAATAAATGAAGTAAGTATCAAGATGTTTATTATGGTGCTCATCACACATCACATATTAATCTTTAACAAATAGAAACTGAAACAGCACCTAAGAGTGTTGAAGGCATTGATCCAGACTAAAGTCAGTGGGGAACATAAAGAAAGCGTGTCTCCTTCTCTAACTCCAGCTCCCAGTTAAGACTAAACACAAAATCTGAGTCATCTTCAACAAAACACTTCCGGGGTGGGGGGGGGAATGCAGTGTCAGCATCATCATTGAAAAAGAAATTGCCTGATGCAGCTCATCCTTCTGAGAGAGGCTTTCCATTTTGGAAGCTACGTATATTAGATTTGGCTATTATAAAATCTCCCACTCCAAACATCTAAATTACATCAGCTATAATCTGATTTCTCTGAACTTAGCGGTAACAAAAATTATGTTTCCATCTTCAGTGCTTATATCACTACTATGACAAATATCAATAGAAAAATAATAATAGTCTCTTGGATTTAGACTCAAACTTATACCATCTCTTTGGGTTCATGACCTAATGTGAAACCCATGAATATAAATTTACCCACAAATACATCCATCACCTCAATAAAGCATCCCTTCCAAACGAAACTTCCCAGGTTAAAAACACAAAATAAAAAGAAATAATTAGCCTCAATGTTTCCCTTCTAACCTCCCTGAAATATGTATCTTGAACAATGTGTATAGACTTGTAATAACAATTATGTAAAAACTAAGCAACAATTTACAATAAGCCAAGAAAGGCTCATTAATATGAATCTATTTTGTCAGTTAGTTTTAAGTACACATGTAAACATTCTGGGTGAGATGGGTCAACCTAAGAAACATGGGTAACTAGCATTTATTAAGAATTTATGAGTAAATGGTTCTAAAACTATTGTCAAAACCACTTGATTCAGGTAAGCATTATTATCACCATTTCCCTGTTGAGAAAATTCATCCAAGGTCACACAGTCATGAAAAAAAGGGTCTAGGTCCTAGTTTGACTCAAAACCTCAGGTTTTCACTTCTCCATGATACCTCTTTAAGATGAATGGAATTAGGAAACCTCTGCCTCAATATCTCTCCACTGAGCTTTCAGAAATATACTTCAGGTGTATAGAGACAGCAAGAATCCTCCGAGAGATGGAGAACTCACTCGATTTTCAGCTGACTCGATTTACGCCCTTATGTAGTACTGTGTAATATAACAGAAACAAAGGCCTGTGATTAGAGACAGTGTGATGTTGCAACTAATAATACAAAAATAGCTATATTTATATGGAGGCAGGAGTGTGTGTTGTTTAATAAAATTAAGATGAATAAGAATATGTGGCAATAATATCATTTTTACAAAATATCATACATATGTACTTGTAAAAACAGGAACGTTTGGAAAGCAAACACCAAACATTAATTATAACTACTACAAGGAATAAAATACAACATTTTTCTCTTTTAACATATATTTCAAATATTTTAACTTATTTTTGCAATGGAATATACACTTTATAATAACGTGATAAAAACCTTTCTGTTCTGTATAGTCTGTTAACTTTAATTTCAGGGGAGGTCTATGGAGTTTATATTATTATCATCTCTATTTTGCAATTGCAAAAATTAGGACTCAGAAAGATTAAGTAAGTTTTCCAAATTCACAGAACTATTAAGTGGTAGAGCTAGAATTTTAACTCAAGTCAAAAGCTTAGCTATATTTTATTATCTTCACTTGACCCAAAAGAATGACATGCATTCCTTTACTAGACTTCCTTATTGTATCAAATTCATGGCTAGGTTGTTTTTTTTGTTTGTTTGTTTGTTTGTTTTTTGTATAGGTAAGTATACTTATGATTTGCAGAAACAGAAATGTTTGGCTTACCTCAACTAAACCCTGTCTTACCATATAGCTAACTTATAAAATTGTGTTAATTCGGTGATTAGGCATGTATTCAATAAAAATAGTTAAAAAAAAATATCTTCAATCCAAATTTTCTGAGAGAAAGTCATGCTATTGGATTCAAAGTAAAATTTATATTTCTATATTGGTCTTTTTGAACATGGGTTTTGGTAATTACAAGGAGAAATATTGTAGACATGTACTGATGCTTTAAAAGATAAAATCAGAGAGAACCATAAGAGCCATTGAAAAACAATAGTAGCCTACTCAAATCAAATATGTGAGAAAAGATGAATCATTAATTCAATGGTATTAGAACAATTGGAAAATCATTTGAAAAAAGTATTGTGTTTCCATTTGGTACCATAATAATTTCAGATTGACAAATGACGTAAACTATGGAAAAACATCTTTAAAATACAAGAAGAAAGCATGGGGAAATTATTATTATTATATCAAAGTGAAGATCACTTCCCAAATGTAAAGCAAAATAAAAAGATGCAAAATAAAAGACTACATTTGAAAAATAATAATAATCCTGACAGAAAATATCACAAAGGTAAAAGGCCAACAAAAACTGGTACAAATCTTTGCAACTAATATCACAAAAGGAAATGCAATTTATTTAACACATAATGAGCACATCTGCATCGACAATAACAAAAATCTTAATGGAATAGAGACAAAGTATATGAATGGACAGTTCTTAGTAAAGCAAATACAGATGGCTTTGAAACATATGTAAAGTTTCTCAAGTATGCCTCAAATGGAATCTATGCTGACATACTACTATTTCACCTCTTACATGGCAAACATCAGATACAGTTTGATTATGCATTGTGTTGTTGAGGGTAGGAGATGCATAAGGAAGTGAAATAGAGAAGTAGAAATTTCCATACATTACTAACAGTAATATAAGTTGGTCAACCACTGTGAGGAACAGCTTGGCAATATTTGCTTAAGAATTTAATGTTATACCTTTACCTGTATTTTCAAAATACCCTTTTAGCATTAATTTAATAATAACTTTCATAGTTATTACTAGCTGTGGTGCGATATCATACTATAGACTTTACCTACATTTTTTATCTCATTTTCTTCACCTACCCAGAGAACATTGGAAAACTGCCGTGTTTGGAGTCAGAAAACTTCATTTTTGTTTTAATCCCAAATATAAAGTACATATTAGTTTTAAGAAAATGTGGAGCATTTACAAAATTTGACTCTATTTGGGGGCATACAGGAAATCTCTATAAATTACATCATACAAAGTAAATCCTCCACCACAATATAATTTAGATTTAATGACAAACAGAAAGCTAATCAGGAAGCTATGATATTTATATGTGTGGAAATGAAAATATATATATATATAATATAAAAAATAATATATATACACATATTTCAAAGTAACCCATATAGCAAAGAAAATTACACTTATCATTAGAAAGTGGTTTGAACTGAATGATAATACATATTTAAATTGTGGGAAATAACTCAAAGCATGTTTAGAAGAAAATATATAGCTAAAATACAATATGTAAAAAGGGAGAAAAGTTGAACATTATGAACCAAAATTGATCTCAAGAAGGAAGAAAGAAGAAAAACAAAGTATCAAATTAAGTTAAGAAGTTATACAAAAGAGAAAAGTAAGAATAGGGTACAAATTAATAAAATAGAAAATAAACACACAAAAAAAGGAATAAAGCCAAACTTTGAGGCTTTTAAAAGATTAATACAAATGAGAGATCATTCTGAAACTCATCAACCTAAAAAGAAAGGACAAATAACTATTCTCCATAATAGAAATGATAAACTTGTGACAGATACCTCAGTCTTAATAAATATAAAATGTAAAATAATATTAAATAAAATATAAAATAATACAAACTAAAGTATTAAAATAATAAAATATTATATAACAATGTAACTTCATGACAAATTATGAAAAAATAGACATATGGACAAATTATTACAAAAATAAAATTTGCCAAAATGAAAATAGCAAAAAAATCTTAATATTTAATACATATTTAATAAGTTCAATATGCAATACAATACTTCTCACCAAAATAATATTAGGCACCGTTAGCTTTATAGGTGATTTCTACTGAAGAAAAACAAACACAATTTTAAAAAGCTAATTTTGTAAAAATTTTTCCAAGAGTATAAAAGCAGGACTACTCCATAACTAGTATTATGATACCAGCATCTTACTGGAACTAAAACATGATATGGACTTGACAAGAATATAAAATCAGACGCTACTTTTATCAGAAACCCTAAGCAAAATATTAACAAACTAATCCAGTGACATGTATAAAAAAATAGATCATAACCAGGATAGATTTATTATGGGAATACAAGACATATTTAAAACTTGAGAATTAATTTAATTCACAAACTTAAAACAAAGGGCAACTTTTGTATTCATCTCAATGGATGAAGAAAAACAAATAATTGAACATCTATCAAACGTGATGATGATAAATACTTAATAAACCTAGAAATTTAAGGACACACCCTTGATTTAATAAGTGGTACTTTTATTTTACTGTATAAACTCTCTTAATGGCAAAAGAATGAAACAGGTTTTATTTTTGTTTGTTTGTTTGTTTGTTTTAAAACAAATAAAACAAGGATGCCCTATTGTGATCACTTCAAAACAGACCTAGAAAAGAAGTAATAAAATTGTTCTAGGAAAATATAAAAGTATTAAAATAATTGTTGAACATATTATTAGAACTCTTAGCTATGCAAAATAAATTGGCTGGAAAAGTGATTCATGTGAGAAACAAATTTGCATAAACTGAAAAAAAATATGGTGATGGAAAGAGAATTGACTCCAGGTGATGAACACACAATGCAATATATAGATGATGTATTATAGGAATGAGCATTGAAACCTATATAATTTTATTAACCAATATCACCCCAATAAATTTAATAAATAAATAAAAAATGAATTAAAGTAGAATCAGTCCACTCAAAATGCTAATAACATACCAGTTGAGACACTTATAGACTGGCACTCTCAACTGAAAAATAAAACAGCTAATACCTAGAATTGTTCAGTAATTTGTTCAAGGTTACCTGTTAACTCAATTGCACACACCAAGACCAGAATCTAGACTCTTGCTTTGCACAATACTGATCTTTCTGTAAATAAAAAAAGTAATCAGGCACATTAAAAACAGCAAGAAAAAACTTTATTCAACATAATTGCAATGGAAGTCTCACGGTAGGGTCAAGAGATTGAGTACATTTAGTTGATGGACTAGGCTAATGGGAAAAGAAGTACTGGAAATTTTAGAAGGGAGGTTGGTCAAAGTGATGAGTCCGTTTGTGTTTGCTAATTGTGGCATATTGAAGTTAGGCGCCTTCCCTCCCACAGAGACTGGGAGATAGGGACTTTCCTTTCTTGATTACATATCAAAGGGATAGCTCTCAGGTCCTTGAAAAAGTCATTCCTGAGTTATAGAAGATTTATGTCTCAAAATAGCAGAGAAAGATATCACAACTGCAAATTTTCTAAAGTAAATGCTCTAAGCAAAGGGAGGTCAGTCCTCCATAGGAGCCGGTCAAAATTTAGTCACCTAAGGGGAACATGTCAGGACCACCATTCAAAAAACTGCCTTATTTTTCTTCCTTCCTTCCTTCCTTCCTTCCTTCCTTCCTTCCTTCCTTCCTTTTTTCCTTCCTTCTTTTTTCTTTCCTTTTACCTTCCTCCCCCACTTTCTCCCTCCTTTCCTTATTTCCTTCCCGCATTTCCTCTTTTTCAATTTTTCCTTTTCTTCCTTTCTGTCTTTTTTCCTTATTTCCTTCCTTCCTATCGTGACTTTCAAATTCACACACACACACACACACACACACACACACACACACACTCATACATACACACTTTTCTTCATTAGATAATAAATGCCATTCATTTACTTAAAAAAAGGTGTCATTTAGTATCAATAGACAAGTCTATTGGTTTGTACAAGACCCAACTGCAATTTCAGTAAATGAAATGTGGTTGTTCTAAAATCAAGATTAGTCTTCTATTTCACCTCTTCCAGCCTTCTTCTCTCCCTTACAGTTTCTCTCTCACCAACCACCCTGCCAAATTTAGTTGCTTATTGCCCAAAATACATGACACAACATCTGTGGTGACTTCCACTGAGATTCATTCATTTAGCCAGATTTTCATTAAAATAGCTACTGAATTGACTCAATAAAATGTTGCTTATCTTAGTAAAACTCTTTAGAGCTTTGCAAATTTGCATTTAATACTCTTTAGTGTCATTACAGCATTAATAATCTATGCCTAAAGAGCAATACATTTTTTAAAAAAAACTCTATACTTTCTATTTAATAGAGGTAGCTTCATAAACTTCTATTTTCATGTAACTTAGGCTTTTAAAGTACCAGACAGAAGTTAAAGGGGGGATATTCATATACAAAACATGGTCAAATCTCAGTGTAATTGCTTACTTAAGTTGAATGAATCTAAGACTTCAAAACTATTGGCCTCTCCATATTTTTCTGACCAGGAAAAAAATCCACACCTATTGCCTCAACCCTGTAACACGTGACTTAAACATCTCCTTAGGAAGAAATTGCTTTTAGTTTCTTTGAAATCTTCTCACTGCTAATGAGAGTGAACAAAGAGAGGTGGGGATGGACATGTAAGTAAATGAGATGATACACTGGCTGCTGCTTTTTATATAAATATTTCAGGCCCATGTACTTAAGTGCATAATTAAAGTGCATAATAAAAAGTGCATAATAAATAATGTGCATAATAAAAATGTTATGGATAACAACCAGTGCATTTCACCTCTTTACATCTAATTTCTTCTGACAGATTCTACTTGAATTTGTAGAATAAGAGACAAGAAACAAGACATTGAGAAATATTTCAAATCCAGATTTCAAATAACCACACTGGGTTCCCCATTTCCAAAAGATACATGCTGAAGAAATTGTTTTGTACTCAGCAGATGTACTAATGTACTCATCAGAACAACATGGGACCAGGAAGGCTCACGCAGAAGGACTCAGATGTGAACAGTCTCTTAAAGATGTTTTAGAACGTAGCCAAGAAACAATTCCAGGATGTGTCTGTGACTTTCCTACCTGCAGAGCACAATGTAGTGGGGGAGTCATTTACATTTTCTGCAGTTTAGAATCCATTTAGATGAAAATAAAGGTGTGCATATAGAGGGGAACGAGCGAGGATAGCATAGAGATCTCCGCACATGACAAGACATTCAGACCTCTGTACTTTTCAAGGATGTGTATGCAACGGTAGTGGTGCCTGTAGGTCTTCCCAGGGTTGCTTTAAACAGTCAATGTCTGTCTCACTTTTCCTATGAGATCAAGGCTGATTTTCCCAAGTCAGATATGTCTAATTTAAACAGAGACACGCTTTTCTTCACACCTGCAGAATACCATTTCCAGAAAATCAGCCAGAATCATCTGTCAGTAACACATAACAGAGACATTAAAAAAAAAAAAAAAAAAAAAAGCACAAAAAATCAGAAAACTAAACTCAGAAAATGAATACATCAAAATTGGAGCAGGACAATAAAAGACAGTAGTTTTAGATGCAAAGAAGGAGGCCAGCAGAGACGTGCTCTGAAATGGCGTGAGATGAATAATAAAAATCTTCAAGTTCAGCAAGAATGTGAGTGAACAGCACATCTATGGATTGATTACAAAATATCAAAGATAAAAACAGGTTCGAGTTCCCACTCAGAGGATAGTTCCTGTCAGAGGGAGGGCAGCCTCCGGGGATCCACAGAGCAGGGAAGAAACCAAATGAGCCCTTTAGGCAAAGAGAAGCAGGAGCAGGATTGGAAACCAAAGTACTAAGTAAGATTTTTAAAAATAGCCTTGCTAAAGTAACTTCTCTGAAAAGACGGAAAGGCCCAGAAGAGAACTTAACATCTTCTGGGGGAGTTCGTTAATGTAATTTGTCAATTAATTTAGACACAAATCCAGTGAAATTATGTTGCTTTGACTTATGTTGTAACATTTATTTTGTGTTACGATCTTTGTTCTAGTAAAATGTTTTATATATTTTGTAATGTTTACTTGGCATTATTAATATTTCTAGTGATGTGTTGAAGAGGGGGACACTCAAAATGTCTGCCTAGGGGGATTTTAGGATTGTTCTGGGCCAATGAATGCTGTGTAAATCCCACTTTCCTCAATTTTGATGGGAGTGTTTACTATGGTTACCATGAGTCTCTTCTACCAGTGTATACTGGGTGTGTGGGAGTGGGAGGTGGTGAGGGGGATACAACTATGGAACAAATAATTTGACAATTTTATCTGTTGGTTTTATAGAACATACGGACTTGTTGCGGAGGCTATCATAAACGCTGAGATTATGAGCCTAGTGTGCTGGCTGAATGGGGTTTCTCTTGGGAAATGAGGGAAATGAGTAGGAGGAACTGTTTTTCAAATGTGAAAGAGAACAAAAGGGTAGACTTGTTGTAGACTGTTGTAGGTTGCATTTTTGTTTGTATATATTGACTTTCCATCTCTGGGAGAATAATTGCCCTTCCCTTCTCGTTGGCCAAAGTCCTGGCCATATGTCACGTTTGACTGATTAAATAGGAGAGAAAATGATTAGTAACATCTGTCAGATGGTGAAGAGTCAATGGATAGCTTGCCATGCCTTTCTTTGACTTTTTCTAGGATTTGCAAGCCTGCATCAAAGTTAACTCTCCATCAACAATGGTTCCTGAGTCACAGCATAAGCTCACTGAACCTGGACAGATGTGTTTCACATGCAACTTTGTTTTGTTATCCAGTGAGATTTTGGGATCGTTTATAATGTAGCAAAATCTCTTATGTCCTCCCGAACTCAGAAAGATAATACAGACATATTTACTATCAACTGGGAGTGTTTTATTGGTTGGAGAAAAGATAAGCAGAGTAAAAATAAAATAAAAACATAATCTCCATAGTACTTCTCCTGGATTCTTTTGTTCAATACCCCAAGTTTTTTTTTTTTTTTTTTTATAATCTTGACACATGGATCTCTTCAACAAAGCACACCATCCTAAAGTGACAGTTTATCAAAGTAATGTTGTCCTACTACAGTAGAACATGTAATGTTGTCCTACAGTTGTGCAAAGTAATGTTGTCAGAGGGTAATAGTCCTGGGGACTAAAATAATAATGGACGCTACCAGATCAGACAAGTCTAACCAGTATATTTTTATGGAAAGGCTATGGATCAGATAACTGTGGAAAATTCAACCAAAGTCATAAAAGTTTGAGTTGAGAGATAATCTGGAAAAGAATGCCAGAGTTCAAAATGAAGCAAATTAATGTGAGTAGGAATACACAGTGCTGATTTGTCAGGTAGTTAGAATGGTCAGGGTCCACAGGTTTATAAATGTTTGTGGTCCAAATATTTTCTGAGCACCAAGTTCTTGTTGAAGGTTTTACAAAAGATTGGCAGGCCTCTATCATGGGTCTTTTAATGTGAGAAAATCCCATAATATTAGAAGTCAACATCTGAAGTGTCCAATACGCTGAGCTAAAGAAGTCTTGCTTCTCTAGAACTAGAAAGTTCCACTCTCTCTGTCTAAGAGGTGATGATAGTCTGTCCTGGAGCTGAATTTCTAAGCCAAGAGAATTAAAGCAGGAAAGTAACATGAACAAGTCTAACTTTTTAGGCAACGTGGCATAGTAAATAATATAGATTTCATTTCCAGAACACCCTGGGTTTGAATTCAAGCTCCAAAATGGTCAATAAACAACCTGAGCTTCATAGAAAAAATAGCTATTTAAAATACTTTTCTTGGAAATTTGGAAATGCTACATGCCTCTTTTGTAACTACATACATTGTGCTTGTATATTTGTCTTATACTTTTGTCAACTTACATAAAAAAAGAAAAATATTTTAGTGTAAGGAGTATATGTCCTTGATGGAGCAATAGATATGGAGATACATTTAATTCTAGAGAAGTTCTGGGGGAATCCCAGGAATTGAATTGTCAGTATACTAGTTCTAGAGCATTTTGTTTTATTTTCCCAATTTCTTAAAACTAACTACATAGTTGTCTTTTAGTAAATTCCTTCAGGTTTGATATACAATTATCCATTAATTAAAGAAAACTCTTTGCTTTGTTAGAGAATGAAGCAATATACAGTCATTGAGAGAAATAGTTTCATCTAAGGTATTTAATTTGCTCATACACAGTGAAGTCTGTGAATATGCCTTGTTATAGGAAAAATGTTTTTTCTGTTGAAATAAAGTCTTCCCTTCTCTGGTGAATATAGATTTCTACAGAACCTGGCAACTGTAGTCCCCTAATTAGTCACAGAATGAAAATGAAAGCAAAAGAAAGGCTGGATTTCTGGCTTTTTATTTCAGTCTCTGCCCTCATTATATCTACAGAACTGCCAAACATATTTGTTCCTCTACCTATGATTTCTGTTTTGCTTATCCTCTACATAATCCATCAGGACTGTGACTGCAGTAAAAATTAATAATAGATGCTTCTTGAATATAAAAATACATGAGAGTTAATGGCATGGCTTACAAGAATGGTCATGCCCGTCAATAAGACTTATGGACATTGATTTATCGATGACCTCTGTAACATAGAAGACATACCCCACCCGACCACCTTGAATCTGCATTTCCTAATATTCACTTGACTTCTAATGGCATAAAGCAACAAGACCCTTGGTCTTATTTAAAATTTTGAAACTGTTCTTTCAGTTTAATATGCGTGGCTAGAATCTTTTTTGATCTGATTTATCCTTGCTTACTTTGGCTTCTCTCGAAGCACACTCTTTCACAATTGTCTGTCCATTAGTCAGATGCTCAGCTGGATATGCTCCAAGGCCCTGGTAACAAGCTCTTTGGATACTCAAGATTGGGCTGAGTCTTGTTTCCTCTGCCAAGGATTTGCTGAGTTGTTGTGGAATTGCAAGTCTAGTAAATCCCAATGCAGTTTTATTACTCTGCCAATGCAGCTGAACACTGACAATTCTCCATGCTTAGACTTCCTTCACTGATCCTGGAGTTCTTCCCCTTCTTGGCTGTTCCTTCACACTCTGCATAGTACTGGAAGCTGTCTCCACTGGGACGCAGACATGGTCTTTTCAATTATTAGTCACTGGCTGTATGATCATCCTCGGGCTGCCCTAACAAAGCACCACAGACTGAATTGTTTAAACCAAGAACCATATTATCTCACTGAACTGGAGGCTAGAAATCCAAAATCATGATGGCGGCAGGGTTGATTTCTTCTGAGAACTGTGAGGCCTGGTTCCTTGGCTTGTTAATGGCTATTTTCTCTCTGTCTCTTCACATTGCCTTTCCTTTATGTCTGTCACTGTGCCCAAATGTCCCTTTTTTATAAGGACACCATCGTATTGGATTAAGGCCGACACTAATGGCCTCCTTTAGTTTCATTACCTGTGTATAGACTGTCTCCAAAAAAGGTCACATTTGCAGGTCACGGGGTTTAGGACTTCAACATATGAATTTCAAGGGGGTACAATTCAACCCCAAACACTGTTTACACTCCTAAATTGATGGTACATTGATATAATCCAATGATTCAAACATGAAACAAATGTCACTGCACTCCACCCTTCTTCTACGTTGCCATCTTGACATGCAAAACTGCTCTCCTGTTTGGTTTTAGTTTGTTTTGATGACTCTGATGCTAAGCTTATATGGTTAAGAAAGTGAAAATAGAGCAATAAGGTATATGAGTAGAATGTCTAGAATATTTTCTCACATTGATTGTAATAAACTTTTAAATTTAGAGTTGTTTAGATTTGAAAAAAAAAAAAAAAAGCAATGATACAGGTAATTCCCTTATATCTCTCCCAGATCCTCGTTTTACATGTGTAGCATAGAACATCTGTTATGACTAAAACTTCAACTTTAGTAAAACACTGTTAAGTAAAGCCTACACTTAATTTGAATTTCACCATTTCACATTTCACAGGTTCTGCCCTAATGACTTTTCTACTCTAGAATCCTCTCCAGGACACCACACCACACTTAGTTGTCATGTTTCCTTATTCTCCTCTGTTTTGATACTTTCCTTGATTGTTAAGACTTTATTAGTTTTGAGGAGTCCTGGTTAAGTATTTTGTACAGTATAACTCGACTTGAATTCTTTTGATGTTTCTCTCATGGTCTGATTGGTGTTAAGGCTTTGGAAACAAATACCACAGAGATGCAGTGCCCTTTTGTCACATCATATCACCGTATTTATTATCGTAACTTAATACTGATGATATTAACTTGGATCATTTGGCTAAGGTAGGTACTATAGGCCAGATTTCTTCACTGTAAAGTTACTATTTCCCCCCTTTTTTTATGCTACTCTGTAGCATTAAAAAGTGTACCTCACCCTCAAGGAAGGGAGTGCTGAAGCTGATTTTTAACAGATGCTTCTTTTTTTCCTCCAAGACCTTGATTAATGGTACTTTCATGATTTGATGGTACTTTCTCTTCAACACTAAAGCAAATTAAAAGTCTATTCTTTTAGTGTTTCATTCAATTAAAACTGTTCAGAAATATACAAAAACAAGCAAATCACCTGATGATTTTAGCAAAAGAACATTCCGGTAGAATACAGAATAAATATGCAGAAATGTATTAATATTAAGTTCTTCTGCTTTAGTTATGTCCTTTCTCTTGACTATGAAACATGTTATAGCACTTGCTAAGAAACCAGCAGCTTTTAAGTCCTTGATTGAAATCATCACACAGGTTGAGCTAGCTGAATTCAACATTCTAAGCCAGTAATATGCTTCCAAAGGAGTTCATTTGCCTCAAACAATTAGAGCAGGTAAGAAAGCACTGACAGACCATAATGTTGCTTCAAATAGCAGAAAGGAAGGCTTTCCCTCTGCCTTGACTACACTTTTATCTTAGGTTTTATCAACATACCTAAATATGTTGATGCATATTTGCAATTAAGTAGAGGCCTGGCTTTTTGACAAAACCAAGAAGATATACCCCTACTTGCATCAGTAATAAAATTTTGCTATCAGAAAGAAGAGTGGCTTTCCGATGCAAATCTTCTCATTTTCTAATTAGTTTAATTGGAAAAAAACAACATTATTAGGTTGGGCAAATTTTGTGGGATTGATTTCCAAATAAAATAGTCAATAGTAAATAACCCATATCACTTCAAGTGAAAATTTGATTAAAAAGCTGGAAATACAATATCCCACTAATTGATTCTGTCAAAGCTCTCTGTTCATTCTAGTGAATAAGTTGGCCAAGACAAACATGGTACCTCCCAAGATTATAGCAGCTGTTCCTATCCTTCCTCTCCATGTAAAGACAATGACTTTGACATATTCTGTTATAATACCCATCCTATCTAGCTGGTGTTCGAAATATGGAGGGCACCTCACCTAAGGATGTTCAATCTATAAAGTTCCCAGTGTTCTAAAGCCCTAAATACTCAACTCATCAGAAACCACCATGACTAATGTATATGAATTAGATTATTTCTGAGAGAATGGGTGTGAAATAGAAAGAATCAAGATTTTCATGTTTAGAAGATGAGATTGAAAGAGAAGTCAAGACATAAAAGAGTTACTTTGTTTTTATGAGGAAGCAGCAGAATAAAGATAAATGAACTCCGCCCACTGGGAAAATAGCATGATTTTCTTGTCCCTCACATTGTACTATATCTTTCCAGTTCTCTTATAATATCCTAAAGTCCATGTTAGTTCAATATGATGTTATTCCTGGGTTGTTGTTTTCGACATCACTGCGCATAACCTTTCAATAGTTGAATGATGATAACTGACCTTTCAAACCAAAACAACAATATATTACATGAATGTTTTACACAGCAGCTTTGGGTTTTTCTGTGATCAATGCAATAAAAAATATTGACCAGAATAACAACATTTTAAAATGTCCAGCCAAAATCTTCTCCTTCTTGTTCTCTAGCAAAGGACTCTGTTGTTTCAAACAAGCACTTGTGAAGGTTCAAGAGAAATGCAAAATGGCTGCATGAAGAAATGGTAAGAATTTCCCACACATTCATTTATAAAGATGGGATGTCCTACCATTGGCATGACAATACAGGTAAATTATCTCAGGAAACACTATTAATCTTAATCCTTCATGTTTGAAACCAAAAGAATATTTATTAATCTCAACCAAGATACTATGTCCTCACATAAATTCAACTTAATATGACTGATTCCAAAGGCTTGCTAACATCTAGCTGGGGAACATTTTACATTAGAAAATAGTCAAATGCTAATTTTCCCATTGTTAAGGTATTTCAAAACCAACTTTTATTTAAATTAAACTATGATGTCTTTGGTTGTTAGTTAGCAGCTACTTTATTGTGATATTTTGTATTATGTCTGTTCTGATAATCAAGGTTGTATTTAGAGGAATAGCCATGTGATCATGTGAATAACTCTTCAGCATTAACTATTGAATATTACGTTGTTGCTGTGGATAAAGTTTTGCATATTATTATCTACCAGAATTTACTGGTTATATAAGTTGCTTTTATTTTGAAGTAATGTCATATTTCCTCTCAATAGCTGCATTTAGTATATGAGTTCACACCATTTGTAGACTTTCATTTCCGGGAGGTAGCATTTTATAAGGGGTTTCGGGTCATAGACTTTAAATCTGATTTACTTGACTACAGTTCCGAATTCTGTCATTTACTAGCTATGTGACCTTGGGGACATCCCTTAATTTATCTGCCTATCAAATTTTCCGTCTGCAAAGTGAGGATAACATGGTTCTTATATCAGAGGAGTCCTGTGAGGTAATATGTAGAAGATAATTAGAATAGTGTCTGACACTATCACTGAGACAGAATTTTAAAGTTTCTACTTGAGGTTAGTATACTTATTTTCAACAACCTCATTTTTTTTGGCAAAAAGGTAGAATAAAAATATCAACATTGTATATAGGAAGGAAATGAAAAAAAATGAAGAATGACAAAAATAAGATAGTAGGTAGGAAGGATTGAAAAAATGGCAGGCAAAAACCCTGCAGAATGATGTGAGGTGAGTTGAAGAGATTTCCTCAATAAGCCATGATGAACGCTGCAGACCTGCTAAAGGTACAGCATTTACTGCATTTTTGATGTTTCTGGATTGTGGAAATAAATTCAGATTAGTCATACTTCTTTTTCTTAACTGTGCTTTTATTAGCCTTTTTTTCCTCTACATTTTGGTAGAAGTAGAAGGTTGGAAATAAAGTACAGTGTGAAAGCACATGAAGATAGTATTTTCTCAGAGGAAAAAAAAAAAGAAATCTGATAAAAATAACCTGAACACTTATGAGAAATAAAGTAATAAATGCAGCTGCCATCTCAAAATAGTGCACATTGAATTTCTGAGCTTTTGAAAATTTATCTTTTAAAATATGTCCATTAGCTGTTAAGTAACTTGGAATAAAGACTGACAAAATGTGGCATTTGAAACAGCAGAAGTTCAAAGTGCAAATGATGGCAATCTACTGTAAATAGTAGAGATGGGAATCCATATTTTAGGTGGCAAAGAGGTGCTACTTCCATGTGCCCTAAAGTACCAGTCTGCTTCATTTTGCTACAGCATAATTCTCTTTCTCAGTGGGAATAATGGCATGCCCACTACAAATATAAGAAGCACATTTGGTTCAAAAGATGAAGCAAAATTAGAGTGATCTAGAGATGAGTATCAAAAGAAGGTAAAATTGTTACATTAAATTTAGTTAATCTAATAGGTGATGCATTTTCATTTAGATTAGTACAGATGCAGCATTCATGAATATTTGTGAAATATCATTGAACAGAACAATCGTGGAAGGAATTAAGTGGTACACAATAAAAAAGATGTAAAGTGTAAGAGCTGGTTTCTATTGGAACGTTTAAGCCTAAAAAAATTGTGTCAAAATCAGCATATAAAATTTTATGTCTAATTCTATTAGTAAAGTTTTTTGATTATCATAAAGCCAAGAGGTGGAAATCCCAGTATTGTTACATTATAACCACTTCTAACACTCCTTCCAGTTTGAAAAAAAAGAATTTTTAAACCCTTCAACCAGAAACTGTGAGTATAAGCAAATTTTCACATATCACATAATTACTGCATTACTAGATAGAATCTTTATCAGCCTATAGTGTCAAGTACTATTTTCAAAACTTTTAGTCAGAATTATACACACACACACACACACACACACACACACATATACATATATATACATATGTATATATATATACACATATATATATATATATATATATATATATATATATATATATATATCAGTGCATATTGGGTCCTAATATCAATTCATGATTCAATTACCTGTAATTGATATGAAATCTACCGCATAATTCTGTGTTAAAATAGTTAATAGTTCCATAACATTACCAAAAATGGGGGGAAGGGATATAGATTCTCATTTCTGCCTTCATTTAATATTTTCAGTAGAAATTTCCAATATCGGTAATGTCTTATGTGTGAAAATAGACTGGAGAACATTCTACCTTCTTTCCTGTAAATATAAAAACTGTAAGAATGCACCATTCATATCACCTGCTACAAGAAACAGATTGGCACTCAGTCTTGCAGCTGCTTCTCTTGACCTTCCACCCCATTCATGAGGAGGTCATACTTTCTGTCAGCTGCTCCTAGTGGATGACTGCCCAGTGGCACTACTAATGCAGCCTAGTTCCTCTTCAAATGGGAGATCTGGGCTTGAGGATTCCTTGCTGGCCTAATCAAACCTTTCTTGGAACTGTGCTAGAGTCCAAGAGATTTGTACTCAATCCTCCTTCATTTTCCTGTCTTGCATAGTTGTCAGAACTACAGCTCTGATTGCTCTGCTCACCTTCCCTGGCTCCATGTTGAACAGGCATTCCTGCCATTATATCTCAAGCACCTATAATTCCATTTTAGATTTTGCTTCTAGAAGGAACCCAACTAACACATAATTTTTGGTATGTCAGTCTTGATCACTAATGCCAGCTGGATAAGTACCTTAATATCGTTCTTTGTGATTGCAAGAAAATCAAGTGTTGTACTTAATACATTCAATCATTCATATATTTAATAATTATTACGGTCTTGGTATATGTTAGATGTGGACACAACTTTCTCTCTCAAAAAGTTGAGTGATAACTCATGGGGTCTCATAGTTGGAATTACAGTTGACCCTTGAACAACGCCAGTATTAAGGGTGCTGACCCACATACAGTGGAAAATCCGGGTATAAATTTTGACTCCCAAACTCTTTAGTCATCCCTCAGTATCTGCAGGGAATTTGTTCTAGGACCCGTTGATGAGGCCAAAACTGATGCTCAAGTCCCTTGTGTAAAATGGAGGTTGGTTGAACGTGTGGATGCAAAACCTGGTAACAGTGGAAGGCTGACTGTATATTTATAGAAGAAAATCTGTGGATAAGTGGACCCACACAGTTCAAACCTGTGTTGTCCTATGGTCATCTTTACTACCCTGATTTTTATGCCAATCAAAGGTATTTGTAACCAGAGAAAAAATCCCAGGATCATTTTTTATTTACTATATGTTTTTAATTTGTATTTTTGTATGTGGCTCATTTACATATAGCAATGAGATGCTTAAATAGGAGTGTCTTATTATTCTTGCCTTTACTTGGACTACCTAACATGATGACTGGACTCTTGCTTAGTGATGTCTCTTCTGTTCCAATCAATAGTTTTCTACAAAAGTACAATAAGTGTTCCTTAGTAGCAGGATTCCTCAACCTTGATGTTATTGATTTTGGGACTATATAATTATTTGTGGATGACTATTTTATACATTATTTTATACATTATTGTTTAGCAGCATCCTAGGCCTCTATTCATGGGGTGAGAATAACAACTTCCCAGATATGAGATTCAAAAATGTCTCAAGACATCACCAAATATTTCCTGGGGAGCAAAGTTGCTTGTTTGAGAATAATAGTCTTGTTTTGTTTTGTTTTTGTGTGTATCACTTATGGTTTAGGGAAATGTATGCCCTTTCTCTGAGACCCATTCACTTCTTATTTTATACTTGATTTTGTATTATGCTCTTGATTCTGTGTTATTCTGGTTTGCATTTTTTAGCTGAAAATTTATTTGCTATTGGTCTGATACCTTACTTGTGTCAGGAAGAAAAATCCATCAATGGATAATTTTAGCTTTCTGTCTACATTCTCCCTAAGTTTCATAATTTCAACTACAATATTTTTATCAACTACATTTATTTCCATTTTCTTTCTTTATTTTATTAATAGATATTTATTGAGAGTCTCTATGTATCATCCCTGTACAATGTACTGGGGACACATGAGTGAACAAAAACAAACAAACAAAATATCTTGCCCTTGTAGAGTTTGTATTCTAGTATACTTGGGAAAGTTTATGAAGATGATCACTTTCCTCAGGGTATATCAGCTCAAACAACATCTGTATCCTAAGCAATGCCTTCTACTTTGCACTAATGGGTGAAAGAAGTGGTAGTGAGGGCTCGGGTTCGAGCAGGAAGCTGTTATAGAAGAGATGTTTATGATTATACTGATAGAAACTCAAAAAGAATAACTTCCACATTAAGTACTATTTCAGAAATTCATTCATTGCTTGAAAAGTTGATACTAATTTCCTCTGCTGCCTTGGATAACTTCATCCCTGGGTTCCATAGCCTGTGGCTTTGTGTTAAACCATTTTTTGCACTATTATGCATTTGATCAGTACAGAAAGATAGAAACCTCCACGAACCTGCAGAAAGAAGGGAAAGAACAGATATAGGTTGAAGCACTCATGGACTGCACACCAGCAGCTTTAGAATAACTGCCCCCACAGTAATGTTATCATGAAAATACATAAGACAATAATAATTATAATACAAAATACTACATAATAAAATGCTTTGTCCCATTTAATTTATGTTCACATTTACAAACAAACAACATATGCATTTCTCCAAGTGGCATAGCATACATGCATTTCACAATTTCTCATTTGTTTTATTAAATGATAAATACTTCAATATCAGATTTGTGGGATAAAAATCTCAGTCTCAAGTAACAATACCTGAGAAACATTATTTCATTTCATTCATAAGAAAAAAATATTTTTCTTTCTTTCAAACACACACACATCAAAGCTTAGATAAAAACAAAACAAGTGACATCATTAAGATGGCAACCTAAGTCATTCCTGACTTGACTGCCACTCACAAGAAAACCAGTTAGCAACTATCCATAGACAAAACACCATTGTGAAAACCCGAGAACCCAAGAGTGAGCCTGAAGCACGCACTCCCTTCTCCCGGAACACAGAGAGCACTAAGGACTACACTGGAATAGTCAGAAGAACAGTTGTGCTTTGACAGTATAGCCCCTCCCTGAGGCTGGCACAGTGCAGCACTCAGAGGGCCTCTTGGAGCTAGAGTTTCTCCAGTGGGAGAAGTGAGCCCAAACTGGACATCTGGCTTCCAAAGCATTGTGGGACACTTCACAGGCCAATACAAAGTTAGCAAACCTTTATCTAGACTCACCAAGAGAAAAAGAGACAGGAATTGGATAAATAAAATTATAAATGTAAAAGGAGACATTACAACTGTTGTCACAAAAATACAAAGGATTCACATAGGAGAATACTATGAAAAATTGTACATAATGAATAACCTGAAAGAAATGGAAAAATTCCTAGAAACATAAGACCTACCAAGACTAAACTATGAAGAAAGAGAAAATCTGAACAAATCAATAGCAAATAAACAGATTGAATCAGTAATCAACCCCCCCCCAACAAAAACAAACAAAAAGCAAACTACACTGGTGAATTCTACCAAATACTTAAAGCAGAATTAATACCAATCATTCTCAAATGCTTCCAAAAAATTGAAGATAATTCTCATTTCCAACTCATTTTATAATGAGGTCAGCATTACCTTCACACCAGAGTCAGATAAACACACTATAAAGAAAAAAACTACAAGCCAATATCCCTGATGAGTCTAGATGTAAAAATTCTCGGCAAAATATTAGCCAACCTAATTAATCAGAAAATTAAAAAGATTATACACACAGGGATTCATTTCTAGGATGTAAAGATGGTTCAACATATGCAAATCAATAAATATAATACACTATATTAATAGAATGAAATATATAAATCATATGATTATCTCAAAAGATGTAGAAAAAGCTTTTGACAAAATTTTTCTTTCATGATAAAAATTCTCAACAAATTGGGTACAGAAAGAATGTATGTCAACATAATAAAACTTATATATGATAAACCCATAGCTAACATCATACTCAAGAGTGAAAGACTGGAAACCTTTTCTTTAATATTAGGAACAACAGTGCCCACTCTCAACACCTTTGTTCAACATAGTACTGGAAGTCCTACCAGAGATATCAGGCAAGAAAATAAATAAAATGCATCCAATTTCAAAAGGAAGAAGGAAAACTGTCACTATTTGCATATTACATAATATTATGTCAGAAAACCCTATGGGTGGCCGGTTAGCTCAGTGGTTAGAGCAAGGTTCTCATAACACCAAGGACTCTGGTTTGAGTCCCACATGGACTAGTGAGCTGCACTCTCCACAGCTAGAGTGAAAAAAAAAAAAAAAACAATGACTTGACTTAGAGCTGATGGGTCCTGGAAAAAACCCCAATATTCCCAAAAAAATTGAAAAATAAAAAAATAAAAAACAAACAAACAAACAAAAAAAAACTATAAAAACCCAAACAAACAAAAAAAGAAAACCCTAAAAATTCCACTATAAATCTCTTTGAACTAATAAATTAATTCTGTAAATTTTCAGAATAAAAATCAGTTGCCTTTTATACAATAAAAACAAATTATCTGAAAACGAAATAAATAAAACAATCTTATTTACATTAGCATCCAAAATAATAAAATATTTAGGAATCAATTTAACCTACTGAAAACTATAAGACTAATGAAATAGTTGAAAAATCAACAACAACAACAAAAAACCCGTAAATAATCGAAGGATATCCTGTGTTCCCAGATCGAAAGAATTTAACATTTTAACAATATTAATGACTTTTTTTTAAAGAAATAGAGACAATCTTAAATTGGAAACACAAAAGACTGAATAACCAAAACAATCTTTATATTGTTCTTAAAAATAAAACTGAAGAATCACACTTCCTGATTTCGAACTTTATCATAAATTATATTACAAAGTTATAGGAATCAAAACATCATGAAAACAGACAATGGAACAAAATCTAGAGGTGCAGAAATAAACTTATGCATATACAATCAACTAATATTTGACACAAGAGCCAAGACTACGCAATAAAGGTAAAGATAGCATCTCTAATAAATGGCATTGCAAAAACTGGATATTCACATGCAAAATAATGAAACCGGACGCCATCTTATACCATTTACAGAAAGTAATTCAAAATGGATTAAATACTTAAATGTAAGATAATAAAACTTCTAGAAGAAGACATCAGGAGAAGTCCTTCAATGTTGGTCTTGACAATAATGTTTTGGATTTGATACCAAAAGCACAAACAGCAAAGGCAAAAATCAAGTGGGAGTATACACAATTTATAGGCTTCTATACAACATATAGAAGCATATATATATATATATATATATATATATATATATATATATATATTATATACAGAGAGAGAGAGAGAGAGAGGAAAGAAAGGAAAGGCAATGTATGGTGGAATGGAGAAAATATTTGCAAACCACATATCTGATAATTAGTTCATATTCAAAATATAGAAGAACTTATGCAACTCAATAGCAAAACCAAATAATTTGTTTAAAAATGAACAAAGGATTTTAACAGACTTTTTTTTCAAAGAAGATATATAAATGGACAACAGATTCATGAAAATGTGCTCAACATCACTAATCACCAGGAAAATTAAAATAAAAACCACAATGAGATATCACCTCACACCTTATATAAAGTATAAGAGATAAGTAACAAAAATATAAGAGATAAGTAGCAGTGATGATATGGAGAAAAGGAAACCCTGTGCACTGTTGGTGGGGATGTAAATTAGTGCAGCCATAATAAAAAATAGTATGGGAATTCCTTTAAAAACTAAAAACAGAACTACCACATGATCTATAAATCTTACTCTGGGTATATATCCAAACGAAGTGAAATCACTCTTTACGGGATATACCTGCATCACCATGTTTGTTGCACCATTAATTAAAATAGTCAAGGCCTGCTAACAACCTAATTATCTATTGATGTGTGAATGGATAAAGAATATATCAATCACATTTTCTTTTATATACACAGAGACATACACATGCAATGGAATATAATTCTGCCCTAAAATAGTAGGAAATTCTGTTGTTTGCAAAAACATGGATGAATCTTGAAGACATTCTGCCAAGACAAATTAGAGTAAGACAAATACTATATGATTGCACTTATATGCGGAATATAAAAAAGAACTCAGAAACGGAGAGTAGATTGGTGGTTGCCAAGGATGAGAGAGATGAGTGAAAGTGGTCAAAGGGTATAAACTTCTAGTTACAAGATGAAAAAGTTCTGGGTATCAAATAGTCAACATGGTGACTACATTTAACAATACTATATTGTATACTTGAAAATTGCAAAGAGAGTAGATTTTAATTGTTCTAACCACTCACACACGGAAAGTAACTATGTGTGCTGATGGATGTGTTAACTAAGCTTATTTGGTAATTATTTAGCAATATGTATGCATATCAATCATCACACTGTACATCTTAAATTTACAAAATGTTATATGTCAATATCTCAGTAAAGCTGAAAAAATGCTCCCTCCATATGCCAGGAGTCAGTACATATGCAACATCCATCTGTCAAAACCACGTATATATCAGCGTCTCTATCGAAAACTGATATGAGACCATACAATACCATTACCTTAGTAAAGCGCCTAAAAATAAGTAAATTTTTTTTTTTGGTAAAATATACATGCTCATTAGAGATTTGGACTAAAGTCCTCTACCATCCTTTCAATTTGATTTACAATAAAGCAGAAAGTTAATCAGAAAATTTGACTAATACCCTAATTTCTAAACATTTCCACCTCACACCATTCTATTGTATAATTGACATACAAAAATATTTACACATAAGTATTACTATTAAAATATTGTAATGTTTTTTTAAAAAAAATGAAAAAGAGAAAACTAAGTATTTGTTCAGAAGAGACACATCTCAGAATTAAGAGTCCATAATTATAAGAACGACTCCAATCAAGTCACCAATTGGTATATTATTAAAACTGAGGGCCCTTGATCTTTAAGTTCTCAAGGTCAAGTCACATTTCTTGAAGTTCAGCTAAAAATTATTTTGAAAAAAAAAAAAGTGTTTAAAAGGCCCTGGTGAGGTGCCATAGTCCACGAGTTTTTATCATTTCTACACAATCATGAATATATTTGTTATCTGATTTCCAGGTTCTCCTAAAAAAAACATTTTCAAAACACAGTGTGAGACCTCGAAGGAACTATTTAGTGAAAGCTATATTATAAACTACAGCACCATGGATATATGATTTTTACACTGTTACCAAGTGGCCCTTTGCCACTAAAAAGAAAAATTTACTGGAGCAATAATCAGTGTGGTTCTGCACATTATTTTCAATCAGCAATTTTTCTTGACTAACTCTCAGTGGACAGGCCACGATGCACAGCCACTTTGATAGGTTCTGTTATAAACACAGAGAACTGCTATTCCTCCAGGCAGAACATGCTCTAGCAGAATGTGTAAGTAGGAAATCCAGAGGGGGCAAAATTTACACTGACTCAGGATTGGTAGAAATGGTCAGGTCATATGACGAAAATATGATAGAATGTGAATGCAAATAATTGAGCATGATTTTATGGTCTACTAAAATACAATATGTAACTAAAATAAGTATGCTTTCAACTTGAAATGAGTGTAATTAAATAAATAAGATTAATTTCTCACAAGATGCCTTTAAAACCTGTTTTGTCAAAGACATGACATAGTTACATTTTTCACTGCAGAAAGCAAATAAAACAACGCTTGTTTACCAAAAACTTGCTACAGGTTATGTATCATTCAGGACGTAACTTTCCAAAGAAATTAATCTGCCTTGCTTTTTAAGCCTAATAATTTAGTATTTTTAAAAAAGCACATTCAGGTTGATGAGAAAGAACAGCATCTCCAAAAAGAATGACTGAAGCTTTTTGAAACCAGAAGCTTTTGTTAAATTTAAATAGTATTTCACCCATAGCATGTAGCCTAGGGCAAGGCCTAGAAAGTGAATTGTTCTTAGTAATACTTGCTAGATCATTCTTTACTTGACATTGTTAAAGAATATCAGCACGTAGTATTTATTTTAAACTTCCGATCTACAAAACTGTTTATTTCCTCTATCAATTCCATCCATTACTCATTATTTCTATCACAAAATCAGCTGCCACATAGAATACAATATCCCCCAAAAATATATGTAAAATAACAAAATGTGACAATAAAGAAAATAAGAAAATCATTGACTTTGGACAATTTCATGATTTACATGATTTTTTTTATTTTTAAGTAGAACATTTTTAAAACTGACCATATATTGATTGAAGAAATACAAAAAAGAAAATAAAAATAAAAATAAAAATACAGCATTAGCATATAACCCATTTATATAGCAGGGACAAATTACTATCTTCAAATTATCAAAAAATGTATTTCTGTTGTTAGATCTTTGACTTACAATTTTGCAGCTATAAAAACAATAAAAAAAAAAAAAAAACAAGTATAAGTGGGTGGTCATATGCACCTTCTACCTTCCTGGGTGGAAGTTGAAATTGGTCTCTGGATAGATCCCTCCTCATATAAGAAAGAACACTCAGGTGACTTATTCAAGCAGGCAGTATAATTCTCAGGGAAGCTTTAATTGCTGCCTGAGAAATATAAATCATGTATCGTGATCGCCTAACCTAGCCTTTGGCCACATAAAGATGCATGAGTCAGGGTCGTGATTTCCCCAAAGGAAGTGGTGTTTCAAGGATCAATCCCTCAGGGGCAAATCAAGGTAGCAGACTTTAACCTGAGGATAGGGAGGACTTATTTCTCCCTGATTCCGAGGGATGGAGCTTGCAGTCCAGAGAGTGACAAAACAGTTGAACTGGACTCCTGAAAAGTAAAAGCTGATCCATGAGAAATGGTGGGCAGCTGAAGGGAGTAGAGAGAACAATGGAGCCAAGAATGTCAGGAAAACTGGTGGAGGAGGGACAGTGAAACCTAGTAACCAGTGTGTGTGTGTGTGTGTGTGTGTGTGTGTGTGTGTATGTGTGTGTGTATGTGCAGTTCCACATTTTCTCATCCCAAAAGGGAGAATGCTCCCTATTAAACTTGAAGGGTCTCACACGACTCAGTGATGTGGGCTTGGGTCACCCCACCAGACAAGCCAACTAGATAAGCAGAGGTGCTAGTTCAGGGCAAGGAAAAACTCGAAGTTAAGGGACAGATGATGAGTATCAGAAATGGCCTCAAAATCAATTGTGGTAGCATGCATTTTAGTGCTTTCCACTAAACAGAAAATGAAACTGGGAAAACCTAGATGAAGCAAAGTTGTTAAAATACATTTAGCTCTGAATGGTGTCATACAAGGGGTGGACTGTAGCAGGCACTCGGGTTCTCTGACCAGATATCCCTTTTAAAGGCCAATGTATCCATTCCCTAGCTGTCAAGAAGATCAGCTGCCAAACACTCTCAGTTGTATATATCATTGAAATTACTCTCAGCCATACGCAACTGACTTGATCAAAGTTATAGCTCCTCTGAAGGTGGCTCTCAGTCATTGTCTGGCTGATGTGGTGCTATAAGGGCCTGACTGTTTTGCTTCAGCTTGGAACAAATCTGAAGGACCGTGATGGCTCCAGAGCTCCCTGTAAGATAGACTGAGTCTTCATTTGCAGTTATATGCCAGTAACCTGCTCCTGCTGCCCAAATTTGCTTGTGTTCCTCACTTATAAGTGTGTCTCCTAAAAGCACTTGGCAATAAAGTGTAAAGGAACTTATTTTAAGACACAAAGATACAGCCTTATTTTTTTTTACACATAAGTATGATTTTCTGTATTCTAAATATAAGTATATACAGAGCGTGCCAAAAAATGTATAGACATTTTAAGAAAGGAAAAAACTATTAAAATTGTAACACTCAACATATATCGATAACAAAATATGAATACAAGTCACGTTTGACTTCTATAATTACAAGAGTTGCTTAAAGTAGTTATCATCAGTGTCCAGACACTTCTGATTATGGAGAACTACTGCTTGAGCGAGGCTGACCAAAGTGTCCACTTGTATACATTTTTTGGCAACCCCGGTACATGTATATATATGATAAATACAAATATATATGTATTAAACACAAAATATGCATGTAGCAAGTACAGGTATGTATATATGCAGGTACGTATATTCATACATATTCTCAATATTTAAAGCATGTATACTAAATACAAGCACACACACAGAACTTTAGGACTCGTTTCCCATGGTTTCAAATAAACTACATTGCTTCTAGTTTTGTTGTTATAATCCATATTGCTTCATTTTATAGTGTGATGAGTACAGTTTATCAATTTTTACAGCAAAGATTTCAAAGTAGATTGCAGTTAATTTAAATTCTAATTTAAAATTCACTCCAAAAAATGCCTGTTGATAAAAATATTTTTGTTTAATTGGTATTTATAAATGTATTTATAAGTAAACTATAGTATATCACCTGACATCACCATAAAATACAGTTTTAATGAAGTCTTTGAAAACCCTATAATATCAAACTTACCATTTCTATACAATTTTTAATGTGATTATTTTTCTGTGATTTTTGTTTTTTTAGTTATTACATTTTTAAAGAAATATTAACAAAATGGCCCTTGCATACTGAATTGTGTCAAAAAATTTATTTATCTGCTGAAATTCAAATGTAGAGAAGAAAAATCAAATTTTAAAAGTGTCTTAAATGCTTGAAAGTGTCTTTGAATGCTTATTTTAAAATAATTGTAATTGGAATTGTCAAATAAATACATTATGTGTATTAATTTCAGCATTATCTTTTTAATATTATTTATTTGACAAAAGTAACAAGAGAAAGAAAATGAGTTTCTTTTACACAGATATGAAAACTGCAAAGGTGTATTGATCTTTTCACATCAAATCAAAATGACATTGATTGCGAACCAGACAAACATTGGCAATCAACAGCAAGTCCAGTGTAATTTTAGATGTGAGTTGTTCTAAGTCAGCAAATGGAGAGAGTCAGATTTTCTGAAGAGGGCTCTCAGATGATACCTCTTTTAAAATGGCAATTCCAGAAGACATTGCATCTATAAATGTAGCTTCGCCTAAGGTGCATACTTTAGAGTGTTAGTGTTGGAGATTAAACCCCTGTCAGACGTGTATTTTGGGTAAGAGAAATGGGCAGTACCTTCACAGAGTTTATCCTTTGAAGTTTCTTCCATGAACTCCAGAAATGTCCTGTTTATCAGATATGCCTGACATAATCTCACTTTCAGTAAGATAATTATGAGTATAACACTCTTGACAGCTCTTGGTACTAATTTTGTAAGTGCCAAATACTTTTTGCTCTGTAAGATATACATTTTCAGATCTGAAGTTTCATATGTCTTTGTGACATTAAGAAATTGTAGCACATAAAAGACTCATTATCTAAAAAAAAAAATTAAAACAGTAAAATATCTATAATTATCATATAAAATATGGTGAAATTACTTTGATAATACCAACATAGCATGTCAAGAGACAAACTATCACTACTATTATTACATTATATACTATATAGTGAATGCTATGTGTACCATATATCATTGTATATGCACACTAGTATAATGTATACAGATATGTGTGTATATATGTACACATATATGCATATGTGTACTTTCTGCTTTAAACATCCATTTATTCATGTCTATTCATTTATTAAATATTTATCAAACTACTAACATGTGCCATGCATGTTCCAATGGAGGGTATCCCATTGGAAAGAAAGCCATGGGCCCTGCCCTCATAAAACTTAGTTTTGTCAGGATGGTTAAGAGTTAACATTAATTGAAAGATGATAACTGGCATATACTACACATTGGGCTAACTATTTATTTGTATTATCGGATGTAATTTTTATAAAAGCATATTGGTAAATATTACACTTGAAGCTTAGAAAAAAAAAGAGAACAGCTAGAGTCATTCAGTTGAAAAATAGCAGGAAGCCAGGTCTATATTAACAGGGAGTCTAGGTATTTATTCAATAAGTGATGTGTGTGGCTAAGCAGACATTGAGGATATTTATTATGCATCTTCACTGTGCCAGTGTAACAGAACTTGAAAATATAATTAATAAAACAGAGTACCTGCTTTTTACATTTTAGTAGGAAAGATAGAACACTAAACAAGTAAACTCATACATAATGTTCAAGAACGTATAAGTTCTATAAAGAGAAGAGTCAGGTAAGTGTTAGAGAAGGGGCTAGAAGAAGATTATTTCACATAAGGTTGACAAGAACCTCTTCTGTGAAGAAGTAACTTTTGAGGTGAGTCTTGAATGATCTGAAGATAAAGAAAGTGTTGATGGGAGATCAAATAGATAGAGACTGAACTGGGAACAAATTTCCTGTGTTTGAGGATCGTCATGAAAGCCACCAATGAAGGAAACTGAGTGAGCAAGAGAATGATAGGAGATGAAGAGACAGGCTCAAAAATGGATCAAAATATGCGGGGTCTCGCTGACTATGGTGAAGAAAGAGGTTTAGATTCGACTGAGTTCAGAGCCATTATTTATCAATAGAATCATTATTTCATTCAGCAAAATGCTTATTAAATAAGAGCAGAATGAAATCATCTAGGTAAAACAGTTGTTGATCATAAAACTGAAGGAAGAACTGCAAAGAAGAAAGAGATATGATCAAAATTGTACCATCTGGATTTGTTGTAAACAGTTTAAATGATTAATAATAATTATTATTAATAGAAGAGCAGAGTGTAGATGGGAAGCATAAAGTCAATTATTTTTAAAAATGTCAAATTATGCTCCATTGGTCTTATCACACATACATGTAAGAAGGAAATAGTCTATGGTGTCAAAAAAAATGTTACAATCAGAGAAGTAGAAGACAAAATGTTAAAAAAAAAAATAAAACAAAATAAAATGTTGAAGCAACGACTGAGGACTAGGCATGGGGCAGTGGAAGTAAGAGAAAATCCTGAGAGTCTTTATACATTTGAACTATTAGCTATCAGAAGTTGGGATGGAGCAGGAAATCTGAGACTGCACATAATTTAAGTCAACTGCCTTCTTAAACTTTGGTCCAGGTCAATAAAGCAGAGAGAAAGAGATTCCAAAACGCAGAAAGTTGGAAATAGGGTTTGAGAGCCAAGAAAATTCACCAACCACTCACAAAGTCGACAGTTTTGTTGTAAATCAGACTCAGCTACATTATGCTTTTCTGTCTCGTAACGTGCTTCCTTTCCTCCTTTTTCATTATAGATCTTCAAAAACCATTACTCAGCATTTTTTGACAAATAACAGGTGGCAAAAAAAAAAAAAAAGAAATACCACCTTGGTTAAAACTCTCTGTCATTCTAATTGTTCAATGTTAAAACAGCAGAGGGAAAGATAAGGCTAAAGTGGATACCATGTGCTGATGCTATTGTATGAATATGTCTCTCCTGATTCAAGTGATACTCTAATATGACTGGGAGCATCCCTTCCTTTCATTGACTTACACAAAAAGTCCAAGTGTTTCTAAGATGCAGCTCAATGATAACTGAGTCCTGGATCTCCATAGCTACTCTCCTTGATGTTCTTATATACAGGAAGAAAGGCGACTTATAGAATACAAGCATATTAAGTACTTGGAATTTGGCTTTATTGAAGATTTCTGGCAAGTGTCTGCTCAGAAAAGCTAAGATGAATCTTACCAATAAAAAGAAAAGTCAATATTCTATGACACAATAGAAGGTAATGGAAAAGCCCTTTTGCATTCAATGATCAGGTGGCTTTTCTCATGATGTTTTTAAACACACTTTTTGTATATTAATGTATTAACGATTCTGGAATTTATGTTTGTATCCTCTACAAAACAGATATACATAGTTTTTATTTGAGTGAACACCCAATATATATATATACTCAATGGCACACATTTTGCCCTGATAGAGATAAAACTTTTATTATTAAAGATTTTATACTGAATACAAGCATTTTATCTGTGTACAGATGACTGATCTAAAATGCTATTTTGCTCCATTGATTAATTTGCACTAATACCACACGTGTTCATTGCTTTACACCAGTTTAACACTTGTTTAAGTACTGAGGTTCTATAATATATTTTCCTATCTGCTCAAGCATGTTCCCATTATTTTTTTTTTCAAAGTAGTTTTGATTTTTCTTGACAGTTTTCTCCTCCTATGAACATAGCATCTTAACAAGATTTATCAGATTCACATTGGAATTTTGGGTGTGACTTAATTGAACATACAGTTTGAGGTGAAGACGATGTGCTGACACACCAATTTAAAGTATTTCTAATGTTTAATCAATTGCTAGTCATTGGCATGTCATTTCTCTTGTATTAGGATTCTCCAAAGAAACAAAACCAAGAGAATACATATAGATCAATAAGTAAAGCTTTGTTATAGAAACGAGCTACATGGTATGGAGATGACCCACAATATGCCATCTGCAAGCTGGAGAACCAGGGAAGTGGGTGGAATAATTCAACCTGAGGCCAAAGGTCTGAGAACCATGTGCTGCGTGTATAGTCTGAGTCAGAGGCCTGGGAAGCAAGAACTCTGATGTCTGATGTCTGAGGGCAGGAAAAGATGAAAGCCCCAGCTCAAAAACAAAGAGGGGGAATTTATCTTTCCTTTGCTTTTTTCTTTTTCTTTTTTTTGGTTCCATTTGAGCCTTTGATAGATTGGCTACTGCCTACCACATTGATGAGGGCAGATCTTCATTATTCAATCACAGAATCAAATGTCGGTTTCTTCAAGAAATGAGCACAGAGGCACATCCTGAAATAGTGTTTTACCAGCTATCATGGCACCTTTTAGCCCAGTCACATTAACCCATAAAATTAACTACTACACTTCCCCCTCCCAAAAGTTAGCTCGCTTCTGTCTTTCAGTAATTTTTTTTTTCTGATCTCTGCATATACAACTTGTACATTTTATGTTAAATTTATTTCTAGAAATTTTATAGTTTTCTATAAATAGGATCTCCTTTCTAAGAAAATGTATAATTATGATTTCATCTTGAAATGGTATTATGTTTTCTATATATTGATTTTGCATGTGACTGCTTAGCTAAACTAATTTATAATTTTAATGTCTTTGTAGATATTATATGAAAATAGCAAATATGTAACAAAATAGTCTGAAAGAACAAACAGAAATTTCAATAGGAAGCAAAATAGAATGACAATAAGTCATTTGGGGGAAAACTTTGATTAGCCAGTTGAACTTTGATAAGTCTCTAATTATCAAAGCCTTTTGTCCCAAAGTCACAATTTACAAAGTGATTATATAGTGGGGAAAGAATATTTACTAGATGTTACTTAAAGGCATAAAGTCATACAAGCACACATAGCCCATTTACTCTTCTCTACATCATTTACCTAACATTACCTCAGACAGTGCTTTTGTTTCATTTAAATGCTAATACATGCAAAATATTGCAAGGAATTTAAATTTGCCTACCACGTGTGAGTACACACATGTCCACATGTTCATGTACTTTATCTTGCTAGTTTTTATTTTTATTTTGATTAAATAACAAAGAATAAAATAACAATTCAAGGAAAAGCAGAGACACAGAGTCACCTTGTAATGCAGGGTCTCAGCTCCCACTCCTCGCACAAGAATGCAGGATATGGTGAGGCCAAAAAGGAACAACAACGGAGCCATACATAGGGGGTATGATTCTTGATGGCGGCTGGTCGAGACACAATAATTAGGATCAATATGATTCGCAATCTGCCCTCTGCTTCTCTGCGAACCCCTTGTAGTCGCAATCTGCCGTCTGCACTTCTGCCAACCAACCAACCAACCCCCTAGCGTATCCATGGCAGTTATATTAGTGTCTAATGGCTAACCAGTAGCAGTTGATGGCCACCCAGCCACAGCGGATGGCTATCTGGTCACAGCTAATGGCCGTCTACTACCAGAGACAGCACCTTTCCACGTGAGGTCGAGAGCCTAGAAACTGCTCTCATGGCTCTGTCCCCACACACCTGCAAAGTCCTTTCTGTTGTTTACACTCCAGTTATCATTATCACTAATACTCCTAGCATCATTATCACTCCTAAGCGGTCAATGGTCAATGTGTTCTTGTTGTGTGAAAAATCAAAGAGTGGTAAGGCAAGTGAATGAAGCATTTGTGGTGTCCCTGAAGGTTAAAAATGTGGCAACTTCATGTTTTATAGCTCAATAAAAAAATTTTAAAAAAGAAAAAAAAATGAGATTTTATTTTTCTAAGTGTGCCTTAGATTGAATTTTGTGGAGAAAGCATGCTGACTTATTAGACTTTCCCATATTTGTTACTGATGATTATTTCCATTTCCAAACTCATTTAAAGGACTAATTGCAATCATTTACAGGCTTGCAGTGTTTGTTGTTATTATAAGCTCACTTAATTACCAGTTACTTATAAATTGCAAGCATTTATGAGAAGCGGATAGCCATCTTTCTAAGCTGCCTTTCCATAGCCAACAGAATAGACTAAATAATACCAAAGGGTTCAATCTCCAAAAAATGATTAATCTACTTGGTCTGAAAACAACCCTTCCCCTCAATGACTTTTCCTTTGACCTGAAAACTATAAAATTATACCAAAAATAAGGTTCATTACATATTAACCTTTACATACTGTCAAATAAGTGCTTTTTCAGAAAAAAAAAAAAAAAGCAAAGGAAAGCTATTTAGAAAAACTTAAAAATTATGTTTATTATTTCAGACCATAACAGTAAGGAATGATATTGGTTGGAGGTCTTCATTATTTAGCTTTTTTTTCCATCATGAACATCACCTGGGAGCTGAAGAGAAATTATGAATCCTAGACATACTAAAACAGAAACTCTGGACATGGCACCAACAATGTGTGTACCAACTGTCCTCTCACAAGGAAATCTGAGAACACTAAAGTTTGAGAACCATTGGACTAAGTAATTATCTACGTCTACTTCTTGAAGGAGCTTACATACCACAGGGGAAGATGCAAGCAAATGAACACCTAGCCAAAAATGGAAGTCCACACATTCCTTCTGAAAGAAGATAGTGTGGAAGAAAACAAAATCTTCTTCTTCTATTGTAGCTAGAATGTGTTGACTCATTAATTCTAGTGAATAAAATAATAACATTCATTTATTCGGATCTTTTCCAATGACCTGCATGCACTTAGGGACTACTATTACTAATTCCTAAAGTAGTTTTTAGTTTACAGATATGAAGGCACAGTCACTGTATCATTACCCTAGTTTTATATATTGTTTTAAACCCATAGCCCTACCTCCACACCTCTCCCAAACTTGTATTCTTTCTGCCAGATTTCACAAAATACCCAACATGGTGGTTCTGTTGCAGACACCTACATAATCAATTCAGCCCATCAATCAATCAGCCAGACATTTAATCAAAACACATCATGAAAAAAAAAAAAATCTATCAAAACAAGCATCTGAAAGCAATTGAACTTTGATTATTTGAACACCAAAGGTATATGAAGTTTAAGTACCAAGTCGGCTCTTTTTCAAATAAAATATAGAGCTACCTTGTTTATTTTTATTTTTTTCTGTAAACAGGATTACCCCAAGTTATTCAGAATTGAATTTATATCAACCACTCTATGTTACAAAAATCAATTACTTATTCCTTAAAGTTTACAATTAATGGTGTATAGAGAGAATACAATATATTTGCTCTTCATTTTCTTTATGCAGAAACATGTTATAAATACAAAACATTAGTTGAAATTATGAGATGCCAATTATACAGCAAATCAGAAACAAAATAAAATAAAACTGTACAGGCAAAATTGATTTCTGGCATGTTCACTTAGCTCAAATTCAGGAAACAAAATGTATGCTTCCATATCTGAGTTTCTAACAGTCCCACAAGCTTTTTTCAAGCTACACAGCTGCAGAAACAGCAATATTTTTGCCACTTCTTTAAGCTTACTAAATAGTAATAAAGGTTTTCTATTTTCCAGTTAAGAAGTGCTTTGTCATTAATTTGTAAATAAGGCCCACAAATATTTTTAAACAACTGACTGAATATCACTCAATATCTTAACTTCATGATGAATTAGTGTGGGGACAGAGTCCCAGATAGCAGTTTCCAGGCTTTCAGCCTCATGTGGAAAGGTGCTGCCTTGGGTAGTAGATGTCCATCAGCTGTAACTGATTGGCCATCAACTGTTACCAGTTAGGCATTAGCCACTGATATAACTGCCGTGGCTGAGCTAACAAGGGTGGACTGCAGTTAGCAAGTGAGGTTGGTTGGCAGAGAAGTGGACATCAGGTTGTGGATTGTGTGGCTTCTGCTCCCTGTGTCTCCAACCCAGCCACCAGCGAGAATATAATGGTATGACTCCCCTATCTTTGGCTCTGTGGGTGTTTCTTTTTGGCTTCACCATATCCTGTGTTCTTATGCAGGGAGTGGGACCAGAGACCCCTCATGACAATTACTTAGAACAATTTGCATGATCTAAAACCAATTGTTCTCCATTTGCAGGGTGGCTAAAAATTGGAGTTGGGTTTGGATTTGAATTGTAAAATGTAATGTGGAAAATAAACGGGCTTCCATTGCAAAACAATTTTGTCTCATCTTTTGAAAAATATATAAATGGCATTATTTTCTAGCCTAATTTTATGATATTCTAATGGTGTGCACTATTACCTTGCAAATGATTGTCTTGCAAATCCTGCCACAATAATTAAAGAAGGAAATATGAATGAATTTCAGTTACACATTTCTGGAGGAATATGAGGGTCAAGTACATTTCTGAATTTGGGTCACTATTTTAGGCCTCGTTCACCCCCATCACATTTTTAGGAGTCCAATCACAGCACCTCATTAAAAAGTTACTATCACACTGTCCTTGCGTTAGAGTTTTAGGGAAAGCACCACTGTTATCCAGGCTGAATTCAAGTGAACGAAACTTCTTTACTCATACAAATAGTTTATGCCTTCAAACAGAAAGTCTTTCCTCAGTCTAAAGTCATTCCTATTGGGTTTTGGACTGCTTCTGATGTTCTGGGCATTAGGCACTTTATTATCATGTTTGTCCCCAAAATCACAATCCCCATATACTTTCGAGGGTGTCTGAAAACAGGAGTGTTATCATACCATTGATGGTTAGCTTCCTTCACTGCTAGATGGTCCATCAAAAACAGTGGCTCTGTGAGTACCTGATCCAGTGCATCCGGAAAAAACTAGTTAAAGGCCTCATTTTGAGCCTTAACCTTTCTCCGCTTATTTTGGTAGACACTTCCTTCTACAGATTCTCCAGCAGAGAACACTCCTCTTACTTATCCCAGACCATAGGAATAGCTTGAACAGTTGATATGCTATTTTCTATTAACCTTGCCAGACTATCGTTTCTATAGTCGTGCTCTGAAGGCACACCAGGGAGGGGTAGTACTGGAGAGAACAGTTTGATGTAAAGAAGCCACCCAAGGTTAGTGCTACAAAAGCAGCCAAGCCAAAACCCATCCATAGAGGCCATGTTGCAGTCTCTGCCTTGGATCTTACCCAAATGCCCAGCATCCATATTTTGGCTCTGCATCTATTGATTTTAGATGTGAGGGGATTTAGACTTAGATGGCACATTCTCTGTGTTTATTCTGAAAACATCTTTGACTGCCAAAGTTTAGACTTTGTATCCTGACCTACGAGAAAATGGCCATCTGTTTCTCCACGTTGGCCTGTTGCTAGGCATTGCCTCTTGGTTACTCCTCTGACAACTAGCTCCCCAGATGGCAACTCGAATTTCTCAGGCTTTTTGATAATAAAACAGGCTCCTCTGAGCTAGCACAGCCTTGGATATTATAATTACTTACTTAGCAGAAAATCTCCCCTCTTCCGAAGAGTTGAGATCACCTCTTGGTTGTCTTTGCATTTCTGAAATAGAGCAAGAGGTATGGAAAATGAATAAGCATAGTTAATTCCTCATTCTTCCCATGAGCTCCTGGGGAAGGTTAAGGTTATAGTTTTTAATTTACATGTGTCTTTTATAGAGATAATAAAGATACACGTTTAAGAAAACAGTATTTTCCCCGAGTCTCTAAATCACCAGGGGAGCTAGGCAGACACACTCTGGAGGTGAAGTTTTCATCATCAGATTTTCTTGGAGAAGTACTTTTATGAATGAATTGTTTGCATTCCCCAGAGATCTAGGAACCACCTGACTATGCAGTGAGCGCAGGCAGCTATTTAAATGTTCAGTGAAAGCCTCCTCAGACCGAGGTATGAGAGAATAAGCACTGGGAGCCTGGACTGTACCCAAGGCTCATACTCATATTTTAGTATTAGCCCCCCCCACCCCACCCGTTTTAAGAATGAAAAAATAGACTAAATACAATGATAAAAATTCTGATAAAATAAACAGTATGATCAAGGACTAAGCCAGTTTCCTTATCTAAAACCAAAAGTGACTAAAAAGCCCCTGCCTAGAGCCCCGAGCTCCCGAGGAAAGAGGTTGGCTTTAGCTTTAGAGTGGAATTTGCTGGAGAACTGGTGAGCGGCTTCTTGAGAGAAAGCCTGAGGTAAATGGCCTTTCTATGCCACATCCAATGCCTCAGAGGGAAGAGGCGCCTACAAATAAGCAAGACTGCACTCAATCCCTGTCAGCCTGGTGCAGTCACCCCACCCACAGCCTCCCAATTACATCCGGTCATCCTGTGCTTTCACAGGGGCATCTAATGGAGTTATAGAGGATTTTTCAGGACTTGCCCTGTCAGGAGTCAGCACTTCTCTCATTGGTTCCTCACTCTACCACTTATGAGCTGCCTGGCTTTGGGCTAGTCGCCAGCTCTCTCTGTGCCTAGCATCCCCAATGGTAAAATAGAAATTACAATAGAACTAACCTCACAGATGATTTAATACATGTAAAATATTTCTAACAAGACCACAGTAAGAATGATATCAATAAATATTAGATATTGTTGGTTTAGTGCTTTACCCTTTTCAAACCTTGCGCGTACAAGTGATCAGATTATCACACTTGAAAATCTAGTGCCTCATGTATTGACCCCCATGGACGTACTTAAGAAATTCATGTTCAGAGAATTTAAGCCTCTGTGATTTGTCCAAGTGAAAATTGCTACCAAATGATATAAGGCTGGGATTTAAGTATCTTCATGTTTTGTTCAATTCTCTTTCTAGGGTACCATACTAACCCAGTTCATTAAAAATGTTTTCCATGCTTGCATAGCAAGGACAATCTGTGAGATTCCCTTTTCACATTTTTGATTCTTGGGTTTCAGGCCTCCAGGAAGTGAGAAGGTATAAGTTTGCTAGTACCTGATTGTGAATTAGTAGAAGAACTATTAATAGTGATTGTAGTAATAGTGATCATTATCTTTTACTGATATTAAACCCATGCATTATGTGTTTTACATTTAGTTCCATGGTTGATACTCAAAACAACCTTGTCAGGTGCACGCTATTATTATTTATCAAGTAAGGAAGTGAGGTTTAGGAAGATTAAGTAACTTGCCTAAAATCAGATCTGGGAAATGGAGGTATCTGAACCCTGATAAGGTTTCTTGTTTCCCAAAGGCATGTTTTGCAGATGTGGACTTTAAATCTCTTGGAGATTAAAAGTAATGCCCAAATTCGGTGATTGATTTGACTACATATTGTGAGGTTCTGCTTTAAAATCTTATGATTTTGATATGGAAGAATGCAAAGAATCATATGACTCTGAACTTTTTATTTGATAAGATAGAAAGTAGAGGTCCCAAAGGGTAGAGTGACTTGTCCAGGGTCCCCCATCTAGTTAGTAAGAGAAGAAAAATTTAAACACAAGTACTGCCATGTTTCCCTGAAAATAAGACCTAGCCAGGCAATCAACTCTAATACGTCTTTTGGAGCAAAAATTAATATAAGACCCAGTATTATGTGATGTGATGTGATGTGATGTGATGTGATGTGATGTGATGTGATGTGATGTGATGTTATATAAGACCCGATCTTATATTAAAGTAAAATAAGACCAGTTCTTACATGAATTTTTGCTCCAAAGGATGCAGTAGAGCTGATTGTCTGGCTAGGTCTTATTTTCAGGGAAACACGGTATCTCCTTATCTAAGTCTTTCTTTTACATCTTTATCTTTTTCCTTCTCTTACTCTCTCAAAAATGTATTTTCCTATTTCTGCAGTAAGTAGACTATTTCTTTTCTAGATGCCAAGAGAGCATTTCTCAAAGAAGAGTTAAAGTCACTCCAAACCCTAAATAAATTGCACACTTCTGGAATGACTCTGGATGTTTCTCTCTGTCCCTAGAGCCTTCCCCTCCTCACTAACGTCCATATACAATGTATAATCCCCTTCGAGATAATTTTCTAATATTTTTTATGTCAAATATTAAACATGAAGCCTCAAGCTATATCCAGAAGCTCTCTAAGGTTTCTTAAAAACTACAATGTGGGTAGGCAAACTAAATTTTAAAATAATTGACAGTTTTAGAAAATGGGCTACCTGGATTTAGAATTCATCCTATAATATTTTATAGTTAAATACTAAAAACAGAAAGGTAATATAGATTCTTAACACCTTCACATGTTATAATATATAAAAATAAAAAAGTCACTATATGTAAACTCCAGAAATTACCAGATAGAAAGCAGCCAAAGAAATGTCGTGAAATGAAAATGTTATTTACTATATTTCTTTTAGGATGGTCGATATTTCATGTAGAATGTAAGGTCTTTCCTACATTAGGAATATGAACAGAACCATTCTGTACAAGAAGAAGAAACAAAGAATGTGTTCTTCCAGAGAGAAAGGAAGAGAAGAGAAGAGGGAAGATGTGGAGATAACACCAGTTTGATTGCAGAAAGATTCATGCTATGCTATTGGACCATTCCCTATGTACACCATCTTCTCCAGTGAATTCTGTCAACTCATAAAATTCTTTGGGGTAATTGTTTCTGGAAACCAAACATATACATTCCTCACCAAACTTAACATGTAGTAAAACAGTGGAATATGCAAATGTGAAGACAGAAAAGAACTACCAGTAATTTACAGAAGTCATGGGTCCTGCTCTGAAGTGCTAAAAACCAGGATGTTGAGATATGATCAGTTCTCTAAGAGACAGATACTGCTTCTCAGAGCAACCAAAACGTCCCTTCAGGAGCTTCCCCCTAAATGCTAGAATCCTCATTCAGTTGCAAGCTCATTTATTTCACCAGAATTGGTTAAGAACATGAGCTCCAGACACAGGCTCTCTGGGTTTGAATCTTTACTCTGCCACTGACTACTTGTGAAACCTTGGATAACGCTGTTAGCCCCTCTGTGCCTTTGTAAAATGAAAATACTGGTCTCTTCTTTTTAAGGTTCTTTGGAGTATTAAAGAATTCCATGCAATGCATCTGTAAGAGTGCCTGTCACAGAGGATGCTAATCACTTTAGCTATTATCAATAATGAGTTTTCCAGCAGCCATTCTATAGCTTGTCCACACTACTACCGGCTATTTGACTCACAGGTTTTCAGTGCTCATCACATCATACCAATATTCTAGTAGAACTCAAGCCATTTGATGAGAGGTAATCCTTGGATTATATACTTCAGCCTACTCAGCAGTGTGACCTGGTTACCATGTCATATCCATCCTCCAACCTTCTGTCTCCTTTAGCTATCCCAGACATACTAAGTATAATTCCCTCCCCCATCCTATCTTCCCACCTTCAAAGCACTATGTGTCTCCACTCTACCCGTAAACAATATATTCTATAGTTTTCCATGACAGTTACTAGTATTATCTCGGTCACCATACCCTCTAGGATCACCCCACAAAACTGAATATAATCTAACATCTATCCTCCATTTTTCTTATATATTCCTTGGTCTTCTTTCAATTGACACTTTCTTTCATGTATAAATTCTCACTAATAATCTTCAAAGCTGCCATTTTCTTTCAGTAATGCTCAGATCACAAAAATTCTCAGATCACAAAAATATTCTTAGGATGCGTAGACATGAGAATAACTTGCTTCCTGTCTAGCTAATACTTTGTCATCACATTTTTCAAAAGTATAGGTTATTCACCTTTCATCACCTTCAGATTAGTCAACACCTTGGAATATGACTTGTGTTTTAATAAAATCTGTTGTATTTTAAAACTCATAAGGAAAAGCTCTGTGTGTATGTGCGCCCTCACATATGCATTTGCCTAACTTTCCTTGTCTCTTATCTTTCTATATGTGTGACATGTGACATAGTGAGTTCAGATGTCCTGTTTGAAACTTTCCTTTTAAACTTTGTGACACTACTTTTCTCCCTCATCCTGCATCCCTTATTTATTCAGACTCCGAAGTGAATAGTTTATCTTAAATGTAGTCATTTTCTTGCTTATATGATTCATTCTTATTTTGATACCTTCATTGTCTTTTTTAGGTTAATACTTATTACTGGTTTGATTCATCCATATGTATTAATCCCAATCATTAAAAAAATTTTATGTGTCTATTCACTGTTAAATAAATTTGGTTGCCACATTTATTACTCTCTTCAGTCTCCTCATGAAATTAAAGCTCTGGATTACCTAAATGTGGTAAATGAAGCACCTTGTTTTTCAGGATGTGGTCTGAAAGCCCAATGGGAAACAGGACCCAGAATTCTGACAGTTCCCATCCTGGATGCTGACTCTGGAATTCTAGTTCTAGATACAAATGAACATTTCCTACATGCATTTTAGCAAATGTTTAGATAACAGGAAGGCCTGATGCAGCTGCTAAAACAGCCAGGTCCAATAGAATCTGTGAATGCTGCGTGGTATGTAAAGTTTTAAAGATTGAAAGTAAGAATTTGAATGTGCTTTCCATTTACTGTTTTTAAAAACTTATGGGAAAATTAAATGCATACTGTGCATTGTCAAAGACAGGATTCTCACAGAAGCACAAAACCTTTTCATAATCTGAATAACAGAATAAGAAGTTTAATCCCATCATTTCCCACAAAGGAGATAGAATTTCCCAAGGTCCTACTGTTCTTTCAAATTCTTGCTGACTCAGTTCAGTGTTGCTATGATTACACAAGAGTGACTTTTCTGACATTGAATATTAGGAGAATTCCTAACAATAATTTTATTATGTTTCTAGTCTAATAAAGTTCTTCCATATAAAGAGATTGTTGATATTTTATTAGGTCAAAGGGACTGCAGTTAATATGATTGTTTACTCTTCATGCCACTTTTAATTTAATTTATAAAGATACAACAAACAGAAAGGGAGACTTGTGGGAGAAAACACCTATACTGCAAATAAAATTTGTCATCCTATAATGAAAACCCAGATAAATAAGACTCATACTCTCAGTAGAGGTCAAGTCAAAAGCACAAAATAAAAGTAGTTGAAGAGACGTGGGCAGTGATACCAGAATTACTTAGCTAAGGATGGCAGTGAGATGGATTATAAAATTTATCTGACTGTCCATGTCATCACACTATGGATAAAACCAAGTCAGTGGAATAGTATACATTATCTGTCAATAATCAGTCAGTGGAAGAAGTTTTATATATATATGATGACATTCAACCCTGAGTGGAATTAGTCACCAGGAACATTGATCAAAGTAACCAATAATATCGTCAATGGGAAAACTTGGTCTGAAAAACCCTGCAAGTTTTCCTGAATTTTACACACACAAATAATCAGGCATATGACTTTTTCATAAATTGTCCTTCAGTGAAATACTGAGGCATAATGTTGGAGTCCAGACATAAGATCATGAAAGGAATGCACACTTGTTTGGTACAGCTGTAAAATGACAAAAATGAAGCATCATTCTGAAACCATTATTTTTAAATTGAATGTTGCTTCAGTTGGTGATCTGAGAGAAGTGATCTGGACTGAGGTTGCCAGGTACTTGGGTAGAAACTGCCCATGATGGAGGTCCGTAGGAAAGCCTGAAGGGAAATGCTTTTCTTACAAAGCAGTTGTCAAACTCACACACTTGCCGAATCTCTTGAGAGTAAAAAGAAAAGGCTGAAGTTTAGCGCAGTAAGAATTTCTCATCATTTTGAAGAATAAGGAATATGTCTCAACTAGTGAATGGAAGAGAAGCGGATGTTTGGTTCGTTATAAAAGCCTGGGCACTTAATGGTCAAATCCAAGTCTGGAGCTCTTGGACATTTGTGTCATTAGCAGTGGTTCTGTTAGAACCCGACTGACACTCATTTTTTATTAGTTCCTGAGGACTCTGAGTAAGTTGGGCTTCATTAGTCACTGTACTTCCTTAATTTTGTGGAAATAGGTCAGCCCACTTTGAGAAAAGCTGTTTATCTGTTAGAAAGTTTGTGTTGGAGAATGATTTCAATAGCTTACAGTGAAAGACAATTTTCATTGAAAATACCTGCTGAACCTGAATTCTGGTAGATTGATCTTAGAAAGATAAAAGAAAGAACCTCTTGTTAAAAAAAACAAAACAAAAAACTAAATCTGAAAAGTTTGTAAATTACCGTTTGAACTACAGTGACTGCTAGTTAGCAGGAAATAGGTTAGATTTCTTTTTCTTTGATGAAGTGATTCAATGTTTTTATATATGCTCTGAATACAAATCTCAGACAGTAGTGTAAATAATTCAGAAAGCAGATTTTTTTTTTTCTAGGAAGGAGGCACTACAGTGAATGCAGTATTGGCAATAATGTTCTGCTTTTACAGATTGCTGTGTAGGAATATGTTCAATCAAATGATACTTTTATGACCTCCTCCTGAGTATTCACCAGTTTAAAGTAAGTCCTGATTAGATTAGATACTTACTGCAGTACATTTTTTACTTATTCTAATTTCTGCAGTCTTTGACTGACATTCTGTTACTTTTTTTAAATTAGTGTTTGTTTTTTTATTTATCTAGAATAAGAAGTATACCCTTGACATATTATATCATTAAATTTGTAATATGGGAGAATAAAAAAATAATAACAAAAATCCTTAAGATCAGACATCCATCCTCAGTAGCAATTTGGCATAATAAAAATAAGAATAATAAAGCATCATTGACATAGAGAGAGTTGTTCACTCATGTTGTTATCGCCTTTGTTTTGAAAGAAGTTATGTCAGCACAAAGAATATAAGTCATTATTCAGACTATTGAAATACATTTTTTTAAATTAAACATGCATAATAATTAATGGTTAGCAAATTAAGGTGATCACTAAAATAATTATTAAAATGTATTACATTTTGAATAACAAAAAATGCTCATTAATGTTAACTGAAAAAATAAATAAAGCAGAAAATAACATTTTAACAATAGCTAACTCTAGGAATAGACACAATTGTTTGTTTTTTCTTTCTTTTTTCTGTATTTTCCAATTTTAGTATGATAAGTATATGGCATATTGTGTTAAAATGATTACCTCATGTTTGTTATATTGAAAATTCAACCATAAATGTAACTTTTTAAAATGTATCAGACATTTAGAAATACAGGCTTAATTCCAGCTTGTTCTCTCATATATTCACATATACTCTTTTAGGAATTGAATTGTCCCTTCATGGTTTTTAAATTAGAAACTGTGATTTATATGGGAGAGACATTTTTTGATAATTTGTACAAAGGCACAGTGTGGTCTAGCAGTGGCCTTGTGAACAAATGAGTTCTCTATATCAATATGCTTTCTTAAAGCAACTTATATAAAACTGTTTCTACAATTTAGAGACCCATTTCTATACATGAATATTTAATTTGTGTTGGGAGGTTGAAATCTACTCGTTGGAAAGTTAATGGAAAGAGGGGGGATAGAACAGGACAGACAGGAGGCTGAGGGGCATTTAGTCGAATGGGAGAGTAAAGACGTCTCGTAAAATGACAGATAAAAATCTTTATAAAGTAGTTTTAATTAGTAAGTGTTGTGTTTAGACACAGAAAACATTTATACTTGAGAATAGATGGAAGAAGGGACTGTTGTATATTTAAAGAGCCCACACTGTTGTGTTTAACAGTGATTGTTAGTTTTGATTCATTTAATTATAAGTAAATAATGTATTGATATGACATTTGTCAAATGTTTATGTTTTCCATCTCATAACTGCAAATACTACAAAAAACACACACACACACAAAAACGATCCTTTCAGTGTGAATGTAAGGTGTGGGAGAGACCATTTGAAAATAAGTCAAGTTGAATCTGTGCCCACCCCTTCAGCTGAACTTTGAAAAGCTTTATCTTCCCAGTAAAAGGAACGGATAGATTTCTGAACTCTGTTGATCTACTATTTAAATGCATTTTCTGGGAGGCATATTTTTAAAGGTAAGCATCAATGTTTTATACAGAGTGTAAAAAAAAAAAAAGTATTAGCTCCATCCCCATTTACAGGGACAGAGTTGATGAGAATTATGTTTATAATGAGGGTTATGTTCAAACATATCACTTATGTATGCTATTACCATTATAATATTTCCATACTTATTACAAACATACTTTCTTAATACTTTTAAATCAATCTAGTTGGAGTGCCGAGGATACTAAGCATTTGCCCATATGCTTCCAATTTGTCTCGTTCATCCTTCTTTTGAGAATTTTCAGTTATTACAGGCATCACACAAAATGTAGGGTAGTATCCATAGTATATTGTACTCTTTGCTTGCTAATGCACAATCTCTACAGAAGTTATAAATAAATATTGATTAGAAGTGTTTTACCTGCCATAGGGAAGTCCAATATCAGGCTTCGATGAATAGCCTTCAACACTTACAGACTGTAGTACCTTGGTTTTTTATGATAATATTCTAAGGGCAAATCCAGTTCACAGTATCTTTTCTTTTTTCTTTTCTTTTACTACATTAACCTATTGCAATTTTGATTTCAATTATCTTGTAATGCATATAAAAATAAACTACAGACAGAAAATATTACAGAGAGCTTTAACAAGTTAATGGTAAATTAAATGCACTCTCTTCTTCATTATGCAAATTAGCAAAGCTGTGGAACATTTAGCACTCTCTCCTGGATAGCACTCAACGCTTTATATGCAGATAAGTCAACAGCTCTAGGGAACTTTTGTCTTACTTGTGCATTAATACAAGAAATAAATGCTGAAGTTTTTCCAAGTGCTTTACCAACCTATGCAAATAGATAAGGTAAACACCAGGTCACTGCTTTACATAGAACACCCATTTTAAGTCATGTCACTCAGGGTGTTCCTTCCGAAAAATTGTCTTGTGCTCAGTGGTAAGCAAAGAAGTGCTAATTCTGATTTAAAAAATTTAAATGCATTTAATTATTTTCCCATTAAGTTGACTGTAAGATCATTGAATACAGCATTCTTGACATAATTATTGGATATTTTCTTATCTTGCAGTAATTCCCACTTATCTTTCAATTCTGGCTCTGTGAAACACAATGAATCAGTTTCCATTTATTAAAGTTGAATTGGGGAGATATGAGTCAAAGGATAAAAACTTGCAGGTAGAAGATAAAAAAGTTCTGGAGAGCTAATGGATGGAATTGTGCTTATTATCCACCATACTGTATTACATACATGAAAATAGCTAAAAGTCTTTGTCTTAAATGTTCTTATGACACAAAACAAGAAACGATAATTATGTGACACAATGGAGGTGTTCACTAATACTGGTGATAATCATATTATAATATATGAGTATATCAAATGAACACATTCTATACCTTAAAGTTATACAATGTTATATGTCAATTGTATCTCAATTTAAAATAAATCAATAAATAAATGAAGTTGAAATTATTCAAGCAACAGTTATTTTTTTCAAAATAATCAATTTTCAATCTAAACCTTATTTTAAATTTATTTTTCCTTAAATTGGTTTATACGTTTTGATGCCGAATAATCTCATACATCCACTATCAATATGAAAACTTTTGGTTCTAAATTGCCTTAGAATAGTTACCCTTAAAATTTCCTGTGTGCCTTCAATAATTTGTTAAATTTTAAACTCGAACTTCTTCTAAGAAAATTTAAAATGACTTGTAAATATAATAATAAAAAATAATTTATTCAGAGGCAAAAGTAAAACAGCAAGCACATTATTTCATGAATCAGTTAAAAGAAAAAAAGGAGAGAGAGAAAGAGAGAGAGAGAGAGAGAGAGAGAGAGGAAAGAAGGAAGGAAAGGAGGGAAGAAGGGTCGGAGAAAAGAAGGGAGTGAAAAGAATGGAGGGGAAAGGAGGGAGATAAAGAAAAACAGAAAAAAAGGAGAGAAAGAAGAAAGGATGTAGGGAGGAAGAAAGGAAAGCTTTTTAAATATTAACTTGAGTTTTTACATATAGATACACATAAATAGATATATGTGCATAGATAGATAAATGTAGATAAATATAATTGTAGACATACATATAGATGCAATGGTTCAGTTACTCTACTTTTAGAAAAGAAAAAAAAAATTGTTCTATTGCACAGTTGAACTCCCACTATCTTACCTATATAGCTTTGCTTTCATCTCGCGTAGTCAGCTTACCCTGTGTCATCAGTCAATATAGCTCCATTTTTAAGAAATATGTATCGCCATTCCTGCTCTTCTTTAGCGCTATACTGCATGAATAAAAGTTATACTTTGTACATTAGCTTGGAGTCTGCCCTTCTTAACATCAGTGAGTAGGCCTACTACTTTTTATTATTATTATTATTGCTATTATTATTATTAAATGTATTGGGGGTAACAATAGTTAGTAAAATTACATAGGTTTTAAGTATACATTTCCGTAATATATCATCTATTTATCACATTGTGTGTTTACCACCCAGAGTCAGTTTTCTTTCCATCACCATATATTTGATCCCCTTTACCCTCATCTACCATCTCGCTTCCCTCTTAACCTCTGGTAACCACTAAACTGTTGTCTGAGTCTTTGAGTTTTTGCTTTTTTTTGTTTCTTTGTTTGTTTGTATTGTTCCTTTGTTGCTTTCAGTCAGATAGAAAAAGTCAAGAACCATATGACTTTGTACATATGTGCGATATAAGTCTACTCTTTATCAGAGTAGTAGATGGTAATTCATCCTTCAAGTTTGGTCACTCCAAATACAACCTGTGAAATGGCCCAGGTAAAGAATGGCCAATGCTTTATTTCTTGGCATACTCAGCATTTCATTCCTAAAATGAACATTAAAAACTTATAAACTCTATGACAAGATGTATACTATACAACATTAAAAAATATATAGACTCAAGTGCAAAATGTAAAGTATGTAGATTTCCTAACATAAAAGAAAATCTTGTTTGATGTTTCTTCTGATGTTCAGACAAAAAACTATTAATAGTTAAAGACCAAGGGGAAAAATAAGAGAAAATGATAGACTGAGAAGGATCACATTCTCTAGAATTAAGCAACCATTAATGAAAACCTCGATGGATTGTGGGAATCCATCTGGAAGGAGTATGCATACTATCCAAGATTTTCACCAAATATTCCAAACAATCATTCAGTTGTAAGCAGCCCAACTAGCAATGAAATATCTGTGACAAGTTATTAAAACTCAGTAATAAGATTTCTAGGTCTGCTGGCATCTAGAAGTAAAATCTAAAGGACAGGAAGTGGGTTTCATTCCCTAAAATAGACACTAGAAATAAGGCATTTACCTATTATTTTAACAAGACCTGGTAAAATATATAAATGACTCCACTGGCAGTTAGGAACTGTGGTCCATGGGCTTTCTACATTTAAGAATAATGGGAAATGAGATCTACTAATAAAGTAGGAAAAATGTGTGGTGAGAGACTGAGTTTCCATTTCAGAATGAACACAGCAACTCCAAGTCCTGATTCAGGCTCAAGCAATGATGACTCAGCACACAAAACTGGAGCCCTGTGGTGACAGCTTACATCTAACCAAGGAGGTGAATTAAGCTTCCTGCCTCATTGAGAAAGTGAAACTTTAGTCCCACAAGGTTTCTTACCTCCAGCCTAGAATGGTCTGACTACTGGGATAAGACTAAATATACCAATGTTAATGTAAATACTTTTTAAAATTCTATGATTTTAAAACAGAAAGAAGCAAAAATGAATTAATATTCATAGGTTTCATAATGTAAATGTTTGATTAAAGTTTGTATCATCTGTAAGTCAAGGTATGTTATTTAACTTTTACTTTTCATTCTTTAAGAATTAGCTCTCTAAGAATTTAATTCTCTAAGAATTAATACTTTTCATTCATTCTTTTTGAAGGCCTAAAAAGAAGGACTATTGAGTGCCCTACTTAGGAAGAACAGAATAAATCAAAGATGTATTATAAAAGAGTTACTTTGTTTATAAATGTTCATTTTTGTCTACCCCTCCATTATTCCTAGGTCGTAGTAAAAATGTTTAATCTGTTATATATTGGGGAAAGAGAACTCTACTTCCTAAGTGTGTGGGGACAGAATTTCAGAGAACAGTTTCCAAGATCTTGACCTCATGTGGAAAGGTACTGGCTCGGGTAGTAGATGGCCATCAGCTGTGACTAGTTGGCCATCAGCTGTAACCAGTTAGCCATTGGCGACTGATATAACTGCCGTGGCTGAGCTAGTAAGCGCCGATTGTAGTTAGCAAGTGAGATTGGTTTGCAGACAAGTGGACGTCAGCTTGTGGATCATGTGGCTCCTACTTCCTTGTCTCCAACCCACCCGCCACCGAAAATATAGTGGTATGAACCCCCCATCCATGGCTCCGTTGTTGTTCCTTTTCGGCCTCACCATATCCTGAGTTCTTGTGTGGGGAGCGGAACCAGCAACCCCTCTTGACACCCTGCATGACACAAGGCACAGCGAGCAGGGTACAGCGCTGGACAGAATGCCCAGAGGGGTAATGGAGCAGTTTATATGTGTGAATGCTCAGCTTTGGGAGGCCCGTGAGGAGCAGTGCCAGGAATGGGAGGCGCGGTCCGCCTGGGAGACTTGAGCCTCCGGATGGCATGCTGTCCTATTGGCCTTAGCAGGCATCGCCTACTTTTTGGTAGGCTGCTGCTGCTGTAGGCTCTTAGAGTTGTGGACATCTTGAGCCGGGACTACTACCCACTCGGATACCTGGTGCAGTGAGCAGGATTCTGGCCAGGTAAGAATGATGTCTGACTCTGGGCAGGGCATGTGGCCCCCACATAGTGTGCAGTGCCTGGTGGCCACTGTTTTAGGGAGCTGGACCACCATGGAGGGGTGGGAGGAGATGGATGGTTCTCCGACCAGCATGGAAAAAGCCATGCAGCTGCCAGAGAGCTGGAGGCAAATGGAGGGGTGGGAAGGCATGGACAGTTCTTCAATCGCCATAGGCCAGAGAAAGCGAAAGTCCTTGCGGCTGTGTGTGCTGGGAGGTGCTTGCTGAGGCAGCCCAGGTGCAGGACTTGTAGTCCCAGGAAGGAATGCTTGCTGAATCCTCTGTGGAGGATGCGGGTGAGGTCAAGGTGGTCCCTCACCCTCAGGTTGGGGAGGACTTAGAGCCCTTGCCCTGCGTAGAGGGCACACATTGTGAGGTCAATGAACAGCCCTGGTGAATGACTGTGTACTATAGGGAATTGCCTTCCATCCCTGATTTGACGGACTGTTTGACTGTTTGCTTGGGAAGGTACCACCATGTAGTAGAACTGGCGGATATTTGCTCCTGTGTCTTGCCCGGCCGCCAGTGAGACTAGTGCAGGAAGAACCCCTTGTTGGGGTGCAGGCAGATGTTTGCTTCCTGTATCATAACGGGCCGCCATGGAGAAGATGTGAGAACTCTGGCTGGGCCCAGGAATTTTGGTTGTGCTGAGAAAGACTGGCAGTACCCTGAGAAACCCTGGCTATGACCAGAAAGGAGGTGGACATTGAGGAACAGCCCCTGGGACATTACTTGAACTGGACTAAAACTTTTTCTTATGAGCTGGGTTCCTGACACAGTGCCCCTCGTGGAAGATGCTTGTTGCGTAGATTGTGAGGCGAGACCCTGTAGGGGTAGAGTGTGGGGACGGAGTCCCAGAGAGCAGTTTCTAGGCTCTCAACCTCATGTGGAAAGGTGCTGGCTCGGGTAGAGGATGGCCATCAGCTGTAACTAGTTGGCCATCAGCTGTAACCAATTAGCTATTGGCCACTGATATAACTGCCATGGCTGAGCTAGCGAGCGCAGATTGCAGTTAGCAAGTGAGGTTGGTTGGCAGAGAAGTGAACGTCAAGTTTTGGATGGTGTGGCTCCTGCTTCCTGTGTCTCCAACCCAGCCGCCAGCGAGAATATACTAGTATGACTCCCCTACTTATGGCTCCGTGGGTGTTCCATTTTGGCCTTACCATGTCCTGCGTTCTTATGTGGGGAGCGGGAGCAGAGACCCCGCCGGACGCCCTGCACGACAACATAAAGGTCTGTGATTATTTGAACTATTATAAATATCATCAATATAAATATAGTAATATTTTAAAATAGCACAATGTAAAGCGAAACTCTTCTGTCACTGTAAGTGGAGTTGGGCTCTTTTAGTTGCAAATGACAGAAAACATAATTGAAACTAGCTGGAGTAAAACTGAACTCTATTGACTCATGTAACTGATGAGCTCAGGGTCTCAGATTTGCTTTCAGGTATGTCTAGATATAAAAACAGAAACGATGTAGTCAGCACCCATTTCTTTGCCATCTCCTGGTTCCCCTCATCTCTTCTTCTCATTGTCAGACAGATCCTTCTTTTGTGGCTACAAGATGTGATGCTTACCAATCTCCAACCAAGAATATTATCAGGATCCTGTTTTCTGTTCAATTGTGCAAGTCATGTGATCCATGTTTAGGTCATGTGCTCAGCCCTGAATTAAGTGGCTCAGGCCTGGATCTTTATTCTGGCAATATTCTGGACACAGGGACAGAGCCCTACCAGGCGTAGAGAGACAGGGGTCTGACCCCTGAATTGAATTTCTGAGTTGTTACTCTAAGTATGGTAAATAACTTTTGGGTAGTCAAATTATAATCACCTGATTTTCTTCTAATTTTTAAATGGTGTTTTGAGGACAAAGCATGAGGGGAAAAATAATCAGTTCTCACCAGAACCACCAGCATTTTAAACAAATATATTCTAATATTTTCTTAATTTAAAAAAGGAGACTTTAATTTGAATACATACTATTTAATCATACTTTATTATTTGTACATTGCATGATAAATTTATATGCTGTAGAATTACAGCTAATTTTGAGGCTTCCTTCTTCAAAATTTCTATGACAATATCCATTGATGTCACTGTCCTGTTTTTAAATATGGTGAGTGGAAATAGAAAGAATGAAAACCGTCTTCCATAGATGTTTATCTGAGCATCTAAAGCTTAGCCTGGGATTGAGATTAGGCACTTACAAAGATACACCTGCATTTTTCCATCATGATTACCTGAGTGGCTTGTGTGGGCTGGAAATTGGCAGAACAGAATGCTTAGGCACATCTACGATTAAATGCAGCGAACCCTTTAATTCCCTGGCATATTGGACACTAAGAGCTACGACTCCAGTGCAAGCCATGTTTTATTTCAGATATTCATATGTGTTCACAGAATACTTTTCAAACAGGAACCTGACCAATCCTATGTCCTTTCTTCATTGACCTAACTTTTTCCCCATTTACACACCTGAAGTAAAGAACAGGAAGAAAGCAACCTCTGTGTGTGTGTACCTTTGAAAATAAATGACTGTTTCATCTCGAGTGTTATATTCTTACAGAATGCCAACAATAATTTAACCTTTCTCCAACAGCACAAACCTAACTTGCCCCAAGGGCATGAAACAGTGAAGTGTAAGATGAAATTGGGTCATTGTAGGAGCACTCATGACTTGATATGCTTGAAAGTCTCTACATTTACTTCACTGTTTTATATTTTGCTGTTATGAGCTTCGAAGGAGAAAAACTGAGCTGGTTGGAAAATACAAGAAACTGAATATCATTAACTTATTCACTTTGAAAAATAAATGTTGTGTGTATGCGTGTGTGTGTGTGTGTGTGTGTGTGTGTGTGTTGTGTTTCCCTAAAATAGATAGCAATAAGCCATAATGTGGGAGGGGAGTAATTAAGAATAAACCCAAACTGACATGACTATGTGATATGTGTACAGCCATATATGAGTTTCCAGGGTACAAAGATAAATGGCCTACATGTTCCTGTGGTCCATCATCCTGTCTCTCTGCCTCCCTCTCTTTCCATTCCACTCCATTCCCCTCCCCTCTCCTCCCTTCCTCTCTCCCTGTCTCTCCCCCTGTCTTTCTCTTTCTTAAATGAAGATAAACTATAAGCTGAGGGTAGTATGTCCAGCATATGCATATGTAGCTGTAATATCTGAATAAGAGAACCCGTAGTTACAGAAACTACTATAATAGTCAAATCACATGTGCTAGCTCTCTTAATTCTCAAATTGTGTTTTATTTGCCGTTATTCCAGTTTTCAATGGATGAGGAAAGCCAAGCTCAGAGAGTTTGTATAACTTACCAAAGTCACATAGCTTTTGTGTTAAAGCCATGATATAAGGGAAGGTCATTCAAACTCCATATAACTCATAGACCAGTGTCATGCGGTGCTGAAATTGCTTTGGGAAGAAAAAAAAAATGTTTCTATTTAACAAGAGGATTTGAATTCACCACCTTTATTTCCTTACCATTCTTCCAGGAGCCACTAAGCTTTCTACTGAACTTCCTTTTGATATAAATTTCACTTATCCTTAAATAATTCACTGTTTATAGTACAGCTGCACAATATTTTTAATTGGTGTTTCATAATAATTGATTCTGTTATTTTAAACCTTTCCTACTGTTTACCTTCAATTTTCTTCAAATTTGAAATTAAATGGAAATAATTTTTTACAAAAAAAATGAAGAAAGAATGGCTTTTGGGATGTTCTCTAACAGTTTCACTTTTTCCTGATTAGAAGAAACAATTACTCTTAATTTGGGCAATTATGCACAATATAGCAAACATATAAGGGACACACACACACACACACACACACAACATAGAAGAAAAATGATGACTTTTAAAATAACAGAATCAATTATTATTAATTATTAAAAAACAAAAATATAAATAATTGTATTGATTTATAGCATCTTTGGGTTATTAACCAATTTCTTATTGCATTTAGATATAACATTTCTACACAGAAGACAATGTTAAAATTAATTAGGGAAATATAATTTCTTCTGATTAAAAGGCATAATTTAATCTGAAATATTTATACCCATGTTATAATCTAGAGAAATATGCTACATATCTAAAATATGTCATTGACTATGCATATGTAATTTAACCGTAAAAATGTTGGATTAGGTGGTTCTGTCTGATAGGGCAAATGGAATATTTACAAAGTAATATTTGGGGAAAGGAGAATATTTGGAACTCAGCACAGTGGAAGGGTACATAATATTTTCCTGGAGCAAAAACTGCATCAAGAGGAAGAAAAGGCAATCAGCAAGTACTCCTTCAAAGCGGCCGGCTCATTATGACGCATGGCGGTAATGACCCCAACCATTCAGTGCAGCACACTCGGCTTTTGGCAGTGTCTCCCTGCCAGGAGTTTCCTGAACAGAACTCTGATGTGGTGAGGCTCCCATACTATTATCTTTAAATGAAATATTGTATTTCATTGTAACTAGCTATCACCACGATGAATGAGAGCTGGGTACTCCAATATCTGATAAGACTATAATAAGAGTACATCTCATAATTTATGTCTTTATATTTTCAATTCTCTGAATAAGTTGCAAAGCATCCTGTTTCACCTAAAACATAAGTCTCCAGAAACACCCTTGGATTTATATTTTTGAAATTACAGTTCACTTTTACCTCTGAAATCAAGTATTGAGTTTCTTTCTTAAGTTTACCCTGCATTTAGCATTCATTATATTCTCACTGAGCTACAACCATAATGTTTTATGTCGATTCAAAGTAATTGCAGCCAAAGCCTCAGACATACTATTTTTAACCAATATTAAAGATACAGTCAGGGACTTAGTGTGATTTCTGACATTCTCATCTGGAAATCATGAAACTTTTCTCTTTTCCTCAATTTTTCAGCAGTATGTGCTAGATGGCAGCTTTTATGAGAAGCATAAGTTTAAATGTTCATCCATAAGAATTCTGGTAGTGGGAGATCGTATGTGACATAGTCTCAAGTTTTGGGATGTTTCTTTTTACTGGCAGAAAATATGGCTGAATTAAAGCCCCCAAACTGGTTGTGCTTCTTCTCTCTAAGTGATGGTACAACACCTAATTGGATTCCTATTTGTAATAAATGATAAATACACATTTGATAAAGTGAATTGAAGCTCAAGGAAGCTATGGCAGTGATACCCACAAATAAAAATTAGTAATTAGAACAGCCAACCCTGGGGGTGAATCTTAATGTCTTCTGTGGACATTTTTTTCTAGGAGTCCAATTTAAATCCTCCTTTGTAACACTTACTCTGAAGCAACGGACACCATGTTTGTTGTTAGTGATTGATTATCAGTTATAAACTGGCCCTATGCTCAGTTCTGTGTTGCTGGGGCTAGGATTCTGCAAAACATATTTTTTTGTTAGCTGGTCTCTGTGGATCTCTTCCAAGAGGTAACACAGGGGGAAACGTGAAGTTTTCTGTTGCCTATTGCTTCTGACAGCATTAGCCCAGCAACAGTTCCTTACAGGGCAGGAGCAGTTGACCCCCAAAGCAAAAATTTGATATTTCCCGTACTCCAGAAGCAGTCTCATTTTACTCCCTGAGAAACAAAGCACCAGCTGGCCGGATTCTCCTTCCGAAAAGACTGGGTTACAGTCCCATGGTGGGTTGTCTATCTAAAGTCCCTAAAACACCTGTACTAGTCAGGCAGTGCCCCATCCTTACATAGCTGTAGTCCATGGTGGAATTTCTTCTTCTTTCCAGAAGCTTCAGTTCTGCTCTTAAAGCCCTTCAATTGATTGACTTAGGCTCACTCATATATTAGGATAATCTTCCTTACTTAATGTCAAATTGCTATGAATTTAACTAAAAAACACGTTTATGCAATACCTAGATTAGTGCAAGCTGACAGATAAAACTGACCATCACAGATTTTGTGATGGGAAATGTGGATACTTGGGCATACACAGAAGAAAATGAGTATTTGAATCCTGGAATTACCCTAAACCTCTTTGACGAGTAAATCATTTACCTTCTCACATCTCAAGACAACCTCCTCTGAGCAATTGTGCTGCAAATTGAGAATTAAGCACATATTGATCTGGAAACACATCTGAACCACTCCTTATTACCTCTAAACCTCTCACTAGGGTAAAATGTTGGTTTGACCCTAGAGAAAATAGTTTATACTACGAAAGAATTGCAAGGTTTTTGTTCACTTATATTGTCATCAGCCTAGGAATATGTGCGGGAGTGGATTCCCAAAGTGTTAGATTATGGGGCGAGGGGGGGATTGATCCCTCACTGGATGATATGAATGTATCGGTATGAATATATACCAAGGATTCTAAATATGATGTATTAGTTCATGCAACTTGAAGTGCATCTGTCAGTTTACTTGATTGTTTGTCTGAAATTTGAATCACTGGTACCTATATTCAATAGGTTTCAGATGCTAGAAGTTTCTTATCATAATAAAATAAAGTCTGTAAAATAGAAATAGAGTAAGTTTATCACATGTAGTTACCATAACACTAACCCTGCTGCCTTCCACCCTTGCCAATTACATCCACTGAGAGGACCCAGAGGATGTATATATTTAAACCTGTGAAAAATGTTCTTAGGCCATACTCTGCACAAAAAAGGAGGCTTGCTTAGCGTAGTTAAATCATGATTGTTTTAAGTAATCAGAAAATTTAATATGATACTAATATTTGTTCTTTACAAAAGCACAATTAACTGAGCAAAATATGCACAAGTTGACTGCATTAGTTAAACTTCATTACTCAAATAGTTGTTTATTGTGTTCTAGGATTTTGCTTTATTCTTATTAAAATCCGTAAAATCCTGTTATAGTGCTCAGTGCATGGAAAGTTCTCAAGTACTGGGTGAGTCAATCAATCAATCAGTGATGAAACAGTCCACTCAGTTCTCTCTTTGAACAGTGCATAAGTTTAGTTTTTCTTATTGCAAAGACACCACCACTTCACAAATCATTACCACTTTCTAGTAAAAACAAACAAAAATCTATAGATCTCCAAATCTCATATATTTAAAGTTCCACATTGTTAAAAATATAAAAGCAAATACGTTTCATATGGATGAAGCTTAACCTCAAAATTATTTCTTGGGAAAAAGAGTATGCTTCAGTCACGTACCGTGTTTTCCTGAAAATAAGACCTAGCCAGCCAATCAGCTCTAATGCATCTTTTGGAGCAAAAATTAATATAAGACCCGGTATTATATTATATTATTATATTATTATATTATATTATATTATATTATATTTATTATATTATATTATATTATATTATATTATATTATATTATATTAGTATTCCTGGTCTTATATTAGAGTAAAATAAGACCTGGTCTTATATTAATTTTTGCTCCAAAAGACGCATTAGAGCTGATTGTCCAGCTACGTCTTACATTTGGGGAAACACAGTATGAACAAAAAAAGTTTGACTATATTGACTTCACAGGTTTTATCCTCTTAGCTGTCTTTGGTTAAAATAAATATCACTAGTTTATTAAAAGAAATAAATCTCAGGTCATGACCTGAGATTATACTTTGAAAAATTTGTCCCATGGGAATGTATCTATAAATATAAAAATAATAATGTAAGGAAATGTCTTTTGAAGCAATACACAATCATATAGTTTTCTGTCATTTAGAAGAAAAATATGAGTGATTTACATCATCCTACTGAAATCACATAAATTGTAAAATGTTATTAGAATTCCAAGTTTATATACTGCAAAATTAACTTATACTCTAAGGGTTTCCTTTCAAGAAATTTTAAAAATATTATTTTCATAATATACCCCCATCCATTCAAAAAGCATCTAGCTCAACTGCCTGGTAAATTAATTCACTGCCTCTATAATTTTATATATACTTCAAGAACAAAATCATTCGTATAATTTCTGGAAAAATAGGAAAGAATTTGCCCCACTGAAGTTTGAATTATTAAACCAGCTGCTCTTCATACAATATTTGACCTCTTTATGAAAACCAAATCTCTCAGCCATAGGCACAGGATGTTCACCATTGACACACAATTTAAGCCACAGAGCTTTGTATAATAAGGAAAGGCCCTCAAGATGAAACTTGCACAATGCTTCAAGTTATTTCAGAAGTTCATGTGTCACCAAAGGGAGAAAAGAAAGAACAGAAGATTATTCTTTACCAGTCGTCTAAGTCAATTACTGCAGTGCAAAATAAAACTTCCTTAGGGGCCTGATTCTGATGCCCACAGGGATTTCCAAGAAAGGAGAAGGAGAATTATTTTGAGAAAAATTTTTTCCTTTAGAAATTTTTCAATTCTTTGACAAACTCCATGAGCAAAGGAGGGAAAGTAACAGTTAGAACATCTTTATTGTGTCATTATTTATACCATGACCTTTAGCCCTGTATATCTGTTCTTTCATTTGGTTTGTTTTTGTTTGTTTGTTTTTTTGTAATCCTTTTCACTCTCCACAGTTTAGTAAGCCCAATTACTCTTAAAAACAGGAGTGGGGTTCCTTCCAGCTCAACAGAAAAAAGATCTGTGAATTCTGGGGGGAAAAAAAAGAACAAATGACTGAAGTTAAGGAACTTGCATTCTATGATAAACAAAAAAATATTATAGTGCATGTTAAAGGTATGATGAAAGTAATAAGAACTAGTAAAAGGCATATGAAGTTTGTCATAGGAGAGGTTGGAATTTAAAGCGCAATAGGCCTTATAGAGAAGGGATATTTGGGCAAGAAATTGAGGTTTAGGAACATTCCAATAAATGGAATCTACCAGTGGAAAGGTTCTGAGAAAGAATCATTTATGTTCCAGGCACAGAGGGAAGTCAGGGTGGCCAGAACTCAGAAGGGAAAGCGTGTTAGGATGTGAGGTCAGTATTACAAAATAGTCCAGATCTCACTGACTTTTCATAAACTGACAATAGTCTTCCCACTAAAAACAACAAAAGTTGGAGTAATATATTTAAAGTGCTGCAGGAACCTAGCCAAAAAATATTATTCTACAGCTATCTAAGGTTAAGAGAAAATTCTCTATGGTTCTTTCCGTATTCTGTACATCTTGAGAGCAGAATTACTAGCTACCCTTTTAAGATAAGGTTGTTTGTCTTTACAGAAAACAACCTTGGGAGAAATTATATGTGTGCGCGCGCATATACATATAAATATATATATGATGTTTTTACTTAAATGCATTTATATGTGTATATATAAACATATCTAATACACACACTTATAAACATATAAACATAATACACTCAATTATATATAATGTGTGTATTAGATATGTTTATATATACACATATAAATGTATTTAAGTAAAAATAATATCAATATATATTATCAATATGTGTATGCTACAACTTAATGCAAGTATTAGAAGAAATGAGTGGAAGTTAGACTTAAAAAGTCAAATAAAAAATAGAGAAAGAACAACAGAGTAAACCTAAATAAGGTCAAAGACAGAAATAATTAAGTCAGAGATAGAAACTGTGATGTTAATTTTCTGCCAACTACACTGAGCTAAGTGATCCCAGATAACTGGTAAAATATGATTTCTGGGTGTGTCTGTGAGGGTGTTTCTAAAAGAGATTTAAAATCAGTAGAAGACCACCCTCACAAATGTGGGTGGATTTCATCCAATTTGTTAGGAGCCTGAGAAGAACAAAAAGGTAGGGGAAGGGTGAATCCTTGCTCTTCCTGAGCGGGGACCTCCATCTATCCTGCCCAAAACAAAAGAGCTCCTGGTTGTAGGACCTTTGCACTCCCAGACTTACACCATTTACCCCCTGGTTCTCAGGTCTTTAGACTTGAACTGAGCTATACCACTAGCTTTTCTGGTTCTCTGCTTGAAGGTAGCAGATCATAGTACTTCTCAGCCTCCATAACCATGTGAGTGAAGTCTTATAATAAATATCTCTCTCCTTCTCTCTCTCTCTCTCTCTCTCTCTCTCTCTCTCTCTCTCTCTCTCTCTCCCTCTCCCTCCCACCCTCCCTCTCTCCCTCCCTCCCTTCATCTCTCTCCATATATGTGTTATAAGTTCTATTTCTCTGAAGAACATTGATTAATACAGAAACTAATAATTGTAAAATAAAAGAACAGTAGATAACTCAAAAGTTGGATCTTGGGAAAAAATGAGTTAAGATAAACTGACAAACCAATGTAGTCATCAGGATAAACTTAATCATAAAAGGTATTAAAAAAAGAAAACGATGAAAATGAAAAGCAAACGCCTGCTACTTTCTATATGGTGGAAGGGAATTTATGTGCTTTGTTTTCTCCTATCTCTAGCCATCTAAAACAGTATCTAGCACTTAGTAGGCACATAACAAATATTTATTGAATGGATGACTTGGGCGAGAAGAGTTTTTAAAGAGCTAAAATTGTAGAAACTCTATTTGCTTTTACATTTACCCACTGATTTGAATTTTAACATTTTTACAATATGATGATAAATTACATTGCTCAAAAGAAAATAAAAACAAGAAGTAGGGCATCTTAAAGCTGCTAATCTTTTGATTTTGTTTTTCAGCTCATTTTTAGTGCACTTTACTTTTTTTTCTTTTTCTATTTTCTGTGGTCACTACAGGGAAGACTTTATTTCTATTCAGATTTTCCTCCTCTTTTCTCCCATCAGTTTGAGATACATTGTTGGGATTTTGTATGTGCCTAAGAAACTGAAATAAATCTATTTCTTATGTATCTTTCCCAATACTTGATTATTTCTTACTATAAAACTGAGCTTGCCTCTCTCTCATAATAAGTTTATTTTTTATTTATTTTTACAATGTATTTATTCATTCAATAGAATTGGAGTTCCCAAAGTATGTCTCCCTGACAAACATAATCAGCATCCCTGGGAACTTGTTAAAACTGCAAATCCTCAGGCTCCATTCCAGTCTTACTGAATAAGAAACTGCAAGGTGGGGTTGAGTAACAACAATCCGTTTTACAACCCTCCAGGTGATTCTGACACATCCTTAAATTTGAGAACCACTGCAATGGTTTTCAATGGTGGAAACAACAGGAGCATAAGAAAAGCACAAACTCTGGAATCAGACAGGCATGAGTTTGAATCCCACATCTACAGGTAATGCATTTTCTTTGTAACTTTGGAGAGATGACTTAACTTCATCAAGCCTCAGCTCCTTCATCTGAAAAATACAAAACATCCAGAACTGTGAGGATTCAATGCAATATAAGTAAAATTATATCTCAACAACATTGTGGTTATTCATCCAATAAGTAATTATTCAACATCAGCTACACACCAAATGGTGGTTGGTGATAGAGGTTATGAAGGCAGAATTCCAATTGCTGAGTTACCTAGATTTTATGCTATCAGTACAGAGTGATGGACTCTGCCACTGGGTGTGTGTAAACTTAACCTGCCTCAGTGCAGAAGAGCAGGACATGAACAGAGAGTTGGGAACTGGGCTCTAGGTGACATCGCCCAGATCTAGGACATGTGTATCTTTTCTTGTTGCTGCATATGACGGTAGCAGAGAGAAGTCAGAGAAAAAAAGATGTAAAATGTTGATGCAGCTACCAATCCAGATCCCAACAAGGAAGAAGTACAAGATCAGTAAGATCCTGAACCCAAGAAAACTTGGGAAGCATTGGCCACAAGATCAGCAGAAAGGATTTTCTTCATGGAGGTCTCCAGTCCTGTCTTTCCCTCTGTGCACACACTTCAAAGGGAAAGAGGCACAGCAGGCCATGTAGTTGCTTTATATTTAGGAAGAAAAATACTGTCTGACTTTTTTTCTTTTCTGAGATAGAATACAGTACCTAAGTTAGCAAAAGTGCCAGTGACCTGTTATTTAGGTTATGGAACATCTACATAGCTCCCCCATGTTTCTTTAATGACTCAGCCAATCTACTCAACCTGACATGGATGTTTATGCTCGTTGGTATACTGACTTAATTCCTGGCCTCAGGGAAGTTTGCAGGGCAGTGGTTTCTGATTTTTCTCTCTACTGGTGAAAGCAAATCTAGTATCACAATCTCCAGATTTTATTCCAATGACTGGGTTTTTCACAGTACTTATGTCTCTTATACCAGTTTGCTGTCCTTGTTCCCAGGTATCCTAACTTTTAAGCAGATCTTCTGTATTCTCTCCTCAAATACAATTTTTTCTACCTTATGCACTAGTCCAGAAGTGTTCAACTGGAGGGGAAGTTGCAGATTTTGACCCCCGGAAGACATTAGGCAATGTCTGGGTGTAGTATTGGTTGTCACAACATGTGGATGCTACTGGTATCTATTGGGCAAAAACCAGAGATGCTGCTACACATCTTACAATGCAGAGGACAGTCCCTTACAACAAAAAATGATCTGACCTAAAATGTCAGTGGCACCAAATTTGAGAATTCCTGCCCTAATCCTATAACATGTTCCCTTCCCCTCTCTTGTGCCTTTGACAGTTGTTCCAGGCTTCCAGGATGGTAACTACAGATCTACTGTAATGCTGATATGTTTTTCTGACACTTTGAACCCCATTGGATGAGGTTTTTTAACTTAATTGGGAATGTTATGAAAGCTATCTTCTGTTAGACTTTTCTCTCTACCTCCAAAGCCCCCATTGTCTGATATTCTGGCTTAGGATCAAATCTCTGGACTCATATCCCTACACATAGACACTTAACCCAACTTATCTAGACTCAGATTTTATTCAAATCTGTGAATCCATTGGTTTTCTATACTGACCTTAAACTAAAATGCATATTAAGCATCAAGTTGTGGTATATGATGCACTGATCCTCTGAAAACTGTTGGACTTTGAGGTGAAGATTATATCTAATGATTCTGAAACAGAACACTACATTCTCCAGCTTTTGTTAGTGTGTATAGTCTTTTCCAACAAAACATGTTACTTCAACTTGCTTTGCAACTTCCTAAAACCTTCTATACAATATTGTACACAATTATATTACTAACTACATCCTAAAACCAATTAACTTGAATAAATTAGTAGGTGTACCACGAATATCCTGACATTATTGATCAAAATTTGAATCAGGCATGATACTTATACAGAGTTAATAATACTCAAATCCTCATGATTTAGGACAAAAGAAGTCTCATTGTTCCTTACAAAAGTGTCATTCTGCTTTACATCACCCTCATTTAGATTCCTGGGCTAAAGGAGCCTAAAACATATGCATTCATAATTGTCAGAACAGAAAGAGACATACTAAATCGTGAACATGCATTTAAAGCTCCCAACCTGGAAGTACACAGTGTCAGGGTACCCAAGACCACCACCAATATTCAGTGATTTCCTGGGAGGGTTGACAGGACTCAGCATGTATTAGTACTTATGGCTATGATTTATTACAGCAAAAGGATACAAAGCAGAATCAGCCAAAGGAAAAGGTACATGTGCCAAAACGCAGAGGAAACTAGCTACAAGCTTTCACGCATCCCCTACCAGTAGCATCACACATGATGCACTAATTCCTCCATCAGTAAGTTTGTGACTCAGAATAATTATTCTCTACAAGGAAAATGCTTCACTTCAAGAGGATAAGATAGAGAAAAACAACTCTGCCTGTGTCCAGGTGCAGAGCCAGAAATAGTTGGAAAACATTGATAATCATGATGAGATTAGTAAATATTTCACTATGGAATAAAAAAATAAATGGGCATGATTAAATTTGGTCATTATCAAGAATCTGTTCATGAAGGGGAAAGTAGTTCCCCTTTTCCACAATTTCACTTTCTGTGGTTTCAGTTTCCCATGATCAATGGCAGTCTGAAAATATTGAATGGAAAATTTCAAAAATAAAGGATTCATAAGTTTGAAATTGAGTGTAGTTCTGAGTAACATGAAATCTTGAGCCATCCCACTCTGTCCCACCAAGGATGTGTTTGTCCAGCATCTCCACACTATATACTCTCTCCCTTCTCTTCCATTAGTCACTTACAATAGCTGTCTTAGTTGGTTATCAGATAATTTGTTGGAGTATCACAATGCTTGTGTTCAAGAAACCCTTATTTTACTTAATAATGGCCCCAAGGCATAAGACTGATTGATATTGGCAATTTGGATATGCCAAAGAGAAGCCATAAAGTGCCTCCTTTAAGTGAAAAGGTGAATGTTCGTTCGTGACTTAAGAAAAAAATATTGTATACTGAGATTGCCAAGGTCTGTATATGGTAAGAACACATCTATCTGTGAAATTGTGAAGAAGGAAAAAATAAACTCATGCTAGTTTTGCTGTTGCATGTCAAACTGCAAAAGTTATGGACACAGTGCACGATAAGTGTTTAACATGGAAAAGGCATGAAATTTGTGAGTGGAAGACATGAAGAGGAAACATGTTGGACCAGAAAGCACTAAACATATAGCAAAACTGCAGCAAAGGGTCCCCTGAAATTAGTGACGCCAAGCCATTTACTGCAAGTGAGGGATGGTTAAGAGATGCAGAAATAGGTTTGAACTGAAAAATATAAAAATTACTGGAGAAAGAAAGAAGGAGACCACATTCATACAACTTTTATTACAGTATATTATAGTTTTTCTATTTTAAGCTCTTAATTCCTTAATGTACTTAATTATAAATTAAAGCTTATCATAACTACATATGTAGAGGGAAAAAAATATATATATATATATGGTTTGGTACAATCTGCAGCTCTAGGCATCCACTGTGGGTCTTAGAATGTATCCTCTGAGGAAAAGGAGGGGACTACTGTAAATATGTAAAATAGTGTTTTCATGACTTAGGCAAAAGGATTCTATAATCTCCAAGATTTTCATGTTATTTCCTAACCTATATTTTGCTTTTTCGCTTTGATTTTTCTGCAATGTCTGCCTCCAATGATAATTTCATAGGGAATTATCTCTTGGAGTGATAATCTTTTTCTACCCATCATTATTCCTTTTCCTTGAGAAGTCAGAGATAAATGCCATCTGGACATAGCATTTTATCATCAGATGTTTTAATTTCTTGATCATCTGTTCTGGCAAGATACAGTTTTTCTTCAGTGTTTATTTTTCCTGCCCTGAGAAATGTTTGATTGTTTCTGGCATCTGTTCCTCTGCCTTCATCTGTTAACACAGAACAAGCAAAACTTTGGGGGGTTTGGCAATGCCTCCATCTGCTACAAATCCATCATTCTTGCCATGTTCCATAGCCAGGACCCCTGCAAAACAATATGGCAGAGGGCAATGCATGGCATGGAGGTGAGTGTCCAGAAAGTAAGATTAATATTTTCTCATCAAACCAGAGTGCACTGATCCGTGTCAGGGAAAGCGGTTCATTGCTTGACCTCTGCAGCAGGCTTTAACGGGCTTCTCCTTCCAGAGTAAAGTTCCAGAATTGCAAAATTTGTTGATAGTATATGCACTTTATCCTAAGTACATTACATTTTCTTAGACTTCCTCTTTCAGTCTCAGTCTTGGTTTCCATTTTCACATATGTAGTTGTTATCATGTATTGGACATTTATCTCATCCAGTCCAGCATTTTTCTACTACTATATAAAAACATGGTAAAATAACTTTTGTGATTTCTTTAGTATCATTTATTTTATTGTACATTTTCCTTTTTCTCTTTTTCGTTCTGTTCATACTATTTGATTTTCATTTCTTCCCAGAGGAAAATGTTAACCTTTTATTTTTTTCAGCTCTTTCTAAAAGATTAATTTTAAGTGATTTGCTAGAAATTTGAGAATAATAATTCACAATATAGTACATTAGTCCTGATCTACAAAATAATATATTGCTTGTGTCTCATTGTGTATGTTTGTGTGTGTATACACACATGTGTGTGTGCACATGTGAATGTGCATGTCTTATTTATAGTATATACTTATGTATATATGTGTGTATATAGTATAGATAGTATATACAGAGGGTACCAAAAAATGTATACACATTTTAAGAAAGAAATAAACTGTATTAAAATTATGCTGATGGTAAAACCACTTTGAGCACCTCTTGTAATTGCAGAAGTCAAATGTGACTTTTATTCATCTTTTGTTATTGGTATATATTGAGTATTAAAAATTTAATATTTTTTCCTTTCTTAAAATGTGTATACATTTTTTTGGCACCGTGTGTCTGTGTGTGTGTGTGTGTGTGTGTGTGTGTGTGTGTATCACACTATGGATTTCTACATTAACTTTTCTCCTTCATTGCAAACAACACTATGGAAAGTCCTTGCCATGGCTCATTCTATTCCAACCTTTGTGACTTTGTTTTAAACACTGCATGTTGAAGGAAATGCTAGTCCCCAACTCCACTGCCTGCCAGCTTTATCTTCCTGATTGTTCCCAAGTGTTCATGAAAATGTTCTATGATTAAGCCTTGGTGAGTTGATTTGTGAAGAGCTTACTTCCTCCCTACATAATTCTGAGTTTAAATCTAAAGATTACATACAATATTTTTCTTATTTCTCCCTGAAAAAATACTACTTAACCATGCAGTATAGTAATCAGCGCTTACATTGGACAGATACTTAATATAAATACATTATTATTTATGTCTGCTATAGTGATAACTGCTTAATTATATATTAACATGCTGTTCAAGTTGTTTCATGTGTGCATTTTGTTTTTAAATGAGGTTTGGAAGATTCAAAAAAAAACTGGCAAGGCAGTTTTTATCTGAATTTGGCAGGGGTGTTGGTAAGGGAATGAGAAGTTGGCTAAGAGGAAATTTCAAACTGGAAAGCAATTTTAAATCAAATACTCTAAGTATCAAAAAGCAGCTTCTTGAGCAGGAAACATTGAGCAAAGATATGAAGATAACATAAAGCAGAAAAACCTTTTATAACTGAAAGAAACGTAGTGGGAGCTTATATCACCAAGTAGTGAGGTCTATTTTAATCTTTCCTTATTAAGAGAGAGAAAAATAAATACATTTTAGAACTAGAAAATTGAGAGAGAACTACTAAACCTTTTTCCTATCCACTTAATCAGCTCTTCCTAACACCTGGAAGAAGAAAATTTGGGTAAAGAAAAGCCTTTTGTGAATTAAAAAAAAAAGCAAGGGAGGGACTTTGACTCTTAGCACATTTAGCAAAATCTAAACATTATGAAGATAATTGGACCTAATATTTTGAACCTAATTATGGGGACTCTAAAACTCAATGGCTAAAATAGTTCTTGCTATCTCTCAGTATTTCTTTGAATGCTTAATTTTAAAGACTTATCTGTTTGATTGAATGTAAAATTTACGTCTTTAAAATGAGGTTTTTAAATATATATGTATGTATAATGAAGAAGTGGTTATAGTTTATTAACCAAGCAGAAAAGGAGCAACTTGAAGACAGTGAATGCAGAAAAATATTTGGCTTTTAATATTGTGTGGCCCTATCAAACAATACAAAGGAAAGAAAGAAGATGGGATGTCAGGAGCTGAATCTGCAAGATTTAAATCCTGCAGTGATAATTTTGTCACTTAAACAAAAGGCATGGGTGAATGAAATTAAAAGCTGAAGGGAGTGTAGTTTCTTTTTTCCCCCTTAATTTAGCCAACTGTATAGTCAATATAAGTAGCCTAGCATTTTAATTAATAATGAACTACTATGTTATTGTTGGATACTGTGTAAAGGATGTTTTATAGTCCGTGCATCCGTAAGTCGCTATAACAACTTTATGGAACATTGATTTTTATGTATTTTTATTTATATTTCCATCTTACAGATGAAGTAATGGAGACTTGGAGAGTTTAACTAATTTGTTAAAAATCACACAGCTAGTAACATGGGAATGACTTTTCAAAACCAAGTAGCTTGAATCTAGAGTTCACATAATTAGGCGTCATACTATTCTACATTTTATAGGAGCAAGAATGAAAACAATGTTAACCCACCGATCATAAATTTTTAACCCACCAATCAAAAATATATTTTGGGAGGAAAGAGAATATACAAAATATGGCATTTATTTAAATTTTAAAAAAAAAGAGAAAACTTCATACTTCACTAAGAAAATTGAAGCGAAATTACATGGACTCCAGCTATAAACTTACCTACCTACCAGCATCTTTACCCACACATTCTGTGGATAAAACTATCTTGTATTAGACACCAGATCCTATTTTTTCTATATCTCAAGGAAATTGCCCCAGAACTTTCCAAAATATCTTTTGCATCATATTTTTTCTCTTAGAGCATCCCCATCATCATCAATTATACTATTATTTTCTATCACAGTTGAAAAAAAGAAAGCTGTCTTTACCCCGTTGTCCAGATAGTCCTTCAGTACTCTTTCTCCTTTGCAGCAACATCCCTACAAAGAGTCGGCTATCGTAACTCAATCTTATCCTTCTGTTTCCATTAGTTCTTATATATCCCCCAAACAAGCTTTTTCTTCCTCCATTGTCACCAAAATTGCTCTCAAAATGCCAATGACTTCTTAAAAAATAAAACTATGATTTGCAATCACAACACATAAAATCTTGCCACATTATAGCGTGCAGTACAAACTACCTCTGCTCAGATAGTTTTCCTATCAAATCACTCCCTATCATCTTGCTCCCTCAAGAGGGAAGAATTTTGTTTGTTCTGTTCCATGCTCAGTGATGTAGACACAGCACTTAACAGGGCCTAGCACTTAGTAAGTGCTCAAAAAGGATTTACTGAATAAATGAATGAATGAATGAATGAATGAAAGTATGAATAAATAAATGTGTGACTTAAAGTAACCCAATGGATACACCTTTCTTAAATTCATTAAGGAATGTATGTCAAGTCACAAAATGACTTACTATGTCATCATTCACTTAACCTCTGGTTATATTCTATAGAAAATCAATGTTGAAGGAAAGACCATTAATGAGATCAATAAACTGTGTTTCCTTAGGGTAGGTGTCCAGTCATAATTTTTCTATTTTACCTGCCTTTCACAGTGCTTCATAAACCTGAATAGTTGTTTGCCGAAGATGAAATGAATAAATGTAATTTCAATATTGCACTGAAAATAAACATGCAAGTACATATAACTTTGGAGGTATTTACTCTGTAACATATTCATTTTCCTGGCGAGGCCATTATATTTCACAACTGCAGGTATACAGGGAATCAACTGTAGAAATCTAAAAGAGATGTAATACTACCCTGGGGAAATAAATTACATCTTATTTTTATATGTAATTGAGGAAGAAAAGCACAATTTCCCTCTTAGAGGAAAATGAAGTCTCTAGAGAAAAATCTTAAATAGACTCAGTTTAGGAAGCAACTTAAATCATACTACACGCCAATTACATTTAAAACGTTTTGTTGGTGGGATTCAAGGCCGCATACCTTCCAAACAGCTGTGTGCTTCATGAGAAGGGCAAGTGTGGTATCAATAAGCCTACGGGGAGGTTTAGTGGTCTCACTGTCTGTCCATGGAATCCACTGATACATAGTGTGCTGGGCCTCACAAATAAGATAAGGATTAAGAGTGGAACTGAAAAGCGAATTGTACTTGTAGACTGTGCATTGAGAGTTCAGCTGTACGGAGGACTGTGTGTTGAAACGATTGTGAATAGGGGAAGGGCACAGATGGTGTGGAGCAGGATGTGTACAAGACTCTAGAACTCCAGGTTCAGGGATCAATAGGGAACGCATCACCAAAGAAAGGAGGAACAAACTAATCACTTCTAAAATGCACTGTGTTTCTGCTTTAATGTTGATAAATGTGGAAATTGAGAATGCAAGTAAATTTCTTGACGTGTTGATCTCCTGAAAACATTTCTTTATATTTTAGAGGCCCTTATTGTCTAAATGACATTGTGTGATAACTCTTAAGGTTCGAAGATTGCATTAAGGCATAATTGTGGTATTTTGACCTGAGTTTCCTATTATTTGATTGAATTCTATCATTATTTAATGTCTTTAAATTTTTTCTTTTTAGTTTTTAAATGTGGATAATCTTTTTGGTACTGAAACAATGTAATTTTACAATTCAGATATCACGGCCCAGACTCTAAAATGGTTATTAAAAGTGAACCATACATTTAAAATTTTAATGTAAAACTAAAGACAGTGTAGTTTCCTTTAAGATTTGGTTTACCATAAATATTTTGTTATACCTATAATAGTCTAAACTGAATGAAGTGTTTTCTCCACTTAGGACTTTTTTTTATCACAGAAGGTTAATGCAGTATAATAAAAGTATAGCTTCAATTTTTAGTTTTGTCTACCATGAGTAATAGGACCAGCTGGATTAAGTTCCATCTTTGCTCCAGGCAAACTGTGAATTTAAAATATTTGCAGTTTCTTATTCTTCTTTTAGAGTAAGGAATAGGATTGAGGTGTCATAAGAATTTCAAGTCCAAAAGAAATGCACCTGCAGCACCATTAAGCACTATGAAGAATTTATCTGGAAAAATTTTACAAATAACTTTTGTTCATCTTATATTTAAAATCCAGCTGAGATCCTAAATATGTATATCTTTACTACCATTGCTATCTATTATAGATGACAATATAAACAAGTCATCATTTGAAGAGAGCAATAATATATCCATCTTTTGTATATTAATCCTAGAAAATTTTGTTGTATAAGTTTTAGGAAATCATTATTCTTAGAATTATAACCAAGATGTCCTCAGAAGAAATATTTAATGTTTAAATGTTATCACTAAATTATTATTTTATTATATAAAGTGTCTCCAGAAATTGAGATCCTAAAAATCTTAGAGATTTCTAAAATTATAAGACATAAATGGGTAAAACATTGCATATACATATATATGCAATAAATGCAGATTTAATCAAGAAAACTGATTGAATAATACCAATATCACCTATAATTTAAAATATAAAAATTAAAGTAACAACACATGATTATTTTCTTGCCCACTTATTTGTCAACTTTTGGTTAAGAAGACTTAGAAAAATATTTCATGCTTACTAAGAATGTGATGAAGATTACACACTGCTAGGAAACAAATATGTCAACTTGTGTTTTAGAAATATATTTAACATAATATCAAATGAATAAAGCAGATATATTGCAATGCATCTAAAACAATATTTTACTAAAATAGAATATGCACACACTCACACATACACACACATAAAGGAAAACTGGAAATTCTATTAAAAGTATAAAAGTTAGGTGGTTAGGTGGTTACAGTAGTTACAAAATTGAAGAATTATGGGTATTTTTTGTTTGTTTGTCTTGTAGTTTACCTTAGCTTTAATAAGGATACTTTTTTCATAATTAAAAATCACAATTATAACATAAGTTAAAATATGGAATTTTTTGTTATATGATCTTGACTAAAATAAGTTTTGTATAATTTTGTTTTTTTAAAAATATAGACAATTAATTAAAAGTATTGTTAAATACTATAAAGTTATGAGAGTAAGAGTGATTTAATTCACTTTAATCTTGTTGGAAGTCATCTATTAAATAAGAAATTACCATGGATGAACACATAATTCTCAGACTTTAAGATGTTATGTTATGAATAAAAATTCAGTAACACTAACTAACGCATGTTTTCTTTTCACGTAGTCATTGCCATCCTGTTGTTTGTGTGAGAGTTATTTGACAAAATGGATACTGCTTACTTGTTTTATATAGAATTCATTATGTCACATGCCTGATTTGTCAAACATAACAAGAAATTGTTCTTGCTACAATTTCTCCTATTTGATGGCATATTTTTTAGAAAATGCAAATACTTTACCTGCAATACAGAATCTACCACTTCCAATAATACTGATTTACTAATATTTGAGATAGATTCCAGCCTAAACTGCATATTATCTTTTTTTTACATAACTTTGAATTGATTTACCGTTATTTCAAATACTAAATATTTCAGTGTTGTGAATGCAATAGCAAATATTCATTGTGTGTTTACTATGTGCTAGTAAAGGACTTTAAAGTCATTCTTTTATTTAATCCTAACAGCCCTGTGAGGTAAATCTGTTGTTTACTCAGGTTTCTCATAATTGATCTGTAGATCTTATAGAGGTTCAGTGTCTTTCCCAGGAGAGGACAGGAGATTCATGGAGGACCTGGGTCTCCAATCCAAGTCTGATTCTAAGGTACTATGCCTTCCTTCCTCTTTTATCCTTTCTACTGTGTCATAATACTTGATACAAACATAAAGTGTTTTGGTATGCTATGATTAAAGGTTGTCCTGGGGAAGCTTGAAGAAGACTAATTAGGAGCAGATTATCTTGTGTGATTGAGTTAAGAAATATATTTGGCTTTCTCTGGTTGTTCTTGAGTTGGAAATGGGAACAAAAGAGGGAAGGAAGTTGGCAGTCATTGGCCATGTTTTGACCATCTGAGCAGGTTGTTTGAGCTTGTGGTTTAGCTTCCTGGATTGGTTTCTGCAGAGGTTATGGTTTGGTTTCCTAGGCTTTGAATGTGGGTCAGAGTTCAATTGTATATGTGATCTGGCCCTTGTCTCTTTCTTTATTCAGTAAAATATACAAGTAGACAGATATAGTCAATGGCCATTTTCTCTCTCTCCTCATCTTGCTTTTCTACTCTTAATCAACTTTAATTTCTCATGTTGTAGGGATCTAGCTCTGAGGAAAAGAGGACAGCCGAAAGGGAAGCACAGACTTTATGACACTAGCACATTCTTATAACCAGAACATCCAATTGTCTTTGTGTCGTAATTGGTAGATTACAGAATTTTACTGCTTTGAGATCATCTTTAATGAATTAACTAAACAGGAAGTAATAAAAGTTCTAAACAAATCACTTTGCAATGATACAGATCATCAAAATTTTAAAAGGAAACTTACAAAACCATAACATTTAATCAACAAAGGGAAAGAATTAATAATACTGTAAGCATAGTGCTTTACATCTTATAAGTTGTCTTGTCTTCACATGAAGTATTATATTTGATGCTAAAACAACCTTTCAATGTAGATATTATTTTAAGCTTATTGAATAGATAAGAGGAAAAATCAGTGTTCGCACATTCCATTACCAATACCTGGAAGTCTTCTCTCTAGTATCCTTCTTACAGATCTCTACTAATTTTAAAGCCCAACTTAACTGAATCTTTTCTGTGAGCTCTACTCTAATTTTCACAAAGATAATTTCACCCATCACTCTGCCTGTACATACTTCTGTCACATTTATGTCACCATTAAATTTATTTTACATCATTTTTTACTGGGTGTTGAACATCTGCAATTCATGGACTAGATATTATTATTTTTATAGCCTCAATATCTAACAAAATTCCTGGAACAGATTAAGTGCTGGATATTTTTTTTCTAAACAATTAAAATATTGAATAAACTGTGTAATATCATATAGCTCAAATAAGTAGTAAATGAAAGTGAACAAAGCTTTTCTGTCATAAAATTTTGCTTTCTGATGATCCATTTCACTAATATGGTAATAAATAAATAAATAGATAAACAAATAAATAAATAAGGAAAGCTATTACAGATATAATTTGTTTTTAAGTTTTTGAAAATCAAGATGACAATTTTGCTAAACTTGCATGACACATTTTTTGTTTGTTTTTTTTCCCTTTGTTGATAAATTGTTTAAACAATCAAAACAACACTCAAAATGTCTTCAGGCTTTTGTGCCTTCCATTAACACATTCACAACCTTCACAAACCCACAAGCACACACTATTTAAGCCAACACTTCTGATGTGGCTAATTGACTTTACATGATGAAAGAGTCAATATAACATTTGATTTTCCTGAAGTTAATAGTGTCTTTCTTATGATCATCTTTATTTCACTTTTGGTCATTTAAAATTTTAAACACAGTCATATGTACCAGGATTTGCAGAACATGTATTTATTTGTTGGTAGTGTGCAATTGTAATTACTTTATTTATTATAGCAAAGTTAGCCTCTGCACAGCGTTTACAATTAAAAATCAAAGAATTCATTTTCCTGCTCTCACATTGTATTAATTATTTTCTTTATTTTTTTAATTTATTAAGGAGACAATGGTTAGTAAAATTACATAAGTTTCATGTGTACAATTCTGTAATACATCATCTATATATGACATTGTGGGCTCACCACCCAGGGTCAGTTCCCCTTCTATTATTTTCATTGGCTATTTAGAATTGTTCCATGATCAAATAGCAATTGATAAAACTACATTACAATGGCCTGTCACCCATCTAAATTAGCCTCCTGTTGACCATTTATCAAAACTGCCAAATACCTTACAAAACTTTTCAAAATCACAGTAGCAGGTATTCAACCTTCAAATGTACAAGGATTTCCGCAGGAGACTTCAGCCAGGCCTGCGAGGGAACCATGTTTTGCAATAAGTATGACATGATGTCACTGTTTGGAGCCCTCAGGGCAGGATTCATCAAATTGAATATGCAATGAAAGCTGTCAAACAAGGTTCAGCCACAGCTGGTTTGAAATAAAAAACCCATGCAGTGTTGGTTGCATTGAAGAGAGCACAATCAGAACTTGCAGCTCATCAGAAAAGAATTCTCCATGTTGACAACCATATCGGTATTTCAGTGGCAGACTTACTGCTGATGCTAGACTGTCAGGTAATTTCATGTGGCAGGAGTGTTTGGATTCCAGATTTGTGTTTGACAGACCTCTTCCTGTGTCTCATCTTGTATGTCTAATTGTAAGCAAGACCCAGATACCAACACAAAGATATGGCTGGAGACCATATGGTGTTGGGCTGCTTATTGCTGGTTATGATGATATGGGCCCTCATGTTTTCCAAACATGTCCATCTGCTAACTATTTTGACTGCAGAGCTGTGTCCATTGGAGCCCGTTCTCAATCAATTTGTGCTTACTTGGAGAGACATACGTCTGAGTTTATGAAGTGTAACTTGAATGAACTGGTTAAGCATGGTCTGTGTGCCTTATGAGAGACACTTCCTACAGAATAGGTCTTAACTACAAAGAATATTTACATTGGAATCATTGGTAAAGACTTGGAGTTTACAATATATGATGATGATGATGTGCCTCCATTCCTGGAAGGTCTTGAAGAAAGGCCACAGAGAAAAGCACGCCCTGTTCAACCTGCTGATAAACTTGCAGAAAAGGCTGATGAACCAATGGAGCATTAAGTGATAAACCAATCTATAAGTGTATTATTAAATATGTAAGAATGCAAGAACATGTACTGATGACAATAATCTATACTTTGAACCAAAACATCCATAGTGGTGACATTTTAGGAAATCAGTCCAGGTGTGAGTTTTTTCCAAACGACTTCACTGTGAACCGTATACTGTGATTCAGTTGTTTTTCAAAGGGTCTATACAATCATTTTCTAGAAAGTATAGTCATCTGTACTAATGTTTTTATATAAAGAATATAGTGTCTTTGTGGTTTTAGAGACAACTGTGAAATAAAATTGTTTCACCTGCTGGGGGAAAAAATGTACAAGGAGTTTGCAGTTATCTCTGTCATAAACAACTAACACTGCAAATCCTTATTGTGAAGTGATATTTGTAGCAAGAAGGATTGATTATTAAATATTTGAATTCTAAAAATGCATGTGTTTTGAGCAAAACAATTAAGGAGAATATTTACATTAAATTTATGTAGAGTGGAGTCCTAAAATTATTTCTTCTTAAGGCTATCATTTTCTTCTTCTTCTTCTTCTTCTTCTTCTTCTTCTTCTTCTTCTTCTTCTTCTTCTTCTTCTTCTTCTTCTTCTTCTTCTTCTTCTCCTCCTCCTCCTCCTCCTCCTCCTCCTCCTCCTCCTCCTCCTCCTCCTCCTCCTCCTCCTCCTCCTCCTTCTCCTTCTCCTCTTCTCCTCCTTCTTCTTCTCATTATTATTATTATCATTATCATTATCATTATTACTATCATTAACAGTTGCCATCAAGGAAGTTTCTGAGGACTTACATAAATTCAATTAAATTTTATATCTCCTATAGGGAATGACTGATAAAAATCTATTAAATAAAATACAAGTAACTTCCATTTTATGGAATGATGCTGAAAAGGTCACCCAATGTTCTATAATTCCATATTTTAGTTCATCACTTAGGAACCATTTAATATCATACTGTATTTAAATTCAGATAACCTGATACTTGTTTGATAATAAATGAACTGATTGTTGAAGGAATACATATGGTGACAACTTAAGAGGGTAATAAGTCTGCATGTTATCGCCCTGCTCCTTTTCAAGCAACGTTGTTTAGGATTTCAAGCTTTTCTCTATATTTCAGATTTATATTTCAGAATTGCACCTTTATTAGGAGTCCTATACTAGTTTCTTAAGTTTTCAAATGCTATTTTCCACCTCTTTCTCTTCCTATGATTTAAAGGAGGATTCCCTAGAGTTGTATCATAGTGGAAAAATTACAGTAAAAGAAAGAGACAAAATGTAAAAAAAAAAAAGTAATAGTAATGTTGAATGTGAGTAAAGGATATATGGAAGTTTTTTGTGGTGTTTTTACATATTTTTGCAGCTATCTGTTTGAAAAACTATAACAAGATAAAACATTATAAAGAGCAGAAAAACCCATTCAACTGGCACGTGGATTATAGAAAATACTGAAATGACAAATGATCCTTCAAATCAATACTATGTAATACCATTGAAGTCATATCACAAAAACAGATTAGTAAGAAATGCTTTTGTACCACCAAAAGAAAAAAAATGCTAAGGATTTGACTTAAGATCCTAGCAACATACCTATATGAAATAAATAGTGAAAGTATGTTGAAGTGAACAACTACTAAGAATAAAAGTAAATTTAATAAAAAGGAAAATAGAAAGATAAGTATACAAAATATTGTTTTAAAAATGATAAATATATGGTAAACCATTTAAGGATGAAAGAAGAAAACTAAAATATGTATTAGGAATAAAAATGACTTAAAACAACAGGTAGATAAGATAAATTATTAGAGTATCACATGCAACTTTGGTACAAATTTGAAAATCTAGATAAATTAATTTTAGTGAAATATAAATGACAAATTCATACTGAAAAGTGGTAGGTCAATTTTTAATAAATTGGAATTTTAAGTTCGGTATAGGTGGATTTAAAAAAAAAAAAAGTAACAAAGCACTTAAACTTTTACCTGTGGGAGAAATTAGGGAACACTTAAAAACACTGAAGCCATACAACAGAGCATATAAAAATAGGGCTGGATATTCATGAAATCAGAAGGAATGTTTCTGAACGTTTAAATTTAAAGAGAGGCTATGTAGCATGTAGGAAGTTATTTTTGGGACCCTAGAAATACTTTTTAAAATGGTAAACAGTCATTTTTTTTCTTTTTTTCTTTTAGAGCAGCTAAACGTGAAGCACAAAATCATGTCTGGATTCTGTAAAATAAAACAAAAAATAACAAATACAGAAAAAAAAAATAGTTGGAAGTATCATACCCAACTTAAAACTCAAAAGAAATCAACACTCTGAATTAAAAATTCTGGTTTGCCTTCAGGAAAATAAAATAGAAACATAAAATACCAGGGGTGCCAAAAAAAATGTACACAAGTGGACACTTTGTTCACCATTGCTCATATAGTAGTTTGCTGTAATCAGAAGTGTCTGGATGCTGATGATAACCACTTTGAGTAACTCTTGTAATTGCAGAAGTCAAACGTGACTTGTATTCCTCTTCTGTTATCAGTATATAGTGAGTATTACAATTTTAATACAATTTTCCTTTCTTAAAATCTGTATACATTTTTTGGCTCTCTGTATAATTTTAAATTTCAGCTAAAAAAAAAATAACATGCATGAAAATTGCTAAGGTAATCTATATGCTTAAAAAAAAAAATGACAAAGTAGAATAAAGTGAAACTTACCCCACCTTATAGTGTGTATTATAATAAAAACAATATTTTGTTGCCACTCTGGAGAGAAACAGACCCAGGTATATTTGGAAACTTACTGTATGTATCCAGTAGCAAGATAAGTCCTCAGATAATGAAAAAAACAGTAGGTCATTGAAGTAATAGAGCTATGATAACTGTATATACACATGAGAACTTACAGAAAACCATCAATATACCCAGAATTTACATGAAACTTATTTTTGGATCGGTTATACATAAAAAAATAAAAGTATAGAATGATAAAAGAAAATATGTGTCTCACCCCACCAGTCATTCCCTATAATATTCTGTTTTATATAGCATGTGTTATTATCTGAAATTCCCTTGATGATACATCTGTGTCTGTTTATAAACCTCCCCTTCCTTTCCTCATTAGAATATGAGCTTCAGAGGAGCAGGAACTCTCTGAGTCTTGTTCCCTGTTTCATTCTTCAAGCCCAGATCTTTATCTGGCATAAAACAGATACTAAAAAATTGTTTTAAAATAAATGATTGGGTAAACAAATAAACAAACACACACATGATTGAATGAAGAATCTTCTAATAATCACCATGGTGGATGAGATTGTATTCCTGAAGGAGGCCTACCTAACCACGTATCACATTGTTCATAGTTTTCATAACGTTGTGGACTCACTCGAAGCATGAAAGTGAAAAACGTGTACCAAGAACTCATATGTAAGCCTACAATAGAGCACAGGAATAATTAGGCTGGTCACACTCTCTAAATACAGTTTAACAATACAAAATAAAGAAAAAATGTTGATGGATTCTGACATTATTATTGAATTTCTGAAATCCAGAGTTGGAAGAAATATCAAAGAATTATTTTGTTCCTATGAAGCTGAGATGCAACAGTGGGGCTAAATTCCCATGTATGTGTAACAACCATTGGTGGCACAGGTATCTCTGCTGGTTTCCTGTCTTCATTCCCTTCAGATCCCCGTTAGTAATGAGATTTCTGCTCATAATGAGTCCACAAGCTTGCAAACCATGTTCTTGGGATTCCATCAGGTAAGTGGAACAGTTAATATCTACACTTGTCCACTGACTAACTAGAACTGTGAAGATATAAAGAAGAAAAGGGAGAATCAATGCTTTAAGTACTTCAGAACTGCTGCCTTAAACAAGAAAACACCATCTCATTGTGTCCTTTGTAGTAAGGCACAATTGTCTAACATCACGCCTTCTCCCTTCCACGCATACCCAGGAATCTATCATTAGATAAGTGTTCAAATTCAAATAAATAGTTTGCTTTATGGGCACTATGATATTTCAAAAATAGCAACCAATATGTTTTGTTGTAGTGATTTTTTTTTTTAATTCCTTTTATCCTGTCTGTTCCTTCCAGTAAGAAAAAGACTAGGCTGACTTTCATCTCAGAAAAAACGATGCCATATTGGAAGGGAGAAATAAAAACAAGTTTTTTCCTTGCTTGTAAATATCAAAAGTTCAACCACAAGAAGAAACAAACAGGACTCCAGTGCATGAACAATACAGAGAAATAAGATGATATGTGAGCATTTAGGAAAAAATTTTGGACTCCAAAGATTTAATAAATGTTTTTCAGGCTATCAAAGAAGGAAGTTAGAAGAGAGACAAAAAGTGAGTAGATACTGTGGACTTCCCCAAAAGGGGCTCGATTCCCAGTAGGAGACTAAGCAAAGACATTAGAAATGCCATATATTTTTAGAGTATTTTCAAGTAGAGAATATCTTTCTCTCTTTCCTGAGTAGAAAAGCAGATGGGCCTGAGATGTCCTCACTGATTCTTCATTCTCCAGCATGGCCTTGAAACACAAAATGTGTCTCCAACTCCTGAGAGTAGCACGGTAATGGTAGAAGTTTTAAATGATGTCTAAGAATGTTCTTTATGCCTGTGTGGTTGGACGGAAGCAGAAGGATGTCTGTGTGCCCACAGAAAGTACTGGAACTTCTTAGTAGTGGAAAAGAAGAGCAATACAGCAGTGACCTGCATGGATCAAAGGTCATCACCTAGCCGGGGTCATGGATGTCCTAGGAGTCCAGCAAGTCCAGGCTACAGAGAACTAGGTGGGCAGCCTTGCAACACCCCCCGACCCCCTGCCTATCACCACTGGACACTAGACACAATTCTGAGAAATGAGTGATGTTAATTCACTAGGAATATGTTTCTATTATTAGGCAAAATTGGAGCTAGAAATACTATGTCCAGTTATAGAAAAATATTGGTTACATTATTGTTACAATAAATTTATGGACTGAGAGTTGTATACACTGCAGTTTCAACAGCCTGTTCATTCTCTTCTACTTATATCCAGCAGGATCCTGGAAAACAGTTTGAAAGGGAGACTAGACCAAGATTTAAGTGATACCTGAGTATATCTTGTCCATAATTTAAATGTATTCTTAAGGATGCCACATCTCCTTCCTTTCGAGCATCTAGAAAAAAAGAGAAATGATATGATTTAAGACATCTCTACTGTTTCATTTTCTGTTGTTTGCTTTATTATTATCCCTTAACTTTACACAAAAACTCAACCACATGATAAAGCAAGAAGTACTGAGTCCTTTAAACAGAAGGAACTTAGAAAAATTTAACTAAACTTATTCCAAGTATTATTTAATTACATATTTTAGATAATCATGAGAAATTTGTCAACTATCAGCACATGGTCAAGAGGAAATTTCTAGCATGCAGTCAGCTTATTCTGTGACAACACCTTTGCCATGAGTTTGCCATAAAAAGAAATAGGATAGATTCTTCCATATCCCATTCACAGTGTGAGAAGGGAGTATTAGATCTCATCGTTCTCATGCTTAACACTGGTTCTATATTTTAATGCAAAGTACTTTCTTTCATGCCCATTATTTAACCACATGCCACCTGTTTCCCGTGAGATGCCTTTCTGAGCCACTGTCCAGACACTGCAATTAACCACTTGCTGCAGTGTCTGGACAGTGGCTCAGAAAGGCATCTCATGGGAAACAAAGGATCGAAGAGGCATCAACCCTGTGACAAGCACACCAGACTAAGTGGGAATTAACATTCCTAGGAGAAACCTTTAATCAGTGGCACGAGTGACTGGATAAATATCCCATTTTTCTTATCTGTATGAGGGATGTATGTGCTTTTTGTCCCACTGTACCCTGAAGATCCCCACCAGGATTGATCACTGAATTCCTTCACTTCCTGACTTACTTCCTCACTACACTGCCAGAGCTTTCTAAGATCACATTCCATATAAATACTTGTGTTCAAATCCTTGCTACTCTGTCTGCTGCTGGCAGTCAGAAGCCTAGATTACCCACAATTTCCACTGAGGCAAATATAGAAAATTGTGACTCCTTTCACAGTTGCAGAGAATTCAGGGTCTCATTGCCTTTGTGTAAAGAACAGGACCAGCTTCATGGACTGTGACCACTGCACTAACACAGGGTCCCACGCTCAGAAAGGGTCCTTGTGTTTAAGTTTTAATGTTCCCCATGTGTTGTCTTGATATTCTTAATAACATTATTTTTGTACTTGTGTTTTATACATGGAATTTGATGGGCCAATGGAGCATTTATAGGAGGGTTAGGGCCTTACTTCAAATGCAGTTGGGTCTCCTGCTACTTCCTCCCCTCTCCAAGGATGGCTTCTTGGCTGCCCACCACCCCACTGCTACTCAGCCCAATAATTGCTGTTATCCTCTATCTCTATTAGAGGCCTGGATGTGGTAGCAGGAACGGTCAAAAAGGTACACACACTGTTTATGCTCATTTGTGGGGTGGGGACCAGGCACCTATCAGGGTCTGCTTTCACCCTGTGTATATCTAAGACAGCATGGTGTGAAAAGAGAATAGCCATAATGATATGTCTCATACATTTATTAAAAATGAATTTCCTTATTTTTCCAAATGATCTTTACCTAACTCATGCAATCAAAATATTGTTTTCAAAAGGAACTCTGGAATTAAATCTGATTTGGTGTTTATGGAAAATAGCACACAAATGCCATGAGTTGCACAGCCTTGAAAACTATTAACTAAGTGTTCAATTTTCTCACTGACCAGTGAACAGTGACAAGTATTGACATTTGTATGAAATTATGGGATTTTCCAATGAAGAGTATGGGTCACATAAAAATACCACTATGTTAAACCTTAACCATCAGAAAGATACTGGCTCAAATGACTTCTTGTGCAGATAGTAACAGATACATGTATATATGTGTGTGTGTGTGTGTGTGTGTGTGTGTGTGTGTGTGTGTATATATATGTATATTGTTGTTATCAAATATATTCTTTTTCTGTAATCTCTGCTCATGAGATTTAGCCAAAAGCTATTTATTTAAGTTTAACCCCAATATCTTTTAATAGTATGTCTCTTTATTCATTTAGGTACTCTTCTATTTCATGAACAACTTATAGTCTTCAACATACATTGTTCACATATTTGTTAGATTTATATACAAATATATAATTTTAGGGAAATATAATGATGGCAAATATAGATAGTTTTATTTCTTTCATAAAAATGTATAAGGCCTTTGTCTCATTTATTTGTCTTGTACTTGCTAGGACTTCTAATACAATATTGAACAAGAGTGGTGGAAGCATACAATTCTGTCTAGTTTCTGATCAAAGCAGATGGGGATTAAATTGTGACCATTGCCCCAAAACATGTTGAAATCCTAACCCAGGGTCCTGTGAATGTGACGTTATTTGGAAATAGGGTCTGTGCAGACAAAATATAGTTAAAATTAAAGAAAAGGTATTTTAGAATTAACCCTAAATCTCATTACACATAGAAATTGAATTACCAATTAAAAAAAAAACAGAAAAAATTACAAATAACAGAGGAACATGTTAAACCACAATATAGTGATCCAGTCAGCAAAATCCAGACTGTAGGAAGCTATGGAGAAAAATACCCAGTTTCTTAGACAAATAGGTTGCAATTCTAAAAAAGTTGAAAAATATCAAGGGGGAACACATGCATTAAAAAAAAAAAAAAAAAAAAAAAGAGGTGAAATTAACTATAGAATGATAAAGTTACCAAAAAAAAAGTAAAATAAAGTTTATCATAAAAGCCAGGAATGTTTGAGAGGGGCTAATTGAGAACATCTGAGGAATTTCTATTTTCTGACCTAATAGTTTTACAAAGTCAGCTTTCTTTTTAACAATTTGTAAATTTCTAAACTTGTAAACAGTTTAAATTAATTACAAAAATCTTCAAAAATAACATTTAAAAAGCAGTTTGGAAAATACTAGGTTAAACACTGTTGAACAGATTTTTTCCCCCCGGAGGAATTCTCAGTGTCTTAACATTGCTAATGTTGTCTGTGAACCGTCAAGAGAGCAATTTAGCTTGCAACATTTCACAATCTAATTTGTCCAACAGCCCCTTTTTTTCTTAAAACACTTATTTGCACTCAAGATCTCCATGTTGTCTAAAGCACGGCTCAGAAAGTGCTTGTCTATTCAGTATAAACACCTAATCTCCTGGTATCCTAGGACACACTAGTACAATGCATATATAACATTACAAATATCAATGATGACATACTGTATTTAATTTACTAAGGAATCTTAAGTGGACAATTTTGTACACTTCAACCAATGATTGCCAATGAGGATTTTTTTTTTTTAAGTGGCAACTATTTCAGTTCTCATAAGGTATTATTGAATTCATTCTGAAATATTTCATTCTGAAATAGTTTTAGTTCTTGATTTTTCTGGCATTTCCCATTGTTTCCTTGATCATTAAAACTGAATATGTCATTTTTAATAAGAAAAACAAACCTAAGATTTAATAGGGCAATAAAAAATTAGGAGATATGAAATTACAATCTTACAAATGTAGCAATTTTATAAGTTAGCTCAGTAGTAGGCCATTGATAGAATAACTATAAAAAACTCAATTTGTACTTCTTGTTCACATTACTTATACAGTATCCAGGCTATCCTTCCAATATTGGATCAAATACTAGGGCTATATACTGACCAGGTATGATCTTTTTCTCTAGAACCCTAGATAATAATTCGTATTGCATCGAGACAAGTAAGTTTAGGAGGCAATATAATACAAGCATAGGCAGAGAATAATTTATTTTCTGCATCATTGAGTCTAAAATTAACTCTTACATCTTTGTTCTATTACAGTCCTTGGGAAAACCTACATGTGAGGCTACCTTTCATGAAGTGATGATTCAATAAAAAAGTTATTTGTATACTTCAGTAACCAGATTCCTAATTTAATCTCCCACAGATTGGGAGGAGGCTCCCTGTACGCTCTTCATTAATGCTGACCACTTTGGCCTATGATAGATTCAGAAAATTCCTTTTGTTTATGTCAAAAATCAGTGTTCAATTGACTTGTAAAAAATAAAATATGGCTGAAAAAAAGAGATAAGTAAGGTCTTCATAAATCTATTTTTTAAAAGCATAAAAATAAGCATTATTAAATATTTACCTACTGTCTAAGTTTGCTAGGGCTTCCATAACAAAATACCACAGACTGGGTGGCTTAAACCATGGAAATTTTATTTTCTCCTAGTTCTGGAAGCTGCTATAACAGAATACCATAGGCTAGATACCTTGCAAAGAATAGAAATTTACTTCCTCACGATTCTGGAGGCTAGAAGTCCAAGTCTCTGAGGTCTCTTTTTCAAGGGCACTAAGCCCATTTATGAAGGTTCCACCCTCATAATCTAATCACCTCACTTTCTATACCATCACATTTGGGATTAGGATTTCAGCATGTGAATTTTGGGTAGACACAAACATTCAGTCCATAACATAATTTGTCAACCCTGAACTAGAACTTTGAAGAAAATATAGTAGAATTTAGTTAATGTATGTTAAACAACTAAGTGTATGTTCACAACTTAATTGAATAAAATTGGTGATCCATTCTGTTTTCTCCTTGAATGACTGATGGAAATTATGTTTACAATTGGCTTTTTCTTAATATTTAATTTAAAAAATGAATAATGATTGTTGAGTTATGTTCAATACTTTATCATCAATGAAATTGATGGAATCATTTTTCTTCCTTAATTTATCAATGTAATTAATTGAGTTGATTTTTTTTATATTGAAATGCTTTGCATTATTTGCATAAACTGCACTTGTCTGTTCTCTATTGTTCTTTTAGAATGTCAATGAATTTAACTTGTTAGATTTTAGTTTGGGACTTTATTATCTATATTTACATATGAGAGCATTGTATAGTTTTAATTGCTGTGCTATGTTTATTAGTTACTTTGTGTTTGTTGTATATTAATTGCCCACATGCTCTCCAGCAATTCATGGATGTTTAAATTCACATTATATAGTTTCACTGAATACAAATCTGTAAACTCCCTGCTTTTCAAACTTTGCTTTCAGTAAATGTTCAAGACATATTTTTAATATGACTAAAATCAGGTATCAACAAATTCAGAAGTAAATGTGCTCACTGGAAATATTAAAAAAATACATATGAGTTTATTTCAAGTCACAAAAATTTAGCCTGCATTTGAGAGCCGACTATGTAGCAGATACTCAGTAGAGCATAGATACAACTAAGACACAGTTCATAACTTTAAGGAAATCAAGCTGAAGTAGTATTTTATATTAAGCACGAGACTATATTAGGAAGACAGGGCTTCTGTTACACAATTCTAACATGAGCTCAATCTCTTACACAATTCATCTTTCTAGAATGATTTTTTTCCCTCTTTTCAAAAAAGTTATCGACACATGCATCAACTCATACATTTTACTTGATTTAGTCATCTTCAAGAGACATGTCAAACCTTGAAAGCACACATTCTACTTTGAGGCAAATTTCTAGGGAAGTGTCTATCCTAAAAAGATTTACTATTTTATTTTTATTTTTGGTTGAACTAATTGATTAAATATGAAATGTATTAGTAAAATATTAACTATTTAATATGATTATTTCTACATCCTCTTAAGTGATTCAAAATAGTAATTTCATCAATGTATCAGATAAAGTATTCTGATTTAGGACTCAAAAATTCCAATCACTGATGCAATAATATAAGCATCAGGTAGTAAAATGAGTCTAGTTTCTAAGCCACCAGGAGTTTTTTAAATACAGAGCTCAAACTACATAACTAACTCAAATGTTAAAGCTGAGACACACTGCATAAGTCCAGAGCAGAAGCTCTCTTAAAACATCGTTACGATTTAAGGATTATTTTTATATTACAGTGACCCTCACATTTTCTATGCAAATATAGCAAAAGTATTATTTAAAGACGAGTAGAAAATTAAATGTTTACAACTGCTTCTTCAGTTCAATTAAAAATGATTAAGCCTTCTGCTATATGCTTATACAGAAAATATATGCTATCACAAGAGCCACATCCAATACAATTAGACCTCTGAATCAAAGGCAAGAAATGAGACATTTTGACAGCTCTGGAACACTGCATTTCATGGGGCTCAGTGCACAGCTAGGTAGCCCAGATGTTCTGGTAATTGCTGTACAATGGGAAAATTCAGCACTCAATGGCCTTGAAACTCTCTACTCTTGTGTGTGATGTGATGTGAAGATCATATGTCAGTGCTGCCTGCTTTCTCTGTGATGGGACGTGTTTATGTGAAATGCAACTGAAAATACTTTGGAGTTCTGCCTCTCCAAAGCTGGATTAAAGGTGTGTATTTGGAGTCTGTCTCATGGCTGTACAGCATCTGCAGATCTGCATCAGTTATTTTACAAATATAACATGTGTGTGTGTGTGTGTGTGTGTGTGTGTGTGTGTGTGTGTATAAAGCTTTGTTGACAAAAGTTTATATTGTGAGTGACATCTTCCCTTATTAGAATGTTACACTCAAACTCTGCCACTTCCCAAGCCTGCCTGCAATAGATATCTTTAACAATGTGTTGTATAATATGGGAAAAAATTTGGTGATCCGTTTTCATTTTTCTTGCCAGAATTGTGCCAGTTTCAAATTTGAATTCCTAAAATCCCTCTCAATGAATTCAAAAGTGGTCAGATATGGCAATATCATATGGTTCAAGCTAAAATGATTTATTTTAGAGGCAAATCTAATTATGTTAGGTTTTAATAAGTATATTTCTCTTATAACATACTTAAGAGAGGCCCTATCTCTTTATTTCTTGACTCAAAAATTATGCCTGTTGTCAACTAGGAGTCAGGGAAAAATATCATTTTATTCTTCTATCAACACGGCCTCAAAAAAAGATCTGACAGATGGACATTTCCACAAAGAAGTCAATTAATTACTTTCCAAAATATCTAGATGGGGTATCATTTTTTGTGTCATTTGTTGTAAAGATTCTACTTCGTCTACCTGTCTATCACAACATGGAACAAAGGTGGGACTCTCCTACATTGATCACACATTTAGAGACCAGATCTATAATTTATCAAATACAACATCATTGAAGGAAGATCATGTCTATGAGCTATTTTTTTTATTTTAGATCAATCAGAAAGAAATGTGTGCAATTACCTTTTACAGAGCAGTTTATCTAGGTCACCATTTTATACAGTTTTGAATTCTAAAGCTCAAAGCATTTACTCAGTACCCAGTTCATATAATTTGTTGAAAGTATTCACAAAATATCAAGGACTTAGTGTGTCTGGTTCCACATGTAAGGAGCTTGGAAATCACCATTCCATCCTAACAGCAAGCAAAAACTTAAACAGACTGAAACATCAACAAGTCTTCTTGGATCTGAAAGAGAGGGAAGGATACAGAAGCAACTGCTCTCTCCAAGATTGCAGAGACAGGCAGGGAAATACAGAGAGTGATGGCTTACTGAAGCTGAGACGCGCAAGCAGAAACCTCCTTGGGAACCAGTACGGGTGTAGGAAAACATGAACTATAATTGATAAATTGCTGGAGGCTCAGTATGGATAGCTCTCAGAGACATAAAGCAAAAGCATAATAAATATAATGTTTCTAAGAGAATCCATTATCAGATACATACTATTAAAATAGTAACATAAAGTTATGCCTTCACAACCAAAGCAGATGCACACACACATGAATAGTTACCATCAAAATAGTTCCTATGAACACTATGCACTTCTACTGCCAACCCCATAAATAAGTCTGCTGTATACTGTACAGAGATACACAGAGGTATACATGCCCAAGACATATTTTTTCTTTTAAATGTATCCAAAAGTTATTTACAAATTGGTTAATTAATTTGCTCTACTTTTAAAATTTTTTGAGATTGAGTATTTTATTTCATTTGTTAAAATATTTATTTTTTCAGTTAGTTGACATTTGGTATTATTTTATATTTGTTTCAGATGTATAGCACAGTGGTTAGACATTTATATAATCTATACCGTGATGCCCCAATTGTTCTAGTACACCCTATACATAGTTGTTGCAATATTATTGACTATATCCCACATACTGTACTTTAGATTCCTGTGACTCTTGTGTAACTAGCAATTTGTATTTCTTAATCCCTTCACCTTTCTCATCCATCTCCTCAACCCCCCTCCCATCTGGCAACCATTGGTTTGCTCTCTGTATCATCGAGTCTGTTTCTATGTTGCCTGTCCATTTATTTATTTATTTATTTTTAATATTCCACATATAAGTGAGAGCATATGGTATTTGTCTTTCTCAGTCTGACTTATCTCACTTGCATAATACCCTTTAGGTCCATCCATGTTGGCACAAATAGTAAGTGGATTTTTTGTTTGTTTTGTTTGTTTGTTTTTTTATGGCCAAGTAATATTCCATTGTACATATACTTTTGCTCCACTTTTTATAATCTATTGTCACCTTGAAACATCAAAAACTTGGAAGTTGTCAAATGAAGAATACACTCGTTCCACAATAAACATAGGTAGTGTCTTCTAGATAATGGAAATACTAGTGAAGAGTCCTTCCCTTTGCCCATCATCTCCACCCTCCTCCAGCATTCCCATGACTAAATATGGAAATGCATCTGGCTCTAAGAGTGGATTAACAAAGGTCAATCCCGGAAGATGGTACTTTCTATAAATTAACAAAATTATCTTTTTAAAGGATTTATTACCTGTATCTTTCACATACGTTTGGCCCTTAGGATTTCTTTGTCTTTTATATGCACAAAATACTAACTGAAATCCACAGACAGAGCAATGGTTAGACCATCTGAACTCTAAAACATAGAACACTCCCTCTGCATTTCCTACCCTCACCACAACCCAACAAACAGTCAGAATATTGCTTTAAGAGATCAAGTCTCACAATCCCATGCCTGAAACACAATCATTTGTATGTATTCACAGAAAACATAAATACAGTGCTATTTCACATTCTCAATGCTTTCCACACTGTACGTGTCGAAACATCTAGAAAGACTAGGTGTTTCAAATAAGGACTCAAATTTGTCCAGTAAACACCCAGACACATTAAATAAACTGCACACATGTAACAAAGATTATAATCTAAACATGTCTTTTAAATAGGAACAGTCTGGCCTACAACTCTTCCTCTTCCCACTTCTATCCACTCAGTGGACAGCTGTAAACATCACCGATGGTCGGAACTGATTCTGACAATTTTACTTTCACACACCATTTTCAGAAGATAATCCTATCTACAATTTTTTACACAAAATATATGCTTGCTAACTCTACTTTTGTTATAGCTTGGCAAACTCACTAACATGTGGAAAGACTAAATGTAGTAAATTCATTACTCATATCTATCATATTATTGGAGGAGGTCATTGAGAGGACGTAACGACTGGTTGACCTGCAAGCTGGTCCCAGGTAATGCAAGGCTCCCAGGTAATGCAAGCATCCTCCCTTGTCCTCAGAATGTACATTCTTCTCACCGTTCCCACACTAGGCATCAGTTCCAAAGATGCAACTTTGGGATAGCAAGGTGTTGAGATCATGGGGGACTCAATATGTGACTGAACCCTGTTAAAGCCTCTATACAAACTTTTAAGATTCTGGCAAGTAGATGGGACTATCTAGTCATCTAGCAGCTGCCCCCCAAAAATGTTGTATAATACATAAATTGTTAAATTGCTACCTACAAAACTAGAGTGGCCTACCTGCTTGCCCTCCTCGTAGGGGGCCAGTTTCAGATTTCACCAGTGAATTCCTGAGATTGCCAACGAACAGAACTGATTGTTCTGTGTAGTTCTGGAGATGTGAACCCACCGTCTCGAATTCTAAAGATCTTTGGGGATGTGGCTTTGTTACAGTGGCCTTCTTTCTTGCCCATTCTTGGAGTGGTCTGAGGGTCTGCCTGATGGTGGCTCAGTTAGACTGTCCATCATTACAAATGCCCTTAGCTCAGTAGAGATGGGATGTCGCCAATGTCTCAGGCCTTGGCCCATGTGGCATGGATTCCGGGCTTCCTCAGAACGAAGCCTTGGCCTACCCCCAACCCCCCATCTCGGGTTCCTGTGAAGGATTGTTGGTAGTTTTTCTTTAAGTATATGGTAGAATTCACCAGTGAAACCACCTTGGGCTTTTCTTCATTGAGAATTTTTAAATTACTAATTCAATTTATTTCTTAACAGTCCATTTAGATTTTCTATTTGTTCTTTTTTCAGCTTTGGAAATTTGTATTCTATCAGGAATTTGTCCTTTTCATCTAGTTTATTTTGTTGCTGACATACAGTTATTCATAATATTTTGTTGTAATACTTTATTTCTGTACGATCAGTAGTAATGCTCCCTCCCTCATTCCTTATTTAAAAAATTGAGTTGTCTTTTTATTTTTCATCCAGGTTAGCTAAATGTTTGCCAAATTTGTTGATCTCTACAAAGAACCAGATTAAAAAATATATATATTGTCTATTAATTTTTCTGGTCTCTATTGCATTTATTTTTTATTTCATCTTTTTTTTTTTTTCCTTCTGCTTGTTTTGGGGTTTGTTTTTCTATTTTTTAATTTTTCAGCTTTTTAATGTGGAAAGTTAGGTTATTGATTGTGTATCTTTCTTCTTTTTCATACAGGTATTCATAGTCATAAATTTCTCTCTAAGCACTGCATTCTGTAAGATTTGGTATCTCGTGCTTTTATTTTCTTCCATCACAGATACTTAACAAATTGACTTTTAATTTCTTCTTTGATCCACTGGTTATCTAGGAGTATTTTGTGTAATGTCTACATATCTGTGAATTTCACAAATTTTCTTTTGTTATTGATTTCTAATTGCACTCCTGGTAGGCAGACTACATACTATGCACAATAAATGTATATAAGATGCTTAGAATTTAAACACTCAATAAACATTAGCTGTCCTGGTTGTTGGTGGTGGTATTTGAAATACTACATTGTTGTCCCTGAGTAGGTCTGATACACTGTCACAAAGATTCTTGTCTTGTAATTTTGCTAATACCTAACAGAATAGTGATCCCACATAAAATTGGTGGTGAATTTGGCATTTTTTTTAAATTTATTGGGGTGACAATTTTTAGTAAAATTACATAGATTTCAGGTGTACAATTCTGTATTACATCATCTATAAATCCCATTGTGTGTTCACCACCCAGAGTCAGTTCTCCTTCCATCACCATATATTCGATCCCCCTTACCCTCATCTCCCAAACCCCACCCCCCGCCCCCCTTACCCTCTGGCAACCACTAAACTATTGTCTGTGTCTATGAGTTTCTGTTTCTCTTTTTTTTTTTCTTGTAGCAATGTCTGACTTGCAAGAAAAGTAGCCATAATAATGCAAATGATCTTTCTCAAATTCTCACATATTTATATTTCATACATTTGCTTTATTTTCTCATTCTTTCTCTATATATACCTTTTCCTGAAAACACCGAGTCGCAGAGATGATATCCTTTCAGCTCTAAATATATCACTATACATTTTCTGAAAACAAAGATATTCTCATAAAAAATGTGATGGTCAAAATCAGAAAATTATTGATGTCTTTTTCTGTTCATGATCCAATATAGCATCACATGTTGCATTTAATTGCCATAGCTCTTAAATATGGAACAGGTCCTCTGTCTAGTCTTTTCTTGATACTTACAGAGAGTAAAAATGTAGAATGTCCCTCCATGTGGGTCTGTCTGATGTGTTTTTTTGTTTTTGTTTTCCATTGATTCAGGCTATATACTTTTGGGAATAATATCAAATAAATAATATGTGCTCTTCTCAGTGCATCATGTTAGGAGACACATAATGTCAATTTATCCCATTACGGTGAGGTTAATTTTGATCATTTGGTTATTGTGGTCCCTGCCAGTTTTCTCTACCATAAAGTTAATCTTTTGACCCTTTTAATTAATAAGTACTTAAGTGGAGATACACTGAGACCATGTTAAGTATCCTAATTTTACTTAAACTTTGCTCACTAATTTCATTATTCATTGGTGATTTTTGCTCAAAGCAATTATTAACATGGTGACTGCCAAGTGATAGTTCATTACCTTTTAAGAGGAAAAAAATCAAGTGTCTTTCATCCATAGTGTGCCAGAACAAAATACCAGTACTGAGAAAAGGTAGGCTAATTTGATTTATTCATTAGACAATTGTCATTTCACATATTCTGATTGCTTTTATAATTTAAGAGCCTGGGCTGGTTTATATCTTCGTAGTAGTTTTAGGCAAATTTTCATTAAAATGATAAGTGCATTTAAAGAGAGTAAAAAAAACTATTTTGTAATTTAATTTTGATCTAGATGTTTATTTTTTAAATTTCAGTGATTGCTTTAGTTAATGTAACATTATAATAGAGTATGAAGTGATTTGGCAAATCACTTGTCATTGCCATAATTAATTTTTACTTGGAACAAGCAAAATATTCATCACATTGTAGATGGAACTCATAGCATATTAGAACAGAAGGAAGGCAGTGATTGACAAAATGTTTATGCAACAGATACCATCGCCATACAAATACACATCTGATGAACTTGAAAATTAACTTGCTGCTCAGAACAGAAGTTTTGAGCAATTTATAGAATGTTTTTAGAATTCAAACTCTATTGTTCATTTTATCTGAAAGGAGAGTAAACACATAAAATTAATAAGCTAAGAAAATGATTTTCTTTATTAAGTCATTTCAAACAACTGATGGCTGGGAGATATAAAGGCTAACTTTATGTTCCAGTGATGTGCAATGAGTGAAATGCCTTTTTTTTTTTTTTTAAGGGAGAGAAATCACCAGTTTGCTTGATAATAATATGCATTGATAATGTTTTCATGAAATGTATTTTGGTATTTCTGGCCTTTAGAACCAGAGTTGCACATAGAGTGAGTAGTTGAGCTATGCTTCTAATTCACTAGTACCTTAGTTTGTAACTCTGGATGCCCTACCCCTCCTTCCTGCTCTCCCATTACACTTCCCAGCGACTTGTTTTACTTTCTCCTGACCCTTCCTCAATATGATCTTCAGGGCCTTACCACTGAACTTCTCATAATACCAAGACTGTTTACCATCCAATTTTTTTTTCCAAACTAGTTCAGTTTCTCCACCTCTAACCCTCTAATGACCTTTTGTTGACTCACAGCAAGGAGAAAGCAGGGCCAGAAACCAAAGACAAGGAAAAGCAATAAGACCCTGCCTGAGAGGGAAAGTACCAGAATCACTGCCCAGTCTGACAGATGGACTGCAACTGGCACCCCAGAGTTCTATGGGCTGAAATGTTATAGAGAATTTGTTCTAAATCTTCAGTGTCAAAAAGGTCAAAATACAGTTCTTATCATGCTAGTAGCCTCAAAGTGAGTTTCATTTTTTTAATCTAGACTATGAAACTAGAAATATTTTTAACAATAGCATATATATATTTTAAGAAGCATATTTTTTATTTAATAAAATTCTTCCATTTATTTAAAAACTAGTCATTGGATTATTGAATTGAACACAAGTGGAATTGTGAGATAGCTGAAGGGGGAAAAGAACAAGAAAAGGGCTTTGAAGTCAAACCAATTTGAATTCAAAGTTCAGTTCATTATTCTGTGGCCTTAGCTCAACATCCTGCCTACCCCAGCTTTTGTTTTATTTTACATTTACATTGTGATTTTTTTTTTTAATATTGATTTTGTATCCTGCAACTTTGCTGAATTTATTTATTAGCTCTATTAGCTTTTGTGTGGATATTTTGGTTTTTTGTTGTTGTTGTTGGTTTTATAGAAAATCATGTCACCTGCATATAGAAATAGTTGTACTTCAAATTATGAGTTTTAACAAAGCATTCTCTGTACAGTGAATATATACACCAGATAATCAAAATGGATATTTTCTTATACTAACAGAATATTTTAAACTTTGATAGGTATGAACTTATATGAAGATGGTTACAGAGAAATCTCCTCAGTTATCTGCACAGATATTATGGAAAATTATTAGGACTGACTTTTAAGTTCTTGGAGAAAAAACACTCAATTAAAATAACACAATTAGAAACAAACATTCTCCGTTTAGATTAGCAAACTCATCTTTCTCAAGCTATGTGAGATAGAACATCTTCTCCAAATATGGTTTTAAACTTTAATTTAAAAAGAATATATATATTCTTGCATTAAAAAGATCTATTTTTCAATCCATATAGACAAGAAACTGAAATATCAATTCTGTCTCAAAACAAAGGACAAAATAACAACAGAAAGGAAAACTAAACAGTCTTCTTCCCTCCCTCCTTCCCTCCCTTTCTCTCTCTCTCTCTGTTTCTCTTTTTCTTTCTTTCTTTCATCTGTCTGTGTTTTTTATTGCTTTTATTAGCATCAGTGGCTATTAGTTTCATCCCAGGAAAAATATTGATTGGAAATCCAATTCAAATATAAACAAGGAAACATATTTTAATACATTTGCTATGAGGGAGAAGGAAACCAATCTTTTGGTCTCTTAAAATTTTACTGTGCATCTTCAATGTCAAAAAGCAAAAGAAAACAAAAATCATTGTTTTACAACTTTGGACAGCAGCCTGTGCTATTTTATAAAATTTTAAACAATTATGTCATAGGCAGTACAGTACAGCACATCTGCAAGATTCTTTCATTTAAAGTAATACAATATTATATTATTTAATTCCTTTGCCAAGTTTATTGATACACTACCAAACTCTTCCTCAATGGACAGAATATATTCACCACTGGAGAAATTGTGGTTTGGGATTATAGTTTGCAGGGTGGTAGCACCCAAGAGAAAAATTGCTTTGGAACTGGTAAAAAAGGACCGACAGTCTTTAATTCTATCAAGAGTTTTAACTTGTACTATAAACATTCCATTTTTGTTAATAGAAAGAGAACCAGCATGACATGTAGACAGCAAAATATTTTACTGGCACCTAACATAGCCCACTCAGTCTTCCCAGATTCAGTGTATACATTTGATTTAATTATATTGAAGAGATGACAGAAATGAACTGAACCAGCACAGTCAGCCAAATGCAAACAAGATACACAACTCAAATTGTGTTATCAATGGGTAGATAATACGCCTTAGGTGTAGAGCTGAGATTTCCATCTTTGTACCTTTCTCAAGTATCCTAATGTACACTAAACAATATCAGTCTTATTTAAAAATACCTGTCCTTGCTGGATACCTTGCCTCATTTCTGGTGCAGCCTCTTTGAAACAGTACTTCAATTGTACTCACAGAGAAAAACCAATTAAAAAATCCAATAAGTAGCATGCTAATTATTTTAGGTAATTCCTTAATGTTCCTAGAAATCCATTTTTCTGTGTCAATGTATAGTGTCCTCCACCTCTAAATACAGTGTTACTTATCAAAATGCAGATAGGATCAACACTCTCTTGTTCTCCTTGGGGTACAGGTTGTTCTGTGAATTGTTGATAAATCTATTACACTAAGAGCCAATCAATTGTGCTTCACACAGGAAGCATGGAGAAGTAACTCTGGATGAGTCAGCAGACTTGGAACTTTCGGTCAGTTGTGCTACCATGGCAAATAATTAATTCTAGTTTATAAAGGTTTCCTAGTGAACTTTCTGTACTTAAACATTTCTCGTTTGAAAATAAAAGCATTGTTGGGAATGTTCTTCATAGCTCTAGAATTATATGATTTTTTTTTTTTTTTTAAGATTTGTAAATAAGCAAAATTAGCATAAACCCATTAGGAATGACATTCCTCATGGTATTCATTAGAAATCCACAAATTACTCAAAGCAATGATGAATGTGACCAAATTGAACTGCATTTCTAAATTATGGAGTTTTTCTTTTTGTTTTCATTGTGTGTTTTTTGTTTGTTTGTTTGTTTGTTTTGGTAATTATGAATGCAAATAAGTGTACAGGCCAAAAATATATGGTCCGGTCTAAAATTTTACGTTAAAAACTCTTTAGCAATATACTTAAAAAAAATATTCTACTTGGAATGTTTATCTTTTCTTAATAGTTAAAGGAGCCAAAATTAAAACATGAATATCCATCAATATTATTTCATCCTTTCATAGTTTATGTATGTTGATTTTTTTTCCTGATTCACTAATATCCTGTGTTAATACAAGATTTATTTCTTTAGCTGTGAGATTAATTTTCAATAGCCAACCAAAATTGATGTTTCTGTTTTTAGCTTTTTCTATCATTTAGAATTATTGATAGATAGTGTGGTTTTAGTTGTCTAGTAGTGCTTGCATTATTTTGGGGGTAGGTGAGGATGGTTGGTTATGCAAAACTTGTTTATTGTCCCTCAGTTGCCTTCCTGATTCCTGCTTGTAGTAAACACACTTTTGCTTCATTTTAAAGGAGTTGTAGAAGGTCATTTATTAGGTTGTTACTTATCTGTAAAAATCCTAATTACTTCATTTTTTACAAAGTAAGCAAACTAGCATTGCACCTGCATGCTGAAAAAGAGGCAAACCAGGCAGATGTGGAAGTAGGAGGAAAAAACAAATTTCCAGTTAAAGAAAAGAGTTAAATCCATCTCTCTGTTAAAAGGGTTAAAAGGAAGAGCATTTCCACCCGCTATACTAAGGTTAAAAAAGCACAGAGTTTATGGTGTTTTCCCTTTAAAGGTAAAGTGAGAGAACAAATTATTTATGACTGCTACAGGGGTATTATTTTTATTTTAGCGGAATCTTAGTGCCCCCTACTGACACTCAAGAAATGCTTTATATTAACAATATATCCTGGTTTTCCTTTTAGAGAATTATTTTTTTCAATTGTGGTAATTATGGGAACCCTCCAAAACATTATTTTACTCACCTGAACTTTGCAAGAGTGTTGTAAAGAAAGTGAGTTCAACCTGTACTTCCAGACAAATTTCTGGTACACAACTGAAGTTAAAAATTACCATTTCAGAATCAACGGATCTGCATATTTTCTTGTTGACTTGTTTCTAAACAATAAAATAAACTAGTGATATATTTTATTTTGTTCTCTGCTTTTGTAAGTTTAAAACATAGATTTCAAAGTTATTATAGGCTTTTGGTAGACTATGCACCTATAAAGTTTTTAATGGAAAACAGCCATCCATTAGTGCCTCCTTCCCTACCTGTGTTCGCAGAGGCAACCGAGTTCATGTTTTCTAGTTACATCCATGGAAATCTACCTCTATATTTCTACATGATATGCCTATGCATTCATTTCTATTTATTTCTCTTTCCCTCTGTCTTACTTTTTTTTTTTTCAAATTAGCTATTTTCTATTGACTTCCTATAATAAAAGATAAAAATTAAGCTCACTATCACACGCAATTGTGCACATATACACAAAATCACATCCTTTATCACATATCATACCATGTAAAAAATATCACTTAGAGCTAATTCTTTATTATACAATAATTGCAAATATTTTCTTATATGCATTTGCTTGTCCTGCAAATAGCAATAACCCTAACCCTTTTATTCTATATCCCCTCATTAGATACTGGTACATTTTGTGTCATTTACACATATCTATGCACACCATATTTTTGCCTATAAATAGCCGGTATACATTTTTAAAGTCAAAATAAAAGGGTGGGTAAAACTACGTAGTGAAATTGCAGAGAGAAGAAACCATCTCTTTTCGGCAAGCCCTAGGCGGGATTCCAGAACCCTGTGTAGCAGTCAGAGCTCTGCCACTTCCCAGCTATGGAAGTCTGGTTACATCATTTTAGTCCTGAAGGCCTCTGATACTTCATCTGAAGACATTATACGAATGAAGACATTAGTGTACACTTTCTAAAGTCTCTGATCCAATTCTGATATAAAAATATGATACCATATAAGATTATAGTGTATTTGATTATATTATATGCTTGTAACATTTAAAATTGTTTGTAAGGAAACTCATAGACACTAATATTGCTTCCTAGTGTCTAATTCTGCAATAATGACAATATGGTATTTTCCTGTGAGTTGGAATCTTTCTATAAAGTGGATGCTTTAGTTTACATTATAAAAGTCTAGAAAGAAGAGTACTACCTAACTTTAACATGCATTCACTTCTTTACAAGGAGAAATTGTTAAAATACTGATTCTAATTCAGTGGATGTGAGGACAGGCCTGAATAAACTCTTTTCTAATGACTTTCATGAAGATCACTAGAGTAGCACTTAGCTGGACACAAGTAGAGAACAAATCTGCAGTACTGTTTCTAATGAGCAGGCCACCATATTCTCTGACACAGCTTGAGTTACCCATAAGATTTCTGAGTCAAGATATTGAGAAATCATCAACGTAGAATTTAATTGACTATGTGAAAATATTATCTTTTAAAAAAACACAGACCATTCTATGTATAGGTTCTTAATAAGACTTCAAGCCATCAAACAGGGAAAAGTAATAATTTAGGTGCTGTATTTAAACATCATATCATATCTACTTATTAGCAAATTGTTACCTTATTGAGAACTTTATTTTTTACCTAAACTATGGATTTACCTCACAAAGCTGTGAATTCGTAGTTAGCAAAATTGGTCTAAATTATTTGCAAAGCATTTTTAACTAGTTATTACTTCTTATTAAAAATGTAATATTTTAATTCCTACTAAATCCTACCACAAAAAACCATATATTTAGAGAAATATGCTTAACATTAACGTGTGATCACAAAAATCTCACTATAAAGCTTGCTATATCCAGGAAGAATACCTAAGAGACATATTCTTATATAAATGGCTTCATCCCAAGGAAGTGATCTCAAAAACAAAAATAAACAAAGAAACCAAAAAAGAATACTGGTAATTATTTAGAACACAGTTGATCCTGTTAAAATATAGTCTGCTTTGAACAATTTGTCCTGGCAGCACTCCATCAGAAAGCATTGGATTGAATCAGTAACACTTCTCTCTGTAGTTTATCAGGAAAAACCATAAAATACAGTATTTTTTTTTTTTAATTCAACATACCTAGTTCTAAGACCACGTCCATGAATTATTGTCTTTGACCTCTGCAACCTCATTTCACAACACCAGAGGGGAACAAAGGCCTACACTATTTCCTCAAGAAATCAAGAAAATCAAAGTCAATTTCCTTTTGAACTCTCCTTCTAAGGTATCAAGGAGAAGTAATCATCTTCTTACAAATCCTCCTACCACTTTATTTTTAATGCTCGCTAGAGACCTGAACAAATTCTTATTCGACACCTCTCCTCATACAGAATTTATTGGACTATCTGACCTTCAAAAGGTGGTCCTGATTAGACTGACCAAATATGTGTCCTTCCCAGGAAAAAGTGGTAGCAAACAGCCTCTGTTATTTCTTAAAGTTTCTTCTCTTGAAGAAAGAGAAAGCAGTGTATTTCTTTATTTATTAATTCATTTAAGAAACACATACTGAGTGTCTACCATACGAGGTTAGACAATTAAGTTCGCAAACTTTCCACCGTGCGCTTACATGTATGTCAGACACTGGGCCAGGCTGAAGATAACGGAATGAAGAACTAAACCGTGGTTTCTGATCCATCCTGAAATTGTGGTCCCACAGTTAGGACTAAAGTCTGAGTTTCCAGATGTTTGTCCTTCAACTTTGTTGTCACCCGATGCCAAAAGTGTTTCGAATACATTGAATCTCAATATTTGTGAGAACCAGAATGAACTGTGGACACTTATAAAGTAAACCCTTTGCCCAGCAAAAATTCTGCTGGACCAGTTTTTCACCTGGGGTTAGGTTCTGGCTTCTGTTTGTTTTAAATGTCTGCAGTGAAGATTCTCCATGTGGAAGATTTAAATGTTCTCAGATGGTGTTTTCTTCACATATTGTTTGGGTATGCATTTAGGTATTCAAAAAATGGCTTGGGGAGATGAAATTAAAAATATGGTTTAGAAAATAACTTAACCTAAATTGTCAATATCCTTAAGACAAAATATTGATGTGTATTTCCAGGTGTGAAATTTACTGCTGAGAATACCTTGGTCACTAAAAATATCTAGTTAATTTTGTCATAGGCTTCTTTTTTTATATCCATTGTGTTAATGGAATACAATTATGGAAACAGTTCCGATTTATGTTTCAAATCTAAAATTCTATGTTTAACCAAAGGCGGGAAAATGCATATCCAAAGCTAACAGTCTAGTCATATTTAAGATCTGAAGATTTTCTGGGTATAAAGATGTGTCCTTTTCTTAATGTACAGAAATAGGAGAACAGATAACTGTAGCATGCTGCAAATTTCATACTGCTTTCTGGAAAATGAGACTTGCAACCAACATGAAGACTATTACTACAACCAGCCCTGATTCTAATTGTCCTGACATTTTATATATTCCATTAAAAATATTCAAGATCTTTCACCTCAAGATTTATGTAAAAGAAGTCCTGAATAATGAGACAAAGAGAATCTAATTGCAGATTATAACTAGGTATCTCCTACATGCTGAGATTAATAAACAAAAGTAGAGAAAGCACTGCCTGCCTATGTATTATGTAAAATACACCACAACAAAATGCCCTCTAAAGCTATGCGTAGTTTTAAAATATCAGGTTAAACACAATTTAATCGCAAAATCATCTTTCAATTTCTTCTACATTTTCTAGTCAGTGTTGGGTGGACCTTTTTGCCTAAAGTTAATCATTATCCACGTAACATACAATATGTTATTATTACTGAGGATTTTTGTTGAAGTTGAATTATTAAAACAATCATAAATTATCAGATAGGCTCCCTATAATAAAAACACTATGTAATAGACGTGTAACTTTTCTTGTTGCCAAAATTATTTGTTCAGGAATTGTGTCTAGTTTTATTAGTTTTTTTCTAAATATACTGATGCACTATATCTTTCTTATTTAATATATCAAAAGCATTTGAACCATATTGTCCATCCCAATAAAAAACATCAAGTGTTCACTTATTATAGATAGTGGCTAAGGACCAGGATGGCTCAAATTTCAAACCTGATTCTTCTTCAGACATGACCTTGGGTATATTACTTCTCATAATCCTTCTCATTCTACTATGAAAATGGAGATAAATCTCACAGAGACTTTCTAAGGTTAACATCAATAAATTATTGGTACCTATTGGTATATTCTTATTATAAACAAGGGCCTAGTTGGCACAAATTAATTGTTATTCAGAAATAAACACAAGTTTAGATAAAACTAATTTGGGATAATTCCTGTAGACAGAATCAGTCTTGGGATGTTTACCCTGTTTGGCTAGAGAGGTCCACTCAGCTAAGTACACCAAAGTCAATAGCACAAAGCCAACATATATATATATATATATATATATATATATATATATATATATATATATATATATATATATATGGTGTGTGTGTGTGTGTGTGTATAAAACAAAATTTTCCCAAAGCAAATACATTCCAAGTCCAAGTGCTACATATATATATATATATATGATTATATATATATATATATATTAGATAGATAGATAGATCATAAATATAATATATATATATATATATAAATATACATATTATATATATATTTTTGTGTTTTTCCTCAATATTCTCAAAAGACTTCTATGACTTTTATGACTTTCTCTGGCTGATAGAGCCGATTGATTTTGACCCTTGGATCTTTCTCTCCAAAATTCTTAATTTTTCCTTCTGAGAATTATCTACTTTAAAATGTCTTTCAGGCTTTAGACTTTCCTGGAAGAGAAACTAAGAAATTTACATGAATGCCAATACAAGGGTTTAAAAAGATTGCATATGTTGAAGGCATATACTTCCTAATGGAACACTTTTAAAAATGGATTTGAAAGTCTGAAGATTTGTAAAGTTGATGTGTTGCTGGCTGCCACTTATGGGACCACACTGTTAAAGCATTCTGTAAATAAATATTCAAGCATGCCATCAGAACGTGTCCAGCATTACAGCAATACAGACTCTGTTTTTTTTTTTTACTTGAGTGCTCACCTATCTTCACAAAGTCCTAATAGAAACCTATTCTATTACAAATCTCAAACAAGGCAAATACTTTTAAACTTTGAAGCATCTGAATATGAATTTCATTAAGCCTGGGAAAGGTACAATTGAGCGAGAATTTTGCTCAATGAAATTTAAAGAGAGTCAAATAGTGAGCCACGTTAGTGTTACTTAAAAGATCTTTCTTCATGTCACTGTGTCAATAGAATATTTATTCCATCCTGGGTGACAGGGGATAAACAGACCTGCAAAACTGCCAAACACTGTGACGTTGCTACAAAATAACTGGAAGAGAGAAAGCATAATGTGGTCAGAAAATCTTATGAAGAACAATGAATTACACCTTGGGACTTTGCATGGTAGAGCTTATAACATGAAAAGTGTACATTGATTTTTCTCTCAGCTTACGTAGAGAGATACTACATCAAACATTTCTAAAAGTAGAACATGCCATTGGTTTTATCATCTTAAACTGGGAATAAAACATAGTGCTTTAATAAGCTTGTTGTAAAAATGCATCAGAGCTCTTGCTTATAAACAGAGAAATTAAGGAACTGAAAATAAAATCACAGCACTCCCCCAAATCATTAACTATAGTAATATATTAACTATAATTAATGTGATATAGTTGAGAGACAACTTATAAATATGGTTAAATGTCCAATTTATTGAATAATTGATTTTTATCATAACTATAGTATCATGATATCCTAGTCATTGAGCAGTTTATCTTTTTTGTAACTATAATAGAATATTAATAGTTGAGGTGAGACTTGATGGGATTTTAAGATCTTGTCACTAAATTGATATTCTCAATAACAGAGACTTTTCTGACAAGATATTACTGTATGCAACTCCTACCTCAATCATCATTTTATTCAGCAGTTTGGAAATATGAGACTTCATGCACGAATCAGCTCACTTCCGTTTCACTTTCAGAGAAATAAATAAGGAACCAAACCAGATCACAAATGAATATCAAAATTACTTGAGTTGTCATGTCTGGTTAGATATTTCTACTGCTCCTGGCATATTCCAGTCTTTTCCTACTACCACAACTCAGGAAGCTGTAGTCATTCTGTGAAAAATTTTATCTCTCCTGTTTCAAGCTAACTGGTTCCAGAAATGTCCTTGAATGATGCTGAATCATGAAAAGAGAATACAGACACTCTCAGTCATCCCTCATTTCTACTAACCTTGGGACCATATCCAGGGAATTGGTTATAAAGCTATTATTAATAACAAAATATAATACCTTGATTAATATTGAAGTTTCTAACTCAGACAAATCTCTTAGACATTTAGGACAAGTATATGATTTTTATATTACTTATATTTTTATGGTGAAAAATGAGGATAATAATGACACCTATTTCATAGCAATTTTAAATAAAAATGCACGTAAATATGAAACAGGGAAAATGCTGAATGTCAAGTCTGATATACAGTTAATACTTAAACATTTGCTTCTACCTATACTATTATAATTACTATTATAACTGCAAGGGCTCAGAAGTCAGTGGTCAACATGACATACCTGGAAACTGGAGTTAAATGTCTTAAAAAAAAAAGAATCAATGTGGCAGGAAAATGATTAAGACATAGGGATATAAAGAAATCTGAGACAAGTGACACACTAAAAGGGAAAAGTGCAAAAATTTCCCATAGGATATGTAGCCAGAAAATCAATCAATCAATCAATCAATCAATCAATCAATAATCAATGTTAAGTTTCGATCCTAGATTTCTAAGCTGAGGTGACCTATGCAATAGTAAAGTATCGTTGGAATAGCAGACCTACAGAGTATCATTGCTTGGTCACTCCTACCGGTTTAGCATTGTTCAAAAAAGTAAAATAATGGAATTTGAACTAAGGAAAATCATTCATTTATCTCTCTCTCTCTCTCTCTCTCTCTCTCTCTCTCTCTCTCTCTATCTATCTATCTATCTATCTATCTATCTATCTATCTATCTATCTATCTATATTTGTCTATCTGTTCATCCATCCATCCATCGATCCATCCATCAATCATCTCCCCATAGCATCCCCTGCAGTGCATGTTCAAACCTTGGGAATAGACAGGGTGGCTTTCTCAAGGTGGGCCTTCACGATGGGCAGAGGAGCCTGAATTCTGAGGTGCCAAGGAACTTGCTTTGCCCACAGCCTAAAGAGAGTTCCCCTTGTCCCTCAACCCCCAGGACTTGTATCTACAAGATTGTAAACATACAATGGGGAAAAGAGTGAGTTTGGGGACTAGAGCTTCATTTCCCCTCCTCCTGCTTTCCCTGATCTACTATCTCTGGGGCTGATTAAAAATAAATAAATAAATAAATAAATAAATAAATAAATAAGAAAAATAAAAATATTAAATACGTATATGTATACATAACATGCAAAGCTCAAGAACTTAAAGACAAAAAAAATCATGATGACTAAATACAGCATTAATTGAGAATTAACAAAGTAAATAAATTAGGAAAAAAACATAAATATCTTTAAATTAAACACACAAACACACACCGGGAAAAAATATCAAAATCTTAGAAAAGCTATTTCAGATACACTGGAGAAGATAAAGTTTTTCAAATGCTATCAACCTGATGAACATATAAGGCTAGAAAATTACAGACCAATATTATTGATGAAGATAGAAAAATCCTTAACAATGCGTTAGCAATTTGAACTCATCACTATATCAGAAAAAAGCGCACTACCTTAATTATCAAGTGGGGCTTATGTCAAAAATAAATGTTTGGTTCAATCTTTGAAAATAAAATAGTGTAACTTAACTCAGTATATTTGTAGACTAAATGGAAATACCCATATGATCATTTCAATAACCTCAGAAAATACATTAGAAATTAAATACTCTTTAATAATTGTAATAATAACAATCTTAACAAACTATAGTGATACTTTACAAATATATGTGTTTTATACATGGAATAAAGCATTGATTTCACGTTTGATAACTAAACAATGAATATTGCCATATTAACAGATTAAAAATAAAAAAAATGATATAATCATCTTAATGGACATAAAAGTTATTGAATAAAATCAATAAACACTAGTATCTGAAAATTAAGATGGAATTCCTTCAATTTGATAAGTGGAATCTATAAGAAACAGCATTAATACTATATTCAATTGTGAAATAGTGAAAATGCTGCACTCCTCCCCACCCAAGATAAGGAAAAAGTCAAAGATATCTGCTGTCATTAAGTTTACTGAACACTGCTCTGGAGGTCCCAGCCTTCAGTGAAAATAAAAAAAAAAATAAAAAATGGGAAGGGTATACCATATACATAGATTTTAATAAACAATGTTTATTGTCCTAAAATTCATATATAGATAAAATGCAACCTTAATTAATATTTCAACATGCTTTCTTCACTACTGTAGGACTGAAATCCTTATTTTTTGCTGGCTGTGAACCACGAATATCCTAGAGGCTGCCTTTTATCTCACCATGTAGCCCCCTCCATCTTTAAGACAGTATGAAGTGTTAAATCTTTATCATGCTTTGAACCTCTCTTCAAAGAAGACTTCCCTTTCTGCTATCCTGTAGGAGAAAACTCTGCTTTTGAAGTGTTCCAAGGTCAACCGACTTGCAAATTTAATTACAGGTGCAAAATCCTGTACCTAAAGATTCAAAGCTGTACCTAAATGAGAGTTTGATTGAATAACCAAGGAATGAGAATCTTGGGGGGCGGTTATCTTTAGAATTCTACCAACCATATGACATTTGTGAATAGTACTTTCCAGGGCAGGTATGGATGAGTCATGGAAAGAACTCTATTCTTGAGCGCAAAAAGGTTCCTTCTGATCAGCCTGATGAAATATTTCAAGTACCAAAGTAGCAAAATACATTGAGCAAGAGTTTCAACAAAGTTTCAACAGAGTTTCAACAAAGAAATGCATATAATAAGTCCGTCAATGTCAATATATCTCATATTTTTTAAAAAATGCTGGAAAACTCTGAAGATTTGTATCACATATTCCAGCAAATGATAATAACAATTCCTTATATTTGTGTAGATCTTCAGACTCTTTACACTTTATTTGGAATCACACATTACCATTTCAATTCTTCCTAAGCTTTGCAAATTTATACTTTTTAAAAATTAAACCTTTCTTAACCTTGAACATAAAGCAACAATAAGAAACACCTCACAGTCAAGCAAAGGAATAAACCCCTCTTGAGCACAATTTAAGTTAGTTAGCATTAGCCAGACATTGAAGGCAAGATTGATAATAATTTCCTTCATACTAGGTAGAGCTCCAATAAAACACGACTTGTAATTGCACACCCTATTTCAAGCTGATCTATTTTGTATATAACGAAAACATAAGCTGATTCAACCTATATATAATCTATAACCAAATATAAATGTGGGTGTCTCAGTAGAGCAAGTTAATGGGTACTAAGAGGCTCTTTTAGTTTCATTCCTTGCTAAGAGTCCAAGGTCGTACCATGAAGTTCATGAACTTTCCCCCATGTAAGCACATGGAAAAATTTTAAAACATAGTTTAAAATTTTGTTTTAAAACTAAACAGTTTTCAGCTCTACATTGTTTCAACATCACTGCATTGTTTGATAACCATAGACATAATATCATTTCAACTATGTTTTATTTAATAATAATTTAAAACAATAACAAATAAAGGGATGCTGAAGTCCAGGCTGAGATCATAGTGTAATTGTAATACTATGAGCAGTTGTTGAGTGACAGTGGAGTTCTCTAAGAAAGCATTTTAGAGCTTTCAAAAAAAGGAGTCATCAGGATAAAAATATTGGAGATCTTGGTATCTGGTCCCCTCGTGTCTACCTTAACTAGATAAAGAAATACAAGGCTCATAAACAGAGGAAGCAAAAACAAATGAAATAAAAATAACTATAGAGAAAATAATGCCTCATTTCCAAAGCCAACAAAGACAAAAATTATAAAATGAATATGAGAAATTTTAACAAAGTAATACAAAAATTAAACTAGGGCTTATCTTCCCCACTTCACATAGTTTTTTTGTTTGTTTGTTTTATTTTGTTTTTGGTAAAATAAGGAGCAGTGGATATGAAGAGCAAAGAAAGAAAGGATGCTGAGCTGAAGGGTTGCTCCCAGTGGAATTATACAAGAAAGGAAATTATGGAAACACTGTTATTGTAAATGCTTAAAAATATTGTGCTATTTTGCTTTCACATTCTTCTCCTTATTTTCTACTGTTTACCCATTTCACCTCTCATAATAATACATCTTTATCAGCTTTTCTTTTCATTATGTGTAACAAAAACTACTGAAGAATGGAACGACTACAGAAGAATAATGTGAATTAAAAAAAAAAAAAAAAAGTCTACATTTTGACCAAAGGTGACATCATTCTCCATATTCCAGTTGGTATGATTTGGAAGGCAGAGGAAGGGCTGGGAGGAATGAGACTAAATTGAAATCTAAAACGAAGAAGGGATATATCTTGTATAGTTTCTGTTCAACAAGGAGTGAAAGTAGTTTTGCTTTTTTGTTTTTGTTTTTGCTTTTGTTTTTAACAAAAGTGTAAGTACCATTGCATCAAACAAGCAATTTATATTTTTAACCAAGAATCATGAATACCAGTGCAGAGAAGTTACTTTTTCATATGTAATGTGACAGATTGAAAAACATTAAAACTCTAAAGGCATATACTTATGTTATAGAAACTTACTGACTGGAGTTAATATTTTGAATTCTCTTCTCCACTCTACAACTAACACTGATTCAGATTTTTCTATATCCCTAAATGAAATGCTTGTTCTCAGATGAGTCAACTTCTAATACTTCATTAACTTTAACAGGTTATAAGCTAAATCCTACTCTCTTTCAAATTGCAATTTTAAGAAGCAGTACAACTCAACGGTGACACTTAGTGATGTTAGGGATAACTGAGCTTGTGCTTTCATCTCACGCTAATTTACTAATTTGGACATATCTGTACCACGGGTTCCCTATCTATTCAAAGAGGGCGCTGGAACTAAATGATATTGTTCAAAATATTCTTCCTAATTTCTTGTAGTGAATAAAGCTGCAAATAAATGAGCAAGGTAATTTTATGGTATGGTGTCTAAGAGTGACTAAGTGAGGGAGACTTTTCTAATGGATGGTAGTGAAAGACCTCAGTAAGTAGGAGACAATTGTAATGTCCATAAATTGTATGCATCAGTCAACTTAAGATCTGGAAAGGCTTTTCCTGGTAGATGGAACATAATGGACAGAAGCCTAGAACATACCATTGTTTTATTGGTAAGAAGAGAGAGAAGTCGATCATCGTCAGAGGAAAGTAAGTAATGGAAAGTGATGGGAGATGGCATGTGGGAGAAATGGTAGAAACCAGACATGGCCAGATCACTTAGGACCTTGTAGACTGTGTGGATGCCTCGTTCTGGTCTCTACAAATCCATTTTCTACATTCTCTCACCTGCACTATGCATCCAAATGCTGAGCTGTGTGAATTGCCATAGTGGGTTGATTTATATACGGTGTTCTCCAGTTTTGTTTGGCCACTTGATGACTCTAAAAGGCAATCCAGAGGACAAGAGGAAAAAGAGGTGCTGGCATTCATTCATCAGAGCTACTTCCCTACTGAATCACCCTTGGGCTGCTGCCTCTCTCTACAGAAAGTTCCTACTCCTATGGAGTAGCCCTCACCATACAGCTACTCTTTCTGGATTCCTGTAACTGACCCTAACTCTTCAATTCCAGGTTTGGTGAAATCTCTCTGCTGTTTTCAGTTCTGAAGCACTCTACTGTTCTCTGCTGGTAAACCTAAACTCTGACTACACCTACAACAATAATCCCATTATTCAATTATCTTTGAAATGCCAAGTTTGAATGAGCTCTGTCTCCTTATATGGTACAAACAAAATAGTAAAGACTTTTCATTATAAAATGCACATTATAGGCAAAATGCTTCATATACTAATTCATAATCACACAACATAATGCCCTCTTAGCTGCACTATGGGAAATGAAGCTATCAATATATCATCCTTCTCTTGCTCACTTGGCCAGTGACCAACATGGAAGTTGTAAATGTGGCCTTGGAACAGCACAGATTTGAATGTTTACAAAAAAGTTTCTTGACTTTCTCCTTCAACACCTTGACTTGAAAAGGCAGAATGTCATAGGAGTATCACTGATATTAAAAGACAAGTTGCAGATCCTCCTGAGGAATGTTTCACTTACACACACACACACACACACACACACACACACACACAAATGAAGATGATAATGAGAAAAAAGTTGTAAAATTAATTTTGCTTTCAAAAGTATTGCCTATAAAAATTGTATAGACAGAAATAAAGGTACTGATTTTGTGGAATACTAGAAGGCATTTGTAAAATAGAGTGCTAGAATGCTTAAATTTATTACATCTAAAGTGTTGCTGCAAAGCATTGTTAAATCATCATTTCTTCTCCTAAAGAAAGTAATTATTGAATTTTCTAAGACACAGCATCAGATCTAAGTATGTGCTGTTCTTTTGAGAACTACTCAAAGTTTCTCTTGAGACAGCTCAGACCTGCTAAGTTTCTTTAGCAAAAGATAAAAAGAATAAGACCTTCAATCCAAGATTAGGTTTTGTACAAACACATATAAAATGCTTAAGCTGTTATTTGAAGTGCTAGCAATTCCTCCTCATAAAATTGCATCTAATACATTGTGTTTACACAAGAAACAGAAACAGTTTTTAATAAGAATCTGGTACTTTTGACATTACTGACACCCAGTAATTGGATTTCTGAATAATTAAGATCAAAATCTGACTGTTTCTTTAGCAGCCATTTTGTATTTGTTTATCTATTTTAAATATTGTGTGGATGATTAGGGATACACGGTGTGAAAAACAGATAGGCTTAAAATTTTTCTTTTGAAATTAATTTGTGTGCAGAGGACATATAAGGACAGGAAATTTCTTGTTTACCAAATTAGAGCATTTAGATGTAACTTTAATTAAAAACATAAGTCATATCTACATACCACACAGGAGAGAGTTGACAAGAATATATAAAAATAATTAACCATGCAGTATTTACACCAATTCCAAATGTCCAAGACCTGTCATTGCCTCTACTTATATTAAGGTTAATGCCATCACCTGTTTCAAAATAAATGGTTCATTTGTCCATGAATTCAATGAAACCATAAGCGATACCAAAGAAGCATATGTTAGATGCTGAGTTTTTGACAGGTGTGAACTTTGTTCTTGAAAGTTACCGGTAATGCTGGTTTACATAATGCTGGGGAAGGTTTAACTGACCTTGTTCCTTTAGAGCAGGGGTGTCCAAACTTTTTCCAAAGTTTTTTACCAAGGGCCATATGCGGTAAAATGCACAAACAGCCGTGCCACTCACTCGAGGTGAAGTACGTATTGCCTCACCTGGTTCATTTAAGTAAACGAAATATATTTCCGTAATTTGCTGCAGGCCAATTAAAAATGGATTGCGGGCCGCAGTTGGCCCACAGGCCGTAGTTTGGACATCCCTGCTTTAGAGGATAAAGAGCACCTAGGCCAAGATATTTCAATAAATCACATTGTTTACATTAAACTATACTGAATGCTGAATAAAGTCATAGAGTATAAATCAACAAAAACAACAGCAAAATACTTCCATCATATTTGAAATAAATTATGAATATACTGGAATTTCCTTGTCTATAAATCATCTCTCTTTGGGCAAAGAAGGTATCTGATCTTCATTCTCATACTTAATATTTATTTATTCTTATTCTTATGCACTATGTATACATTTTTAATATTTATTCTTTCTTATTAATTCATTGGGTCATTCAACAAATATAGTCATGTGGTGCCTACTAAATGCAGGAGGATGAGGAAACACAAATTAATAACACAGAGACATGATTTCTGCTATGAAGAGAGTTAACATTCCTCAATTATAAAGTAATAAAAAGATAATAAGAAAAAATAAAAATCAACTTTTACTGATCATAAAAAGAGAAGAAGGAGAAGAAGAAGAGGAAGAAGGAGGGTAAAGGGATCAAATATATGGTGATGAAATGAGAAGTGACTCTGGGTGGTGAACACACAGCGCGATATATAGATGATGTAATACAGAATTGTACACTTGAAACCTGTATAATTTTACTAACCAATGTCACCCCAATAAATATAATGAAAATTTAAAAACAGAAGAAGGAGAAGAAGAAGAAAGGGGGTGAAAAGGAGGAAGAGAAAGAAGAGGAGAACACAAAAGAAGAGTGTCATTGCCACTGATTTTAACAAAAGCTTCTGGGCCACTGTAAGTCAGAGAGTGAATTCCCAGTAAGTTACTTGAACAGTCAATTCCAAAAACAGAGTAGGTGTAGTATGCTGAGTAGAATGAATGAAGTCCCTACTGTTCTGGGTAGGTCAACCCCAACTATAGCAGGGCACTGGGTGGCACAGCCCCTTGCTAAATCTCTCTTGAATCAAGAACCCCACGAAATACAACATCAGGTCTGATCTTTGATCACTGCTTCCTTTATTCTCATAGGGTTTCCATTCAGATTAATATCTATTATGTGGATATTTTTTATAATAATAAAAATTGAGTCTAGCAAAACAAAATCGATTTTTTATATATTTATATCTAATGCTAGTTATAAAAATGTAGATACATTTACTAAGTTCTATGTAAATTATAGTAAAATAATTAACTTGTCAGCTGTCTATTCTGTAAGTACAAGTCAAAAGAATTGAAAGGCTGACAAATTTAAAGATATAATTTTGAAAAGAAAAGAATGCTGTAACCCAAAACACAACACCAAATTGGCTGAGGATATGGAGCAACAGGAATTCACATTTATTGCCAGTGGGAATGTGAAACAGTATGGTCACTTTGGAAGACAGGTGGGCACTTTTGTACAAAACTAAACATATTCTTACCACATGATCTCACTTCTTGATATTTACACACATGAGTTAAAATTTATGTCCATGCAAAACCTTGCAAATGGATATGTGTGGCAGATTTTTTCACAATTGCCAAAATTTGGGAGCAACCAAGATATTCTTCAGTGGATGAAGGGATAAGTCAAGGGTGGTACAGCCAGACAATGGGATATTATGCAACACTAAGTAGAAGTGAGCTAACAAGACATGGAAGAACATCAGTTGTGTATTACTAATTGAAAGAAGCTACTCTGAAAAAGGCTATATATGTATTCTAACGATATAACATTCTGGAAGAGGTATGACTATGGAGATAGTAAAAAGATCAGTGATTGCAAGTGGTGGGGTGAGGGAGGGATGAATAAGGAGAGCACAGAGGATTTTTAGGGCAGGTCACAGACTCTGTATGATACTACAATGGTGTATACACATCATTATACATTTGTTCACACCCATAAAGCATACAACATCAAGAGTGAACCGCAATGTAAACCGTGGACTTTGCGTAACTATGATGTGTCAGCGTAGGTTCACTTGTAACATGCACCACTCTGGTCTGATAATAGGCAGGCTTATGCATGTGTGGGAGCAGGGGATATTATGGGAAACCTGTACGTTCACATCAATTTTGCTATGAAGTCAAAACAGCTCTAAAAATAAACATTATCAATTAAAAAAAGTGAATAATGCTCCAAAGTTTATCAAAAAACTTCCATTGTCTTGTATATCACTTCAGAGAAAAAGAAAGATTATCAGAGTTACTAAAATAATAATTCTTTGTAATATAAAGGGACTTTTTGTAGCAAGTGATATAAATTTAAACAGGAAATAATACAGAAAACTATAAAAAATAAAGCAGAGGAACCAAGAATTCCTTCCAGTAGAAATATTGTGCTATTCGTAGCAATGCTCAGTTCATAAAGATTAGGGCTTTGAGAAATTCACTGCTAGATTGTTTGTGCAAATAACTACTCTGTTTTGACAAATTGCATAAGTCATTTGAAAAGCGCATTCTGCTGACACCAATTGCGGATTTTTTTCTCTCTGTCATTTTGAGTTGCTGACAGGGAAAAACGTGGCTACTAACAAATTTATCATGTAGGAGTTTTGAGATGAGCGTATTCTGATTTCTTTCTTTTTCGTTTCAATGTTTGAGGCATTGGTTGCAAAAACAGCCCTACTCACCACACCTCCCTATATGCACACTGCTTGTACGTGACGTTGCAGTTCTTCCCAAATACAAGTGAATTTGCTTTCTCTACCCCTTGATTCAGAGCTGGCCTTGTCACTTGATTTGGCCAATAGAATGCAGGGCAGTCATGACATGGCACTCTGAAACCAGGCTGCTAGAGGTTTTACATGTTGTCACTCTCTTGGAACTTTGTCCACTTATCTTGATAATAACATGGACTGGACAGCTGTGGGATGAGAGACTACAATGATCAGAGCTGATCCATCCCAGGTAAGCCCATCCTTAACCAGCCAGCACCCAACTGACTCAACTCCTGAATATGTCAAGATCGACAAAGTGTGATTTAGAGCTGCAGAACATTCCAAATACACAGATCCTTGAGAAATAACAAAATTATTGTTGTTTCAAAACTCTAAATTACAGGTGTTTGGTTATCTAGAAATAGCTAATTAATGATCTTAAATAAACTGCTGACTTTCATGGTATTAAATCTCTCATTTTCATTTAACAAATATGTATTCAAATTCACTAAGTGCCTAGCACTCTGCAAGATACTCTAGAGGAAATAAAATTTGTATGAGACTAAGACTTTGACCTCAGTAAACATAACTCTTTGAGAAGGACAATACTGAGTAGCCTAGGTGATGCTTTAATATGTATGCAGACTTCAATTTTCCTGATCCGTGACAATTATCTCATTGTGAACCTGGGAATGCCACCAAGACTTTTTGACTTCTAATGATCTTCAGAAATACGCACATAAGAGCAATCTCTTCATGGAAGGCAGATTTTAGAAAATATATCTTTATATTAAAACTAAATCAAAATATTTTAATTAACTAATAGGTAAATATAACTAAGATTTTTTTCTAAAGGTCTTGATCTTTAGTAAAAGTCCAGTAAAACTACTATGTATAACTACAAAAAGTAAAAATATTTATAATTTATTCTACTATTTACAAATTTAATCTCTACGTTAGTGTTATTTGAATGTTAAGTATAATGTCTTTTTTTTTTTTCTTTTTTGGTTATTATTTATCGAGAACTATGGTTCTCAGCATTAAGAGTATGATTCTGAGTGGATAAAGTAAGACTTTTTTCCACAGAAAACTACTTTTTTGTAACCAGACTTACTGGATAAACCCCCCATACCTTCCTACATGGATGTAAAGAGACCCCCATTACAAGACTGGGCCGTTCCGCAATATCCTTGATGGAATTGGAGACCTTTCAATTATCCTAAAGGGAAAAGACTCAGTTGTTCAAAAGCCCTAAGCTGCCTCACTATAAAATGCCCCTGGCAGAAACTGCCTGCAATAAGTTGTGTTCCTTTAATTAGTGAGGAGAGGACAAGGGGAATCAAACAATGTTAAGGAGGGACAAATCGGTGCATATGCCATAAATAGGCAACTGGGCCAGAGTAAGTCTTCCATTTAGTCCAGCTCTCTTTTCTTGCACTGAAGAGCAAACTGAAGAAATTGTCTAGGCCTCAATGTGCTCAATTTTATTGGATTTTTATATGTGACAAAATCTAAAAGATTCTTAATGTTCACCTTTAGAAAGAATACAGCACATATGAGCTCCCCTGAAGTAGATCCTTAAATCTGTGTAACATCCATCACTCCATGTTACAAAATGCTACACAGAACACCATAGAATTGAAACTAATTAGACATGTATGTATTATAAGTAAATGTTTTGTCTGTCTTTTTTTTCAAAGTTGAAAATCATGTGCACATCCTACACACACACATACACACACACACACACACACACACACACACACAAAACAAAAAACAAGCAAACAAACAAACACACATATATACATGTATCTTACTATATAACCAATCAGGCACAGGTGCTTTTTCCAAGGGCATAAGTATAAGCAGCCAAGGGAGCTGTTTTGTTCTTATCATATTTATATATATTTTTAAAATAATGCAACTGTCTCACTGACTTCTATATGCATTGAAACAGTCAAGATCACTCTCCTTTAAATCTTCATTATGTTACTGTAAATCACATCATCAATGTAATTAATATAAAGATAGGAAGTTTTAAGAAAATGTTGGTTAGTTTTTGATATAATGGATGAAGGAGGACAAGTGGGAAACATGATCAGGAGAAAAAAATTGCACAATTTTGAAATAATCTTGGGAAACACTTGCATATTCTAAGAATTAAAAAAAAATGTTTCTTTGTTCATTTGTGGCTTTCAATTTTATATGCCACTTATGAGTGCAGTCATATGGTTCTCGACTTTTTCTGTCTGACTTTTTTTTTTCAGTGTGGTTACCAAAGGGTAAGGGGGGAGAGGGGTGGTAGAGGGAAAAAGGGGTCAAATATAAAGCGATGGAAGGAGAACTGACTCTGGGTGGTGAACACACAATGCAATATATAGATGATGTATTACAGAATTGTACACTTGAAACCTATATAATTTTACTAACCAATGTCAGCCCAATAAGTTTAATAAAAAACTTTAAAAGGTATTTCTTACTTATAGTTGATAACATGGCTATTTAAATACATACAGAAGTATTTTTCCATACAGTCCTTCAGAGTACCTTTCCCCTGATGTCTTTGTCCTTAGAGTTGCATTAAATTGCCCAGTAATTTATTGTGGAAATAGTGTTAATTAAGTGAAGGGTAGATAAGTGAGCAGAAACCTGGTTGTTCGGAAAGTAACTTTTATCATCTACTTGAGTGTTATTTGTAATCCCTAACAAATGAGTTATCATGGGATTTTGAGAATTTTACTGAGTAGATTTTGGTCTATGTAAAAGCAGGAATTTCCAGTCTAATCACTCTATATTTAAGAGGTAAAAGTCTCCAAACTTTGGAAATGAGCCCTGGATTATATCCTTGAAAGCTGAGAAAGTCAGCAGTACAGTAGGTGTCTTGGAATCAACTACCCTTCTATAGTTTCCAACTATTACAGTCACTTATAAGGCTCCATAATAACCAGCGACTCTAAGGCAGTATGAAATCATTATGCACATAGTCAACTATACACAACTATTTTCTTAAACGACTTCTGTGCAGCATGTCATTTCTCCAGATGAAGGCATCAAAAGTACTATGTGCTGTACATGGGAAGAGAACTTTTCATACACATTATTTATATTCTGGCATTTTTGAAGTCTTAACAAGAGCCTCTGCAGGGCAGGGGTGTAGAAAATGGACAGATTGTGTACATTTTAGTGTTTTCTCACAATGCTTGCTATGTTCATAAGAATATAAGTTTTTCGATGGAAAATGTGAGCTGAGCTTCATCTTGCTGTGCAAATCTGTACATTAAGCAAGCCTAGCAGAAAAGCCTGAGAGGTAAACAGGAAACCTGCAGGAGGTTGTCTATCAAGTGTAATGAGAAAAAAGACTTAAATGATGATTAGACCTAAAGGAATGAGTCAGAAGTCAAGAAGTACAGAAAAATGGCCTGAATATGTATATATGCCCATGAACTATATAGATTGTGAAAAGTTAAAGAATGCATTGTAAAAAATTAAATTGCAAATGCTGTATCAAAGCATAATGTCAGTGTAGGATAAACTGTGACAACAAAAAGACCCATAAAGGCTTTGTATTTTGTTCTCCTTTAATTGTCCAGGCAGGAGTTTCTAGCTAGTGGGCAGCTCTCGTTCACAGAAGGGTCCAAAGCTCCCAGCTACTCTTTTCTGGTACCTACTGCTGTTTAGGTCCTTGTCATTGTCTACATCATAAAGACTGCTCTGCCATGTCCAGGTCTTAGAGAAGACAACATAGAGGAGGCACGCCCACTCAGTTACAGGTTCAAAGTATATAGGGGTAGACAGTATATGAAACCTGCCTTCAAATGTCTGTGTGCACAGGTAATTTTCACACCTCCGCAAATGCCCCTGCTGTCAGGCTTTCTGGTTGGTGCAGGCATTCATTCCTGAATGAGCAGAACACACTTTCAACTCGCACTCCATTAGAAAAAATGCAGTCAGATGACTACAAAAACTGCAAGGGAGGAAAGAAAATGTAACCTTGTCATGTGTCCAGGAAGTGGATTTTGATGGACAGTCACCTCGGCCAGATGCACCAATAAATTAGTATTGATGATATCATGACAAGTTAAGTAAGTTTCTAAAAAGAGATTAGTCTATCAAAAAAAAAAAAAAAGAAGCTAAAAGAATCAGCATCCCTAAGAAAAAATTAAAAACAATGACTGCCACTCATTTGACTACATGTCACCTGGGCATTTCAATAGACCAGAGAGGCAGCATTAACTGTCAGAATAAACTTGGAGAATATTATTTTATAAACTTGGAGAATATTATGAATACAGCATCAATGGAAACTATGAGAGATTAAGGACTTAATAGAGAAACGAAGGGAGATAAATTATGTTTTCAAGTCTCTTTACTTAGGTGTGTGTTTGAATGAGTGACCTCTGTGAACCTCAGATTCTCTTCTATAAAATGGACTCAAACAAACCCAATGTAAGTACAGTGAATGTTCACTTAACACTGTCAATAGTTTCTGGAAACAGCAACATTAAGTGCCAGTTAGCTCAGTTGGTTAGAGTGCGATGCTCATAACACCAAGGTTTCTGGTTCGATCCCCGCATGGGCCACTGTGAGCTGCACCCTCCAAAACTAGATTGAAACAACTACTTGACTTGGAGCTGATGGGTCCTGGAAAAACACACTTAAAATAAATAAAATTGAAAAAAAAAAACCAAAAAAACCACACCCACAAACAGTTAAGTTCCTAGGGCCTATTTCTGGTCACAAAAATATCATTAAGCTTCTAAATAAAGACCCTAAATACTTCTAATATTAAACATTGAAATAAATGTGAGTTATGCATACATTTATGAAAGATGAATTAAAACATGTAAGATCATGATTTTCCAACCATCTTATTCCAATTTAGGGTTGCAGGTGGTCAGAGCCTCTCCCAGCAGTTCGGGTCTGGACACAATGCCCTTTCATCCCATTCTGCACTCACACTCACACATACACTCACTCACACATACACTCACTCAGATTGCGACACTTTAGACGTGCCCATCAACCTACTGTGAACATCTTTAGGATGTGGGGGAAGACCAGAGTCCCCTGGGAAAACCATGCAGACATGGGGAGAACATGCAACTTCACACAGCCAGAGACAGTGGCACCGTCCGTGAATCAATTTTTTTTTTTTTTCAACATTATAGTGAAAGATGTTGAGTGAAATGAGTTTAATCAAGGAGCTGCTGTAGTTCGAAAATTGTTCACTTGTCAAAATTCAAACAAGATAAATCTGTGAAAGAACTCTGTAACATTCAAGAGCCACATAAACTCATACTCTAAGGCATTGCTTGGAATAGTGATATTTTTAAGGCTTGTCTCTAAAATTCTAAAACATGAGTTAAATTACATATAGTAATTATTGATTAAATGGTTAACATAATCCTTTCAGCAAATATTTGGGTCATAATCAATGGCTCTATTTCTCATGTTTTTAAAACCACTGAAGAAAAATGAAATATTATTTGAATTTTTTAAATTTATAAGTCCTTTGAAGAAAAAGAATATATTAAATTTCTACTCCTCATATAACAGTAACATTTTTAAACATTTTTGCTAGTACATATCTGTCAGTAAAAATGTAAGTTTGCAGTATGTGTGTGGATAATGTGCATATTCATATATATGAATATAAGTATATATAGATAACTATGCATATATTATATGTTAAAATATATTCCAGATATTTTATAAGAAATAAATATTTTAAACAGATGTGATAATTTTTTAAAAATCTGTCACATTTTATTTTATGAGGAAAAAAACTTTGTTCCCACTAACATATTGTTAACAGATTTGCTATTAGATAATAATAGATTATTGTTAATATATATATATTATTTGCATTATTTTTAATTTATAAGTTATTTATAATACATATCAATATAATATTAATAATAGTAGGAATTATGTTATTGATTCCTTCCTAAAAAATTGACTTAACACTTTAGGATACAGTTGTTCAAAAGTCTCGTTCTAAATTAATGTAGTTTCATATAATTGTCAGCAGACATAAAAATTGAAAAAGGTACCTCATAAAGTTGCAATATTTACTGCATACCCACTCACACACACACACACACACACACACACACACACACACAATCAGGAGACGGCATATTTTTAGGACAGTGGATAGCAATTCATATTTCAATAAGATGGTACTATTAAGTTTTAACTAATTTATCATCATGTCCTAATATGTCATCATTACTTTTCTGTCATAATGGTGCTTCAAAAGATCTTCTGTTAGTAATTGGAGAACAGTTAGTTCTGCCATTTTCTTAGTGTTCACTTCTTGCATTTTAGTACTATCTTTCAACCACGATTTCTGTGGGGAAATATTTTTTTCAGACGTTCATTTTGGGAAGAATATTTCAGTTAAAGCTACTATCTTTACTTAAATAGGCTAACAGAAATTGTACTTATGCAGCAGTATTTTGAAAGCAAATGAAACCTCAAAGTAACTTTGTGGAACTCTGTAATATTAAGGATATCTCCAGATGTCCTCAGACAGGTTGGTTGGATGTCCTAACCAACACCTCACTACTGTATATGAGACCAGGTAAGCTCTTATACTTTATATTGAGAAATTTAACCCCTGCTTTAATTTTAAAACTAAATATAAATATAAATATAAATATAAATATAAATATAAATATATATATATATATATATATATATATATATATATATATATATATATATATATATATATATTTAAAAGTACCATGGTTTTCTTCCTAAACTACAATGGATAATCTTATACATACCTGAGTATGTCACTTCACATTAGGTTACCGATAATTTTAACTCCCTCAGAAGAACCCTCAGATAATTTATCCTAGTATAAATAGGGATTACACATTGTGACAAAAAGCGAAAACTTTTATTAACTCTTTGGTACTGTATGAAATAACAAATCTTGAAATTCAATGTAAGTCTTTTTATATGCATCATAAAAGTACATGACTACTTAAACTCTGGATTTATTATGTTTGCTGAAAAATAGCTAACCTTTGAGAGAAACTTTAACAGTTTCTGAAGGATTCTAAAAAAGCAATGAAAACTATTAAACTGGCAATTTTATTTTAAAGTGTGTGTTTGCCTAGGGAAAGAAAAGAAATGGAAGGAAAGTGTATGCATATTGATATGTCTGAATCGCATGAAAACTTTTTATCTCTTCCTTGCCAAAAAAACCCAAAAAATCAGGACTCAAGATTACATTATGCATGAATACCTGGAATATACGCATTCATTCATTTGTATTTTCATAAATTTGCAATCGCATATTTTTAAATTTGATGCAAGTTTCCCTTATCATATTTGTATAAAATTCCAGCCAGGATGTTTTACTCTTTATTTGGAAGAGGAAAAAAGCTAGAGACATCTTGCTAAAAGAGCTAAATAGGCATGCCATTTTAAAAGAAACTATTCATAGAATATCCTGAGGTCTGTTTAAATGTATGGAACTTACTGATATGCATGTCTTTTTTTTTCCTTCAAGAAAATAATTACTTAGAAAAGATCAAAACTATTTTACAGAATACATTTTCCTCAAGGTTACTAAAAGAAATATGTACATTACTTCTTGACCCAATGTAGCAGTCCACAAAATTCCCCATTGTTAAATCATGAATAAGGTACTGAAATAGTTCCTATTGAAGGAAAGCATGAGGACCTTAAAATACAGAAGAAAATAGAGCCATCCAGCTAACACTAAATAATCCCTGTCTTTATTGTTGCATTAACTAAACATTCATAAGTATTTCCTTGTCTTCCTGAAATGTTAACATAGAAAGTAATCATTCTGAAATTTATCACAACATCATGAGAAATGGAGAAAACTCTATTGAGCATCTAATATATGTTGGACACAATGATAAATAATTTAAATGTGCATCTATTTTAATTCTTCCAGCAGTCATTCAATGAAGATCGTGTCCACTCCATTTTATCAGAAGGAAGATTATGCTCAGGCGGATTTAGTCATTATGCCAACATCTGGAAAGTTGGAACTTGCAAGTGAAATACTGAAAACTTAAAAATGCCTTAGCAAACAGCGCTTGCTCAGTGCAATGATAAAGCAAGACTGGAATTATTTGGTCTTTGTGCAAAAGTATTAAGATGGCATTTTGCTCAATTAGTCCAGGGTTTCTAGTCCTCAGAGCTAGTGACATTTTGTGTAGGACTCTCTCCTGTGCCTTGGAGTATGTTTAGTATCATCCCTGCCTTCTTTTTCCTAGATGCCAATAGTACACCCCTCCCAACCCAACTGTAACAAACAAAAATGTCTCTCTCTCTCTCTCTCTTTTTTTTTTTAATTAAAGTTTATTGGGGTGCAATGGTTAGCAAAGCTACATAGGTTTCAAGTGTACAATTCTGTAATACATCACCTATATGTCACATTGTGTGTTTACCACCTAAAGTCAGTTCTCCTTCCATCACCATACATTTGACCCCCTTTACCCACATCTCCCACCCCCCACACCCCGCCCCTCCCCTCTGGTAACCACTAAACTATTGTTTGTGTCTATGAGTTTTTGTTTCTTTATTTGTTTGTCTTGTCCTTTTGCTGCTTTCAGTCTCTTGACGATGAAAATGTTCCTACTAAGGCAAGTTGCCCTTGGTGAGACACATTGAACAGCAGAAAAGCATAAGAGTTAAGGCATTTTATCCTGCCCATGTTCTACCCTTCTTTCTACCCTCTGTACACACACACACACACACACACACACACACACACACACACACACACACAGACTGAAAAGGACAAAATCAAAGAAAATAAAACAATGGTCAATGGCATAAAAGAAAACAAATAAATAACACATGCATCTATCTGCACACAATGTGAAACAATAATCACAATACAATTTATTTTGGAAGAGTGAACAGAAATTTCATCAGAAGAGGAAATAAAACAAAAATAGACTTTGAACACTATCTCCTGGAGAGAGCTATTGCTACCACACTAAATTTTGTTTTCAAACCTCAAAATGTCCACTAATTATATCCAGAGAACACTTAATATTGGAGCACATACGAAGGGGTGATGACATGCAATGCCACACATGCCATGATGCTGTAGATAAAGTGGACTAAGCCTTATTAATTGACTAAATTATTCATCCAAAATAAATCTAAGAACAATTGTTTTGCATCTGAATAAATAATCTGAAATACTCAAAGTTTCTCAACATAATAATAACCTGACCAACTGGCTAATATTAAACCCCATTTGGTGACTCGTCACCTCCTCAGGAAAGTTCAAGATTCTGCACACCCAAGTTACTTCTCAGCCACAACAGCCACTTTCTTCACACCTTATGTAAGGGAGAAATCCCATCTGAATCAAGGGCAAAAGAAAGCTCACAAGAGCTTACAATGAGACCACTATAGTAGGATATAAAACTTGTAGATAAGGGTAAATATGGGAGTCAAAAATTCACTTTCACGATTCTTATTTCTCTTTCTCTCAATGCGGCTATAAAATTAGCAGAACCAAGGAAAGTTTTAAGGGAAGCAGTGCTCCCAGCATCTTTTGGGAAAGAGGACAAAGGGATCATCACACTCCCATGAGGGCCAGATTGCACAGGAGTGAGATCTTTATCGCTGATTCACCACATATTTATGAAAATCATATGCTCTAATATATCACTATCGTGATTAATAATTCTAATGTTGGCTCTCAGTTTTGAAAACTGAGATAAAACAAATGTTTGTGAAAACTGGATCTATTTTTCAGACCACAGGAAGAACTCAGCTGCTAAATGGGTCGAGAGAAACTTTGTTATGTTATTTTCTATGTGGAATTTGTTAAATTTGTAATCCTCTCTATATCTCTTCATCTTTTTCTTTTTTTCCTTTTCCTTTGCATGTCATCTTATGCATACTCTTTAACATAACTACTCAAACCATAGAATTTTGAAAATTTTTGTTACAACAAAACCTGCTCCCTTTTTTACACCTGCTTTTTCTCTCTGCAGAATTTCCATTTCCCCTCCACTTGCATTCTGAAAGGATGGCAGGGTAGACATTCTCACAACTAGACCTGGGCAGATACCCCATTGCATAAAATGGCCTTCTCAGCACAAGTTGAGTCCAAAGGAAAGAAAAAGATGGCCCTTGCTCCCCGAACCCAAGGTATACTAACGAATACACAGTCTACAGCTGGTCCTAAGGCACCTTGGGTTTTCACTTTGGATACTGCTCTCAAGAAAGAGATTGACACTTAGTCTAACTAGTACACATTATGCAGAAGGTGGAGAAGAACATGAAACACATGCATTCAAACACACATACACACACACATGCATGTACTTAATCAGACACCAAGGCACTCACACACATCCCGGAGACCAGGAGTTCCTTATAGCACCTGTGAGGTGCCTACAATTTATCCCAGAGATCACCACTGTTTGTTCTTAAAGCATTTCCCCTGAAAACAGAGTAATATGGTCATCCTTAATGACTTGAACATTTCCATGAAGGTTTTATTCTCAAAAAATGGCCTCTCGGTCCTCTCATCTTATTATCTCTAAAGGCTTTTTCAGCTATTCCACCCGAGCCACCAGCAGCCATGGTTATAACTACTCCAAAATCACTATCAACAGCCTCTTGCTCTGTGACTAGTTGTCGATATTCAAGACCCCTCACTCATAAGAACACCTGGACTACTAACCTCTCTGTCATCTCTCATGCCATCATTCTACCACAACCTAACTTAAATCTTATAGTTTATATTTTTTGATAACATTCCTGAAAATGCACAATGAATTTGTACTTATCAAATGATCTATGATAAAGGACGTTGTAGTTATTGTTAATGAAGATGATGCTATTGTTTATAATCCATTGTGATCAATACTTTTATAAAATAAAATTAAAATAAATTATTAAAAAGTAAATTTCAAAATCTCCAAAGATATATAATATACAAGCTACCAAATTGTCATTAGGTTCAACAGATAAAATATTATCCATTTGCAATAACATTTTATAAATATTTACTCCTATTTTCTGTATTTTTTCTTGCCATAGACTGGTAACAGAGTTTTTGTGAACCAATGGCAGTTGTGGGCCACAGTTTGAATACAAATACATTAACTTTTCATTCATTTTCATATTTTCTTTATACTTATCTGGCAAACTCCAATCCCAGAAGACCTGCTTTTCCCTGTGCTTCCAAAGAAAATGGGAAGGTATCCTTCTCACAGTGAATAATCAATCTTTTCATCTGTGTTTTGGATCCCATCTGTCTTTATCTTCTAATAAATCTTACACTATCGACCATTTTATTTTTTTTTAATTTATTTTATTTTTTTCTGTGTAATTGTTGAACCTGTCACATTCAGTTTGATCTCTCTCTCTCTCTCTCTCTCTCTCTCTCTCTCTCTCTCTCTCTCTCTCTCTCTCTCTCTCTCTCTCTCTCTCTCTCTCTCTCTCTCTCCTTCTCTTCCTCTCTTTCTTCTGCATGCCCACATATTGCTCACTGTACAAAATAAGGTCTCCCTAGACCACTCAGTTGTCATCTGCCACCCCATTTCTCTCTTCTCCATGACGAAGCTTCTTGAAGTTTGGCTTCTCCTTCTATATCTATGTCTTCACTTAACCCTAATTCCTCAATTCACTCTATTTGATTCTATTCCCACCTCTCAACCAAAATAGTTCTTTCTAAGGCAACCAAATTTTCCATTTTGATATACTCTATGAATATTTCAGCAGTATGTAGTATTACTGGTTTCTTATTTATAAGAACTGGGATTTTCCAACAATCTACTGACAATCTTTTTTTATTTTATTTCTTTTATCTCGGCAGAATCTTTCACCTTTTCGCAGATTATTAAATGTTGGATTTTCTTCCGTCATTTTCTAGACCATGTTTTACTCTTCACCTAAACTTTCCCTAGCAATCTTGTCAATAATATGGCTAATATTACCTACAAATATGTATGAATTCTACATTTAATTCATAGTTAATCAACTCTAAGACAAACTTCTTTTTCACATTTTTACATATCTGATAGGAGGATGTATTTTACAATAGATGGAATTTCATATTTTAATTGGCAGATTATTCTTACTCAGTAACATGAATAATAGACATCTTAAAATTCATAGCTTCTTCAATTTACTAAAATATAATTATATCCATCTCTGATTTCTATTCTGAAATCTAGACCCACACAATTACGTATTATTTCCACTTGAAGGTTTACAATAATCTTCTTGAAACCCTATTTTCTTCTATGAAAATCTTATTGTTGAAACTCATTAAATTCTGTGTGAATGGTGAACCTTGGAGTTACATAACCTGGTGACTCTGGGAAATGTACTCAAATTCAGCAAGTTCAAATCTGAACAAATGATCTCCCCCTTCTCCCACGTTCATCTGTCTCCTAATCACCTCTCAAAATATGGTACTCACTCAGTGTTCACTATTTTAGTGAATTGCAACTTTACCTATCCATTTACACAAACCAGAAACCTAAATACCAATCTTTATATTTCCATCTCCTCAAATCAGGCATCCAGTTCCTTTCATTTCTTTTACCTAAATATGTATCTAACCATTCTACCTTTCTCCATTTCCACAAATGCCCTTTCTGGTCCAAGTGACCATTATCTCACTGGAATCTATAATGATTTTTAACTGTTTTGGTCACAGCCATTCTGACTCTCTTTCTCATCTTGTCTTCATTCTGTGGTCAGAGTTGTATAACAATATCACCTATGTTTAAAATCCATCAGTGCCTTCCCATCACTGGTGTCCTCCTGTCAGGCTCTTGTTTCCTGGCTACTGTCCACTGATCAAACCTCAAGTGGCATTTCACTCATCTTCATTCTCTGGATTTCATTCATTGTATCCCCAGTATATAATGTAGTTCCTAGCATATTATAGATACTAGGTAAAATGTCTGTTAAATGAAAACGTGTCAAGATGCTGTTTGTCTAGAAAGTCCTTCCAACTCCAACAAATATGTAGTTCTTAGACTCTACCTTTAAAAACACATTTTTAAAAATAATATTTAAAAAATATAAAAACACATATTGCTAGACTTACTATGGTGATAATTTATCCATGTAAGCAAATGTTGAATCACTGTGTGGTTTGTACATCTGAAACAAGTATTGTATAACAACTATAATTCAATAAAACATAAATGGAAAAAACACATTTATTCCATTTATCAAATGGTATAGGTCTCCTGGTCTAATTTATTTTCTTCAGAAGGAAATAAAGAAATTCACTAGGTCTCTTGTATATAGGATAATGAGAAATGTTTCTATACTTTTCAAATGCACTATGTTTACAAAGATCATTAACATTTAACTTATAAAATGTTTATTGTGTACATTTCTAAAACATTCAAATTCAAATGGTTTTCTCCTCAGAAAATAAATGTATAAAATTACAGATTTCAGAACATATTATAAATTACATTTTTTAGGTTTTTTTTTAAATAAACATTCTGAATAATTTTAAATAATATTCATCAAGATCATGTAGAAATTTTAAGTATATCTACATGGTAGTGGTCACATATGTATAGATGTAGTATTGAATAATCTGCTTATCCCATTTCCAAAGTATTTTCATGTGAAATATATTTAAAAATAAACTCATATTTTTCTTTAATCATATAATCACATCTATGTTATAATATGTATTACATAAATGGATTAATAATTGAGACCTCATCCATGCATTTGTTTGATGCATTTATTTCCATAAGTTCTAAATATCCATGCAATAACCAATAATTTCAACAAGAGAAAATAAAAATTGAAGAAACTGTAGAAAGGTACCAAATTGTCTGTTATTATTTAGCCAATGGTGTTAGAGGAATGCTCTACAGATAATCTGACACCAGACAAACAAGTGGGTCTTAGAGCAAATTAAGCCTGAAACATCACTGGAAGCAAAAATGACAAAACTGAAGCAGTTTTACTTTGGACACATCATGAGAAGGCAGGGCTCTTTAAAAAGACAATAATACTGGGGAAAATAGAAGACAGAGAAAAAGAGGAAGAACAAATATGAGATGGATTGACTTTATAAAAGGAGCCATAGGCATGAATCTACAGGAGCTGAGCTGGGCTACTGAGGACATGACACTGTGGACATCACTCATTCATAGAGTCACCAGGAATTGGAGCATGTCTGTAACACACACACACACACACACACACACGGAAGATACCCAGGTGGAGAGACCAGCTTAGTTGATGCTTGCAGCATAAGAACCTATGTCCCCTTCAATGAGGCAGGTGAAAAAGGAAGGCAAGATTAGTTGAGGAATCATCATGTGAAAATGAGATAAGAACCTAGCGTTTAATCCCTTTCCCAAATTATGAAAGTTTGTAAACTTTACAAACTTTATGGTTAGGTTAAAGTCAACTTTAACCATAAAGTTCATGTTTGTTCCACTTTCATCAAAGTGCCCTACTGAAATTGGTGATTGATGGGTAAAAGGTGCTTTAGCATCCTTCATGAGTGAGTCTAGAGTCAGTTTAACCACTTTGATTCTCTAGGACATAAACTAGAGATTGCTTACTGTTTCTCCTGGGAACAAAATACAGATTTAAACAAAAACAGATGACAAAAACAATTCCTCACCTACAGAAGGGTAAAAATGGCGTTTTCAACAGCCTCTAGGGTAGAACTTGCCCTGAGAGCTACTTGGCAATAAAGACAGTTTCTGACACATTGAAGATTTTCTAGGAGGTTGCACCTAACTTCAATTTTCATGTTGCTCTTATACTTTTTACTATTCCAAGTATAAAAGAAGCAGAGAAACATTTCAGCTCATCTTGAGCATTTTATAAATGCAGTAGTAAAAACTTTTTGATTCCTAAAAGTTAATGTTTACTGTTGTTTTAAATCTCATGAAATAATAAATGCTTTAAGAGAAAGTTTCATTATTCTTTGTTTAGCTAGAGCAAATCAGTGGTTTTAGACTCATCCTATGTGTTTCAGAGAAACACCCAAGTATTGTTCTTTTTTTATGAAATGGCAGTATGCCATGCAAATATAAAATTCTGAAACCTATAATAAACAAAATTCAAGTCAATCGTTAATTTCACTTGTTCACACTTTCTATTAGCAGAGTCATTATGACAACCACCTCCAGTGTGGTGCACAATCAGTCCTGAATCCTGCAAGACATGAAGTCATCATGAATCAAGTAAAAGATATATTTCTACATCTGTAATTTCAGTCCCTAAATCAAGATAAAGAGATGATTACTCATTCTGGGATAAGAGATTGCTTGTGGAGAAGTGGAGTGAGGTCAACCAGGGAAATTCTAGGCCTGGCATCTGGATCATAGCACAGAACGGGGTATTGAGGGGAGGAAGCAGGGACAACAGCCTTGGCTGAGGTTGTAAGAAGTGTGCCACTGTCCCCTGTGGCCATGGAGGCTGAGGCTCAGGAATCGCAATTCGGACTTGGTGAACTAGAAGCCATTGCGGAATGTGGTCAGAATAGATGGGCTTTAATGTGATGCAACTTCATGTGATATGGTTGGTGGAAGGGTTTAGCTCAGTGCCGGGAACTCAGAAGTTCTCAGCTGGATTAGATTCTGAGGACTAGCTCTGCTGCCACCAACCACTCTAGGTGGGCTTCGTGTAGATCCCCTAGGACAGTGGTTCTCACACTTGAGCATGTGTCAGAGTAAATAGGTCTGCTTGTTAAAATTACAGCTTCCCTGACTCAACCTAGAGATTCTGATCTAGTCTGGAATGGAACCTTTATTTTAACAAGACTCCAAAATAATTCTAATGGAGACTTCTGGTGAAAAGCATGGTTTAGGAGGTAAATATAAGTTAAAAGAAGTTACAGAGTCAATCTCCAATATGGCAGGAAGAGCCATAACAAATACATAATCTAATAAAATATTTCTTGAGGGCAAAAATGGGAAGAAGGAATTTACCATTACTACCTTCCCTCACAGAATCCTTAAATGTAAAAGAGAAATACTGTACCTGTTAAAAATAATGAATGTGAGAAGTAAATTGAGAGTGGATGTATAAGTTTCTAGTGCTATATATGGCTATAGAAAAATTCTCCCCTAATTTTAATGGATTAATGAATGAATGAAAAAAAAAATATTTGGGTGGGAGTGATGTCTATTATGGAAGTAAATAAAAGGTTGACTAATTGGTGTGTTAACTTCCAAGTTAGTGTTAAACGTGATGGATTAGTCTTCCTAACTATTTTTGATTACCATTTTTTCCTTTTTTTATGCATTTTTACCCAATAGAATCAGAAGTGTGATTATTCTGTATTTTATCCTGCTTTGCTTTGATATCCTACACACCCTTGCTGTAAATCATTAAATATACAATTTAAACACAAGCCAAGCCCAACAGCCTCTGGATCCGATGTTATTAACTAGAAAGAAAAATGAATTCCTTTACAGGTCTTGCACTTTGAATATCCTTCCCATCGTCTTCAGTACATTTGTGAATCTCCAGAGTATGGACTGCAAGTAGTACCGCTGAAGTTCTCCATTACTGGGGCTGTCTTTCATGTTAGCCCTTCATTTGGCCTTATTTACAGACATCCCTGTCTCCTGTTGATTTCACTGGGAGCGAGGCAGAACTGGCATTTGCCTTGTCACATTCCATTTGTTTCCCAGCACGTGCTGCAGCATACATTAAGTTCATTTTCTGTGGAGCTGTTCTTAAGGTGTAAAACAATGCACAGTTGGATGGCATCATGCCTTCCAAATGGGACAAAGATAAATAATGCAAATAATGCAGACAAAAGGAGGGGCATAGAAAAGATGACATCTCCAATCTGTAACATGTCCTCATGCTGTGGATATCCCCAAGTTTTCCCCCAAAGTAGAAGAAACACTATGACTAAAAAGGTCGACGGCACTATCCCATGTATACATAATTTCACATACATTATTTGATATTCATGGCAACACTCTGACATAGGTGCTCACTTTAGAGATGTGGAAAACTGAGGTCAAAAAGTTTATAAATTGCCCAAAGTCACACAGCTTGTCGATTTCCTAGAAGAACCCAATGTGAAATCTCATGATTATACCATGTCTCCTAACAACAGTGTCCTAAAGTAAATGAATAAGTAAAGAGAGAGAAACATCACTTAGGTCTTTAGTCACAAGATACCTAATCAAAGTTTAGTTGCAGAAATCAATAGGTTGAAAATTCAATACTAATGAGATTGCACTTTTCTTTCCTTTTGCCTATCGATACTTGAGTTTGCAGTTACCTCAGATAATATCTGTAGGCACTCTCTGGCCTTGAAATCAATACTATTACAATACCATAATAACTAAATCTTTAATGAAGTTTGTATAGTTAGCTCTCTTTCAAAAATTTTGCTGAATTAATGTTTAATCGTGATAATCCAAACTAACAGGAACTAAATATGTATTCGTATTTGGTGGTGTATTAGTTCAGCATGTTCTATCATGCCCTCAGAGTGGTATTTCCTTCACCATGTCTTTTAGCGTCACCCCTGAGTGGGTCTGTAGTGTGGCAGCACTAGATTTATTACTAGCATGAACACAGTTACTGTTGTGAAACAGGCCATTTTTCTTCTTTCATCAATTAATCATAAGAACCTTCCAGGAAGCCATAGATATGAGCAGCTGGAGAGACATAGTGCAAATATACAGATATCATTGTAGTCTTGGCTACTCTATAAGAAATTTACTTGTACCTTTTGGATATTCTTGAGCCTAATAGCAATCCATTGTACAGGGGATTCCCATTGTATGCTACTCCTTAAAAAAGAATGAGAGTTGGAATATCAGGTTTCACACTTACTAGGTATCCCAGATCCAGGTATTCAGTTTTCACTAAGACCAAGCTGCACACCAGGAGCCACTTTTCAAATGATGACTGGCTTACACTGAAAAAGACATAACTTAGCTCCGGAACCTTAGATCGCTTCTTTGGCTCTCCTATTAGGACACGACAAAGACTCCACCACACAGCATCTTTATCCAGTGGATCTAATATGTCGTATGGCCTAATCAGCACAGCAGCTTGTACCATAGTCTACACTTAAAACTAGTAGTCAGCTAATTAATCTCAAAGGGATAAGAATAGTATTACCAAATGAAGTGTGGCATGTACTGTCTTCAAAATCCAAATGTTGTGCCTCTTTATTAATGAGAGAGGGTGAAAGAGGAACAACTTATTCTTTCTCTTAGAAGAAATGCCTTGGCACATCCTAAAGAACTGTAATCCTCTAAACCGAACTCTGAAACTTCATAGATTTTTATCTCCTGCTCTGGTATGTATGTGTCTATTACATATCTTAACAACATATCAATTACCGCTCACCATTTCCAGTTAGCGGGATGTCATCAATAAAGTTGATCACCATGATGTTCTACAGAATCACAAGATGTTAAAATTTGCTTTAGACTATATTTTGACAAAGAGCATGAGGGTGGAGCTACTCAGTTTATACTGGAGATCAGGCTAACTCTATCTTGACTACTAGTTACATGATGAAAAATTAAAGCTTTGAGAAACACAATTAGAAACCCCTGCCTTGAGGAACAAAGAATCAAAGACCTCTAACATAAGAAGGTAAACATCACCAAGGATAGCCAATGACCTAGTGCAAAAATCTCTTCCACAATATCCTTTACAGGTAGTTATCTAGCCTCTGCATAGACAATACTAGGAAGCTAACATTCATACAGGGTTGAATTCCACTCCTGGACAACCCTTAATGTCCCCAGTATTTAGACCAGCACAGTTTTTAACCTTAACCAAAGTTCTGGAAATGGTACCATGATATCGTTCACACAGATGGCCTTTGCTGTCTTTTGAAGTGATAGGGATAGAGATATTATGAATGTAATTTAAAGTTTTGGAAAGTGTTATAGGTTGAACTGCCTTCCTTCCCTCCCCGCTCAAAAATAAAGTCCTCATCCTCAGTACCTATGAATGTGACTTTATTTGGAAATGGGGTCTTTGCACATTTAATTCAGATGAAGTTATACTGGAATTGGGTGAGCCCCTAATCCAATACCTATACCCAGTGTCTTTAGAGCTGAAGGGAGTATAACGTGTGAAGATAAAAAGGTTGGAGGGATGCATCTAAAAGCAAAAGAACACCAAGGATTTCTATCAACAGAAACTAGAACAGAAGTATGGCAGAGATTCTCCCTCAGAGTCCTCAGAATTAAGCCACACTGCTAACACCTTGATTTTGAACTTTTACTCTCTAGAACTGTCATATAATAAATTTCTGTTGTTTTAAGTTACTCGATTTGTGGTACGTTGTTATGTCCTCTCTAGGAAACTAATATAGAAAGTTATAGCCTTTCTGTATTTACAAGAATAAATTGTGGAATTGTATCAACATGATTAAGACAGACTTGAAGTTTGAGAGATTTGAACTTAAATACTAGTCATATTACCAGTCAGCTACATTATTCTGGACAAATTTGTCAATTCACTAAATTTCAAATCGTGTATCTATAAAACTGGAACTACAAATAATAGTGCCTACTTTTGAGAACTTTTGTGAGATTAAATGAGTCAATGCATATAACATGGTTAATATGTAGCAAACACTCAAAAAATATTAGGTATTATTATTACTATAAAACTCTTGTATTTCAAAGAAAGATGGGGATATCTACTCTGGCATTGATTCATTTACTCCATGAACTAAGTACTTAAATATGATAAGAATTACTGTTGGGGTATACTTTTTTAAAGCCATCATAAACTATGGGCAGAAACCCCAGGGATCATAGCATCAATGGGGTTACAGAAGCTTTATCAATGCTTCCTCCTTCTGACCCCTTCCATCTGTTCAGACAGTGGTCTGAGTTACCTCTGGGCTACCCAACACCTCTCCTAAAGCCAAGGAAACAATAATCTCTTAGAATGTAAGATATTGTATAATAAGTATGGGAGAAAAATAAGTTTTCGCTGCATGGAACCATAGATTAACCAGTTATCTCTGAGCTGTTAATGGAATCTGTCCCACTTTAGGACTTTCCAGTTTGCCCAAATGTAACCCTTGTCTGGGTCTCCTGGATATCTGGGATACAAATAATCTATTTCATACCCCTGGCTACTATTGTAGTTTTATTCTGTATTCCAGACTCTTGTCTGGGGCTTGGACTTAGTTGTTCATCTCAACTCTTTGACTCACCGTCTTACTTTTTACGAATCTTCATTTTTGTCTGTCCTTGCTTGTATGAAATTATTAAAATAACCTAAACTTACCTGAGAACCCACCTGAAACTTACACTTTCCTTGACTTACATATCTGAAGCCCCATGCCTGAACCATTTTCCAGATTAGCTGACCATCAATCTTAATATCTTGACTAGATTTGTTGAATCCTTTTGGAACTTGGTCTCTAACTGCTGGCCCTTGGAAAGGGTCACCAGCTCTATATTTTCTTTTCCACCTCCTCATTAACTCCTGTTAGCCTCATACCTTAAACCTTACTCCCCTTTCCTTTTTATGTTCCAGGCACTTGGCACTGTCAATTGGTACACCCTAACCCAACATGTTTGAGTAATACAGGCTGACTGCCCAAAAACAACTGTACTAAGTTGGTCATAAGGAATAGAAAATCAAAAATGATTGTTTCAAGCCATTACGGATATCCAAAGTGATTTGATGATAAAAGTACTCTTTTTATAAGTGCTAAAATCAACTTTAATAGAAAGTATTATTTCTGAAAACCATCTATACTTTCATCACCCTACATAAATGTCTATACTTAGAGAGTGATAGAATATAGAGAAATTAAATTCATCAAATGAGATTAAAGAGATCTAAAACTCTCAAGTCTATTGGGTTACTGAAACCAATTGAACAATTAACCAATTAAACTTTAGTTAAAGTCTCTTATTACTTCTTACCCATAAGATCTAAGATGTTCCTTATAAAATGTACTTATATATAATTCATATATATAAGTGTCATTGTCATATCTCTTCAGCATATTCTCTGATTATTTTCTTTTTTCCACTCTATCTTGTTTTACTCCCATTAAAAGCTATATACCTTTTTTCCTTCACAATTCTCATGTACCAATGGTATTCATATCTTTATTATAATATATATTTCTTTATTATTTTCTATTTCCATCTCCCTCTTACCATTTTTCTTTTACATTTCTTCGATGTGTGTTTCAATGTGTTTCTTTCTTGAAATCAAATGTTTGATGAATCTAAAGCCATTGTAGTTTTTACATGTTTGGTTATCAGTCATTTTTGTAGCAACTTTGCCCCCAGTCTTTTTCCAGGACACACATGCCATTGAACCTGTCATGCAGGGATTCAGTTCCCACTCCCCGCACAAGAACGCAGGATATGATGAGGCCAAAAAGGAACACCAACGAAGCCATCGATAGGGGAGTCATACCACTATATTCTTACTGGTGGCAGGGCATGACACAAAAGCAAACATCCGCCAGTACCCTAGCACGGGGTCTTCCTGCACCCCTGTCTCGATGGCGGCCGTATGAGACACAGAAGTAGGATCAACAGTATCACAATCCATCATCTGCTTCTCTGCCAACTAACCAAACACTTGCTAACTGCAATCTGCCATCCGCTTCTCTGCCAACCAACTAATCCCTCAGCATAGCCACAGCAGTTATATTAGTGGCTAATGACTTACCGGTAAAACTGATGGCCACCCAGCCACAGCGGATGGCCATCTGATTACAGCTGATGGCCGTCTAATAACCGAGCCAGCACCTTTCCACATAAGGCTGAGAGCCTGGAAACTGCTCTCTAGGACTCTGTCCACACACTCCATCCCTACAGGGTCTCACCTCACAATCTACTTGACAAGCATCTTCCACGAGGGGCCCTGTTTCAGGAACCCAGATCACAAGAAAAAGATCCAGTCCAGTTTAAATAATGCCCCAGGGGGTGTCTCTCGATGTCCACAAACTTTCTGGGCACAATTAGACTTCCTGGGCACAGCCAGGGTTCTCAGGGTATCACCAGTCTTTCTGGGCACAGCCAGACTTCCTGGGCACAGCCAGCATTCTCAAGGCACTGTGCTAGAACAATAGTGGCTCACAGGCAAGGTGCTTACATATTATCGACGGTGGCCTGTGGAGACACAGGAAGTAACATCTGCCTGCACCCCAACAAGGGGTCTTCCAGCACCACAGTCTCACTGGTGGCCAGAGGAGACACAGGAAGCAAACATCCGCCAGTTCTACTACATGGTGGTACCTTCCCAAGCAAACAGTCAAGCGGTCCATCAAATCAGGATAGAAGGCAATTCCCTATAGTCCACAGTCATTCACCAGGGCTGTGGATTGGCCTCACAATGTGTGCCCTCTATGCAGGGCAAGGGCTCCAAGTCCTCCCCAACCTGGGGGTGAAGGACCACCTTGACCTCACCTGCATCCTCCACCGAGGACTCAGCAAGTGTTCTCTCCTGGGAATACAAGTCCTGCATCTGGGCTGCCTCAGCAAGCATTTCCCAGCCCACACAGCCACAATGACCATTGTCTTCTCAGTCCTATGCTGGTTGCCAACCGTCCACGTCCTCCCACCCCTCCACAGGGGTCTAGCTCTCCAGCAGCTGCACAGCTCTTTCTATGCCGGTCAGAGAAATGTCCATGTCCTCCCAACCCTCTACCAGGGTCCAACTCCTGAGAACAGTGGCCACGGGCCACCATACTGTGTGGGGGCCACATGTCCTCTGCCCAGAGTCAGACGTCATTCTTACCTGGTTGGAATCCTGCTCTCTGAGCCAAATGTTCGAGTGGGTGTTGGCCCCCGTGTAAGCTGTCCACAACCCTCAGAGCCTACAGTAGCAGCAGACCACCAAAAGAAGGCGACACCTTCTATGGCCAAGAGGGTGGTGTGCCATCCGGAGGCTCGAGTCTCCCAGGTGGACCGCACCTCCTGTTCCCAGTGCTGCTCCTCACAGGCCTCCTGAAGCTGAGTGTTCACAGAGAAAGGAACACCAATGGAGCCATAGACAGGGGAGTCATACCACTATATTCTAGCTGGCAGACGGTCGTACACAAAAGCAAATATCTGCCAGTACCCCAGTGCAGGGTCTACCTGCACCTCTGTCTCACTGGTGGCCGGGTGAGACACAAAAAGTAGGATCAACGCGATCCGCAATCTGCCATCCGCTTCTCTGCCAATCAACCAACCCCTTGCTAATTGCAATCTGTCGTCAGCTTCTCTGCCAACCAACCAACCAGCCAACTGCTCAACGTAGCCACAGCAGTTATATCAGTGGCTAATGGCAAACAGGTAACAGCTGATGGCCACCCAGCCACAGCCGATGGCCATCTGATTACAGCTGATGGTCATCTAATAACCGAGCCAGCACATTTCCAGGTGAGGCCAAGAGCCTGGAAACTGCTCTCTGGACTCTGTCCCCACAGAACCTCTTTCATATAGTCAATGACATTCCTTCCTGGTGCACTAATAAGTAATCTGTATGAAACCTCATCAAATTTCTCACTTGGACCCAAGTGAGAAAACACAGTCTCAGTCTTTTTACCATCTGCAGTATAACAGGGTGAGAGGCAGCCCGTTCTGTGACTTTGACAGCCCTTTAGTAAATTACATGCAAGGATAAGGAGGACATCTTGCTTACTGATGGAACGCAATTTCATTCTCTATTTTTCTATGATATATTGGATAACACTATTGGGCATAAATCAGCATTTGCCTAATATATAATAAATACATAATTTAACACACAAGGCCAAAAATGAGTCTTTACAAAGAACATATGTTTTACAACATAAGGGGAGGGATATTTCAAAATTGAACAAAGCTCTGTGTCATACAGGGAAAAACAACTGGCAGCAATACTAAAACGCTGTGAAAGGCAGGAGGGAATTGGTTCCCACTATTATACATAGGGTGCTTTGCTTTCAATGCCATTTATAACAAACCCTACGGGAATGGTGTAATTATTCCCATTTTACAGCTGAAGCTCAGAACTGGGAAGTGACTCATTAAGTAATAGAAGGAAGTTGGATTCAAACAAAGTTTGTAAAATTCAACAGCTCTTGTGTCTTTAAACTGCAGTCCATGCTACTCCGAGAAGTCCACGCTACTGTTAATATTTCTTGAAATACAATTACCATTACAGTTTTATTCTTTTTGAAAGCAAAATGCAAGTGTTCCTGAGAGATTTCATGTAAATAAGCAAGGTTTCTATAAGTTATAATCATAAGGAATAGGTTTCATAGACATTAATACATTTCATGTGCACACACATGTATAAAATATATGCATATATTATACTACATATCGTAATATTATATTATATAATTTATGTTATAGTACATTACATATACAAACATATACAATATGTTAATATTATGTCTTTGAAAGCTATGTCTTATAATCGTAACTTTTTGAAACCTTGCTTATTATACAAGATCAAGTATTTTTCTTACAGTTTCCTGACCTCCTGATATGTAGTCTGATCTAATAAACACATTTTCTCTCAATTTAACCACAAGATGTTTTAAATGGGATTAATTTTGAATAGTTTACTATTATTTTCTGGATATGATATTTTGCTATTTATTTTCCCTTAAGTATTTTTACCTATTTCTGTGATCATCTCCAAGTGCCTTGAGTCATATATATTTCAAACTAATAAAACACTAAATATAAAGTTAAATCAGATGAAAAAATAGGGGAACATGAAAATAAGGAAAGTAATCTAGAAACTTGGGTATATATGGTACTCCTGCCATCTTGTGGGTTTTCTGTGATACCCATAGACCTGACTTAACATTTCTTTTTTTTTTTTAGTGAATTTTTGAAAAATTTTAAAGGAGTATTTTGAACATTTTGTCTCCTGTAGTATCAATTACTTAAACCTAACATAGTCTCTAATAAACAAACAAACAAACAAACAAAATAACAAAATGCAATTTATTTTCAGAAAGTTCAGAAAAATTATCTATAGCTGTACTTACATGTATAATCTAAAGCTGTACTTATACCGATATATACTTTTATGCCAATATACTTTTCAAGAAAAAGAGAAATAAATAGCTAATGATAAACAAATAGGGCCAAATTATGAAAATAGATGAATCTGGGCAATATTCTATTTTTATTCTTGCAATTTTACTTTAAGTTTAAAATTATTTGCAAATAAACAATCTCTCTCTCTCTCTCTCTCTCTCTCTCTCTCTCTCTCTCTCTCTCTCTCTCTCTCTCCCTCCCTCTCCTGGACAGCATTCCAGCAATTAGTCCCTCTTCCTGTGTATCATCAGCCTTTCTTTCAGTCTGAAAAACTTCTCCATATCCCACATTTTTGTCCAGCTATTGCATACTGTCTCTTTGACCTTGGACAAAAAAATCGCTCTAGCGTAGTCTGTGCTCTTTGTTTCCATTTGTTTGTCCTCATTCTATCTTAAAACATTAGTGCAAACATAAAATAAATACTAACTAATAAACTCCTAATCTTCCTTTCTACTCCTCCAACAGTCCATTCTCCTATTTGTCCAAATCCACTGAACATATATAGCCTTTCTCTTTTTCTCGCAAAGCATAACATCTATCATCACATCTTAGTATTCTGAGATCAAAACATATCCAGAAACTTAAATTCTCAACTCCTCCACTGCAATCTTCCTGACGCAACTACCTCTCCCTTGGGTTACCTCAATAGCTTTCTAACCGGTCTCTGAAACTGCAGTCCTGCTTCTCTGGAAATTATTCTCAGCACAGTATCCATAGCATTGATTTTAAATAGGAAGTCAGATCAACTCACTATTCCATTCAATACCTTTAATATTTCACTTAGGAAGTCTCAAAGACTACAAAGGCCTTTGTGATCTAGTCATCACCCCAGTTCTCTTTGCCCATGCATATTATATAGTTGTCCATTATCTGAGGACTTAAACCTTTGACCCCAAGATTCCTCTGTTCCAGCCTTACTAGCCACTTCACTGTTTTTCATATGTATCAGCATTCTCTTGTCTCAGTGCCTTTGGACTTCTTGAAATTCTCTGTTCCTACAGATTTGCATGAATGCACATTTTTAAGATCTTTCCTTAAATTCCACCTTTGTGCTGATATTTAAATTTGTGACCACTGCATCATACATTCCAGGCACTACCTGTCTTGCTTATCTTACTCTTTTTTTTTTTCATTTTTTCTGTTTTTGTTTTTGTTTTTGTTTTGTTTTTTTAATTTTCCTTGTACCACTCCAGCCCAGGCTACATCTTTACTTGCGTATTTATTTATATCAATTTGCCCATTTAGAAGATAAGTTCTCTGTGGGTAAAAACTTTGTGTGGTTAATCCAGAACAGTGACTGGCTCACTGACCAATAAATATGCCTACAATGAGTAACTGAATTATTTTCAAAAACAATTGTCCAAATTGCCTTTTCTGGTGATTGGAATTTAAATAAGCAACTATACAGTTGTTGTATAGTTGATTAAGTGGAGATCTATATGTTACAAAAAAGGGGGGTATTGTAGTAAAGATGATATTTTTTCTCACAATACTTAAAAGCTCTTCCCCAAGCACATGGCCTAGATAATAGCTCTTAGTGACAAGCAATTGTAGGTTTCTGGGATATCTTCCCAGTGACCCAGTGATACACATTTCCCCCACCTTCCAAGGCTTTTCCCTTGTGCCTCCCTTAGCTGAGACCCCTGTGAAGCTTATGTAAACCCTGCTGTTTTGGTTTAAATGGACCAATCCAGCTTTAGCCTGGAAATCCAAAGCACTCTACCTGTGACCCTAGCAAAGTCAAGTGCCCCAGGTCCTACCCAGCTCTCAGCTGCACCCAGCCTTTACCTCCCTGTATACCTTTTCCAGATTCTGTGAGTGATAATGTCTCCATTTCACATCCCCTTGCAGGCTTTGGTGAACCATAGCTCAGCATCAACTTAACTAATGTTAATTTAACAAAGTTATAACAGCTCTCCATTGAAGAAATCTTACTTTAAATGAGGTGTTTTTTTTTTTAATTTCTGAAATTGATATAAATGATTAGTATTCATAGAAATGAACATAATCCAACCCATGTTCCGTAATCTATGTATGAAATCTAGAAAGTACCAGATTATATATAGCTTTGGAAGAATGTGGAAGAAGAAAACATTTCTTCCAAGTTCCTTCAGTTTCCAATTTGGCACTTAATGAATTTGGCCATATAGAAATGAATTTAGCATCAAATTATCTGTGATTGTTTTGTGAAAAGCAGAAAGTGCATGCAGTCTGAGTGAAACTCGATCAATAGTTGAAAAATTAAGCAGGCCAGACACTGTTTTACCACCTTTTCTCTTTTCTTCCTCTACCATCAATATGAACTCCATTGGGATTCTTTTTTTAATATGTTTTATTTATCTATTTATCTCTGAACCTATCCCTCTAGGCCTATAATCTCCACTTTCCTGTATATTGCATTTACTTTCACTCAAGTATTTGATTTTCATGCTCAAATAGTTCAAATTCTCTGAAGTGAATAATTTCTTCATATTTCATGATACAATATTGTACCAGTGAATTCACAACCTAAAATTAAATTTTCCATTTTGACCAATAACATTGTAAGTGTCCAGATAATTTCCCATCTATTATTATTATGTATTCCCTTTAGATATTAACAATTCCCAAATCATTCCCAAATCATTTCTTCTAGCTTTCTCTATTAGATTTTTATTTTGATTTATTTGCTAACTTGCTATTGGCTGTACATTAATTTTATATCACTTTTATAGAAGGGGCAAGGAAGGATAAAGATGCAGCATTTAAAGGCAGTAAGCTTTGTTACTTATATATAGATAAAGAAAGAATACATGAGAAAAAAAAAGGCTATCTACTTATTTTTATAGTATCATGTTTAGATCAGAAGGTGAGAGCTTTCACTCACATAGCTTATTACTTATCACATTGGAGGTCTGACTTCACGAGTTTTTCTTTATTTCTGTTACTTGCACATTTGGAGTGTAAAGAGGACTTTAAAATGCACAATAAAAATAAATAAATGAAAACCAAGGTTAATTAGTGTTCTGTCTGTATCACACATCCAGGTTATTTGTGTCTTTTATGTCATACAACTCTGTAAATTGTAGAAAAATGGAAATAAGTTTTGTCCACAGAAGTGCTAAGTAGCTCTGGCCAGGGGAATACAATTGATTACTGCCTTATGGACAGACCACTTTTTGCATATATTTGTAAATTTATTCCAGCATTCCCTCACTGCATATAAATGGGTGAATCTTTTAATTTTGTTGGAGCTAGTACTACCATCTTAGTGGTTTCCTTATTAATTTATGAATTAAGTAAAATATTTGACATGTGTATTTCATAGTTGTATGAGATTCATGATCACACCCTTTTTAAAAATCATTCTTTAAAAGGCAGTAAAAAAAGACAACCGTTGCCTAATGTTAACACAAGTTGCTTCGACCTAAGGAAACATGTTAGGTGATCACTATTTATAACCTTCTCCCTAATTTAGGTATTATTGTATTTTTTCTTCTCTTGGTGTTCTCTACCCAATTCCAAAATGTAAGCAGTCATCAACACTATCACTTCCAAGGAGAACAACTTTGATCTCTGTCAGCGTTTGGAGTATATGTGTGTGTGTGTGTGTGTGTGTGTGTGTGTGTGTGTGTGTGTGTGTGTTTTAGATGTTACTGAAAATTGTTAGGAGAGATAAAAGAGTATTTTATAACAAATATCCCAATTACACAATCTAAGATCTCAGTTAACATTCTTCATTGCATTCGTTAAAAATGTTTATTGAATTCTTTCCAAGGAGTCATCTTTGCTCTCTTATTCCTCCCACAAAGCAATCAGTTAAGCCCAATAATTATCTGTGCTCACCTCCATCAAATGCCTCCAGCCTTTATTATGCAGCTGCCTTATTTAGCCAGAAAAGTTGGAGCCAGCCCAGTCTCCAGGCTTTGGAGACTGCTTGCATCCCATTGAGAGCTTATGTGAGCATCTTCCAACAAAGATGCAATGTTCCTCACAGTGCTAGAATTCATTGTGATTTAGTTTAGAGCAATTAACTTTCTATGGATTCATCCTTAAATTTTATGGCATTTACTCTATTATTCACATAAATCACATTTATTGCAGAAGCTACACAAATACATGTCACTCAACCAGGTTTAAAGAAATGACTTGACTTCCTAAAGCAACAGAATAGATGTCAAACTAACATTTAACATTTATATTTTTCATAAGGATATTTAATTTTTTTAAATAGAATTCAATAAAATATTCACATTTAATGGGTAAAGAATGTCATCAAGAAATCATCCCGTTCTCTTTCCTTCACTCTACTGTCTCTTTCACTACATTATATCTCTGAGATTTATCAATTCTGGCTTTGAAATATCTCATAAAATCTACTCATTCTCTCTATTCTCCTAGGACTAAATCAGGCCACCTGGCTTTAGTTACCCAGTCTGCTATAAGCACCTCCTCTAACACTTTACTTTTTTTTTTGGCCAATATTTTCCCAGGTTCTAGTTTTCTAAAACATGTAGTCCAGAGTCTTTATGTAATTATGTAATAGAGAAGGTTCTCTTGTTCTCTTCTACAACTATTCCTGAATTTCATCTAATGTATCCACCAGTTTTTAGAGCATCCCCAAGTCAACTCACCATGGGACCACTTTCAGATCAACTAGGTTAGGATATGAAGCCCACTACAAAGTGGTCTTCCTTCACTAATAACTTAAAAACTGTCAGTGATTTATCTCTTGGGTTCTCCAGGAAGCACATATTGAAATAAAATTACAAATAACACCAATGAAAGTTAAAAGAGACAGGAAGCAAAACTGGCTCAGTAAAGGTCCAAGGAGACCATAATGCGATCAGAAACCTGTGAAAGGCAAGGTGAATAAAGATAATTGTGCCAAGAGAAGCTCAGATTGTGATTCAGATTGTGATGCAGATCTTACAAAGGATGATCTGACCCACTTAGAAACTCCAGAGCAAACATTGCATGGAACACAAATGGCCAAAACCATAATACCTCTGCCACACCAAGTCTTGACCTTGGCTGATCAGATAAGCCAAAGTGTGATCTTGACTTGAATACTGAGAGGGATCTCCAGGGTGCTAACAGAGGGTGTCAGATAACTGCATCCATGGAAGTAGAAGGGCAAGTTCTTTCTTGAAGCAGGATCCCATGGGACACCATCTGGGTGCCGCACGAGGGCATTCTGAGACTTCAGTCTTATATGATTTGGTACATTGTTTAAATTAATTATTTACTGGTCCTCTGCTCAGCATGGTTTTCAGTTCATTCCAGAGTTCCCTATCTCTGGTCTATAGATACATTATACTCATACTATTCCTAGAAATGGGTAGTTCTCTCAATTTGCTAGTTTTTATTCACTTGAATGACCATTTGCTTCCACACTGACAATCCGAGTATCAACTTTTGGGATAATTACTTTAACCGTTTAGTGTGAAATTAAGTCAAACTATCCACCTCCCATGAGAAATGAAAATTAATAAAATGAAAACTACATCTTTAATAGCTCTATGTAGCAGAGTGTGATATAATTCAAACTATTAACTACCTATCCCTTTATATCTTTATTTCAGAGCCTCTCTTTATGGAAACATTATACTTCCCACCCATCAACACCAGGCTTGGACATATAGTTTACTTCAGCTGGTGAAATATGAGAAAAAATGGCATGAAATACTTTTGAAGAAATGTTTTAAAAGCTATCAAACAGTTTCAATAGTACTCTTTAAATTTATATATTCTATCTCTCTGTCTACATCTATCTCTATTCTAGAGATATAGATGTAGATATAAAATAGATATAGAGAGACAGAGAGATATAGATTTGGATTTTCTCTTTTCCACAAGTCCAACTGATAGGTGCTCAGATAGGGCCTGTCTGAGAATAAAAGAAAAAAAAAAAAAGAGAGAGAGGTAAAAAACAAACAACAGAAACACACACAAATGTCCCACAATAGAGTGTGACGTAGAAATAAATGCTTGTTTTTTAAGCCACTGAATTTTTTTTTCTTTTTCTTTTTTTTTCTTTTTTTTGAGTTGTTTGCTACCAAAGACTAACCCAGCCTCAGGTGATAGGTTCACTTTGCATTCACTGATCAACTTTGAGATATCAGTACATGTAGCCTGTGTCTGTATCCTTCAGATAGTTTCTTTATATCCTATGTCTTATCTGAACAATAGAATAAGAATGAGACCTATTTCACATGGTGACCATCATAAACAAATGAATTCAAACATGTAAGGCATTAGAAGATTACCTGGAATATTCCGAATACGTATTAGGTTATCTGTTAGCTGCCACAACCACCACCACCATTGTTACTGTTACTACCACTCTATTGTTGCCACATCAGAGAGATTGGTTCAATCCCAATTTCCTAATTCTACCATTTACTAGGTTTATCATCTGGCATAATTTCTTTATAGAGTTGAGGCTCAGTTTCCCCACCCACACAAATGACTTCATCCACATAAGTGCACTTTTTTTAACATTTATAAAGCGTCAATTAGACTCTGTTGCTCAGGTGGGTTCATTTTCCAAACATTTTGATAAATCAGTGGCTTCATTTTGGTATTAAATTCTAACGGTCCCCATCTAGCAACACCTTTACCATTTTCCCCTTCCTTCTTAAACTGACAAAGATAACCTAAATGCACTCATACCTCTCGGTTTGTCTTTTTGGATATTCTAATATTGTACTTTCATAAGTTTTCATGTATTCTTCACTCTAAACAAAGCTCCAAATAAATCATTTTAAGTATCAACATTTCTGCTGCAAAAGATATTCTACAAAGTTGTACGTTAAGTTGGTAAACACTTAAAAGTATTTGAAATGATCATAAGTTATGGATCCCCAAGGAAAACTTTTTAGAAGTTATTCTTCCTATTGTCATGTCTCGAAGATGAAGAATAATATTCTTTCTTATTTTCTTCCCAAGAACAGAGACAACATTTATTTCTTAGATATCCTATAAATTTTGTTCCCTTAATTTTTTCATGTCTCTATTATTTCCACACAGAACATCTTTTATCATCCATATGTGACACTGATTTTCACTGGAACCCATTTTCCTGAATTCTACAAACAAATTGCATATGCTTTGTTACCAACAAAGTAAAATAAAACCAAACCATATTTTTTTTTCAAAAATACATCATTCATCACTGAAAGAAAATAAAGTTTAACTTTATTAAAGAAAAAAGAAGTTTAAGTTAGCTTTCCTGCTAAGCTTTTTAGATGTTAAGTAATTTTTTCTCATTATCCCGACTATCTGGCCTCCTTGACTTTAATTTCTCTTCTAATTAAGTGTACTCTATAACTATGTCTAAGTCACCTTCTAAGAATTAGATTACCTCACTTTTCAGAGTTCAGCCTCCACAGACTCGGTAACATTCATAGGCCAATGGTAAAATTACTTCACAGGAGGTATTTGTGAACTTTCCATTTATTCTCCTTTTCTTTCAGTGCCTGTGAGGTCAACTACTTTTCTTTATTCTCTAGTTGCCTCCCAGCCTCCTTCCTTTGGAATCATAGAATGCATATGCTCCACAATTCTGATCCCTCTGTCTGCACTTCTTCTCCTGCATCCTTTCCCATAGAGATCTCAACTGCCCCTGAGCTGTTGTTAATATCCATGGATATATAATAGCATCTAGATGCCGCAACACAGCCCAAAGGCCACTTTTGTGTTTTCAATCATGCCGTCAATCCTCATAATTGCACCTCATATTAATTATGTTTAAAAGAAAACATTTTCCCCCATGTACCCATCCCTTTGACCTAGTGCCCCACAAAACGATCACTGTCTTTTCCTGCCTTCCTTGCTTCTACCATTGGCTCCGTTTAATATCTTAATCCTTAGGTTTTACAATTTTATAGAATTGCGGAATTGGAAGAAAGCTCTCCCTCATACATAAATTTCCTCTATAAATCTCACCTCTGACCAACACATCTGTGAACTCAGAAATTGCAGGCTAAGTTGTGCATTTACTTCCCCCGCCCCACCAGGAGAAGACTGCTGGAAGAGTTATGCAGAAGAGTTAAAACAAACGGTCTAGACTTAAACTTTTCTCTTTTCCTCACTGCTTTATTTATTTATTTGTTTGTTTGTTTGTTTGTTTACTTACTTACTTATTTTTATTTATTTATTTTATTTATTTTGCTTATTTCCAAATTCTGTCAATTCAGTCTTGCTAATATCTCTCAAATACAAACTTTCTCTTCCTTGTACACTGTCCACAATTTGGGCCACACTCTTGAATCTCCCCTTGCACTATTGTTGCACTGTTTTCGACACAAGGGAAAGAGACCTCACCAGTGAACATTCCAAGAAAACAATCTGAGAGACTGGAAACAGAGTAGCTCAGAGAACTGTCTTCCTGGCTATATTAATTTCTTATTGCTGTTTTAACCAATTGTGAATAATTCTGTGTATTATAACAACACACATTTATTATCTTACACGTTTGGAAGTCAGAAGTTCTAAAATTGACAGGTGTTTCTTCCAGAGGTCTGGGGGAGAATCAATCCATTTGCTTGATTTTTCCAGCTTCCAGAAGCTGCCTGAATTCCTTGGCTCATGCACTCTTCCTCCATCTTCAGAATCAGCAGTGTAACATCTTCACATAACAAGTTTCTTGTTTTGTTTTGTTTTATTCTGTTTTGTTTTGTTTCTCTTTCTCTCTCACTCTTTCTCCTGCTCATCAAAGTCCAGTTGGTGAGACGTTGTGCTGTGAATAAGTGCTGTGATCTGAACCAACGAGAAGCTGGAGGCTGTGTCAAAGAGGGCACTGCCAATGATTTTTAAGGCTCTGATTGGAGTCTGGGTAAGGTCATTTTTCCGGTAAATGTTGAGACATTTCTGTTATGAATTCCTGGAACAGAAAGCATTCTATGTCCCCATCTCTCAAAGGAGATTTAGCCACAGAAATAAATTTGTTATCTTTTTCACACAAATAGATTTCATCTTTCTGGATATTCTCTGGTCTAATTGGGAATGCAGGATGTAGTATCTTCTTCCAGCTCTGAATAGATTATAATTCTCTGTAGTGTTTAGGTTCTGTTTACTCATGTGTTTTAATATTATTTCCTTCAGTTTCAACCCTTTCTCATATCTGGGAACAGAGTTCTGAAAGCCAGAAACTTTTGGCAAAGCCTTGACAAGTGAAATAGATCCTTAATTAACACCTCTGTCCTCAGTATACTCCCAAGTATTATGCCTCTGCTTGTTTAAACTCTTTTTATAAAGTGTTTAATGTCACTCTCTTTTAAGACTACTTAAGGGTTTCCCACAGCCAAACAAATACCTGAACTCCTTGTCATTGAATTCAGGGCTCTCTGGGGTCTTTCCTCAAAACTAACTTTAAAGACTTAACTTCCATATTTTTCTACCCATAGCTTATCTCTCATAAGACGGACATCAGAGTATTTTAATGTCTCCTAGTCACTTGAAAACTGTAAAATTAATTGTATGAGGTAAGATTCAATGCACCCTGAAACTCGGTCTCTTCATTAGACATCATAATTTCTATTAATGAAGTTTGATAGAATGACTACAAATAATTCAAAATGTTTAGGTGTTTGAATCTTGTTAAGGCCATAGAATCAGGAACATACGCTTATAAGGTAATATATGAAAACCTTCATCAGTACCTCATCCCTCCCATACAAACCTTTGTAGTTAGTGAGAGGTCAATGCTATCACAGCATAGCAAACTGAAAAAGAAAAAACAAAAAAACAAAAATGGCTTCAGATGCTTAAAAATGGGACAAGATTGCTCTCCAGAAGCTGTATTAACTGTAGTTTAAGTTTTTATACTCACATTTTGCCACTTGCCACTTTAAAAACAATGAAGCTTCCTGGAAATTTTCAATGTTTCAAATGGTGATGGAACAGTGGAAGCTTCTATTATATGTCTCTTGGACAAGAGATAGTCTCTGAGATCAAATTATTTGGCTTCTCTCTGTAAATGTCTCTAAATGCAATAAAGCTATAAATAAAATTAAAAAACAAAACAAAACACTGGGTTTATTTTTGTCCCTCACACTATTCACAGATCACAGTACAAAAATTACCAACATGTCTTTTATGTCTTTATCTCTGCTCACTGGTATAACCAGAATTGAATCTGAGAGAATAACTCTAGATGTTTAACTGCCTATGCTATTCATCAAAATACTTGCCTGGAAAAAAGAAACATTGCCATGAGAAATGATGCTTCAGTTTTCATACCTCCACTGAGAAATTATCCAGAGTTCATAAAATTCAGGCAATGTAAATTAGCAATTTTTCCGGCACCTCCTGTTCAATGATAATAAGTACCAAGGGGAGTTCATAAGTATCCTTGGAAAATTAAATGGGGATGGAGGGGTTAGTGACTTTTGTACAAAATCTCCTATGATAGGATATGCAATTTAGTTAAAAAATAGTATTTGCTGACTAGACTCAAGGATACATTTCTTCTAAACTAATTTAAAACACTTAATTTAAATCTGAGGTAAATATAATAGGCAATGTAGTAATTCAAAAGCTTTAAACTCTCTTCTGTAATGTAACAAAAATCCTTTATAGAATTATTGAAACAATTAAGTGAAATTGCATCTTCTTTAAGATTTTATAAACAAAGTAGGATAGGAGGGAAGGAGAAAAAGGACTTAAAGCACCATCTTAAATAACATGCTAATTATAAGTGGCTTGCTTTATTAATTATACATTAACTGAATCACATAACACTTACATAGGAATATTTTTTTTCTGTGTAATCCAAGGGCTAGATGATTTTTTAAATCAATAATGTCCAAAGATAAGCTGCTAAAATTATTCTTTCTTTTTATTATTTTACATATGTCTAGTCAACTCAAAACTAATCAAAGGTTAAATAAAAGGTTTCCAGTTCCAAGATCTAGGCTTTAAAATTAATTGTAAAATGTCATTATTATTGTTGTTGTTATTATTATTATTATTAATCATTATCGTTATTTCTGTCACTGAGCAATAAGAAAGTTTGAGGATGGGCAGTGGTCTAGATAATTTTGCTCATAAGTAATAGACATTCATGATCTACCTGAAGACAATAGTCTGATGGTTTTCCCAAAACTCTCAGTGTGGGAAAGAAAGATATATCATATTGATAAAACTTCTATTGAAGAATTGCTGGCACTGCTGCATTGATAAGAATATTATTGTAAATGTGAAACACAATGCATTTGCTTAGTAGAAAAATGCCTTCAGAAAGCAAATATTTTCTTAGAAGTAGCATTTTAATCCATAATACTTTAAACATTTGTAAACTCTGTTTCAAAATTCCAGAAATGAAATTAGAAAAGTATGCTTAATAATGAAGGAAATTTTAAGCCTTGCAAATATCATTGATATGATTTGCTAAACTTCTGTAAGACAGTTGGGTAACTTCCACCATGGATAATTTACTATCATCTCAATTGTATAAATAATAAAACAAAAAAGAAATATATAAATATTCTTAACCAGTAACTTATATCTTTATATATTATAAGCAAACTTCTAAACTGTTTCTATTTTATCAATAGGTCATTCATACTTTATGTTTTTAGTTGCGAAAATTTATATCCAAAATCTATATTATGACATGTATTAATTTCTGTGTCTTATATCTAAATAAAATAAAGTTTATTTTTTCCAGGAAGTATTTATACCCAAACAACTATTTGGGAAGGTAATCTTTTATTTTTAATATTATACCAACAAATTTACTCAATATCAGTGTAACTACACAAAATTGCATATGTAACACATAGCCATTAATGTTACAGAATTCAGCCTTCTTATACATAAACAAAGTTACCCCTTGCTTATTTGTCCTAACCTGTAAGGTGTTGCAACCAACAGTCCCCTTCTATGTACCTGAAACAAAGCTGATTCCTCTCCTTAGAAAAAGTGCGCAAACCTGAAATTCCCTCCCAGAAAAAAAAAAAAAAAAAAAAAAAAAAGTGTTAACTCAGAGTTATCAAATTCTGAATTTTCAAGAGAAGAAAAATACCGGGAATTATGGGCAACTCTTATTTAAACCTCTCACCTAATCAGTACTACAGGAAGTTACATAGTTGACCAAAAGAAGGCACTGGTCTCTCATTCAACTTTGTTAAATAGGTCTCAAAAGTCTGTGAAAGATTTTTAGTCAGATTGTTTTCATTAAAAAGTCCTAATTTTAAAAATTAATGACATAAAACTGCCACAAACAAATGGTCCACAAAACATTCTTCTTTCCATCTGCAGGTTTTATAATGCATTATCATTAACCAGTCTTTTACACTTAAACTTAAATGACCCATTGAGACAAACAGTTCTGAGACTGCTCTTCCAACACCGACTAAGAATGGGATGACAGGTATTAGGGATAATATTGATTTAACCACCTGAGCTTTCTGAGCAGACATGGTGACCCTGTCACCTCCAGCAGACTCATGCCGCGAACAGCAAATCTACTCAGGGGAGAGCAGTCAAAGAAGTTCTCAATAGGCACACATGCTTGCCAGGAACCGTTTCAGCAATGCCAGCATCACCAGAATCAAGAATTTGGTGTCATCTTCCTATCTATTTATTTATGTATTTATTTATTTATTTATTTATTTCACCAGAACAGTGATCAATCTTCTTTAGATCAGCAAATGTACGAGGACTGTGAGCTGTGTGACAGTCCAGCCCAGGTACACAGCCAGCATTAATTTGACCTGGGTGGTTCAGGGTAATAGTCAGAGCCATGAAGCCAGCTGCTTCCATTGGTGGGCCATTTTGGCTGTCCCCAGCTACACTACCATGGCAAATATCGTTGACAGACATGTTCTTGACTTAGAAGTCCACATTTTCTCCAGGAAGAGCTTCACTCTAAACGTCATGGTACATTTCAACAGACTTTTTTTTGTATTGTTGACTGAAGCAAAGGTGACCACAATGCTGGGGTTCGGAACACCAGGCTCCACTCGGCCCACAGACCAATACCAATACCATCGATTTTATAGACCTCCTGGAGAGGCAGACAACAGGCTCTTGAATTGTGAGGAAATATTTCAAATTATTAAAAAGAGACAAGACTAAAACACTCAACATAACTTTGGGATACTTAAACCAGTGAAAGGGTTTGTAGAGATCATTTACAATGCAATAAAATAGGACATAGATGAAGTAGCTATGAAAATTTTAATAGATTATAATAAATATTAGGTGGGCTGGTTGGTCCATCAACTTCTTAGATTATAAAAGGACCAGAACAGATTCACTCAAGTTTCCTATACTAAATGAATTTTTAAAATATGATAATGACAGAAATATGGAAACTACAGTCTCTTCAGAACAAGTGCTGATTAATGGTGTGAGGTAAATGAGAAAATTATAATTCTGAGTGATGTGCTGGTCAGGGTAGCTTGACACAGGGGTAGTAAGGACTGAGAACATTTGCATCGATATGGGTTAAATGGCCTGAAGGTGATGAGGAAACTGTTGGATCCTTATGCACAATGTACTCGTATCCCCAAACTTGCTAATTAAATTGATGATGGAAATTTAAAGGATGATTTGCTTATGGTAGGAGCTATGGCGATGCAACTCTGAAAGGCTTATATGTAAAAATATGACTCAAAGTAAAAATTTATGAATGGAAGTATTGTATACTAGTGCATTACCCCTACCAGGAAGTATTTTAGAAATAAATGTGGTGTCTGAATTGGGATTTTTTTTTTTCATACTTAAACCATTAAGCAGAAGAAAGTCAGCTCGTTACTTATTTTAATGTGGTATGCTAGATGGAAATCTTTGGAATTACCTAAAGTCACTGAAGAGGTTAATTTAAAACAATATAGGATATTTGGGTGTCATCAGGAAATTTTGGCTTTATTTAAGGATATTTCAGTTTCACTTGTATTCCTACCCCAAAATGAGACAGGTCAGTTAACATGTTAAGCAGACAGGAAAGATCCCTATGAAATAAGAAAAAAGTAGCCAAATCCTGAAACTCCAGGTTCTGGAATGTCTCCTTCACTCAAGGACAAAGATATGAGAACCCGCCTTGAGGTTAATAAATTATTTCATAAATCCCTTTTGGCCTGACAAAGGAACAGATCTGATAGATAGGGATGGTTTCATTAATCCCTTTGGGATCTGGTAGATAAGGATGGCTTCATTAATCTCTTCATGGTGGGCAAACAGGACAAACCTGATAGACAGAATTCTATTAGAAAGTGCCAGCTCCCTTCCCCAAGCAGGCAAGGGAAGGTATAAAAGTAAGAACTTTTGTCTCAGTCACTGCGCAACCCGGTCAGGATCCCCTCTCATTCCAAGAGCTGAGACTCTTTACTCTTTACTTTTAATAAACTATCCTCTTGTACAATTCCTCACCTCTCCGTGGTCCATGCTTTCGTTCTTTGGTTTCATGAGACACGATCCCAGCATGAAGAAAATATTCTATATCAAGAAGTTTTGTTTAGTATTCCAGTCTTATCTGTGAGGAAAGCTGATGAGTCCTGGAGCTTAATTGTAGGCTGTAAAGGATTAAATCAAGTATTCCTCCATAGTGTGCTGAATTCAATATGGTTTTAACAATTCAAACTGTGCAACATGCTAAGGGAAATCAGTATTCTGTGAACAATTTGGTTAATTTTTTCCCATTTTTTTAAAAATTTCAAACGGAAACCAAACTAATCTGTATTCTTATGGAATAGAACCAGACAAATACTGTCTTCTCACACAGTAATCTAGATCTTGCTGCTTATTGACAAAATCTGCTATGAAGAGACTTAGATTTGATTAAAAGAAAATATACTGTCGTCTGCCATATTGATGATAACAATGTTGACAACACAATCTGAAGATCAAGTGGACTTAACTAAATGCTGGTTAATCACACAGCCAAGAGAGGGCCGTGTATTAACCCAGCTAAACTAGAGTAAAGAACAAATGACAAGGTTCTTTTGTTAATTATATAAACAGGAGACACTCGAGATATACCACAAATGACCAAAACTGAGTTATTCTCTGTGAGCTCCAAAATGAAAATAAGAATGAAGATTGATTGGGTTGTTGGTTTCTAGAGAAATCACATACCACACCTCAGAATTTTACTAGTCCCATGTCACAAAAGTACCAGGGAAAGATATGAATTTTAATGATTTCATGTAAACAGAGACACTTTTGGAGTTTCAAAAAATTCAGTCTACTAGTTTACCCAGTCTAGTCTTTGGGTTTGAACAACCCCAATTCTCAGATGCTATGAGAAGTGTCAGCCGCTTGCATTGATGCTGTCTGGGACTTTCTGTGAAAGCTCATGTCTTCCAGCCAGCAATAACTGCTGGGATTTGGGGGTAGAACTTTGCCAGAAGCTGTTGCCATATAAATTCCCTTTGAAAAACAAAACAACTAAATAAGTTGAATTAGGAACAGTGTTCCTTGTGGCATCAGAAAAACCGGATTAAAATAACACAACAGTATAGTCTTGTAGCTAGATTCAGACAGTAGCCAGTGGATTGGCAGATTGGCAGTAGGGTTCAGAAAATGAGCCTTAAATAATTAGAAGATAAAAGAAATCCCAGTGTGGAGCACTACTGTTATGAAAAAATTATCTTCTGTGCCCAACTTATTGTAAGATTCTCTGTCACAAGATTTTTTGAGGGTGGAGACCATAATCAAGATAAAGAATACATGGTAAACCAAAATCAGAGTTATTTTAGGGAAGACTTGGTGGGCTCACAATAGCCCCTATACTCCTTGAGTATACCTATGGGGAGTTCTTTGGAATTCTGCAGGAAACTATATTTGGGAGTGACAACTAGCCCTATAATCTTCTGCTGAAGAGTTCAACTTTTCTGGTTCCAAGATATATTCTTAAACTGCACTCAATCAGTAAACTCAGTGGCAACATGTTTGGTAGATTAAACAACATTTCCTGAAATATTCTGAAAGAGCCTTGAGTAAAACTGGCCCAAGTCTATGAGTCATAAGACAAACAAAATGTATCACTAATGAGGAGAGACACGCTGAGGAAAAAGACTTAATGGGTTTATATTGCCATTTAGAGTGAATGTTATTTTAGGAGGAAGGTACAGGATGACAAGTGACCTGTATATAGGATATGGTTTTAGAAAAATGGACTTAAAGAACTCAACGGGTTGTTAGCATTTTGGGAGACATAGTTAGGAAATAGCATTCACGCTGACCCAAGAAGGGCTACTTATACATGCTCCTCTAGATGGAAGTGGCAATAGTTCAGGAAAATGGTCTTTGTCTTTGCAGAGGAAAGCACAAGGATAAAGTGGTGGGAAATCTTTGGCCCCTGTGGACTATGGAAACAAAATTATGGAGACTATATTTTTGTATAAATGTTCTTTTCTTTTTTTAAATTAAAATTTATTGGGATGACAATGGTCAACAAAACTACATAGGTTTCAAGTGCACAATTCTATAATACATCATCTGTATATTGCATTAAATGCCAAGGCAACACGAATTAACTTAAAGTCACCCGATAGTGCAATTAATCATCACTGACACCTTTTAAACTTGTGTAGGATTTTTATTAGAGGAGATGAGATAGGGATTGTTTAATGAAAAGGCTTATTAGAAACCTATGTCAGTGTGAACGTACAATAGGAAATATGAAACTTGGAATCTAGACTTGAGAACTGGCCCTTTGGATGATTTAACATCTATCGTAATACTGGTAACAATGACCAAATATACTGGTACAGTGAATTGGTAGCTTGACAATATATTTTTCTACTGGACTATGATTGGCCAGAGAAAAATGTAGATTTGCCTAATTAATTATTACACTAAGTCCATATACAGTCATGTACTACCTAATGACTTCAGTCAACAACAGATCACATGTATGACAGTGGCATACCATGCAGCCTAGGTGTATAGTAGGCTATACCACTTAGGTTTATGTAAGTATGCTCTATGATATTTGCACAACTATCAAATCATCTAATGATGCATTTCTCAGAATGTGTCCCCAACATTAAGAGGCACATGACTGTATTGATACTTTTCATACATTTCAAATTTCACCACTGATAAGAGGTGAGTTAAACTTGGGAATGACACAAAAGTTTGTATTGACATATTTGGTAAACTAAAATGCCTCTTTGAAAAGGAATACCTAGATCTCATTCAATGATACAAAGTATTAGTGCTTTGATGATTTATGCTTCTGCTTGTTCTATTTTACATGTGTATTAAAAGACGCAAAATAAATAATGACACTATTAAGGCATGTGTAATTAGGAAAAGCTAGACTAAGGGACAGAGATGACTGTCTTAGAACAGAGTAGTCTACAGCTTTTTGGTGGTTGTTTTTGTTTATCACCAGGGATTCCTGGAACCGTAATATTGACCTGTGGTCAAAAAGGGATGAAATTGTCTTGTTGGTGATTTAAAATACACTGATTAATGTCTATCACTCCTCTGGTAGCATTATGTACATGTTTTTATACATATGTGATTAAAAGTGTGCACTCATATGGGTTACAACTGATTTATAGGTTAACTCAGCTTGATTTCAGTTATACAAAATATAAAATTGATTTTCAGAAACTTGTGTAAAAATCTCAGAGCTTATTTTTTTCCATATTTACCAGCGGCTAAGTGTGCAAATATATGTGGGAAGTGATTAAATCAGTAGTTTCTGCTATTAATACATTGACCAAAAATAAAATTGTTTCTCTATTTTCTCTACTCAGAATTATCATTGTGTTTCCTATATTGTTATAACTGAATTTGGTACTCACATAACATTTTATTACTATGGGTATAATCAGAAAATAAAACATAATTTATTAAATGCAACTTCAAAGAATGAAATACATTGTTTATAGCAGTTCTTGTTACAAAGAAATAAAGATTTGCTTCATTGTATGTTTAAACCCACATATGTATGGGCAAATAATTTTCAACAAAAGAGCCAGAAATACTTTTTATGATCTATCTATAAGACAGGACATATTTCTATTTACTGCACATCTGCTTTTCTTACAGTCATGCAAATAAACATCCTCCCTTCTGAAGCCCCAAGGTGCTGTGGGGACAGAGCCCCAGAAAGTAGTTTACAGGCTCTCGGCCTCACGTGGAGGAGTGCTGGCTCGGGTAGTAGATGGCCGTCAGCTGTGGCTGATTGGCCGTCAGCTGTAGCCAGTTAGCCAATTAGCCGCTAATATAACTGCTGCGGCTGCGGAGGAGAGCGGAGGAGAGTGAAAGAGAGTCGTCGGTGGGTTGCAGACAAAACGGACAGCAGGTCGCACGTCCAGTGAACCCAGCCTCCAGTGAGACCGTAGTGGTATGACTCCCCTACCTATGGCTCCGTGGGTGTTCCTTTTTGGCCTCACCATATCCTGCGTTATGTGGGGAGCGGGAGCAGAGACCCCGCAGGCCTCCCTGCACAACAAATGGTGCAGCGAGCAGGGTCTCCCGCACGACAGTGCCATACCTCATCCTTAGCTCAAAATGTCATATATACCTCATTTTTCCTTTCAGTCTTCGAACCTCTCGTGCATGTTGGGTCTCTGATTCTCTCGTGTGAGTGGGGTTCCCATGTGTACGTATATTGTCATATTTGGTTATTCTCTCTTGTTAACCTGTCTCATGTCAGTTTAATTATTACACCAGCTGAAAGAACCTACCATTTCCCTGAAAATAAGACCTAGCTGGACAATCAGCTCTAAAACAAGTTTTGGGGCAAAAATTAATGTAAGACCCGGTCTTATTTTACTATAATATAAGACCAGGTCTCATACCATACCATGCCATGCCATGCCATGCCATGCCATGCCATGCCATGCCATGCCATGCCATGCCATGCCAGACTGGATCTTATTTTAATTTTTCTCCAAAAGACACATTAGAGCCGATTGTCCAGCTAAGTCTTATTTTCGGGAAACACGGTAGAAGGGTAAAGAAAAGTCTCTTCCACGTGCTATTGGTAAGTATAATAATTTCATTTTTGACTAATCCAGATTCCTTTAGCATTTCTTCACCTTAGAACACTGACCCAATTTTCACCAATACATTTAGTCAGTCATGATTCTAGATCAGCACTAACTAATCAAAACCCCACTTTTCCTATTATTCACTTAAGAACAAATCTATTTTTTAAAATAGATTTTTAATGGTAAGTTTGTTTTTCATTTAATCAGATATTCATCTTACTTTTTTCTCTGTTGTATATGTTTTAAGTAAACATTATTATTTAAATAATTTTAAGTGTATTCATATCAAAAAGTACACAATTTTGATGATTTATACCAAAATAGTAGTAAAAAATGGTTTATATATTAATAGGGAAAGACCACAGTTATTAACCAGAATTTTCATTGGATGTAAAAGTATAGAATTTGCTTTCCTTTGGTGAAAAATAACAAATATTTGTATAGTGCATTTTTGTTTGTTTCATTTTTTAAATTTTTTATTAAATTCATTGGAGTTACCTTGGTTAAAATTATACAGCTTTCGAGTATACATTTCTATAATATATCATCTATATATGGCATTGTGTGTTCACTACCCAGAGTCAGTTCTCCTTCCATCACCACATATTTGACCCCCTTTTCCCTCTTCTACCATCCTCTTGTCCCCTTACTCTCTGGTAACCACTAAACTATTGTCTGTGTCGATTAGTTCTTGTTTCTTTGTTTGTTTGTCTTGTTCCTTTATGGCTTTCAGTTTTATATTCCACACACGAGTGAAGACACACGGTTCTGGACTTTTGCTCTGTGACTTATTTCACTTAGCATGATAATCTCAAGATCCATCCATATTGTCACAAACAGCAATATTTCATCTTTTCTTATGGCTGGGTAATAAATTTAGCATTGTAATCTTTAATGCTTGGAATTATTTTGTGATTCTAGACTGAATATGCTTTCATAATACGGAAAATCATCAAACATAATTTTAAAACATTCTTATTTAAAAGTTTTGCTTGCCCTTCTGATTTAATTAATGTTCTTACAAATTAATTATCTCCTAAAAACTGAGACATGAAAATGTCTCATCTCCTTTTATTATAAGGATTAGAGGAAATTCTAGCTGAAAATCACACATAATGATAAGGATCAAACTGAACTTACCTAATATGTTATTCCTTGCTAGATGAAACCTGGAACATTAGGTGATCAGATAGGTATTTTAATTAGTGGTACACTGAACTTAATAATAAAACTATTATCAACTTCCATATAAACATATCATGGAAATCTAATTATAACTGAAAATAAAATATTCAGTATTACAAATACTTAGGTTACTTTTATACTGAAACTGTCTTTCATGTTTTTGTTTATTCATTTGCTTTACAACTGACAAAATTTTATCAACAAAACAGAATAGAGATTAAAAAAATGAAGTTAGATGGCCTGTAATGTTACAAAAATCTGCAAGAGCCAACATTTTTACCTTTGAATCTAACACATAATTTTTAACATTACTGTGAAAGTGTAGAAAACAATCCAACCATTCATAATTTGAAGCCAACCTCATTGATATAATATCAAGTCTAAGAAATTTGGAATATTGGGTCCCTCCTTTTCATGTTCAAAAACACTTTTGTGTTTCAGTTTAAGGAGAAATCTATCCATTTATTTTCAACATTTCAAAGATATGCTTCTTAATTTCAATCTATAAAGCAAAGGAGATAACAGGAATGCTACATTTGGTTTAATATGCAATTGGATAGTACACTTAATTACAATTAAAATATCATTTGTAGCAAGGTAATCATTATATGCGTACATTACCTATAATTATACTTAATTGTTACATGAGATAAATTAAATTTAACAGTTACATGGTAACAATTCATGAGATGAGACATCCAATGGTCTTATTTACATGTTTTCCCCATTGAGTTCTCTGCACCTGCATCCATTTCTGTTCAGAGATAAGTGCCAAAAACATAATTTTTCCTGAGGGATAAAAGAAGTAGTTGGTGTGGGGACAGAGACAGGAGTGCAGTTTCCAGGCTTTTGGCCTCACATAGAAAGGTGCTGGCTCAGGTAGTAAATGGCCATCAACTGTGATTGGATGGCCATCAGCTGTGGCTAGTTGGCCGACAGCTGTAACCAGTGAGCCATTGGCCACTAATATAACTGCTGTGGCTACGTTAGCAGAAAAATGGGCGCTAGCAAGAAGATGATGGCTGGCAAGCGCAGATTGCAGTTAGGGCGGCGGGTTCTGGACAGTACGGCTCCTGCTTCCTGTGTCTCCAACCCAGCCGCCAGCAAGCATATAACGGTGTGACTCCCCTATCTATGGCTCCATGGCTGTTTCTGTTTGGCCTCACCATGTCCTGCATTCTTATGTGGGGAGCAGGGCCAGAGACTCCGCAGTCCGCCCTGCATGGCAGTTGGCAATGCCAAATATGCCTTTTACAGTTTCGGGGATATAAATTAGTACTATACTAAGTCCATAACACTTCAATATTGGGGTATAATTTATGGAATTACCATATGTATGTTTTATAACAAATCAACTTTTAGTTAAGATAAAAATAATAACACGAAAGACTATATGCACAGAATGAGTTAAGATGTGATATGTTAACATGAAGAGAAAATTAAAGTAACATAAGCTTATAATAGAACTGAGACTAATTTCTTATTAAAAGATGAAAACATATTTTACCTGTGATTTAATGACTTATTACCCTGATTTTATTCTTACCTTTTATCATTATTAAATTTAAGGCGCTGAAGAAAGAACACAATAGCTACTTTGAAATGATTGATTCTAAGTCTAGCAACTATTTATATTTTATGCCTAGCATAGCTATCATTGGAGAGAAATTTGAACACATGTTTACTCTACTTAATATGAAGAACAATATATTAAAATGACTTTTTAAAATATATTTTAATTTCAGCTGTGAATTAGAGGTGTCTGTAAATACCTTGGTCATTTGGGGAAATGACTCACTAAGACTTGTCCAGATCCAAGGGGAGAAAAATTTGATTCCACCTATCTTTTAAATGATCTTTTAAAATTTGATTCCACCTATCTTTTAAATGATCTTTTAAATGATCTTTTAAATGATAGGTGGAATCAAATTTTTCTCCCCTTGGATCTGGACAAGTCTTAGTGAGTCATTTCCCCAAATGACTCACTTACAAGGCCAGGCCAAAAGAGACGTTGCAGCTTAGGACTGGGTCTCTTGATAGAAGCCCTGAGCTGCCGTGTGTGAATTCCAATTACCTTGAGACTGTCAACTGAGTCTAGCCAGTCAGCATGCAGCCCAGTGCAAACCTGACCATCCATATCAATCCATTTACTGGTGAACGTAAAGAGTGATCTCTATTTATATCATGTGGAACAGACACATGCCCTAACGAAGCGTGCCTGAATTCCTGAACCAGAGAGTCACATTATATAATCAATTTGGTGTCATTTTATACCACTGAGTTTCGAGGGTTGTTAAATGAAACAAGGCATTTCTTTTTCTGGAGGGTGAGAAATGATGTCGGTTAGCTATATAGGAACCCATCTGGAACACTTTAAAATATCACATATTCTTCATATGTACAGATGCTTCCAATGGCATCGTCAAAATAAAGTGATTTTATCACACCCTGTCACTGATTTAATAGCTACGACTTGATTTGAATGAAATCTGGTAAGCTGGTAGGTTAAAATGTACCTCAAAGAAGAAGGCAAGGAAAAAGTGTGATAAGGATATATATATTTTTTTCACTTCATGCAATTCATGTTATATTATCATAGAATTGTTCACATAAACTGAATCCACTCACGTTTCAGCTATCAAAGAATGTAAATTTTTTTGTGTGTAAATACACACCCATCTGTGTGTATTAGGTTGGTGCAAAAGTAATTGCAGTTTAAAAGGTTAAAAAGCATTGCAAAAACCGCAATTACTTTTGCACCAAACTAATATATGGGTGTGTATTTGTGTCACAACAAAAATTTTTTTATTTGAAATTGCATTTAAGTTAGTTTTGATAATTCCATCTATTTTACATGTACTTTCAATGACTTACTATGGTTTTCTTTAAGGTGATGTTCTGAATGCTTCCAGCCAGACCTACATTTGTATCAGATTCTAGATTTATTTGACCAACATAAGGCCCTATGCCTTTGAAATGCTTATTCCTAAGCTTAGATTGTGTATAAATAGTTTTATTTGTTGTCCTATGGAATAGGTATCTTCAAAGTTCTCTAAAATATATTAATTTACATAAATGGGCAGAAAGTTCATTTATTCTGTTACTAGTATTTATGGACAATATATAGCATTTTTATGTATAAGGAAGAATATGTATCTAATATTTTATCTACTCATATCTACTACATTGCTATTGACACTTCTATTTCATATTAATTTACTAAGATACCAGGTTACTCTATTTTGTCATTATAATCCCATACCTTAAAGTAAATAACAACAATGAAAAGAATCAATGGGACCAAATTGAGAAAATGATGCTTTTCCGTAAGGCTGAAAATGGATTCTTCCACTACAAAACTAGAGTTTTTGGTGCAAACCTCAATTGAAGTAAAGACTTTTGCTGATAGAACTTGAAGATTTTAGAATCACAAATGATAATGGAATCTGTACATGACCTTAATTACAATATTTATAAACTAAGCACAAAATTTTCCAATTACCTTCTGAATATTTAAAATACTCATAAAGTAGCCTTTCTTTTGTTTCTAACCTTATCCCTAAACATTTGTCTGCACAAGAAGTCTTCACACACAAATCAGTCCACTCACTATGCTAAACATGCGTTCTATTCTTCTAAATAGTATTCTTAGTGTATCTTATTCTCCCTCACAAGGATGGCCTTTCTTTCTGGCAATGCTATTTTCAAAATACAGTCTGAGTTCTAACTGCTATGTAAAACTTTACTTGGTTATGCTTTACAAGAGGAAATGCTCTGACCTCCTGCAATTGTGCTTGTACTTATACTGGTGTTTTAGGAGTTTATTAGCTCAATGTAGAGCAGGGGTGTCCAAACTTTTTTCAATGTTTTTTACCAAGGGCCATATGTGGTAAAATACACAAACAGCCGGGCCACTCACTCGAAGTGAAGGACGTATTGCCTCACCTGGTTTATTTCAGTAAACTAAATATATTTTTGGAATTTGCTGCAGGCCAATTAAAAACGGATTGCAGGCTGCACTTGGCCCACGGGTTATAATTTCGACACCCCTGATGTAGAGCATCATGGTGGGAGTTGTCTTGCTCTAGTGAGGCCTCCAGTCTTAGAAACAAGGTACCAAACTGGGCAGATCATTGAAATTTCAGTATCACTTAATATGAATGAATGAAACACTTAGTGACTAGGTTTTTTTGTAACCATATCAAATTATAAAGGCAATCATTGTTTTCAGACATCTTTTAGTTATCATTACATTTGCATATGTCACTCAGTTATATATCTAAGAATTATTCTCTTCTTTTGAGACCACAGAAATAAATTCAACAACAAATTTGCTAGTATTTAGAGCTAAGAAGCTAACTGCTCTTCAGCAATTAATTATATTGAATTTTATTGAAACTTTATTGAAATGACCAAGTTTCTTAAATTTTTTTTACAACATTTTTTCTTAATCTGTGAATATCCTTTCAACAAAATGGAAACATCAGCTTCCCATTGTCTAAGCTTTTTTTTTCCTTCCTTCTTTTTTCCTTCCTTCCTTTCTTCCTTCCTTCCTTCCTTCCTTCCTTCCTTCCTTCCTTCCTTCCTTCCTTCCTTTCTTCCTTCCTTCCTTTCTTCCTTCTTTTCTTCCTTCCTTCTTTTGTTGTTGCTTTCTTTTGTGAGAAAGATATATAACACTTTTTCTTTCAAGATTTCCTCAATTTACCTATAAAATGAACATGAACGTCATGGGTCAAATCTTAATGCTAGTATCCAATAGAACACATATTGCGTACTGAAAGTGCAACATTTTCTCACAGAATATGTCCCTGTCTCCAAAATTGGCAATCTAAAATAATGCAGAAGTTGTATAATTCTATGTTAGAAAATGATTCCAGATACCTTCAAAATGTGGGTAATACAAACAGGTCCTGGTTCACTATATGAGATGGCCTATTCAATTGACTGATATGATGCTTAAATTCCAGTGATTTACAGAGGGGGGAAAAATTGCTCTATGTTTTTTTGTTTGTTTTGGTTTTGGTTTTTGGTTTTTTTTGGGGGGGGAGATTGTGGGTGATATTCAACACTTAAAGCTCTTAATCCATAGAAAATGTATTATAGGTTTTTGAACTTGCTAACTAACAGATTAAGGAAACCTGCTTTTGTCATTAAGCAGGTGGTTAACACCATTTTGTGTTTTCATAGGTTAAATATGTATTTTCCTACTCCAAATACTGGAGGAAATTATTAAAAAATAGTCTTGGGGAGATCAATTAGGAACAGTAATGTATTCTCCATGGCATATTATTAAAGCTTCGCTAAACTCAAATGAATCTCGTAAGAAAAGGATTATAATGTTTAAACTCTTAATTTCTAACAAATTGGATTACATGATGGCTTCCCCAAAATGCTAACATAAAGAATACATAATACTTTGTTCGGTATATTTTAAAATGTAAACTCGCTGGCCTACTAAAAATCTTGTTTTTTCCCTTATGTTTTTGCTGCTGAGAATTCAGCAGGTGGCAAATCTTAATTCAAGACATATAGAATGTTTCCATTTCATATTTCTTATATCCAAGCCATAGTTCTTTCTAGTCATTAAAACTTGTATTTGTAGTTACTCAGTTGGTAGGGCCTTAAAGCTGAAGATTCTGAAGATTTTCACTTCAAGATGAATTCTGGTTGTGGTTCTCAGATGAAAATATTAGATACATATAATAAAAGTTTGTAATCAACCTAGAGACTTTTAAAATGCACGTTTGGCCATTTTGTTTTAGTTATTAAAACAATGAATTTCCAAAGTAATTTTTGTCAAGAAAATGTTCAGAGTAGTAATTTAAAATTCATAATGTATTCTTCCTATAAAAAGCTATAATTTAAAAAAATGAAAGACAGTTATCTTTTGTTTACCACAATATTTTGGGAATGAATATCTTGGAAATAATTTATGTGAATTCAAAGTAAGCATATAAATGTAAGTGAAAAGCAACATAAGTTGCTATTAAGCAGAATAACAAAAACAGAGGACTGTTCTCTAACCCAAAATGTTATTGAAAATAAAAAGCCTTTGTTTAAAACATATGAAGATAGTTTTAGTTAGCTATGGGAAAGAATGATTCTGTAAGGAAACTTTCATGTACATTCTAAGATTGCCAATGATATTAGTAGCATTCCTTCTGAAAGTAGAGGTTTATGTGTCCCCCTCAGTGCACTGAAACAGAATGCAGCATAACCTTTAACTGTATCTCCACGCGATCTGCGTAGTTCAGGCCTTGTTCAGTAGAGTAAATGTATGAAAGGGCAGGACCTGTTTATTCCCCATTCCTTGGAGATCTGGTTGGAACACTTGAATGGAGTACATGAAATAAACTGATTTTGTTATTTAATCTGAATTTACCTTAAATCTTTGATCACTCGTTTCAAATTTGTTGATCATATACATTTGGCATTTAAATAGGAGAACCTTCCAATGCTATTCATCTGAGAATATTTGGAATCTGCAAAGATCATGAACGTGCATTTATTTTGTGGTGTGTTCTATGTACCAAGAATCATGATATTAAGTAAAATAAAAGCACCATGTTCCTTCACAGGTTACAATTAAATTTAAAATGAGATAAAGCATTATTGTTTTGTCACATAATGTTCCTTAGTACACAATTCATCTCATATAATAGTTTTCTTATATTTCATAGACATTGGAAAAGAAAATGTATATTCAGTTCATCTGGCTTTGCAAATTCCTTTTTTAAACTAGAATTTTTCTTTGGGGGTTTTTATAGACAGATATGGTGTTATGATTGATAAAGATATTATCAGAGTGAATTATGTCCAAGCACAAAATCTGGCCCATAGTGGTTTTTTTTCGTTGTTGTTGTTTTTGTTTTTCTTACTATAGGCTGGTGCAAAAGTAATTGCGGTTTTTTCAATTATTTTAATCTTTTAAATCGTAATTACTTTTGCATCAACTTAATACCAATACTCAATGTCTTGGTCTATAAAATGGAAAAAAAATCTCAAGATTAATATAAAGATTAAATAAAATGCGTTGTGTGACATGAAAAATGGATGCCTTTCCCTAAAAATAAAAAATAAAAAAGTTGTATTTAGATTAATAAATGTTCTTTAACATATTCATAACAAAACTATAGAGCAAGTACTAAGTGATAAAAGATAAACATGAAGGTTTTCCCGGTTTCTACTACATGTCAAGTTCTTTAAAAATGGTATTCCATTTAGCATATTTTTAAAATATCAATTTATCAATTTTTTAGTGAATGATAATTTGCATTCAGAAATGAACTAGTTTTTTGACAGCAGCAAATAGTATGTATGACGGGCTTTCTGTTCAAAGGAAATTTGTGATCAGATTAGGCATATAACTTATATTCATATAACAATTAAAGGGCATAAATGAAATAACACATTCAAAGTAAAACAAGGGCATGATCAATAACTGTACTGTCATGAATAGAAGAAGTCATTAGGAATTTAAATAGCTTAAATGATGCTTAGAATTTCTGCAACATAATAGAATCATTTGATTTTCAAGACTCAAATCGAAAAGGACTTTTAATTGAAATAGCTATAAATATGCCCTCCTCTAAAATTCTGGAAAGTTAACAATTATCTAAGTGAGAAATAAAGTACTAATTATTTTAATCAACAATAGATTTCATGAATGTATGTTTAGAACCTCCAGTCTGATATATAAAATAACTTTATTTGGCAATTATACTTGTATCATGCATAATAGATGCCTTTCTGGAAAAGCTTATCATTCAAAGTGTCCTTAGGTAAGCAATAGTTTATATATACTGGAGATTTTATATTCAAAAAGCGATACAGTGTGCACTGTTTATTAGGCACATAATTTTGTTTTGAGAAAGAATGACCTCAGCTTTGTATTTTAAATGTAATTTCAAACACTGGGTATACTTCAAAGGAAAGAAACTGTTTTAAGGCATAATGATATGTAGTTTTGCATAAAATCTTGAGTCACTTATAACATTTATTTGCCAAATGTTTATTTATATTACCAATGTTTTGTATGCATAAAGGGAAAAATCATTTAAAGAATAGTGGACAGAAAAAAAAAAAAAAAAAAAACTACTGAAAGCCAGTTGATAGATACACTTTAAAACAGTTTCATCAACACAGGATTTTGAGAAGGAGACTGACAGAAACAAATGAAGATATTCATTAAAGCTTAATCATTAGAATATTTACTGTTCATTTTTATTGTTCACCAAGTTATATATTTAGACTATTTATTCAATTTTTTTCTGAGTAATATCTCTCACTATAGTTTAAAATGTGAGATGATATTCTTAAGCAACAAATAAAAATTTGTAAAGTAACATAATTTGTATAAAATGAAAATTTAAATTATTGAAAAGGGAAAGTATAATTGAATTAAGATTATTATATGTGAACCTCTTAAGATAAGGACACATTAGTTGCATTACTAAGTGAATTCATCATTAAGTCATCCTTATATATGTACAGAGTAAACAAATTATAACATTTCTGCATTACAAACAGATGTAGAATTAATCACTTTTATTATTATACTAATGTGCTGTATATTCCACAAAGAGGTTAAAAACTTATCATAAAACAACCCAAAACTTGTTGATTATTGTTGTTGTTTTTTTAAACAGAAAAGATTAAACTTTGCTTTAGGTAAGAAATGTCAGTGACTTCATTGTATTTTCAGATTTATCAGATTTGTCAAGTGTTGATTTTGAATGATCTATTTTTCTATCTTGAGCAAACTTTATGATTCTACATAGCTATTTGGTACATTTCACCTTTCTTGAGAAACATGAACAGTTCCGTTCTAAGTGGATAATACAGCAGTTCTACATCAAGGGTGTCCTTACATCTTCTTACACTGAATCGTGGGAAATATTTAAGATCAAAAGGAGAGCTTGGCTAAATTGATTTCACACTTTAGACCTTTGTTCAGTCTAATTTGTGTACAAATACGTAATTTCTTTTACTCTAGGGTCATCAATATCTTGAATCCTCTAATTTCTCTTACCTGCAAAAGGGAAGGGATTTGCCACACATGTGAATTAAAAAGAAAAAAAAGTTTCCGCCCAGTTTCTATTTAATTAAATCTGTTTTCCTTGCAGAAAAGCTACAGTTTTTGATATCAAATTGTTCTCTGTAACACTATTTCTATGTTTACCAAACAATATGCAAAATGGATATTTTTCATGTTATTATTTACCAGTTTAAAAATCATTGTAACTGGATTTAATATGCATGTTAAGATGAACTTTTTGAATTTAAAGCCAGAAACTAAAGGATTCTGTATGAAACCCAGTTATACTTGGATCATGCAGAAATATTAAATGAAGGAAACCAGACTTTTTAGGGGCCATGTAATTCCTGCTACATCAAAGACAAACATGTATGGGTGATGCTCTATGAAATTTCATCTGTTTTTCATTTTTCAAGGACAGTTTACTTTGAGTCCCCACCTTAGTCAATCTAAAATATTGATTGTATTAGATTGGTGCAAAAGTAATTGCGGTTTAAAAGAATGAAAATAATTGCAAAATCCATAATTACTTTTGCACCACCCTAATAGTAATATGCCAGTAATTGTATATATATATATATATATATATATTCTCAAAATGCATATATTATTTTGTTTAGAAAAGCCAATCAAATTTCAGATTCATGGGTTTTCCTCTTCTGAACCTTTGTATTCCTTCTCTTTAATTTTATCCCTATTTAAAGAGCTATTTCTATCCAGCTGAAGTTAGTGTCTATGTTGTCAGTAACTGTTAAAAAGCATCATAATAGGAATTACTACACAAAAAATCTTTATATCTGGAACTTAGAAACAGACTGACGTGCTTTTATAGGAACTTTGGAAAAACTAAGTGAGAAAGTTAGTTTTCCATGCCTCTTCCCCAATATTTTTGAATGCCATTAGCAATACTTCCCTCTTCTATTTTAATACTATTTTAGCCTTGGTTATAGAAAATTTCCAGGTAAATGCTATGGTTTTTGCTATTTTCCTCCAAAAATGGCCTTGATATAAAACTTTTTTTATGGGAAGATCTTGAACCTAAGCACAGAAAAATACAAAGAAACTTAGCAAAAATTCCATTCTCCCTAACGGATAAAAATATAACAAAGGAAGGGGCTTTCCCCTTGGCAGAAAGGGAGGCACAAATATAGCTCCTTAAGAGCCAGTCTTTGAAATTTTACACTAGATCTAGCTTAATAGAAATAAAAAGAATGCTTTTGCCTGAGCTATTCAGATAATTCAGGTAAAAGGTGTTGTTTTTCTCTTTTTACCTTTATTTTTCTTGAGTTTTAAATACTGGGGGCGCCAAAAAAATGTGTCCATATGACTTATATTCATCTTGTGTTATCAGTATGTATTGAGATTCACAATTTTAATAGTTTTTTTCCTCCTTTCTTAAAATGTGTATACATTATTTTGGTACCTTCTGTATATACTTATGCAATTACAACTTTCTACATTATTTTGTAAGTATGCTTCTAATAGTTTGTCTATGATTGGACATATATAGTGTTTTTTTAAAACCAAAAATGTTAAGAGAATGTATACTGTGATCTCTCCCACCTCTGCCTTGTTACTAAATTTATTTATCCTAATGTCTGCAATATTTCAAATGTATATGCTTTAAATTGTATTGTTTTTCGTGTTGAATTTCATCAAGACAAACAATTGAATATAAATTATACAAATTATCCTTTTCTTTACACATTCACATAACTTAAGGAAAGATGAGCTGAGGCAGTTAACAGTATTTTGATGTCAGTCATTTGCAGCTCTGTGAGCAATGTCAGTACATACGCATAAAGTGTTATGAGCATACACTGCAAGCTTTCCAGTCTCCTGGTACAGCATATTCATTGCATGGATTATCTATGTAACTTTTAAATTCTATGCTGATATATGTAATTCTGTTAGAATGATGTTATATATTCATTGATTCCAGGCCAGCCACTTGGTCCGGTCTTTCTGAAAAAGCTCCCAGGTTGTTATCCTGCCAGAGATCCCTGGATTGAAGCCTTGCTTTTCCCATAAATCCTGCAGGTTCTAATCAGTCATCTTTCTCGGCCTATCAATCTTTTTCCTGTAGGTCTCTCTTAGGTTTCATACCGTATGTTATAAGCTGAGGCTTTGACATGACAATATCAAGTTTCTTTTTTAAGAAACACTTATCAAGTTCTTAAAAATAAAGTTTCAGTTTCTTAGAAAGTAGAGAATAAAACTGAGCAATCTAAGAAGGAATTTTGCCGATCAGAATCTATCCTTCCTGCAGATTTTAAGCATATGTACTCAATTCAGTAAAGTCCAGATATTATCAGAATGGCATCTAGATTTTAGATCTTACATTATTGCCATCACATTTATATAATGTTGAAGATTTTAGCTCTTTTGGATTCTGCATGCTACAGAAAACTACTTTACAGTTTATTCAGCACATTTTTATTTTGTAGAAATATGTAATTGTAATAATACAAAGTAAATGTCACAAATATTAATAGTGGAAAACAAGTACAACAAAGGAAACAATAATGAATTCATTAAAAAAATCTATACAGTGTAGAATGAAACATTGTACCCTATGAATCTATTTTATAAAATACTCTGAAATAATTTATCAGAAATAGATTTGTTAAAATCTACTTATTTATTTAGAATTATTGCTTGATGTATTCAGAATTATTTATTTCAGAACAAAATAAAAATTATCTTAGCATGTTGAATACATTGAATATATTAAGCTTCATTTGTTGTTCATGCATAAGAGTGTCCCTATTTATATTCATATATAATCATACTATAGGTTATGTTTAATAATATTGATAGGACCACTGTTTATATAGTATTGTGATATAACATATAATACATAATATGTATACATAGATAGGCTGATGATAGCTTCTACTTCTAACACTGCAATATGAATTGATACTTTAAAATTGATTGTTGAATGAAAATCAGATCATTTCCTATAGCTGGTTCAAGAAATGTCAGGGTCATTACCACTAGAAAAGTTTTATATTGTAGAAAGGACAGAGGAAACAACAAAATTGAAATGGCTGTAAAAGTAATTTATGAAGATGGAAAATTTTGAAAGCTGTATTTGTATATTGAAACACACTAGAACTCCACTTTCCAAAATGGTCTCCACTAGGCACATATAAGCATTGGACATGTGGTTAGTCAAAATTGAGAGGTGTTGTAAATATAAAATACACACAAGATTTCAAAGATTTAGCATGAAAAAGTACTGTAAATTATCTAATTAATGTTATGTTAATTACATGTAGAAATAATTGTATTTTAAGTATATTTATTATCAAAATTAATTTCCAATGTTTCTTTTTAATTTTTATTAGAAAAATTTAAATGACATGTGACCCACGTTTAAGTTTCATATCCTACTTTTTTTTTTTTTTTTGTAGTGTACAGCTCTAAAATATCGCAGGGGACTAAGATTTTTCTATTGACCTTCAATTAAATGTACTTACCTTGAATATATATATATATATATATATATATATATATATATATATATATATATAACTTTTAAATTCTATGCTGATATATGTAATTCTGTTAGAATGATGTTATGTATTCATTGATTCCAGGTTAGTCACTTGGTCCGGTCTTTCTGAAAAAGCTCCCAGGTTGTTATCCTGCCAGATATTTCTATTTCTTTTTTTGATATATCATACTTATTCCATGCTAATTCCAGGTCAATTAACCTGAATGCTAATAAAAAAATATTTTTATTTAATTTGTGATTATGACATAAATAACCCACTTTGGATGAAGATACATCTTTGCAACAGTTTGATGATCTGACACACATCGGCATAGAGGCCAGTTTCTGTATTTAAAGTCATGTCTTCAATAAATTCTAAAGAGAAAAAAATCGGTTAAAGAGAAAGTAAATACGGAAAAGTGTTTCATTCTCACCTCTCCTTTCTTGGGACCATAAATGTCAAAAGCTGAAGACAGAACAAGATGTGATACCTAATATCATTGCTAAACTCTTTCCTTGCCCTTGACTTCCTAATTCTAAACTTTTATTTTAAGAAGAGAAAATGAAATATTTGCATATTTAAACCACTTTATCCATGTTTTCCATACTTCAGTGCAACCGGGTTTTATGTCGTAACATGCTCTCATTGAACACAGTTTCCTTATAACATTGACGCGGGGAAGGGGAGAAAAAGAAAAATTCCCGGCTCGTAACACTAGTACCTGTGCGGAGTTTGCATCTTCTCCCTATGTCTGCGTGGATTTTCACCAGAACTCCAGTTTTCACCCTCATCACAAAGAACCACGTCTACATTGCCCCAGTCTGAGTGAAGTGTGGGGCACGGTGTGAGTGCGCCCTGTAATGGAAAGTGTTTATTTCATTGTAATTTTTGTTTAGTTGTGTCTTTATGTTTCCCTGTGTACACGTACTCTTGCTACAGTAGGACTATGTGTTGTGTATACCAGGAATATAAAATTAAGATAATGTATTTTCCATGCAGGCATCGATTCCTAGCAGAACTGACAGGAATCGAATAATTTGAACCTGGATTTCATTAGCCAGGAACTGATTAAATTTCACTAGCCAGGAACTGATTAAATTTCTGGAAAAAAAATCATTGATGATAGACCTGTAAGTATATTTTATCCACTATTCTCTAGGTTTGGCACATGGCTCCATTCACCCACGCATTCAAAAAAACACAACACTTCTAGGATAGTAAATTGCAGATCTACATAGACATTTAGTGGAAATTGAGGTAACAAAAATCAATCAAATTAAACATGTACTTGAGGAAAGGGAAATCAAAGTGAGTGAAAAATGTCATGTTGTACGTGGAAAAATGAATGAAGTTATTTTTAAATGCAGACTGTTTTACATCTGCTTTTTATTTGTACTGTCAATATAGCCACATACATTGTAATTAATCTTTTTGAGCATAGTTCCTTTCCTATATTTTAATAAAAATAAAATTATATTTAATTTGACAATAGTTATGGTATTATATTAGTCTGGGCACATTAAGTAAGCTTTCCGAGCTATGGGGAATTAAAGAAAATTGGTAGTTTAAAATCAATTAAGAGAAAAGTACCACAGGGATTAGAAATTGTGCTGGTGACATAGTTTCTAAAGCTTAATTGGTCTTCTTAAGTTTTTTGTGGTATGGTAGTTTACATACTATACAATGGTAATAACAGATGGAAAAACAATTTAAATAATTTTAAGAAAATAAATAAAATTCAGTATAATTATGAAATAAGTTATTTCCTAGTTCATTATATCTGTGTATATACCCTGAAATTTACTGTACACCATTACCCTCGTGTTTGAAATATATTTAAGCACAAAATAATTTAAACATGACATATTGCTAAGCATTTAATAAGCCTTATTATGGTGGAAGGGTTTGATGTCTTAGTCATCTTTGTATTGAGAAGAATACCTAGCACATAGTAGACCTTTGATTAATATATGTTGAATTCATATATAAACGTATAAATAGGTAAATGAATTTGTCAATGTTGTATAATTGTGTAGCTTGTACGAAGGAATAGATTAATAAATTCAATAATTAGTATATTAAAACTATATCTCCTCCCACTGTGTGTTTTCTTTAAGTGAAAACATGGGAGTGGAAGAAAGGGGGAAACTTTATTTTTACCAAAGCAGGTTTTTCTGAAACATGGCATTTTGAACATTCGGGGCTACATAATTGTTTGTTTTAGGAAGACAGACTGTGCATTTTAGGATGTTTAATGGCATCACTGCTCTTTACCCCCTAGATGTTAATAGGATTCCTTTCCAAGTCATGATAAACCTCCAGATATTTCCAAATATCCCCTGGGGGACAAAATTGCTTTAGTTGAAAAGCACTTTGGGAGAGAAAGGCTGTAATGACGGAGGTAGGGGTGAGGCCAGTAATATAACTTTAATAATAAACTTTAAAATTAAAAAATCCTGAAATGGAGCAAGAACCATCTGAATAAATTATGATACTGAAAAAGATTTGAATCTGCAACCGTATTAGGAACATGCAATTCCTACATGTTTCTAAATCTCAGACGTAAATAAAAGGACTCATGATTTCTTTCATATTTTAATAATTAATGATTTTATGAGAAACAAATCTCAAAGAATCACCTCTCTCAGATGCAGATTAGCAAATTGAGGTTCAGAGAAATTGGGAGCCTTTTTCCTGGCCACACAGATTTCATTATTTCTCCCTGTTCTGTGCTCCCTTGGAACCCTCTGACTCTTATAGGACCCCCCTCAACCTTGCTCATTTTCTTTGTTCTCTACTACATTTTAAATTCCAGAGGAGTTCGTTGCAAGTATTTTGTTCACCATTGTGTTTCTTGTTCCTAGAGTAGGTCTGGCATCCAGGAAGAGCTGAGTAAATATTTACTAAAGGAATGAGTGAATGAAAGAAAAATGAATAAAATGAAACTGCTTTATTAGGGGGAAAAAATGTCATTTGGGGCATCTGTCTTGTTCACTGGATACTTAGCTAAGCTGGTCTTATTACTTAATTCACCTACTTATTTAACATCTTGGATAGTCATCATCTCTCTGGCTTCAACTTTTCTCAGGCGTTTTTCTCATGACAACTATTAGCCATGCATTTTCCACTAAACTTCATGACACCCTAAATAGTGCTAAATGGATTCTAAAGAGTGCTACATCAATATGCCAATCTAACAGAGGCATTGTTTATAAGTTCAAAATCAAGATGAATGTCATGTTTATTTTATAATTATAAGCATTTCTTCAAGAACGGTGGCTTCAGCAAAGGTGTTACTAACTCTGTTTTAGTTGTAATAAAGGAATTTAAAAATCTGTTAAAGTTCTATTTATATACTTAGTTATAAAAGCCTTCTGTCACAGAAAACTACTTGATCAGGGCCAGAGAGTATTATGACACCAACATCATGATATCTTCTTGCTTCTCCCTGTGTGCCCTAAAGTATTGTAGCTGAGAGAAATTTTGTTTGGGTTACCATCTATATAAAGTAAAGGTATAAATACGTTCTACAAACTGATTATAGAGAATAAACACTTGATTGCTTACCAAAACCTCATAAATCATTATTAGATATAGTCAAAGTGAAGTTATAAACTTATGGCTCAACATAAATTAATGTCAAACTGAGCTTTGGGGAAAAAAATTCAACATATTTTTACATCTATAAAAAATAGTATATAGCATATATCTATATCTATGTTTATATTAATATATATATACTATAGATAGATAGATAGATAGATAGATAGATAGAGATAGAGATAAAGCATATATATATATATATATATATATATATATATATATATATATATATAGAAGTTAGGTGTCCTGTCTTAATGGTAGATTATTAAATACAGCACAGCGCACTAGATCTAACAGTCTTATGTCCATATATCTGTTAAAGAAGTAATTGCCTCATAATCACAGGGGCTATCTATTAAGTGGTTACTGTGAATCAGCATTTAAAACATGCTACCTGGATTAACATATTGAATCCTTACAATAGCCTACAAAGGCAGGTCAAATCCACGTTTCTCATTTTAGAGATGAGGAAAATGAGACAGAGAGATCACAAAATTACCGAAATTTACACAATTAGCAATAACTTTGATTCAGTTAATGCATAACATTAATAATTCATTTATTAATTAACCAATTAGATAACCAGTGTTTATTTGGGAGGATAATCAAAAAGTAAACTTTTATGTGGATAGTAATTTAAAGATCCTATCCAAGACATTACTGTATAAAACAATCAGATAGTATTTGGCAATGGATACTAAAATGCCTAGTTAAAAGACCTAATAAATGATAATGAATTTTACATTAATACTGTGAGATTATGAGCAGTTCAAGGCAATCAGTGTAGGGTAAATTAGAGGATTAACATTGGGTTAAGTGCATTTTAAATTTTTTATCGTAATCATAAAAACACATAGAATTCTGATTTTAAATCTATAATTATGTCTATAAAATATGTCCAGTATTTCTTTACAAGTCACTTTACATTGTGTTTTTTTCTCAACAAACTTTCACAAAATCTTTTCCACAATTGCTTTATTGATATTATAGAACTTCACTATGTATAATATTTTAATTTTATCTTTTCTGTAATATTGATGGTATCACTGATCTAAAAAGTGGAAAAAACAGATAGATACAGGTAAACTGAGATAAAAATAATGAGAAGTATTTGTCAGCCTCTGAAGCATCCAAATTAATCATAGATCTATTAATTTTCTTCTCAGGCTTGTCAAAGACAGATATCCGCAAACAATATTATCATCTGTGTCAACAAGAGCTGTGGCAATGCAGCTTTTCTTAAAAGGAATACATATTTATTCCTGGATATGCATTATAAAGATAATGATCCACCTTATTTTGTAAGTCTGTGAGTTCCTTTTCAACATATGAGTATGATGGAAGTGAATGTCTAAACCCTATATTCTGCTGAAGCGTATCACATAACTGTTGATCAATGTCAGAAAACATCTACTGTTTACACATATATTTCTGATCTTATTTGAAAATGTCAAAGGCAAATATGTGTCAGAATTGAATTTTTAATACTGATCTTGAATCTAATGAAATTGGCATTCTAAAAATCCAGTTAACTTACTAAAATAAATATGGGATCAGGAAGGCAATAAGAAATTTTAATGCAAATCCACACTGTACAATACAAATATAAATTCTGAAATATGTCCAAGATTTTCTTTTTAATAAAGGTTAGAAAGTGTAAAAGACAATCCTATACTATCGATTGGTTTCATCTCTATTCGTAGAAAATGATTCAGAGTATCTATCCATGTTCTCAAAGTCAAAGTTATAGGACTGCAAAAATTTCCACCTACCTGCCTTCAGTCATATATTTTCCTGTGCATTATATTTTACAGGAGTGTTCACATTATGTCTTTGTCTTTACTGACCACAAATATAACTGAGGCCCCCAATTAAGTCTTCTATTCCTATTCACTGAATTCTCATTAATTTGCACTTCACTTTTATATTCTTCATAATTTCTACAAAATTGTAGTAGTCAATTCAATGAAACCCACAAAGCTGATAAACATGTGCGTGGGTTCATATTTTTCAGTTGATTCAAATCAAGGATGTTGGTAGGAAGAACTGTTGAATATATCCACATCTAACAAAATCACTTTTCCTCCACCCAAAGCCTTTTCCCTTTTACTTTGTGTCAAAATAAATAGTAATAACTATTCAGCATTTAGCAATCTATTGCATAAACCCTTTAATCTCTAGGTTTTTTAGTTGAAATCAAAGACCGAGTATTTCAGAAACTGAAGAGAGTAATTTATATCAGAAATTCCCCTTCTCACTACTTTCAGGGGTCAAGGTAATAAGTTATTTAGGTGAATACAAAGCACTACTACACAGATTAAAAATAATGCACATTTTAAGGTATTTTTAAATAATTCAATTTAACAGGCTATTTTAAGGTTGAGATCATTTATTGAATGTAGTCAGATGCATAGGAGATGCTGATTTTCCTCACTTCCAAAATAATAGCCATTTGCATGAAACCATGAATAATATTTTTCCGTCTATTAAGTAACTGATGAAGTTATGTATATTTCTGTTTAGAGCCTAGTACATAACGTTTACTTGGATATAGCTGGTTGACACAGGGGCATTTAACAGAAGAAGAGATGTGAATTTTCAACTGATGCACTTTCCAATCACGTGAACGAAAACAACATGCAAAAAGAAAAAAAAACATTAATATTTTTTAAACTTTTACATAAGCATAAATAGTGAAATATTACTCTTGCAGAAGTGAACCACCCAAAGGTTATGTCCAAACATCTATAGGTTAAAAACTTAAGCCATTTATTAAAAAAATTAAAAAGTGCTGTGAGCATTAAGCTAATAGCTTACCTAAACTCAGATTTTCTCTACATTTTTATGTCATCCTTTACTCATTGACTTTTAATCTAATGTCGTCAAATGTGTTCAACCCGGGGTGGAAAAAATGAAGCACTGTATAGCAAATACTCTATTTATAGCATACATGGAAAAGCCTGCCTTTAGGTATTTTCCTATCACCTGACTCCCAGCATGGAACTTAGTATCTCTCTTTGGTAGTGCCTAGCTTTCATGTGGTAGTTTCAGAACCTCCAGAGTTTGGTGGCTTATACTTAACATTTCAAAATGCAAAAGAGAGCTACTGGTAGATTTCTGAAGTACAGACAGTGCAAAACAGTCATCAAGAAGATTTGAAGTTACAGATGTAACTCTACTTTTGGAGTGGAAAGAAGCAGTTGCATCATGTGATGAATTATCTTCCACCAAATGACTTATGCAGCTTAAATTAATGGTGAAATATAGACTAAGGAAAAGCGTGATATTACCAGTTACATTTGTCAAAACTGTGACTTATCATTAGGGAGAGGGGTCCTTAAGAATTTGTACATTATAATTGGAAACAACTGTCTATGAAATGAGAGCAATGGATGTGACATCGAGATATGCATAACTGTGTATATTAAATCCTCTGGCTAATTTAACTGCAGACACAGACAAAATTTCTGAAACACATAAAATCAGAGCAAGACAAAAATATCAATATGCCAATATCCTAGAAGACTCAATCAAATTTGAAATGTTCTTCCTTTTTACAAATGCAGTGAGTGACAGAAGCAGATGCTTCTAATATTTGAATGTTTCCAGTATCTTGATTAAAAAGTTAAATTGAATATTTTAAACTCAACCAGTATCCTACCCTCTAACCACAACTTTAGTGTTCTCTTGTCATCTATACTTTGCACTTATGTCATAATTCTGAATAATATCTGGAATTGATGTAGAAAAATGGGATAAATAGAATAATAAAAGTTAAAGTCTCTCAACAGAAACTCATAGACACAGGCAATAGTTTAGTGGTTGCCAGAGGGTAAGGGGGGTGGGGGGTGGGGGGTGGGAGATGAGGGTAAGGGGGATCGAATATATGGTGATGAAAGGAGAACTGACTCTGGGTGATGAACACACAATGGGATTTATAGATAATGTAATACAGAATTGTACACCTGAAATCTATGTAATTTTACTAACATTTGTCACCCCAATAAATTTAATAAAATAAAATTAAAAAAAAAAAAAGTTAAAGTCTATCTAAAATATCATACTTACAGACAAAGCTAGAGATTCGGAAATTAACACCTTCTCCAGGAAGAATCAGTTTATGAATGGTGGAATTTGGAGGGAAGTCCCAGTTTGCTTAGCTCTCAGAGGCACAAGCTGAAAATAAGGACTCAGGCTTCTTGTTCATAAGGCAAGCTTCCAGTACTCATGGAGAGTAAAGTTGGAACACAAATTCAAGGCCTATGCATGAGGCTGAGGTGTTGGAGACAAGGAGATGATTTCCCACTACATTGCAATGGGACAGAATTGCTACCTTTGAAATCCGTTTTGTAAAATGGATAGAAATTGGGGAATTAGAAAAGGCTGGGCTTGCATCTTATTTTTATGACTCATTACTAGTTTTATGAGTATAAGTAATTTGCATAAAATTTGAACCTAGGTTTCTTCTCTATAAAAGTGGTTTTGATGATTGGAAAAATCTCTGAAAGCCTGTCTGAGGATGAATTGAGGTGATGTTTATAAAGTGGGCCTTACAATATATAGCACACCACAGATATTAGTAATGGTCTTCGGTATCTGCCTTATTTTATTACTGTTTTTAATAGCAGATTATTGTAGAGAAAGGCTGCCTCTTTGTCTTTAAATATGTGGTATGAATAAATTAAGTGGCTCATACTTCATTGGCATCTTTATTTAATAAGATAAACCAGGGTTCTTAAAAAATAAATGAAAGGAGGACTTTCCATTTCAATTGAATTTTACATCCTACCTGAGAATTACTGTAATTCAATATATTTAAAATTCCTTTAGATAACTATTTGAGCGTCTAGACTAAGAAATTATAGAACAGAATCAGAAAAACATGATAAGGCTAGAAATGGCATTAGAAATTATTTTTTAGAATCCTCCCATTTTATAACTAAAATTCTGATAGTAGAAAGATAAAGAGATTCATCTGGGTTTATATATGTAGGGAGTAGAGTAAAAATGATCCAAATTTGGGTCTCTTGCCCCCTAGTCAAATATTTTCTTACCAACAACCAAATATCATTGGAACACACATACGTATTAACACACACACACACACACACACACACACACACACATATACTATTGTTTCTATACTTGTGCAGCGTTTAGTGTATGTATGCATATCATATTTTTACATAGATCTTCCAGATTTTGTTCAAACTAGGTAAGTGTATTTAACATCAATTCCAATATGTCATATTTTAATAATAATTATCTTCTTTAGTTATAGTTCCAATATATTGTCCAAGTTTCAATAGTAAAGCAACACAATGTGAATCTACAAAATGATGTATGATATATAATTAGACAATTACATTTTAAATACAATAAATAAAATATACGTAATTTTGAAAACTTGTAGCATATTAAAGCATCAATACCTAAAATTCAGAGATACTAAATACTTAGTTTCAAATGAAGTGTATGTCAATTAAAAGCCTTGTTTAACTACAAAACAATAGGATGCATTTAAAGCCAATTATTCATTCTAATAATACAGATTAAATAAAGAGTATAGATTAAATAAAGGTTTTTAAAAGTAGAGAAAAGGGAATTGTTGCAAGGAAAGAACTGGCTGCTTAGTTTATAGTTTTACCCATTTTCTTCTATTGACATAAGTTAAGATTTTTCACAGGTTATTACTTGAAATAAACAAATGTGTAGTAATTCATGGATCTTGGGGGCACGTTTATTCAAACATCAAATCATGCAGTTTTTTTTAGACTATCCAGATTATAAAATATTCTAACTTTGTAAATTATAGATATTTTTATTAGGGATTAATTAAAACTTCCAATAACATTTCATTACATATATCTATTTATTATATTAAACATTCTCTAATAAAATACCTCACTGTTTTGTTTACTACAGTCCAAATGATATTGTTTATGCACGATATCACATACCTCCACTGAAAACAAATATCATAAGTTATATTTGCATCTTTGTACTAGAATGTTGAAGTTACTTCATGCTAAACTTTTAAGATATAAATTGGAAGACACAAGGCTACCTAGTCACAATGAAACTCTGACTGAACATATGATAAGCATACATATATTAAACACCACAAGGTTATACAAAACATGTTGTCTATGTCTGTCTGTCTGCATAAATATGAATGTCTGCATATACACAAAGAAAGACCAAGAGTGAAAATGAGAATCACTAAGAATATAAACTAAACATTGCATATACAATTTGGCTCTGATAACAATCTCTCTACAGTCATAGAAGGAAAGTGACGTTATTTAGGATCAGAAAACTTGTCTGGGTTAGAGCATTAGGTTTACGTTGATCGGAACTCCTGGGGACGTTTCATGTTATTCACGTGTACTGAATGGCAGAAGATCCCGGGACGCAATGGAGACGATGAAAAAGAAACACATACTAAAATAGCAATTTTCAACAATATGATGAGGATGTTTAAAAACAAGAGAACATGGAGGAAAAAAAAGATTTTAAGTATGTTAACATCAACTAAAACATTTAAGAGCTAATCTTATCCTGGAGCAAATGGCCTTTGGACTGAAACAGATGAACATATGGCATAAGGGTGGCAAAGACTGACCTACAGGTGAGACCGTCACAGCATCAAACCACCTCAAGTGGTGACAACTGGATCCTCAAACACCAAGAAGAGCTCATATGAGGGTGTTCCTTGTTTGATTAGAACTGTGATAGGACCAAATCACCATTGATAAAGATTAGAAATAAATTCTGGCCATTTAAATTTTATGGTTGTTTTAAACACAAGTAAATGGGAGTTGATTGCATGCTATCATTATCATCAGGATGTACCTTTTCAAGGGTAATTGTTCATGAAGTTGCACTGCAGTCTACAGAGAGAGAAGCTTGAACTAGCAGTCCACCATTGTTGATGCTGAGAGCTCGGTGTCAACTGGGGTGATTTGAAATAGCATGTGCTGGTAGAAGTACCTAATCATAAAAAGTAATTGTATACTAAATAAGAAAAATCAGTTCTAAAAAGAGAATAGGGTGAGAATACATAAAAGTGGAACTAACATAATCACTTAGAAATTTTTAGTGGCATCTCTGCTTTTATTTAGTTTAGTCTATAATTTTTAATTAACAAAGCTCTATTCAATTAGAGGCATTTAAGACCTTTTATTTCAATTGCAATTGCTTTAAAAGGTATATAAATGCAATAAAACTTATTTTGTTACTTTTACTTCATAAGGAAATTGGGGGAGAATAAAGTTATATTTATTGAACTCTTATTATTTGCCATGCAGTGTGCTAGATGCTTTGTTTAATCTTTAATTTTTTAATTTCCCCAATAAACCCATGAGGGATGGGTTATTCCATTATATTGAGTTGGAAATTGATACTCCTCATATTGTTATGCAACATAATCAATGTCATGAAAACTAGTAAATAACAAATAAAAAACAAAATCCTGTTTGGCCAGATTTTACATCTCAAGATATTTCTAGTATGTTTTGCTTTTTAAAAGAATTTACTGTCTCTCCAAGTATCATAGATAACACTGAAATAATACTATTACTCCAAGAAGCTATAGCCATAGGAATTAACTCTATAAAATGGGAAGGTCTCTCTAATTTCAGAGATACATAAATAAACCTGGATGATTAAGGATCATCTTAAAATGTGTTAATAGTACTGCATTTATTTTATTTATATTGATGAGTTGGGTGCTGATGTGAAATTACTAATGCTGCTTTCATGTACAGGAAAACATATCAAAACCACAGAGTAAAGCTAACATAGAAACTTCAGGAAAATAGTTGCTTACTTGGCATTGCAAAGATAATCTATTTCCTTTGCACTAAGAAAAGGTCATGTAAATGAGCCTTGTAAGAAGGCATATATATGTAAATATATGTAGGCATATATATGCATCTCAGAGTACATATACATATATGATTTATATATATAACATACATATATAAAATTACATAAGTAATTATAGAGATATTAGATTATCTACCTGATATGTATTTCATCATACTTTATAGAACCTCCGTATTATTCAATGTTATAGCCTATGCCATTTTTCAGGAGGCAGTTTGGATTAGTCTAAGTCATTCATCACATAACAGTGACCTGAAAACTGTACTGGTTCATGGGACAGGGTTTTTTACACTGTACCAGGTTGGCGGTGGTACAGGAGTGTATAGTAAATGAATCAACTGCATTGCAGTTCAACTTCTCCCTCTTCCTGTTTCCATCACTCCCTTACAGGTGTTATTCTCAAGATCACTCTTGAATAAACACCCATCACTAAAATCTGTTCCAAATCTTTTTCCCAGGAATGTGAGCTAAGATAAACTGAAGAAAAAACACCTAGAAAATGAGAATAGATCCATGAAAATTGTACTACTTTACAGAAATGCCTGAAATAGTAAAACTGAAGTAGTAGGGGAGAAGAAAATCAGAAGACTGAGATAAGAGAAAAAATGATTCTTATCAAGAACCTGTGATGATTAATCTTTCCTCATGGAATTTGCTGAGCTAATCTCCACACTCACTTTTTTAATTGCAAAGGACTGCAGCATGAGCTCTTTGTATCACTCTCTTTCAATAAATAACCCTTCAACCTATTTCTTAAGACTGAGTTAACTGCTGTAGTGTGAACTAATATGTTGATTGGGCAGGGTATTAAAGATAAAAAAAAAAAGTGTCAAGATAGAATAGGATTCCATACTTCTTTACCTGAGTTTATTTTCAGTATAATCAATTTGCTATCTTATTTTTCAATGAGTAAAATTAAATATCTCAACTTCTTACTTTTGTACTTTAAAGTGAATAATCATTATATTTTTCTTATTGAGTTCCTTGGCTACTAATCAATTTTATTTTCCTGGAAAATTTGTAAGAAGTTAAATAAAGTGCCATATTTTGTAAATGTCACTGTATAACTATATATTTTGCCACAAGATGTAGGGATTGTGTGTGTGTGTGTGTGTGTGTGTGTGTGTGTGTGTGTGAGATCTCCTTCTTTTTTCTAGTCCCCCATCTGTTTTTCCATCCTCATGTTTTCAAATAGACTCTGGGTGAACTTTATGGTTGCAAAAGTTTCAATTTATTTTTATTTCACCCTCAGCCTACTGTTTGCCATTGTTCATACAGTTACAAAGCCCAGCTCTTTAGTTAATTTCACTGACTCATTAAAATCAACTCTTACTTTTGTTAGAGGTTTTATATGAAATTTGTTTTAAATATTATTAAGTTAATTTGAAGTTATGAATCAAATTACAAAGGAATTGTTGAATACATATAATGAATATATTTTACTGGGTATTTGAGGATAAACTAAGAATCAGGGGAAAATGGAAAGTGGCCATTGCAAAATGTCTGACTTAAGAAAAATGGAATCATATTCTGGCCAAAGACTGCTGCTGACTTTTCTTGAAATGTGAAATGGCTATAAGAAAAGTTAATATGTGTCTTCCTTCATTGGGTTGCCAAGAAACGTGTCCCTCGTAAGTTCATGTGGTCGAGAGGCATATTCTATTTGGTGCAGGGGTGAGGTTGCATAGTAAGAACAAAACTGGGGTTCAGTGGTCACTCAGGTCATCTTTTCTTTCTTTCTTTCTTTCTTTCTTTCTTTCTTTCTTTCTTTCTTTCTTTCTTTCTTTCTTTTTTTCTTTTTTTTTTTTCCTTTCTAAACCTCTGATATATGTTGAGAATGGGATTCCTGGGTCTTCATAATAGTCAATGAATGAATAGAAGGAGGAAAGCAAAACATTTTAAAGATTATTTGGAAGTACTTTCTTATGAAAGAATGGTTATTCTCCCTATATATTTTAGCCATTTGTGGTTTTAGCACATGGCAGTTACTTTCTCCAGAAATAGTAACATTTGGAGTCTTTCCTATAATTAAAGAGCTATTTCTGGAAAATATTTTATAATGAATTTTAATGGAGAGAACAGTGGAGTATGTGCATATATGTGTGTGTACTTGTGTAGGCCCATAGGTTCATACCCATCCATGAACGAAGGAAGAAGTGCAAATTCCATTTCAGTTTTACTAGTTGAAAACCTCTCCAAGTTCTACTTTTCACATAGCAATATTCAAAATATTAATGCACACAAATTTTCACAAAAGGAAAATAAATCATTGGAGAGAAAAAACTATACCCTGCCTTCCTGATATTTTTTCCTAAAAAAATATATATATATATAAATATATATTATTTTTAGAGAATGCATGTTGTTTTTTTCACAGGTATCTGTCTAGGAATCAAAAAGGCTTCGGATACCATCGTATTCAATGTCCACTTAATACTAGTGTTTGTACCAATGTGTCTAACCAAGAATGAAACTGAAAATTACTCATTCTACAAGTTTTAATTTAAAACACATTCACAGCCCATTGCTATTTTGTATAAACAAGAAAGTGTGATCATATTTGTTCCCCATTTTATATATTATTTAGGATAAGCTAGAGTACTGCTGTTATAAACATTAGGGAGCATTTTGTTTAACTCATAATTAAAATTAAAGGTGAAGTAGTATGTAATTTGAAGATGTCTCCCATATATATATATATATATATATATATATATATATATATATATATATATATATATATATTTAGGTGTGTAAGATTTTAAGATTGAATTAGCTTCTTGAAGCCTACATTTACTGATGACAAAAAAAAAGGAAGAAATCAACAATTTTATAATAGAGTGACACTGTTTTCTTTATAATGAATGTCGGCTATGTTCAGTGGATGCTTTTAGCTCAATATTATGTTTCATCTCTGTGTGTTCTAAGTTTCCAGAAAAAAAAAAATTACTCATCAGCATTTAATCAAAAGAATCATCAGCTTTCTCTATGCCTGCAGAAACTGTCATTTTATTTAAATTATGAATATGGTTAAAAAGGAAAAACACAGCCTCTTTAGAGTTAGATAATGTCAAATTTAAAACAAAGCATTAACCCTGTGGTCAGTCTGTGAGGAGAGAAACATAATCCTGTCAAATTTTAATATTATTTTAATACTTATTTCAAAGTGAGAAGTACAGAAAACACACACAATTAAAAAATGCAACATTTATATCGAATAATACAGACAATACATAGAAATAAAAAATGCTGGCCAGTTTATGGCATCTATTCTGTTACTATATTGAATTTTTGATCACTGTATAGAAACATAAGAGCTTGCCATTTGGCTATTAGGCTGAGCCCAATTGTCTACCTCGTCTCATTCCCAAAGTCTCATTAAATGGCAGAACTCCTAATCCCATAAAAATTACTTAGAGTATATATTAAGCTGATTGGTGCTCTACATCCTTCCTCTCTTTGTTTTCTGTTAGGTCTTCATCACTTCTTGCTTGGTGCACTGAAGAAGTCTCCAACTGCTTCATGGCCTCAAATTGATTTATGTCGTGGCCCTCAGAGTCACCTATCTAAAACTCACGTTGAACCATGTGTTTTACGTGCTATAATCTTTCTCTGTCTCCCCGCCTTCTAGTCTATATGGTCCACGTGCCACAATATAAAGATCCATGCTACTGAGCCCTCCATATTATTCATATCATAGGATCCCCCCTTTTCTTAGTCACTTCCTCCCCTGTATCTTATGCTTCCAAACCCCAAATTACTTGCTGTTTCCTGACTATATGCAGATAGCGTATTGCTTCCTTTCTGCATGCTGCTTCCTTTCTTCTTTTCTTATCGTGGCCTCCCACTCCCACTGTGCTGTGCATTCTCCTTGCCCCACCTGTTTCATTTCTCATTTGACTCTTCCTTTAATATTCAGTTCAAGCGTTACCTACTTCAGGCAGCTATTGATGATTTGTGCGTACCCAACAGGGGTAACAAACCCCTTCTAAATATTTTCAGAATGTTCCGTACACTTATTACTACTAACTACATTTGGCTTTTGCCTTAGAATCATTGTTTGGTGGTCTGCTTTACAACTAGATCCATAGCTCCAATAAGTTAGAAGCTACACTTTAATCATCTCATTCTAATTATCGCACTTTGATATCAATGGACATCACTATAACAAGCATCCTTAATAATCTAACCTGACCTCTGACCTGGGAAAAGATATGTTCTTAAACTTTCAGCACCATTATTCATCTAAATGGACACTCTTTTATCACAGTTAAGTATATTCTTATAGTGTAGTTTCCTAAATATAGGAAGCATTAATTGGTATATTTAATGCAGAGAAAGTTAAACATGGAAGCCTTTTCCCACAATGCTGAGCTGCATTGTGAAGAAGGCTGTTTCTTTGAGCAGGGGCCTCTGTCAACCTGCAGGAAATCTTTTAAAACTGATCTATATCAGGGGAGTTTCCAAGGAAGCAGAAACTAAACCCTAGCAAACTCACACCTGGTTCACATCTAGTGCAACCTATCTCAGAAATGACAATTGAGGCAAATTACTCTTCCAAAACACAGATAGAAGTAGTTATACAAGTAAGAGCAATTATCTTAATACTCATCCCCTATATTACTATAAATGGTCCTTTGTGATGTGTACTGCATGTTAATATTTAAAATAAATAGCACATGTAATTAACTTTTAATTGTTTTCCCAAATATGTTTCTTCCTTTCAAGTGACTATACAATAATAAACGTTGTTATTTTAGATTGGTGAGTTCTTTCTTAAGAACTTTATCCATGCTATCCACTCACCTACCTTCACTTCTCCCCAGGTCTTTCTTTCTTCCTTCCTTCTTTCCTTCCTTCCTTCCTTCCTTCCTTCCTTCCTTCCTTCCTTCCTTCCTTCCTTCCTTCCTTCCTTCCTTTCTTTCATTTTTTTATGCTCGGATTTGTCAATAGTCTCAGGAAAGATTTTAATGATTTGGAAAAAGAATGTTCACGTGGGCTGGTGAAAAATACTTTCCCACTGTTTCTGGTAGAGGCAGAGAGATTTAAGTCTCCAGAGGGTTGGAGAATGCTGTCACTTGCATTATTTCATTCAGATGTGTTAGGGTTGAAAATAGTAATGACAACCACAGATTATCCTATCGGAATTTTTTCCTCACTCTTCTCTGGAGTTGGACAGTGATCCACCATTTGAAACTATCATTTTTGAAACTCTTATCACATGAAGAATTAAATTTTTGTAGAGCGCCTGCCAAAACTTTTCTACACATCTTTTAGAATTGACTCTGTTAAGAAGTACAATTAAAGAATCAACAACTTAAAAATAAATACTGTCCTATGACATATGGATTGATATCAGAAAAACTGAAAGTGAAGAATATCTCATTAAAATAAAAATGAGTATGTTCTTCAAAATGGTCAATGTCATAAATTACTAAGAATGCTTAAGAATTGTTCCAGATTAAAAGAAACTTTAAAAAAACATGACAACTAAATGTAAGATGTGATTATAGACTGAATATTGTATTGGGAGATAAAAACAAAGCTACAAATGACTTTATGAGATCAATGGAAAACATGTGAATACATATAATAAATTAGGTAAAAGGACAGTATAAAGACTAAAGTCATTTAAAGTGTTTATACTACCATGATTATTTACAGTATTAGTTTCATTGTTAAAAAATACACCTTGATATATTTGGCACTAAAAGATCATTATGTAAGTAAACAGTTCACTATGTAAAGAAACATGAGTCAGGAAATAAATGTACATACCTATAAAGACATGCGTATACAATATATATTTATCTATATATAATGTAAATTATATATAATGCAATAACTTTCTTAGCCATTGGATGATGTGTGCGTGTTTACACATACAAAGAAAGAACACAAACGGTGCTAAATATTAACAAGGTTGAATCTAGGTAAAAAGAGTATGTACAATTTTTTTATTCTTTTTGCAATGATTCCATAAGTTTTAAGACTTTCCAAATGAAAGTTGAAAAGAAAACTGAATTGAACAAATATTGCATCTTGATTTTGACAGTTAAACTATGGTTATGGAAAGATGTTACCATTTAGAACAGAACCCAATTATTTTTATTTCAGAATCGATTTATCTTTTTCATTATAGTACCCAACATATTGCAGCAGAAATACATTTGTTTTCTCTTCGTTTTATGAAAAAAATTTTTTACTTTGTATTATTCTCTCTTATTTTCTATTGCCTACCCAGACACATAACTATAAATAATATCCAGAAAAGTGTACTTAATTGTATATATACATATATATACATATATATATATATATATATATATATATATATATATATATACACACACACACACACACACACACACACACACACACCATATTTCCCCAGAAATAAGACCGGGTCTTATATTAATTTTTGCTCCAAAAGATGTATTAGGGCGTATTTTCAGGGGATGTCTTATTTTTTCACGTACAACAATCTACATTTATTCAAATACAGTCATGTCATCATCTTCTGGAACATCATCAAAATGTACTTAATGTGTCTGTCTGGCAGACGATCTTAACTGGGTTTTATTTTCGGGGTAGGTCTTATTTTCAGGAAAACATGGTATATATCTAAGTTTCTCATGAGGGTGAAATGAAGAAGTTTGAGAAATAAGATGACTACAGCTTTCTCAGTAAATTATGTTTTTACTCAGTAAATTATTTGCTCGTCCCTAGAAATGTTGTAATGTAATTGCTTTCCAACTTTTAACTATAACATCATTCTTTCATCCATTTACTTAACTAATACTTCCTGGGTGCCTGTTACTTGCTAGATACTATGCTGTACATTGGCTACAGTGGTAAATACAAGCAAGTCTACATGGTCCCCAATCTCATAGAATTTATAGTTTAGTGGGGATATAGACAGTTCACAAATAAATACAAAAAGACAGTTAGACACGGTACATGTCTAGATACATGCGAGGCTGTAAAAAACCAGAAGGTCTGAAAGAAAACAAAGGACTGAGGACTATTGATTTAGCTGTGGGGTAGCGTGAATGCCTTTCTGAGGGATAAGATGTTGAGTCGAAAACTTTAAAGAGGAGACAGGGTGAAGGAGCATGCCTAGCAAACTGGACTGCATGGGCAAGTCTGTGCAGTGGGAAAGGATTTCAGGTGTCTGAAGAATTGAATAAATGTCAGTGTGGCTGTAGGGGAGTGAGTGAAGCAGATGCAGGAAGGGATGAAGGTAGGAAGATAGAAGACCTATAACCAAGGTCAAAAGCTCAGTTGTATCTCAATGAAGTGGCTAGAAGTATGTAAGCAGAAAAATTACATAATTTCATAACCTCTTGGTAGTAGAGGGAGATTACATTTGGGAGAATGGAAATAGAAAAATAAGGTAGGACACTATTATAATAGAATGGTTTGGTCAATGAAGATGAGTAGAAATGAAATATTAAAAAGAATTTTTTTTATTTTTTGCTTTACATTTCCATAACACTGTTCCAGAGCACAAAGTTCATACAATAAAAATATAGGAAAAAATATTTTAGAGATAGAATGAATGTGCCAAGATGATGAATTAATGTGGAAATTCAGAAATAAGTCAATGTCAAGAGTGAATCCCAAATATCTGTCTTGATTATAGAATGTGTTCTTTATTATAGGTATTTTCTTGACACTTGGATAAAGTTGGGCAGATATCATATAAAAAACGTTTAATTCAGCAATACCCTATGAAAGTTTTTACCTAAGTGAATCTATGAAAACTGGCATAAATACAGAAGAATGTAGTTTATATAAATGTATGGAAAATATGTTTATATATATGAACTGAAAATAGAGATAGAATGCAAATAATTGTCCATTGTTGCTATAGTTTTATTTTTAGTAATATTAAGAAAGGTTCTGTGATTATTTTGAATAACCTGTTTATTGAATTTCTAGGCATTTTCTTTTCCTTGTTAAGATTTGGAACTGTACTTTCACTTTAAATAGCTTTCATCTGAGTCCCATTTTCATGTAACTTCATTTTAGCAATAAAATTTTGTCAATCCTTCATGCTTTCATTTTTATCTTTAAAAAATACTGTCCTGTGATAAGAAAGAGCTTTACTTTTGTAGGCCAATGTACTCCTCAAATTTATTTCCTGAAGGTCATCAAAATCTTGGAGACTGATTTTCTTGTGATTATCTAAATGTATCAGTTCCATATTATATAGGTATTCAAGAACTTGAGCAGCATGCAGATGGCATTAAAATGATTGTAATTACTAAACTGAATGGACTTGAACTCTGAGTGTAGGGAACATCTCCACCTCCAGGGCTGGAACATTGTCTTGCACATAATTGGTGAAGAAAATAGCTTGACTGATATACTGGGCATGATCAGTCCTACCCTTTACCTTAAAATAAAGAACTCAAATTCCCATGCTTTCTTGTCCCTGGAGTTCAGGCATATGAACTAATTCCTGAGTGACTTTTATTTAAAAGTCCCTGACATGAGGAAACAAGCTCTGTAGAGACAGGTTTGGATAGCAGTGATGATGGCCGAGGGGCATTGCAGATGCTAGGAGGCAAAAATGGCAGAAGGAATGGCAGTTACAAGGCTAAGTGGGAGTGTTAGTGGTAGTTTTGGTTTTAGAACATGGAGTTCATCCAATAAGTTGTACCAGAAGCAGTGGCATTGTTTTCCTCAGGCCATTCTTTTGGCATTTTTGTCTGCTTTTTCCTCGCATCTGAGCCTCATGTCTATATCTCTGTTTTTCTCTAATAATAAGGCATGCTATCAAACATACTGTTAATAAATTATTTTTCTATATCAACTAGAGAGAATTAAATCTGTTGTTTATAACTAAACACTAAATGGTAACATTGAAATTTTTTTCATTCATTCAAGAAATATTTATTCAGCACTTAACGTGCCAAATAACTGGCAACAAGTAAGCAAAGACTTGTAATGTGCATTTTTTTTTCTACTCAATGATTTTAGCCACTAGTGAAAGAGACCAAGAACTAGCAAAAAAATATAGTTTTCATGTGATAAGTATGCCAAAGAAACTCCCATAGATGTCTATTCAAGCCCACAAAGGATACGTAATCTAGGCTTGTAGGATCAAGGTAGATATCCCCAAAAAGGCAACATCTGAGCTAACCCTAAATCAGCTTTTGTCAAAGTGTGGTCCATAGACCATGTGCATCAGAAACATCTGTTGATGCTTAAACAGAATGCTTTACTCTTTTCTAGATTCACTAATTCAAGCTTTTTGAGATTTTACAAGAATCTGAATGTTTATTAAACATTACACACACACACACACACACACACACACACACACACACACACACACATCCCTGATCTACGAAATGGAAATGAATTGGTTGAGGGAAAAGATCTATCTGGGAATTCAAGTATGGGATAAAAGAATGATTGATTTCCAATGATCAAAGCACTTATAGGAATGTACAGTATTAAGTGTCTCTACATTAACATATTTTTTACATTGAGAGAAAAAGTCTCCAGTTTTCGGACAAAGAGATTTTTATTGAATCCTAGTTGCCCCATTTATTCCATTGCCTAAACTGTAAAACTTTATCTCCATTCTAACAGGAAGGAAAGAGTGATTACAAACCCATGAGAAGATAATGAAGATTAAGTAAAATAATGTATATAGATGTACTAACTCTCAATAAATGTTGGTTTTATTCCTTTTGCGCATGCATCATTTTATCTAGATGAGTTGTCTATATATGTTGTATGTTTAATAGTCACAAGTGCTGAGTTATTAATTATCAAAAGACAAAGGAGTAGATTTGAGGAACAGGGAAGCAGCTGTTAGGCAGAAGCTTACTAAATGGCTTTAACAATGGACGCAATGTCAGCTCCGTGGCATGTTTAATACCTCTACGTTCAGGTTATCATCTAGCTACTCTAGTAACACATTCTATTTAGCTGCAGTGTGTTACTGCATTATGATTAGACATACGATATGCATTCACCTATTCTGAGAATGCTATCTGATCATATTTATCAAAGATAGCAAAAGGAAAAAAAACGCATATTTGGCCAACACTCAAAGAAACATATTTTTAATTTATAAGGGATATTGTATGCAGACATTGTCTTATATCAGATATTATTTATGGTTAAATATAATATTAGCACCACTTTGTCATTTAGATATAAACTCCTTTTTTCTAAGCATTCAAAATAGTATTTTTTTGTTCTCATTAATAACATTTATTCATGCTTTAAATTACAGAGGATAGACCAAAAAAATAACACTTGAAATCACTTTTTTGTGCTTGCCATTTTTTTATGATGGTTTTGATATGTTTTTCGTCATTTGGTTTTGTCTTTCCATGAAATCAAACATTATTTTCCAGTAATGAGTTGAGATACAGCTGGATTTCCCTGTTACTGGGTTTGGTAAACAAGGTGTTCATGATTCTAGCAGATATCTTTGATTTAAGATCTTTACTTTTTTTTAAGCATCTCTGGCCAATCCAGGTACATGATCATGTCCCAGAGACTATACATTAAATACTTAATCAGCAGCTACAGGATACAGACATTATTCCTTGTACTCTCATATTACCATCAACCATGCTGATTATATCATCTTTTATGCTAAAATAATTTTCCCTTTTCCTCTCCCTTATATATGATTACATAATTATTGATATGCAATTCAATTGTGCTGTAATACTAACATCCTTACATGCTTTTGGCATCTATTATTTTCAATTGTATTTATATGGAAATCTAAAACCAGGAAGAAGTACATTATGAATGGCTCAAGGATATACATTCAAGAATGTAGTTCAACTCTATATGTGTAATTTTTCACTGGTATCTACTATTCCTTCCCTTAGTTTAAGATATATCAATAGATACAGAGACGATAGATAGATAGGCAACTAAACAGATAGATGATACATGGAAGAGATACAGATACAGATATAGTGATGGAGATGATAGAGATAGAGAGAGAGATAGAGAGAGAGATAGAGAGAGACAGAGACAGAGGGGGAGGGAGAGAGAGATTGATTCTCTTATCTGAGATTTTTGGATCATGGTTAGTGATCATCAGGCCATTCTTTTGGCATTTTTGTCTGTTTTTTCTAAAATCGGAGCCTCATGTTTCTTTCTTTTGTTTTGTTTTTTAACTCATAATTCTCAAAATAAAGTTATCATTTATTTCTATGTTATGCAAAGTATTCCATGATTTGATTTCAACCAAACATTTAAATATATATATGTATATATATATATATATATATATATACACGTAAGTATATATATATATACACATATATACATATATACATACGTGTATATATACATATATACATACGTGTATATATACATATATACATACGTGTATATATATACATATATACATACATGTATATATATATTTATTTTATTTTTACATCCATTGAAAACATCAATTCTAAAGTAAAATGATCTCTAGGACATGCCATTACTTCTTCTGTTTATGCCTTTGATTACTCTTTTTTTTTCTTCCTATTATATTCTTCTTTCACATTTCCATAAACTAGACTTAAAGGAGATTGTAAATACTGTTTCCTTTGGATGGATGTTTAGGTGTTATTTTGTTTTCGGCCTTTACTGACATGCTGCCTTGGACATTTGTCTTTGTTTCCTATTGACACGACAGCAATTTGTCACCAACTTAGTGACTTAAACAACACAAATGTATTATCTTACAGTTCTGTAGGTTAGAAGTCTAACATAGGTCTTCCCAGGCTCAAATGAAGATGTAGGCGGGGCCCTATTCCTTTCTGGAGGCACTAGGGTAGAATTATTTCCCTACCCTTTCCAGTTTCCAGAGGTTGCCTCCATTTTTTGGCTCCTGGCTGCCTTCCACCATCTTCAAAGCTAGAAAAGACAAGCTGAGTTCTCACATTGCCTCACTTACTCTGACTTTGCTCCCACCATCGTATACCTTTCTCTAACACTCCTCTTCAACCTCCCTCTTCTACACTTAAAGACACTTATGGTTACATTGTGCCCATCAAAATAACCAAGGATATTCCCTCAGTGTTAAGGCAAGCTATATGACTGTCTTAACCTCCCTCTGCCATGTGATTTAACATATTCATAGGCAGTGGGAATTAGGACATGGACATCTTTGTAGAAGCTATTATCCTATCTACCACAACATTCTTGCACATGTCTTAATATCTATGGTTATATGAGGAGATAGACAAGAGTGGATTTATTAGTTCTTATGGTAGGCATATCTGAATGCAGTAGATATACCAAATTTTACTCAAAAGGTTGCCTATTACACTTCCTTGTTTGTTTGTTTTCCTTTAATTCTAAACTGTTACATTTTAGAACATTTTATAAAATATGTGAATTAGCTTCTCATTGTGTTTTTAATTTGCATTTTTTTATTCTAGAGACATATCCTAGATGTCTATCAATGGAAGAACAGATATATTATAATTCATGCAATGCACTTACACAAATTAACTAAAGCTATAATATGATATTGATAAATCTCAAAAGAGCAATGATAAAAATTGCGTAAGATGATCAGGAGACTAGTATTTATATACAAATCTAAAACCAGGGAGAAGCATGTTATGAATGGCTCAAGGATATACATTCAAGGATGTAAATTCAAGTAAGACATAAGATAGAGGGGACTGGAGGATGAGGTATGTTTTTCCCAGTGGAACAAGATTCTGGTAAATGTTCTTCACTGGGGAGTAGACTTTTGTTATGGACAATTCTGTGGGTTTATTTCACAATGATTATTTTCCTGGCCACCTGCCAAAGTCATAAACGGGGTCTTTCTCAGATTTCTACCATGAGAATCGGTGGGTTTCCAGGAGGTACAGTAAGTCCTCACTTAACATCATTGATCGATACGTGAAAACTGCAACTTTAAGTAAAACAATGTATAAAGAAACCAATTTTACTATAGGCTAACTGATAAAGAGTTAAGTTCCTATGGCATATTTCTGGTCAGAAAAACATCACCAAACTTCTAAACAAAGACTCCAAATCCTTCTAATATTTAACATTGAAATAGATGTAAATATATATGTATATATGTGTGTATATGTATATATGTGTGTATATATACATATATGTGTGTGTATGTGTGTGTGTTTATATTATATATATATATATATATATATATATATATATATATATATATATATTTATATTTTTTTTTTTTTTTTAAGAAATATTAGTAAACACAATGATTTTTTTCCAACCTGCTTATTCCAGTTTAGGGTCACGGGTCGCCAGAGTCTATCCCTGCAGCTCAGGTCACCAGGTGGGAACCCACCTTTGACAGGACACCCTTCCTTCTCAGGGCCACTCACACCCACCCACAGTCACTCTGACTGGGATAATGTAGACACACCAATTCACCTCATGTGCACAGCTTGGGGTGGGAGAGGAAACTGGAGCCCCCAGAACACACCCATGCAGACATGGGAGAATGTGCACACCCCACACCAACAGTGGCCTGGGCCAGAAATGGATTTTTTTTCTCCTTAACATAACAAAGCAGCATTACATGAAAAATGGTTATTCGAAGACCTGCTCTACACTGTACAAAAGTGTGGGACCCTCACTAAAATTCCAGCCAGGAAGTTTCCAACTCTCAAGGTAGTACTGAGAGTACCAGTAATTTGTCTAAGTTACCATTGACGTGTACTTCCTAGTCTACGGCTCCCAAGACTTCTGCCCCCAGATAAGCAGATGTTGGCTGTGACTCTAAATATGCCTGTCTCTCCAGATCTCATGGTGGTGGCTTGTCCTGTGACATCAGTTCTCTGACAGGCCCAAGATTTTTAGTTTCTGAGCTTTGCTTATTGTAAGGACAGGAGTGGCTTCTTCCAAGCTCATCATACGTCGGGATGGAAACTAAAGTCCCAAATATATTTTTACATTAAGAATTTGCAGTTTTACAAAGGTATTACAGCATATATTACATAGCATTACCCAAAAGTGCCTGGAGCAAATCCTCATGCTCACATCGTTGATTCTGCTGTGCAAAAAAATGAATGTTCCCACTAGATATGATAAATACAGACTATAATTATTATCACAGGCTAGATCGGGTCAAGATTTCCTCCTCAGTGAGTTGTGGGAAATGTTTCCAATTTTTTATTTTCTGAATCTCAAAATTATAAATTAGAAATGAAGGGCCTATATTTTTAATACAACAAAAATTTTAAACTATGATGCCCTTTGTGAAAAGATTTCAGCCATCCCAAAGGATTATCTATGGGGAAATAATAAAATCTTAGTAATTTCATATTTAATAAAACGTCTGAACTACAAAAGATACAGTCAAGAAATATGCCCTTCCCCGAAAATGGCTCCTGTTTCATAGATAGTTGTGTTCTCAACTAGGAATTTATCTCCTAGCTTTCTTTTTAATTGGATGAAAAGGAGAACATATTTTCTTCAATGGGTACATAAAAGAATAGGTTTTCTGAACTAAAGGAGGGCAATGTGAAGGGCTGGCCTGCAAAATTTCACTTCAAACTCAATTTTGTAACTGAGGTCCCCAAAGCGTTTTCAGTATGTGTTTTAAAGTAGTATCTAGGTTAGGAAAGTCACAAAAATATTATGTCCAGGAAGTAACTGTAACTACTGAGAACACAGAATTCTGTGGCACCTGCAAGCTCGAACTAACACTTTCTTTTTTAGCCCAATTTACACATATCTGATAGTTTAACAGCATGTCGTAACTTTAGTTCTCAACTTCATGGACAAACACAAGTCAGTGCCACCAGTAACAGTGACAAGTTAATCAGCCTCAGCTGCAAAGTCTGTGAAATTGTATTTTGTGACCTCTACATTCTACTATGAATCTTATAGTTTAAAATATAGTAATAGATGGATACCTAAATGCATTTGTAAATACATGCATTCATAGTTTTATGTGTACATATATATGTACATGTGTGTATATATATTTATATATATACACACATATATATGTATATATATGCATATATGCATATATATACATACATGCCCACATATACACATAATTTAATTGTTTGGCATTTTCAAGTGAAAACAAATTTTCTTTATGTGTTATTTCTGAATGATATTGAGTACAACAAAATGACTTATCCATATGGTTTTAGTGTTGTAACGTATTGCTGTTCTTCAAGTAAACTTATGTGGAAAAACAAGAATCTTTTTCTGCTGGTATTAAATTATTTGTTTAATATACACTTGAGTATTGAACAAGTCAATTAATGAATTATATTTTTAATTTATCTCCTAATATTACTTATCTCTAAAATGTATCTGTTTTATTAATACTTATATTTCAAATTTATTATGTACTCAAAGTTCTTAGCTTTGAGTTTGGTACTTCATTTTGTTAGTTAAACTGAAGAAAAAGGCAAATTTAGTAAAAATTTTGTTAAAATTTCCAGAGAAACTAATTTGGGGTCGTAGATTTTCTTTACCTAGGGCATGTGTGATATGGACACTTAAAATTATAATTTTTCCTTTCTTCTCTCCTTTCTTTCCCTTCCTTCCTTCCTTCCTTCCTTCCTTCCTTCCTTCCTTCCTTCCTTCCTTCCTTCCTTCCTTCCTTCCTTCCTTTCTTTCTGGTTTAATATGATTTATTAATCAGTTGCTTTTTAAATTCAATATGGTTAAAACATTCTTTGTGCACATTGTCTGAATTTGATTTCAAATTGAAAAGTGAAGTTAATTAAAATGTTCTTATAACACCATAAACAATTTTACATAACAATATAAGTATTGCATATCATCTGCATTAAGACCTTGTTTATATTCCACTTAAACAGTTTACCCTAAGAGAAAGTTCTTATTTTTATTGAGTTAAGACTTGAGCATTTCTTTGGAGCACTTCAAAATCTGAAACACTTTAGGGTGGCCAGATGGCTCAGTTGGTTAGAGCGCAAGCTCCTAACAATAAGGTTGACGGTTCATTGAAAACAGTGACTGGACTTGGAGCTGAGCTGTGCCCTCTACAACTAGACTGAAGGACAATGACTTGGAGCTGATGGGCCCTGGAGAAACACACTGTTCCCCAACATTCCCCAATTAAAACAAAACAAAACAAAAAAATTAAATCTGAAACACTTTAAATGGTCAGCCACACTGAGACTGCACTATGAATTTAATTAATTCAGAAAAAATATTTCTAGCAGCTCTTAAAATGAATATAAAACAGAAGAACATGGAACATAGCACAATTTGCTTTTCATTATGTTGTGAAAGTATAAAATGAGATACAATGCTGTTAAGAATCTACTTAGAAAATGAATCATGTATTTATCAAAATTTTCTAAATTTTGAATGTCAAAATAAGCCCCTCAGAAAAAGTAAAAGATAGTAAAATGTATCAAGGATAACAAATAATCAACAAGTATTTTTTCAACGTTTTGATCTACCTAGATGTTCCCCAAAACCACAAATTCAATTTGTTTCATACTGACCTCACTTTTCTTTTTTCACATCCAATTCCACTCCCCTTTATGTAATTACTATTTCAGTGGTATCTTCCATTTATATTTAATTTAAAACTTAGAGTTTTCCTGGGTGTCTTCCTTTTTCTCACATGCTAAATTCAATTAATAATATCATCCATGTTTCCACTTTGGAAATCTCATTAGTCTCTGTCTTCACTAGGTGAAAAAAAAAAAAAGTAATTAAGTAAAGAACATGTTTTAATAGAATAGTAAATACGTTTCATTAACAAATACTGCCATTACTTTAGATTAACAAGTCAGAAACATTAACAAGCTGAATCAGTAATGTTATTGAGCATATGTAGAGTTCTAGATTCAAAATTTACACTTGAATAGTTAGAAATCAAATGTCCAAGAAATTAATTAGGACTTCTACATCTTGAGTATTAATTTGGAAGATTTAATAGTATATCTGAGGGTGACTAAGCACAAATGAAAAACTGCAACAAAAAAAGCTATTGTTTGAACTTGTAATCGGTGCTTTAGAAAATCAGTCAGTCACCAAAATTGGCCCTGTTATTTAATGTAAAGGGATTTGGAAGTTAAATATGATGGAAATTATAAGATTTTGCAAGAGAAAGAACATTTATAAAACTATATCACTTCCAAAAGACATATTTTATAGCATCTCAAATGAGTTGATTAATGAATATTAATGAAATAAGTCAGAAAAAGTCAAGAACCATATGATTTCACTGATATGTGGGATGTAAAACTGAAAGCAACAAAGGAACAAGACAAATAAAGAAACAAAAACTCATAGACACAGACAATAGTTTAGTGGTTACCAGAGGGTAAGGGGGGAGGAGGGTGGTAGATGGGGGCAAATGGGATCAAATACATGGTGATGGAAGGAGAACTGACTCTAGGTGGTGAACACACAATGTGATATATAGATGATGTATTGCATAATTTTACACTTGAAACTTATGTAACTTTATTAACCATCGTCACTCCAATAAACTTTAGCTAAATAATAATAATAATAATAATAATAATAATAACATTAAAGTTAACCACTCTAGGATATATGAACTGTATCTTTGGGATTCTGGAAAGGAGAGGTTACGCTTTAAACTGAATTTGAAATTACATACTTATCCATAAGCATCTACTTTATGATTTAATTATTTTCATCCTTAGACAACTTGACGAACAATACTATGATTATGAAACATTCGGGCTTTTGAAAACGTGGGACATATTTTTCAATACACTAGACATTTATAAGGTTATATACTTTGCTTAGTTTCTCTATATCTAAAATGCTATCTTCCGGTTCTTTGTCTAAATTGTAATAAATTTAATAATTCATAATTTCCTTATCTGTATTTTCTCAATACTTGATTTGTAAATATTAAATTAGTAAATGTTAAAATAATATACAGTTATATATATTAAATATAAAGTACAACTTTAAATGTAAAGTACACACACGTGTGTGTGTGTGTGTGTGTGTGTGTGTGTGGTGTACACTAACCCCACTCAAGTCCCTCATACCCCTCGAATAACATGTGAGCTGCTTGAGCAGGGTATTCAACTTCTTCGGATTTATATTATCTCCTTTCAAATAGCACAATGTCTTGAATGTAACAGCTATGTAGGAAAGTTTTACAGGCTTCACAACATTTGTTTAGTTCTACAGAAAGCAATTTAATGCTCTAAGAGACTGACCTGGATTTAGAGTTTCAATATATCTATAATCTGGGTTCAATTAAGTTTTACAACTTGGTGTTAACCTACTGTTGAAATTAAAAAAAAAAAAAAAAAAAAAAAAAGTTGAGAGGAAATAAACACCATTGTATAGAAGTATATGTTCTACTTAGGTCATAAAATACCTGTTATAGATACTTTCTCACTTATGCTCACTAAATAACTACAAAAACAGATAAAATTAATATATAGAAATTGTTATACAGAAGAAAAACTTATGTTTTCTTATACCTTCCTGCTTGCAGTGTATTCTCTGTACAAAATACATTTAAAGTTTTTCTATAGTGATAAACATTCCATACTCTTTCCATGCAAGAAAAGCCTTTAGGTTAATTAAAGTCCACATTGGCATAATTGTTTTCAATATTGTAAATGAACCCTGTGGCAAATAAGCTGTCATTGAAGTTATTTTAATAGATGGGTTTTTCTCTATGCAAGACTGTGCTCTCTTCACCTTTCTTGACTCAGAAATCACCTCCTGTGGGCTGTAGAGCATTGTTTTTTGGGTTTTTTTGTTTGTTTGTTTTTTGCTTTTTTTTCAAGTCTAGAGAGTGGAAGCATGGATATTTATTGCAGTTAAGGAACTAAGAATTTTAAAGAGGCAATTTCTGGAAGCTGGCTGAAAAATGACCTCATTCTCCTTCAAGTTTATTGTCAACACAATGCTGCGCCAGCACTCCAAGATGCATGATGTGGTTCCATTCTTTCCGCATGGGCTTCAGGGGCATGATTTTCAATAAAGAATTGTGCTTGAATGGCTGATTTTCTTTGTTTCTTAAATATTGCTCCTTTCATAATTCATCCAAGTAGGAAAACATTGTTACAAACATTTGAAAATATTTATAATTTAGAAGACTAAATATAATTTTCTGTGCTTTGATAGTTTGGAAGGAGTTGCAAATTTTAAGCTCTTGAAAATGATAGAATGGAATTCATTAGTTAGAAGTTCTATATTTCTAATTCCCTGAATTACCAATAACCTGTATAGAGTATCATTCAACTATTTCAAAATATGCTGTGTGGGACAGTGGTGATGCATGAAATAATTATTACCAGTAAGAGATAAGCATATAAATTTAGTGAGATTAAGTATTTTAAATATTTTACAGTAATTTGTCAGATGAATTGTATGTCTAATAAATCTAATAATAAAAATGTGGATTTTTGTTTTGTATTTTCCTTTCTTGTTTTCTTACATTTTGAACAGTAAATCATTTTTTATAGTATTTTACTGAAGTTTAGGGTAGGGACAGATTGAGGAAAAAAAAATAATTATTTACCACAGAGAGTTTGAGGAACACTGAATTCTAGAACAGTGGTTTTCAAATTTGTTTCAAATATTATGCAAATGCTTCATGTTTAAAAAGTGAAATGTAGAACTGCTCTGGTAAAAGTACAGTGAGAGGTAAAATACAGCTCTACCTTTTCCAGTGAGGCAGAAATGAGAGCATCTATTGGGCAGAAAACTAACGTGAGGGACAAGAAGCACTAAACAATACCTAGCTGGAAATATGTTTGAAAACAACACAGGTGGCAAATGATGTTTACCTTATTTTAGACAATAAATTGTAAATATAATTTAGAATTATAATATTAAGGAAAGATTAAAAAGATAAAAGAAATAATTAAAGAATGCCTTTGGTCAAACAAGCCTTAATATGTATACTGCTTTTGGTTGAGGCGATTACAACGGTCTGGACGTTTCCTCTCTGGAAATGTTAACATCACTTTGCAAGAAGAATTTATGGGATGAGTATATACGTGGGCTTTCTGTTGACTACACTATCTGGTGCACTGGGGCCAGATATGAAGGTCTGACAATTAAGTTCACGAATTCATCCGAGAAAAAGGGCTACATACCTCATTGCTCAATATCACTACGGTCATCTTTGAAGTACTCCCCTTGGGAAGCTATGCACTGATGCCAGCACCTAGTCCACCCTTCAAAGCAATTTTGGAACTCTTTTTCTGGAATGGCCATCAGAGCTGTCATCGTATCACCTTTGATGTCCTGAATGTCATCAAAATGTCTCCCTTTCACTATTTTCTTTCATCTTCCGGTAAAGACAGAAGTCATTGGGAGCCAGATCAGGTGAGCAGGGAGGGTGTTCCAATACAGTTATTTGTTTACTGGCTAAAAACTCCCTCACAGACAGCGCCATGGAGCTGGTACATTGTTGTGATGCGAGAGCCATGAATTGTTAATGAAAAGTTTAGGTCGTTTTCATCTAACTTTTTCACGAAGGCTTTTCAGCACTTCCAAATAGTAAGCTTGATAACTGTTTGTCCAGTTGGTACAAATTCATAATGAATAATCCTTCTGATATCAAAAAAGTTTAGCAACATTGGTGCAACAAGTTCACGAACTTAATTGTCAGACGTCTTATACACAGGGAGGTGCTTGAGACTCAGTGAAGACACTGTTAAAAGGCTTTTTTCACACATATAATGTGTCATAAAAAATAAAAAATAAAAGACTAACAAAATATCCCGTACATTTATTAACAATGAAACATAATAAGAAAAACATTCCCCCATACCTTTTCCTCATCATGAGTTCAGTTTGATTCTTAACTCATCTAGGTTTCACTTTCCAGTTATTCAATCAAACCCTAATCTAGGTATCACTGCTGTGAACACATTCCATAGATGTTGAAATTCATAAATAGTTGGCTTTAAGTTAGGGGTACTATCCTAGACAATCTTAGTGAGGTAGATTTTTCCAGTTGAAAAGCTTCAAGATAAGAGTTGAGACTTACCTAAAGAAGTGGGAATCTGCCTGTTGATTGTAGATTAATGGTGCATCTCAGAATTCCAGCCTGCCCTCCTGACAACCTGCCCTACAAGTTTCAACTTGCCCAGTGAGATCCCACAATAGTGCAAGCCAATCCCTTTCCGTTATCTCTTAGTATGTATCTCCTACTGGTTCTGTTTCTCTCATTGATCATTGAATGATGTGCTCATCTAACCCATCTCTTTCCATTTAGGATTCCAACATTATTTCCAGAAACTAAAATCTGAACAATTATTAGCAATGTTACTAATTCCATATCAATAACTAGTAATGAAACTGAAGGGTGACAGAACATGCTACCCCAACATATGCCACCCCAAAATATGCCATTATGGTATAGGGAATATTTTTGAACTGAAGGCAATTGAGAAGAAGCAGATACAAGAAAAGCTTCTGCCTTCTTACCATTTGTCCAGAAGCAGAACACATTTACAAAGGTGTCCCTATTGCCCCTCTACCAGGAAAGACATCAGTTAATCATTGAAGACAACATTAGGCCCTCATTAATGGACAAAACACTGCGGGAAATCTACATAACCAAACTTATTATTGTATACTGTGCATTTCCCTCTCATCTCCCCATAATTGACCCCTGCTTTTTTTCATCTTTAAATGAAGATATTAATAGTATTTAAGACGGAATTTTAAGTCACCTCAAAGAGTTACTCATTTTTCTCTGGGTAACTCCTATGTATACATGACATATAAACGTTAATAAACTTCTGTTTATTTTTTTCTTGTTAATCTGCCTTTTGTAACAGGGGTCCCAGCCAAGAACTCCAAAGGGCAAAGGGAAAATTATTTTTTCTCCCCTACAGAACTAAAGAGAATTGACTTGCCGTCTTCTGGTGTTAGTTATTCACTATAAATCATTCATAACACTTCAGGACTTGTATCCAACATTTTTTATTAAATAAGCATGATTTTTGAGTACTATCTAAGAATAAGATGCTATTGTTTCAGATAGCTGCATCTAAAAAAATAAAGGTACATGTCATCTGCAAATGCCATAGTGTGGAACACTACTGGCATTTATAAAGACTCCCCTTTTGCTCGATTGAAGATTTTAGGAGAAAAACCATCAAAGATTTTGAGCAATTAATATTCTTATTAAGACCTAAGAACCTTGTATTTAATGCTTTATTGCCATCAATGAACTTACAGCAATTTGAAGGTTAAATCTAATTTTGCCTATAAAACCAATGAAATCCTTTAAGATTCTTTTAACTCTTGAAGTGGATAGCTGAATTAAAACAAAATGAATCAAAGAAATTAAACCTTAACTAAAGGTTCAGAAATAATGCTTTCACATAAACAATATCCATTTTGTGGCACCAGATTTCCAGTGATTCAAAGAAAAAAAGTTCTAGCACATAAAATAGTTTCTATGAAATTTGAATTGAATTAATACCAGCAAGAGAAAAATGCTGTGGGTTCATAATTGTATTTGAATAGATTAACTTGATTTTTTTTCAGGAATATTTTTATTGATTTGTCCAATCTTTATTAATTTGTATTAAGTAGGATAGGATTTTTTTTTCTTGCTAAGACTGTCAACATGGGTGCACTGTAAAGCATTTACTAATTATCTAAAAGATGTGATGCAATTTTACATCAAATTTATTGATTCAGTAATTTAAATACATAATGTGGATAATTATTAAATTTTAACTCTATTAAAGGACAATGTCAGAGAGACATGACTTTAAATCTTCTCTGTACTTGTGTACCCAAGTAGTTTTTTACATATTTATACAATTACCATATTTCACTAACTTATACATCTGCTAAAGCATCAAACACAGCAAGACAGAACACGAAATAGAAGAAGCAAATTTTTTGGCACAATCAGGCAAAGTTTTCTTCATCAAGGACATAATTTTTAAAAATGAGATTGGTATTTATGAGAAGATAGACTTTTGGGGACAATTAGTTATAAAATATTAACTTGTCACAGGGCACATTTGTTTTCAGTGTATAATAAAGTTCAAATTTAAATCTTGCTAGTAAACATACCTTCCACTTATTGCAGTCTCATTGCCTTAGTCTTGATTTCCAATGACTCCCTGTTAAGAAAAAAAAAAAAAATTATGATACTAGCATTTTATCTATTTTGATTTTTCCATACCTCCTCCATAGCTTCTTTTTCTTCCTTTTCTAAGAACTATGCTCAAACTTCTTATGTAAGGAAAAAAGAAGGCAAAAGTGGAAAAGATCTTATTTTTCCTCTTTGATGGCTTTCTGATAGTTACATTGTAAAACTCAGAATTAGCAATTTCTACAAATAACCGCTCTTATGTTCATTTTATATCAAGAAAGCTGCATTGTGTCAAATTTATTTCCTTTCCTTCCTTCCTTCCTTCCTTCCTTCCTTCCTTCCTTCCTTCCTTCCTTCCTTCCCTCCCTCCCTCCTTCCTTTTTTCCTTCTCTCCCTCCCTCCCTCCCTCCCTCCCTCCTTCCTTCCTTCTTTCTTTTCTTTCTTTCTTTTTATGATCAGGAAAGTATTTTCTCTGTTTGCAGCCATAACTAATGTCACCAGAGACCTTTTTTTTTTTTTTTCCTTTCAAGAATTTTGCTCATTATTGTCTTTTTGAATGCTGACTAGCCAGTCCAGACTGTGAGATCAAAAGCAGAGCTGGTTTGTATTTTGGGAAGAGGCAGTAAGGATCAGGTCATTCAGTTCTAAAAGGATTAAGCATGTTTCTAACTGATTATAGTTCTACCTCCAGGAATATTACAAAGTAGCTGTGTGACATAAAAGAGGACATTAAAATTCAAGGTATAAAAATAGATTTATACAACTTTCTTGCATTATATGATAAGAAAATAGGGATAACTTTCTAGCTTTCTAATAAGATTATTTTGAGAATTGATGCTTTGAAAAGTTGGCTAGAGATCAAGAGTCACTAAATATTGGTAAAATATAATAATTTTCGAAGACAGGTAATTTTTTCTAAGTAAATAATAAGAATTTTGATTCTCAATCCACATAACTTTGAAGATTCCCTTTTTTGTAAAAGTATAAACAAGTAAGAAAAATAGCTAACATCAAGTAGTTTATTTAAATACAATTATACCATAATCTGGATATTTATTAAATTAAATATTGATTCTCTATAAGAGAACCATGTCAAAGAGACATGACTTTAAATCTTCTCTGTCCTTGTGTACCCAGATCTGAGCACTAAATTTATTGCTCCTCAGTTTCCTAATTTGAAAACCATGGAAATGTGATCTTGTGGAATTTTGTGAAAATGTACCTGGTACGAAATTGATGCTCAAAAACTATTGTTATTTTTATTTATGTTGCAGTATTGCTTAGAATTAACTGAGTTTACATTTTACTTATATAGTTTTATATATATATATATATATATATATATATATATATATATATATATATATATATATATATATATATATATATATATATATATATATATATATATAGCTGACCAAACTTTAGGGCCTATTTATTGATCAGTTATTATTTATTCTGTCTTTGATTATTTTGACTAGCATTTTATTACTTTTAAATCAGGATTTTTTTATTTATTTAATAATAACTTTTTTGTTTTCTTGCCATGCACCTTCAAATTCAACTATGGTTGATCTTTGTTAACAGCATTTTGGGAACATTGAGTGGCATTTCAAGACACTCATGACAGCACCTTTTATAGATTTATAGCATTTAGCCTGTCAGGGATTTGTCCTTAATAATAGAAAGGAGTAGAACAGCTTAGACATCAGGTCTTATGCTTTAATGAATTAAAAATATTTAAAAAACTGTTTTCAGTAGCAGCATTCAAATACCTACGTCAGTGATTCACCTTCCCTTAGCTCTGACAGGACACCATAAAATAGATGGAGTGGTCACACTGACTTTTAAGTAATCTTTTATTGAATGATGGTAATTATTTGTTTGAATTTTTATGTCATTTATATTTGTTATGAACTTTTAAGTCATTTTCCACATATTCTCTCTTGACAGATAAGATTAAAGACAATATGCAGAAAACTTATCAGACCCTAGTATATGATTGGCACTTAAAGTCAAAATGTGGAATGTACTTTGCAAAAGGCAAATATTTAAAACTTTAGTATCAATTTATAGTTTTTGTATTAGTATGCTGTTTTCATGGAATGACTCTCCAACGCATGGGTTCAGGATATGAAAACATTATTCAAGGACACATAATTATGTGTACACTTTCTTTATATATGCATTTAGCTTTGGAGAGGGCCACAGTTTTCATCAAGTTTTCAAAGGGGCTATAACTCCAGTTAAGTTACAAATCACTGCTCTTTGGACACTTTAAAGCATTCAGGAAACAAATGAATAACTAAGTGACCTTTGCAATAACGCCGATCCATAGTGAAAGTATACAAAACTATCACAGAGAAAGTATCTGAGGTATTTTCAAAATACTATTTTCTAATTCATCGTCTCTCTTAAATTTATTTATCTTACTTTAGTGACGTGGAATCCTTCTCATATCATTTGTGTAAGTGTCCTGCTACAAAAGTGGGATGAGTATTAAATTCTGCTTTTAAATTAATGTAATTTCGGTTTAACATTTCTGAAGTTTACCTAACACTCAGAAAGCCAGCAAGTGAATTGTTGGGCATTAGTGAAAATTCACCTTTCTCTGGAGCATTTTCACTGATGGGATATATGCACAAAATGTGCTGGGCTGGCCATATCTTCCTTCTGGCTGCAGATATAAAAACCAGGATAAGCAGTGGAGTGCAATGGTCTGGGGAGTATTTAATCTAATTTCAATGGGAGTTTTCAGACTACAATAGGCCTTTGTTTGTTTGTTTCATTGAACTGAATAAACGCACTGCCTCCTATCTTTCTTTCTATCATTTAGAAAACTCCCAGGAAAAATACTGCCATTTATTCCTCAGATACCATCACAACAGTATTCTTTCTGCATTTAATGAATTACCATAAGGATTATCAATTTAGACTCTGAGTATTTGGAATTAGATGTAGGATATATAATTCTTGCTGAGTGAGGTGAAAAACAAAATCAGAATGCTGAAATCAGCATTTAATCCTTCGTACCTATTTTGCAGTCATTACTGACTAACATTTCTTTTTTCAAATACTAACATTTTCTCAAACTCGAAGTAAAGAAGAATAAACAATGGGTTTGCATGCCAGTTTCCATGCAAACATATACAAGGCTCTTTTAGGTATTATTTCAGTAGCTGAGGAAAATGTGAAAACATAGAGAGACAGAAATTTAAAAATTTAAAAAGTGAAGAAAGAACAACATATGCATAATTTGTGTATATACAAAAGATACCTAAATTATATACACACAGAAAGAGAATTTCCTGATGGATCAGACAAGATTTCAACAAGCAACCTTTCATCGAAAATTGCAATGAAAAGAATGTGCTGAAGGTTTCCTGAGCTGTGGGCAGGGATATGGGAACTGACAAGGGATGGGGAAACTGTTCCCAGACACTAGCAATAGGGGAAGCTGTTCCCACGCCTGGGCCTATTTAATTGTGTGTGTGTGTGTGTTGTTACATTCATTAACATCCAAATACATATATATATATATATATATATATATATATATATATATATATATATATATATATATATATATATATCTTACATTGATATTTATTGATATCTTCTGCACTGTTGCAGTGATGAAATAAACAGCCCAGTGAGGCCTATCAACCCACAGGACTCATATTCTAGTGAGAGGCAGGTTCAGATAACAATGAACAAATAAATAGATGGTGATATGTGCTCTGCAGGTGATTACCATAGGACAATGAAATAATATTGAGCAAGTGACATTAAAGCTGAGATCTGAAAAGTCAGAAGAATACAGCCCAGGAAATTCAGGAGGTAGAACATTCCAGACAGAGAGAAAAGGTGGTAATTAAAGGCCATGAGAACTCAGCTTCAGGAGCCAGGGGAAATGGAGCCAAGACGGTGCGGTAGGGAAGGGAGGAGGACAGTACACAGACATTAAATTCAGAGCAGTAACACCAGGGGAGGCTTTTAAGCTCTGTTGGTGGGGGGGGGGTGAGGAGGGGGGGGAGAATCAATATGGTATGGGGTGTATTCTATATGCTAGATCTCTTTGGCTGGGAAACACCTTATAGTTGTTGCTGGAGAGTAATGGAGGCTAGCGCTGGGGTGGTTGTCACCAACATGGAGAGGTGAGGACAGATAAGGGCTCTGCATGGGAGGTTGCAGGATTCAGAGAAGAGGCATGAAGGACTATTCAGATGTTTTCTAATAATCCTTTATATTGTTTGGCACTACTTCACATAAGCCTTATTGAAATCTCAACAAGGGAACCCTGAAAGAAAGTCAGTAAGGCATAGATATATTGCACCCAGTAAAAACCTGCTTTTCTATATAATAGAGTACGATGTAAGGCATGAATATCTTGGAATTCAGTTTGGTTTCTTGAATACCTGACGCCTTTTATGACCAGGTGGTCTCACCTGTCAGGTGTTTCCACAACAAGGACTTCAAAGGCAGGTGCAGGAAGGGCAAGCGTGAGGGATGAAAATTCCCAGGTATGATGCATTTCCTTCCTGTGTTGAGCTGAGATGGTGCTACTACATGGGCTACCAAGATAAGTAACAAGTTTACCCCCATCCACCACAGAGAAACGGAAAGGCTCACAAATTAGAACTGGAACCTGTCATGTACACTCATCGCTGACATCATGCTCACCGTCCTTAAAATCCCACCAATCAGAGGTCATTGCAGATAACATTTTCCTGCATTTCTTTTCAATATTTTTATGCACATATACTGTGTGTTTTTTTTTTCAGTAAATGGATCATGTTATATATAATTGCATCAAGTTTTGATATACAATATTATATTGCATAAAATTTTCCTTATTAGTAAAAATAGTTCAAAAACTTGTTTTCAATGGCTATGTAATATTTTTCGACACTCTATAAAAGCAACAGGTATTTCTTTCTCATTTTTTAAAAAAATATTGAAGTTTAATTTACATCTGGGGAAATACACAGCTTTTAGCATTCATTTTGATGACCTTGCCAATTATATACACTTACATAATCTATATTTCTGTCACCCCAGAAAGTTCCTTCTGTGCTCCTTATTGATCAATTACCATCATCCCAGAAACAACTCTATTCTCATTTCTATTGCCATAAGTTAGTTTCGTCTGTTCTATAACATCACAAATGTTCTCTTTTTGTGTCTGCTTCTTTCACTCATAATCATACTTTTGGGGACCAGCCATGGTGTGTATGTATATCAACAGGTGGTTGTTTTTTATTGTTTGACCCACAGTTTTATTTTTGACTGATCCACTTTGAGCCAGCATTATTGCCCCATCCCACTTCCTTTAACTCTCACCACCCACATCCTGCCCTTTGGCAGTTAACAGCAATCTCTTGAACGATAGTCCTCCAGAAGGAGGAAATCCTATAAGATATAGTTAGTTTTTACCTCTGTCCAGTTCTTAATGTCAATGGCAGCCACTGTTTATAAAGACTTCATCTGTATTTTTTATGTAATCGTTTAAGGTTACTATGCATACCCCTCCCTTGAATCTTAAAAACTCCTTTTTATTTTTAGTAGTCAATATTCTCTACAGGAGAAAAAAAAATAGAAAATGTGCATGAAAGAGGTAATGGGAGTGGGAAGAAGTGATCAGAGAGCTATTAAGCATTTGGTTCACATGACTATAGGGTGAAATGTTTAGGCATGCCAATAGACTGGAAATTCCAGCAGCGTTTCTGTGGTAGTCTTGCAGTAATGAACTGCCTGTATAAACCCACTCACATTACAGAAGGTAATATCCTTCACTTCAAGTCAACTGATTTTAAATATTGGCATCTACAAAATACCTTTACATCTAAGTCTAATATCAAATTTAGTGTTTGATTAAACAACTGGGTGTTATATGTTAGTCAAGTTAATACATAAGACTATAACCATCACAGTATTTTATAGCACTGCTATAAAAATTATAAAATCGAAATGCTATAGTGCTATGTTTAAATACTCAGTATTTTCATTAAAATCACTTTATATGGGTTTAGCATTTCCTCATAAACATTGTACAGTTATTAAATTTATTCTCTCTCAAACACAAATACCAGGCCATTTTGAAAATTTAAAAAAATGGATAAAGCTTTAAATTTAGAAGACACAATTTTGTCTATATGAACTTATTTCACAAGTTAAAAAAGTTAACTTTCTGGAACTAGTATTAGAAATAATTTTTTTTAATCTTGATTAATTCCTAGCTCCTCATATTTAATTATATATATATAATTAGTATAAGCTAATCCTTACACTTTTATTTAAAAAAACACCTTGTTTCCCTAAAAACTAGAGCTGATGGTCTGGCTAGGTCTTATTTTGGGGGAAACAAGGTAAAATTCTACTCGTTACTGTATTTTCCCTTTTTGTTTCTCCGCTCATGGATATCTCTCTGGATATGGGCATAATGTGTTTGGCTCTGTTAGTTTCTCAATTCCTCTAACGTCTGTTTCTGAGCAACTATAAAGCACTGTGATACTATCATCTACCAGAGTTTATTGAGATTGTAGATGAGAAACAAAATATTTGGACAGATGTAACAACAATTCACAGACGAAACAGAGTTCTATAGATGTAATCAAAAGGTAGAATTTGAGGCCATGACTTTTTGCCCTATTTCACTACCATTAATACTGATCACTGTACGTCAGTAGCAGGTGTAGTCCAGAGTCTAAGCATATAGTATGCCTGCCAGCATTTAAGCTACTCTCACACAACACAATGCTGAAATGGCCATACACAAACCATGAGAGAAAGAACCTTCAAACAGCAGTTTTACAATAAGTCACAGGGAAGTGATTCTAAACAAGAGGGAACTCCTTCAGGGATTCACTAATACTCAGTTGTCATCTATATTCGAATGGAGAGGTGAGAAAAACTATAGTTGAAAAAGGAGGTAGTTATTCAAAATCTAGTCATTGAATTACCACAACTGTGCAAAATTATTTAAAAACTTCACCATAAGTCTATAAAGAAATGCTAAATATTCTAATGCAGCTAATAGAAACTCACATTCTCAATATGAAAACTTTGGCCCGTGTCCTGTCAACTAGGAAGAAGAAGGACACCAACACCAGCCTATATGCAGCAGTACTTCTGAATAATGGGTCACCAATAACAGATCAAAGAGGGGAACAGCAGAGACCTCTGGATAAACTACAATGCAGATATTACACAGCTCGTCTCCTCTACTCCGTACAAACGTTCTTGTCTTTTAGAATTAAGGTTATTGTGGAAATCATGGAGCAGTAACATATCATGTTCTTACTTTATTTTAAAAATATGCTGGAATGCCAGACAACTAAATGAATCATTTCTAAAAAGGGTGAGAGTACTGGTATGTTCTTGCATGACTCTATAAGAAGGCAAAGATAAGTAAATGTGTGTATTTGTCGTGACTTTGTTGTAAATTAGAGAAAGAGAAATTCTATTAGTCAAATTCCTTCATGTGAAAGTTATATAAATCATTTTGGTCATGACAATTGGATAAGCTGAGAGACCTACAAACTGTGGCAACACTGATTCCTACATGGAAAGTGTTTAATTGTATCCACGGAGATGAGTTGGCTATGAAATTTGCTTCAAGTAAATATTTTTCTGATACATAGTAACTCATCATTTCACAAACATCTAAATTACATTTGGTAATCTTTGAAAAGCAATGCTGGAAACATTGCTCTGAAGTATTTATTTGTATGCAATGTTGCCCAATAGTAAAAGTAGTTTTGTAGCAATTTCTCAGAGTAAAAAATAAAACAGTCAACTTCTAAATTAATTCTAAGAAATGGCTTTCTTTATGAGATGTTTGCTGCAGAACTAATTTAGAAAACTCCATTTCTTAAAAAGAAAGAAAACTAGAAAGAATACTTCAATTTTATTTATATAAGCTTTCGCTTACTTTTCCTTTGGCAAATTAGTGTACATGAGCGTCTATTTCTTTGTTGGAACAGTATTAGCAATTCCGCACTGGCAACCCACAAAACACAAAGCAATAAATCAGTCATTAAAATTTGAGGGTTCTTTTTTTTTTTTTTTCCCCATCCCAGATCTTAGAGATTGCAACTGTGATTCACAGCACAGGGAAGTGGTGAAAATCTAGGTGTGACACATCTTTGTAAATATGCTTGATTGGGATTATTATCAAGATCATGTATTCAAAGATAGTTGTCAAAAGAACTTTAGGGAAAATGTCTCTCTCACTCAGAATAATTGTGTTTATTTTTATGTGCTGCATTCCTCTAATCTCTGGTAAACATTCAGATTTAATCCCAATGAAGTATATAATGAAGTTTCTCTTTAAAAAACAAGACTACTCAGATTTTAGAGAGAAATGCTAGAAAGAAGAGCTTGCTCGATACTTTCAGATTCAACATTATTTTCTAGATTTTAGATGAAGAGGAATAAGTAGGAACATCAGCACCAAAATCAGACAGTTAAAACACATATCCTAACAGGCATGATGTTCTATAATATCAGTTTTGAGAAAATTTGAGAACCACATACCGTAGCCTAAAATGTATATGTGCCTTCTTTCATCTACTGTCTTTAATGCAGAGAACTCTGATTAGATTCAATGGAATTGAAAGGATACGCTTTTTTTCCCCCCAAATAATGATGGTTAAAATGATTTTAAAAAGAATTGTAATACAACATGAATTTTTCATTAAAATATTTTCAATCACATATTTTGCTGTTATCTTACACTCCAATTTACTTTCATTCGATTTATTATTCTTGTTAAACCCTAAACTTGGTTGAAGTCAACACTGCCTTTCTTCTTCATAGTGACATTTACATGATGACAACTGCCTCTTAGTGACATGATGACAACTACTGGAATAATCACTCAGCTGCACGTTCAAGCACCAAAATAGTTTAAGATATCCACCTCATTGGGCGCTTATCTACTTATGAACCATAGTCTCACTTCTTATTTAAAACAGAAGGCATTGAACAATAGTACTTCAGACTTTTACAATGAGTATTTTTGACACACACATTCATCTCTTTCTCCTTCCTCCTATTTTAGATGAGGAGAGACAATTTTTTCAAAGAGCTGGGGGAAATAAATTTTTAAATTGGGACAAAAATAGATACAATAGGTATGAAGTTTTACATTTTCTCTTTCCTCATCCTCTCTTTTTCATCCTGTTCCTCTTCTTTGTTTCCTCCAGCCTTCATGCCTTTCTATTATAAGAGACAAATCTTACTAAATATGATAAATAAGCAATGGTAACATTATTTTTTTTATTATTGCCATTGCAAGAAATATTGTTGGCAATATTTTTATTCAAGAGATCTTATTATCTAGCATCTAACATATGACACTCAAGATATTTACTTAATTAAATGAAAATGACATTAACATAGCTTAATGATCAATTGTTGACATGTTAGCAAATCAATTGCCTAAAATTCAACCAGTCAACAATTTACAAATGTTGTAGAAAATTATCACATTTAGCATGTGTGTTTGGTGAACACATCATCCTATATTAGACTTTATTATAGAAAGAGGAGTGGCTGATTAATTATAAATGATATTCAATATGTTGCTTATATATTTGAATTTATGGAGCTTGGATCATAAATATATTCAAACAGATCTCCAAAACTAAAAACATACTGAGTATTTACGTGATAAAGTAAAATGGCTCTACTCTTATTTTGAAAGTGGATCAAGAAATTATGAATGAGTTGGTATCTGTCTTCTAATCTCTTATAATATTCTTCTTATAGTTTTCAACTATGAACTATATGTTTCTACACACATTCCCAGTTGCTAAAATGTCATTTCCTGCCCTCAGCACACACCAAGGATGAGTGTGCGCACACACATGCATGCACACATTTGCGAATACGTATCTTGTTCCCTTCTTTTACTTTCAACATACCTATATCAATTAATTGGAAGCTTCTTATAAACACCGTAGTGTGTGTGTGTGTGTGTGTGTGTGTGTGTGTGTGTATTAACCTACCTTGCCAATTTCTGCCTTTTAATTGTTGTACTTAGACAATTTACATTTTAGGTAATTGTTAATATGTCGTAGTTTAAAACTGCCCTGTGTTTTTATTAGTTTTCTATTTATGTACTATATTTCTTGTTTCTCTTTTGTTGCTTCCCTCTCATTTACTTGAACATGTTTTTAGGATTCAATTTTAATTTATTTATAGTGTTTCTGAGTGTACATTTTTGTACAAATTTTGTTGATGCTATTTTAGGCATTACAATATACAAATGCGACTTATTATAATCTATTGGTATTAATAGTTTACCACTTCCCTTAGGTCCCTTCACATTCCCAATTTTTAGATATCATTGTGCTGAATATAAAATGATGTTATAATTTGTTTCATTATCAATATGATTTTTAAAACTTAGGAGTAGAATAGTTTATTATATGTGCCCATATTTCTGTTCATTCTTCCTTCCTGATGTTCCAAGATCCCTTTATCATTTTCTTTCAATAAACTTCCTTTAGTCAATCTTTAAGAGTAAGTCATCTAGTGATACACACATTTTTTTCATTTGTTTAGTTTTTCTTCATGTTTATTTCTTCTTCATTTATGCAAGATATTTATTGCTGAATACAGAATTAGTAATTGATAGTACCCCTTTCAATATTGTAAAATGTTGTGCTATTTCCTTCTGGCCTCCATGAATTCAAATGAAAAATATATTGTCATTCAAATTTGTATTCCCCTGTAGTTGAAGTTTTTATTTCTCCCTAGTTGCCCTCAAGCTTTTTCTTTCATCTTTGGTTTTTAAAAGTTTAATTATGATAAGTCTTGGCATGGTTTTCTTCATATTTATCTTATTTGGGGTTCACTAAGCTTCTTGAATCTGTACGTTTGTGTCTTTTGCCAAATTTAGAAAGTTTTCAGTCATTATTTGTTTAACTATTTTTTTCAGTCTCACTCTTTTTCCCTTTTCTTTTTGGGCTTTGGTGATGACATGGACATTGAATATTTTGTTATTGTCTACAGGTTTGTAAGGTTCTGTTCATTTTTTTTTTTTTTTTTTTTCTGTCCATGTTTTCCTTCTTTTGTTTAGGTTGGGCAAACTCTATTGCTCTGTCTTCAAGTTTGTTAATTATATTCTCTGTCAAATCTTATCTCCTGAGCCCGTATAGCAAGATTTTCTAGTTGTCTGTAATTTCTGTTTGATTATTTTTATAGCTTCTATTTCTTTACTCAGGTTTTCTATTTTTTACTATTTTCAAGATAATTTTTATTTTATTGTTTAAGAATTTTTATAACAGCTGTTTTAAAATCTTTGTCAGATAATTAATTGCAATGTCTGATCTATTGTGGTATTTGTCAGTTGATTGCCTTTTCTCAATCTAATTGTGATTTTCCTTTTGTTCCATTTTGTTTCCATTTTTGGTATGCTGGGTGATTTTCAACTGTACATTCAAAAGTTTGTCTTTTATGTTAGGGTACTTGAGCTCTATCTAAATATTTTATTTTAGCAAGTAGTCACCCCGCTTAGTTTTAGCCCACAGGTCTTGTCCTAATGTTCTTGGCTGTTGTTCAAATGACAATTAACTTTGAGAATTTCTTTTGTTCTTGTTATTTTGGTCTGCTTGGCTTATCTAATTCTACTGCAACTAATTCCTACTGGTAATGTCTGAGGGAGTAGAAAGAGTTTCCCCAGGTCTCTGTGGGAAGGGAAAGGTTTTGCACCCTTGGGGATAAAGAGTACCTCCTGGCTGGATACCTCATTATAGTAGAAAGTAGCTTGATCTGGGGAGAATTTGACCCACAAAGGCCATTTCTGTTGCTACGTTGGATTTCAGGAAACATCAAACCTGGATCTTCTCTTGAAGGGGTAAGATGCCCTACCACTATATTTTCCCTCAGGTTCTGAGGTCCCTAACCAGTTCACCTGTTTTTGTTTTTGTTTTTGTTTTTCCATGTTTCAGTGTTTTTCTTTGGCTGCCTATTGCATTACATTCAGGGTTTATAGTTGTAGTTAGTAGAGAGACACAGGGAAATATGAGTCTACTCCACCTTGTCCAGACAAGAAGTCAGCCTTTTTTATGTTAACATTTAATATTAGAAAATTGTTTCAATTTATTATAGTCAGTCCTTAAAGAGGGAAACACACTAGTAGACATATTAATAAAAATATATTTGTATCATTCCAGGTCCTATCAGAAAACATAATCACACAATTTAATTCAACTGAGGGAATTGGTTACATGGATTTTATATGGTTGCAAAGAAGTAGGGAAAATTGATCTGTCAGAAATACATGAAATTAATAAAGCATCACTAGATTGAGTTAACAAAAGGGAAGAGTTTCGAGTTATCAGAAGTATCTACAGATTTGGGACTCAGATTTCTCAGGAGAGGGCTCTGCCTGGCTGTCACTGGTATTTCTGAGTAGATGGGATTAGGTTAATCTTGGGAACACTTTTAAAAACATTGGATAATGAAATCAAACCCTGCTCTGTTGCTAAGACAAAAGGCATTACTAAGCCCAAGCTAATAGAAAGTTTACAAATGCAGAAAGGAGTAAATTCTTCGGTTTACTCTTACTTTTTAGTTCCCCTCTAGTGCCTCTATGTACTACCTACCAGAAACTCCTTGTTAAAGGATAAATGGAATTTGCAGGATCCAAGTTCCAGCCCAGGAGCCCAGAATGAAGGTTTATAGCTTGATAGTCATATTTTTTAATCATATTGTGATGGTTCAAACATAGACACATGACAAATTGTTATGTAAATTAATAACTAAAACTTTACCTTTTGAGGAAAGAAATAGAATACCTCAGAAAAAATAAATTATGTATAGCAATTTTCTGAACACATTTGATTTGTCAGGATATCCTCCGTATAAGCTAGCACATTCTTCATCTTTCTTCATGACTAATATGCAAATATTAATGAAGGTATGCAAATAAATATTGTTTTCTCTTCTGTTATTCATTTTAAGTTAATGATACAGGCCTCTATAGTCTGAAGAGATAGATATATTTTATCTGAAGCCACACTGATTAGTACTTACCTGCATGTGCAGAAAGAGGATTTTCTGACCCTGCCTTTCTCTAATGTTCGTTATATAATCTTAAATGGTAAGAACTATATGAGTATATTTTCAATTTTAAAATGTATGCAAGCTATTTTAAACTGAAAATTTATTGTTAAAGGTGAATATGCAAATAGAACATCTGAATAACATAAAAACCAAATGTTGATCTATTATAAAGGTTTTCAAGAGGAACTATTTAAAGAATCAAAAACTTGTTGAGAAGTCCTCCAGCCATGGGTTCTGTACTGCCTCAACTAACTGAAACATTGCTCAAAGAGCACTCCAGCAATTGAAGAAATGTTAGTGGAATAGTATGTGTTTCAGCAAGTTTTTCTATATTCTTATTTGCATAAACTGCAATGAAAAGTTAAACTTATACTGAGTAATATATATATATAATTCAGTCACATTTGTTTTAGGTAATATAGACAATGTAATATGAGATACATTAGCTGTGATTTAGAATATCTAAATTTTTCAAGGGTTGACAAATCCAGAGATTAACCAAATTAGTTTAACAATAAGCCCAACTTTCTCTAGTTCTTGCACAAAGGAAGCCCTTAGTTTTTCTTATTAAAATATAACTTTCGGACAAACTGTGTCCTTGCTTGCCCCATTCATCAATGTTTTCCCATGGAAGAAGAGTACCAGGCCTCACATAGTAAAACATCAATATATACATATGTTGAATTAATGAGTGAATCAATCCACTGAGAGGTTTATGAATCCAGTGAAAGGAACCATAGGGAAGCCATTTTTAAAAAAATATCATCTTTTATAAATATGATGCATTTGTGTTTCATAAAATGTTATCTGAGCATTGAATTTATTGAGATATTATATATTTTTTAATATGGCTGTAACATTTCCTATTTCACAAATATATTATCCTGAATTTGCCTAGTAGAGCACACTTTTTGTGTGCCACATTATTTTTAGCATAGTTGTACATAGTCCATGCACACTTAACAGTGTCCCACCTGAAACACATGTAATAGGGGTGTGTTACATGCTCAAGGGGTACCCTAACTCCAATAGCCTCACAACCATTTATGAACAATTTGCTTTAAATTCTCCCTGTCTCTTAACCCAGAATTGCTATATATTTTCTGTGCTTCCACTCAATGTTCCAGGTGCTTCTTCTTTCTATCCTTTTGATTTGAACACCCAGGGCCCTCTTGATGGTTGGCCTGAATAAAGCTTTCTCCTGCCTTATCTTGAGTTATATGAAAAACGTAGATATGTACTGACAACTATTTGATACATGGCTGGAAAACCAAGCTTTAAAAAGGTCTTTTTGATGAACTTTATACTACATGTCACTTATGTGAATACATTTTAATGAATCTTACATCTTCTTTTATACATGTTTATTTATCATGTTGAGTATTAATATTAAATTAAAGCCACTAATACTTTAATCAATGTGGTATGCTAGCCAATATGACTAACATATCTTTCCCTCAGTTTTTAAGAGCTTTCTGAATTGATGACATGTGGATTGTTTTTAATGTGGTAGCGGAAATATAAATTAATGAAAGCTGCACCCTCCTCTACTTACTATGCAGGTAAAGAAGGCAACAGTTTCATAAATACTAGAAATCGACTAACTGTTGACAGCCTTATTATTGGATTAACATCTTATTCTCATCAGGAAAAGTTTGTGAATGTTTTGGTCATCCTTTATACTCTGGAAGCCAATATCCATTGCCAACTACAGATTCATTTGTCAAACTAACAAGAGTGAGAATAAATTTCACTTGTATGGCTTACTTCCAGATGTGGCCTTCCCACAGTCCTAAAAGGATTATTCCTCATTGCACTTAGCACAGCCTGACCCATTAATGGATTTTGTGTTTTTATTGCTACCCTTACCATGTTCCCACTATTGAAAAGATGGCAGTGGAACTCATTTCTCTTTTCACTCCTAGAATTATTTTCTGCAATTCAATCATAAACTTAAGACCTCAATATTTTAAATGATAAAATTAAAGCTACAAAATAATTCCTTCAACAACTATTCTTTTAGTTCTTATTATATGTCATGCATTCCAAAAGTTTCTTTATAAATTCATCATTTAACATTTGAAACACATACATCTCTAGCTGTTTCTATGAGAAAACCATAGAATATTCACTTATGATAGGATGTGAAACCTGAAAGAAATTGGAAATAATCTAGCCCAAGGTCTTTTATTATTATTATTATTATTATTATTATTAGTGTTGTTGTTGTTGTTATTATTATATTATTATTATGTTAGCTAATGATGCATCTCGCTAAGACCCATGCTATGTGACTTGTCCAGAGCTAGTTAGCACAGCCAATTAACGCCAGAATAAAGAACTAAATCAGACCTCCTGATTATCCACTGTTTTCCAATAATCTCATACTTCAATTATCATAGTGTATAATTTCAGCCAATATCTATACCATCGTGCTAATTAATTAATTATTCTTGCATTCTTACAAGAAATAGATTTGCATGCCTGCTATGTGATGGATCCTGTTCTAGGAACTTGGCATATAACAGTGAACAAAACAGACTAGAATCCCTGCTTTTATTATAAGTAAGCATAATAAATAAATGCATTTTATATTAATTTAAAATATTATAAGTGCAATGAAGTAAAGAAATACATCAAGTTAAGGAGGAATGGGGTGTGAAGGTGACGTGGGGCAGCAGGTGGAGTTGGGGAGGCTGTTGCAATTTGAAATAAGAGGCCAGGATCGACTTTATTGTAAAAGTCACATTTGAGAAAGGACTCAAAGTAGTGATAGAGGTAACCAGGTGGGTATATTGGGGAAGGGCATTCCAGGTGGAAGGCACAGTCTGTGCAAAGGCCCTCAGCTGTGTGAGAGGAACACTGATACTGATGTCAATGCAAGTGGTAGGACATGAGTCAGAGGAGCAATGTGTGAACCAACCCATAAAGGGCAACTTTACTGAGGGAAGAGCTGCATTTTTTTACTCTTAGAGATTTGGGACACAATTGCAAAACGTTGACTTTACAAGACTCAACTCACAATTGAAATAGACAATCTGGCTGTTGTATTGAGAACAGAGTGGTAGGGTGCAAGGATGGAAAAAGGGAGGAGCTTCAGGTGGCTATTGCTATAATATAATATGAATGAGGATAATTGGGCTCCAGTCTGATTGCTGGTATTTTCTGGAAAAATACCTTCATAGTTCTGACTAAGGGTGCAAGACAACTTTTTTCTTCCAGTGTGATGATTGTGAAAATCTCTCACTTTCACAATTACAGTATGACTTAGGCTTTCACATGGCTTCAATCCATTGGGGGGGGAGGGGGGAGAAGTCTCTGAAGGCAAGCACAGTTCTTAAATGATGAGTGATGCTCCCAAAAGGGAAATGAAGGATACAAGTGGCTCCCACTATTTCTTTCATTGTGGCAAGTGGAGAGGTGAAGCAAGGATTTAAGATTACTGAAATCTCTGCCCCCATTAGTTCTGATGTATACAAGAGGTCAAATAGTAAGGTCTTGAAGAAACAATCATATTCTTTCCATTTCTTTGTTCCAGATATTTGTTTTCTTGAATCTTTTTACATATTTATAGTCTCTAATTTGAAACTCATTACCTATGTAAGTTTTGGAATTCAGGTTTTGTTTTGTTTTGTTTTTGTCACGATGTGTAATGTGTAACAGATACCGTAATACAATGTCCTCAGCTATGTCACAGTTATGTATTTTAAATTGTTTAAATGTGTGTTTTTTAATTATTATTATTTTTTAATACCAATATATATGGAAACCAATTTCCTCCTCAAAGGAATTGTATCTGTATATTTAAAATATTTTCTGAGTTTCCAACCCCCCCTTTTAAGAATATATATAATATATAAATATATATGTGAATGTGCCATTTTTATTACCTAACAGAATAACAGAATTCCATATAGTGATAAAACAAAATGAGAAGAGGAAAATGTGATATAAGATTTCATTAAAACGAAAACAGATTCCAGGCAAAAAAGTTTTCCAATTCCCATAGAAAAATGAGTGTTGAGAATATGAAGTGACTGTTCAAATCAGTAACAGTAGGGGTGAAATAAACGTTTAAAATCGTAGTTTACCAACTAATAATTAAAATAGCTTCTTATCTCTTAAGAAGTCTTCAGAACCAGAAGCTAGCAGACCTTTAATATATTTTAAAAGCATAGAAAGAATACAAGACAGTACTTCAAACTAAATTTTGTATTATTTTTTGTTATTATTTTGTTATGAGTCTGTTCTATTCACATATATAATTATTTTAAGTCATAAATCAGTTTTGGTTATACACCACTAATTTCTTTATTGATACTATTGATTATTTTTTCTATTTCTTTACATTTTAAAACTAATCTTTACATGTGTTACACCTGTAGATCGAGATTTCAGACAAAATTAAAATAACTTAATGTAAAATACTTTTTGTATGATAGGCTTAGACCATCTTAATTTTGCACATGCTGCATAGTCCTTGAAATTAAAGGATTGCTTCATAAATGCCATTTCAAAGTGAAAATCTCTTTTACAATTAGAAAGGCAATGACAAATCATTACTTCAAAACTTCATATTTATAACAAGTTCCACTTTTGAAATGAATCTAATAGAACCACATACAGTTGAATTTTACTTTAGTTTTTGAGCCCTTACGTTGCACTATTTGAGTCTTTTCTTGTTTTTTTCTAAACACATTTTATTTCTGCTTGGGTAGCACTCCATCAGTGTTAACATTGTTTTTTTTTCTCCCCAAATGTAACTTGCAAATCCACTTCTATCCATGGAATTAGATGGGCTTTTTGGCATCACTGTGAGGAAAATGTGCTTTAGCTTTTTCCAAGCAGATGTAAATATGAGATTATATAACTTGACTACAAAATAAAGTTGACAGAATCCATATAAACTCATACACATACAATATCATTTTGCTATGTAAGCTGTTCTAAAAGAAACCTTAATTGAGAGGGCAAAAGTTAGATATAAAGAAAGAGAAGATCTGAAAACTCAAAGTCACACTTGGTAAATATGAATAGATCCAAGCTGTATAGAAAGAAATGTTGAGGGATTCCACTATCCAAAACTTTGAACATAAAAACAATAGTAATTTATGTAAGAATAGGTGTATTTAAACTTTCTTATAAATAAATACCTTTTAGTGTTCAGTGTTGCTCTTTCTTTCCAGTTATGTAAGTTTGGGGACAGCCAGGAGTGCAGTTTCCAGGCTCTCGGCCTCACATGGAAAGGTGGAGGCTCAGGTAGTAAATGGCCATCAACTGTGATTGGATGGCCATCAGCTGTGGCTAGTTGGCCGTCAGTTGTAACCAACGAGCCATTGGACACTAATATAACTGCTGTAGCTACGCTAGCAGAAAAATGGGGCCAGCAAGAAGATGGTGGCTGAGCCTGCAAGCGGCGCAGTGAGGGCTGCGAACAATGTGGCTCCTGCTTCCTGTGTCTCCAACCCTGTCACCAGCAAGAGTATAATGGTATGACTCCCCTATCTATGGCTCCGTGGGTGTTCCTTTTTGGCCTAGCCATATCCTGCGTTCTTATGTGGGGAGCCAGAGCAGAGATCCCACAGGCGACCCTGCATAACAGTAAGTATCGTTATGAAAAGTGTTAAATCCACAATATGAGAAAGATTTTTCTCTTAAGAATTTAAAGCTCTGGGAAATATCTTGTCTATATCACAACACTGAAATGAGTCTGCCAATAGTTCAAGTTTTATAGAAAAATATCATAATAATTATCTTTCTTTAGATTTACTGAGGGAAAGAAGCTGCTTATATTATATGGTCTATTTTTTGTGATCTATATAAAGTTGTTATTAATTTTAATAAGGTGTTTTGTAGGTAGGACTTTAAAAATGAATGGGAAAAATTTATTTAGTGATCAGTTTTTTAAGTTAATTTGATGAATTAACCCAAAATTTCATAAATTGTTCACATTTTCCATTCTTTTCATTTTCAATAGACTAGTTTTATTGATTTAATGATGACTGAAATATTTAACAAATGCTATTTATCTTTATGTGTGGGTATAAAACAATGTTCAAAAAGAAGAAAAAACAAATGCTATTGGATTGACAGATCTGGAATTAGAGTTTTGTTACTTATTTGTTATGTCACCTTGGCCAAGTTATTTAAACTCATGAGTTTAAAATGGCTTTAATAATGTTAACTTCCTCTTCCAGTGGTTGTGAGTATTAAATCAATTAATACATATAAAGCATATGAAATAGGAACTGTATACAACAAATAAATATTAATCAGTCAACTATAAAATCAAGAAGCTTAGATACCTGAACTATTGAAATATGAAAGAATCAGATCATTGTAGGAATTAAAAATTTAGAAAATTCAAATTTATTGTTTCATTTTTTTATGCTACAGTTTTTAAAAATAACCCTACAAAACAACAGATAAAAGTATTGTTTAACTGCTCCATAATCTTTTTCTCTTTAATTATTTTCTTCTCCAGAATTTAATGTATTTAATTTGCTTCCAATATTTGTTTGTTAATGTATAATGTATATAATATATACTATATATTAATTTATACACACAAAAAATAAACAAAATATAGTGTGGGGCTACGTGAATTTTAAAGCTTACATAATTCTTATATAAATCTTGCTTTTTATTCATTTAACTTCATATTTATGATATGTATACACGAAGATATTTTTTCTTGCCTCACTATGGTCTTATTTCATGCTTTCGTGCCATGGATTTTTTGTTTTCATTTTTACTTATCTTTGCATAATTCATGAAGTTTTTTATTATTTCTTCTTTCCACTTTCTGCTAGTTTGGTAATTACACACTCTAATTCTAATTTTTATATTAATATAATTTTAAAAACTTTTTTCTTAATAAAATCGAAAATCTGCACAATCTCTTAACAATAGAAGTAACACCACCATAGAGTATGAGGTGTGATCAAACAATACGTAAATGTTTAAACAAAAATATTATAGTATAACACACATTGCCATTAATCTCCCTCAAAATACCCACCCTCACTTCGAACACACTTATTCCATCATTCTTGCCATTTTCTGAAGCAACTCTGGAAGTCCTCTTTCATGAGTGTCTTTAGTTGCACTGTCCTGGCTTCCTCCATGTCCTGAATCATTTTTATTTTGGGGAAGAGCCAGAAGTCGCACAGTATTGGATCCACTGAATAATGTGGATGAGGACACACCATAATGTTTTTATTTGACAGAAATTGCCATATACTGTAAGTGATGTGTGACATGGAGCATTGTCATGATGGAGGATGATTTACGGCACACTTTAAAACACACCTTCTCTCAACCATAGCTCACACCCGACTGCACCAAACAAGTTGAAACTTGTCACACACTGTTACTAAGGTTTGACGTTCTGCTTCCCATATTGAAGAGCCCTATCTTCACATTGGAAGGCACTCGGCAGCAGCATTCAATGTAGTTTGTGAACACAATGGAAAGGAAAGGTTCCATGTTGCATGTCACTTCTATTATACAGCAATTTTTGTCAATTAAAAACATTGCAGTGTGTCTTCATCCATCTTATTCACCAGATCTAGCACTGTGTGACTTCTGACTTTTCCCCTAAATCAAACTGACCATGGAAGGTAAACGTTTTGAATGGATTCAGGACATCAAGGCAGCCATGACAGCGTAACTAAAGACACTTGAAAGAGGACGTCCAGAACTTCATCAGAAAGTGGGAAGAATGAGGTGATTAGTGTGTTCAAAGCAAGGGGGCATATTTTGAGGGAAATTAATGGCTATGTGTCTTTTACTGTAACAAATTTTGTTTTGTTTAAACATTCACCATATTATTTGTTCACACCTCATATACTAAATGCATAAAAAAACCTTCCACCTGCTATTTTATTTATTCTACAGTTTTTGTACTTCATTTAAACAAATTCCAAGTTAGTTGTCTACATCATATTATTATCATCATATTTATAATCACCACTATTTTTATAATAAATAATTATTTAAATATACCAAAATGTTTGAAATCCTTTTGATAAATATTAATGCTTTTACATTAGTCCTTTCTCAAAATTTAGTTTTATCCTTTCTAAAATCCAACCACCAGAAATTTTTCAGTGAAACTATGTAAATAGTAATTCTATTTTTATTTCTTAAAAGATCTATTTCTCTTTCTTAAAAATATTCTCCATGACTATTTATTTCTAGATTAATATTGTTTTCCATTACTATAAGTATTTCCATTAGTTTCTGTTCTTTGGATTACATGTTTTCCTATATCATTTTGAGAACTTCAGACATATTTTAAATTGGTATTTTTATTGCTCCCTTATGAATACTTGAGGTGTATATTCTGTCATTTATTACATCTTTGGCTTTCATTGTTGTTGTATTCTTTCTGTTTCTCTATGTAAGTATATATGTGTAATGTGAAGTTTAGACCTCCCATCAGTTGAATTACTAAATAGAACAAAGGGCTAACCTCTCCCAAGCATGACAGAATTCAGTCAGCAGGTTGTCTTTGGGCTTCATCCACAACAATTTTTGAGGAACCTCCACACTGCCTTCGTTTTTCTCAAATGCCTCTCCAATGCTTGTTATTATTTGTCTTGTTGATGATAGTCATTCTAACCAGTGTGAGGTGATATCTCATTGTGGTTTTGATATGCATTTATTTAATACCAGTGAAGTTGAGCTTTTTTTTATATATCTGTTGGACATTTGTATGTCTTCTTGGGAAAAGTTTTTGTGCATGCCCTCTGTTCATTTTTTAATTAGATTGTTTGTCTTTTTGCTGTTGAGTTGTATGAGTTCCCTATATATTTTGGATATCAGAGGTAAAAATTTGAAAACTGTATGACTTCACTCACATGTGGGATCTAAAACTGACAGCAATAAAGGAACAAGACAAACAAAAACTCATAGACACAGACAACACTTTAGTGGTTACCAGAGGGGAAGGGGGAAGGAGGGATAGTAGAAGAGGGTAAAGGGGGTCGAATATATGATGATGGAAGGAGAACTGACTCTGTGTGGTGCACATACAATGTGATATATAGACGATGTATTACAGAATTGTACACCTTAAATCTATGTAACTTGACTAGCCATTGTCACCCCAACAAATTACATAATCTAACACAGGAAACATAATCTAACACTGAGATATTTAATATGATAAAATGCCCAAATGAAGAATCTCTGCCTAACCACCAAATTTAAAATCCTTTAAAATTGTATTCTTCTGTGTGTGTGTGTGTGTGTGTGTGTGTGTGTATTCTATTGAAGACATATATATGTATATATGTGTGTGTGTGTGTGTGTGTGTGTGTGTGTTTGCATTTTCCAACTTGTCTCTTTATATTTCCAAAAATGTAATATACGCAATAGTCTTGCAATAAGTATTTATCACAGAACTACCATATGCATGGCACTGGATAAATAGTGGGGGAAATAGAAAAAAAATAAGATGAATCCCAATTTAAACCTAATATTGTTTATGGTTAAGAACATGGGTTTTAATGTCAGACAAGCTTGAGCCTGAATAACACGCTTTAGTTATATGGATGTGGGCTGGTGCTTCATCTAATAACCCTCAATATCCAAGTTGTAAAGTAGAGATAATAATGTTAGCTATGCAGAGTCACTAAGAAAATTAATGGCAATGCAGCCAATGTGCTCAGCCTGGCAACTGGCAAAGTATGTATCCATTATTCTTAATTGTTATCATTATGTCTAAGGTTTCTAAAGCTGGTGCTCATTGCACTACGCCATATCTGACTAAATGTTATCCACTGCCTGTCTTTGTCCACACTGTTATCATTTGTAGTTTTATAAAGATCTATCCTGTAAATTACTGGTTTTTTTAAACAACTTGTCAGAATCAATATTAAAATAATCACATCCACATTTCTATGAAGATTAGGAGTAAATTGGAAGCAATTTAGTCTATCCTCTGTTAGATAGGATTTTATTTAAGCAATTCAAAGAAAAAATCAATTTTAATCTTTATCTTTGTAGTATTGCCTGTTAGTATTTTATCAGCTTTCAGAAAGCCTTATTATATCTTGCCTACATTTGTATGTCACTCTTTACTCTTCTTTTTGCGTGATTGGGTTTGGTGGAGATCACCTGGGTTCCATCCTTAACAGGGAAATTCTCATGTATTATATACCATGTTTCCCCGAAAATAAGACCTAACTGGAAAATAAGCCCTAGCATGATTTTTCAGGGTGACATTCCCTGAATATAAGCCCTAAGGCGTCTTTAGGAGCAAACCTTAATATAAGACCTGGTCTTATTTTCAGGGACACATGGTATTACTATTTGTCTTCTCTCAGTATTGTGACCGCCAGAACAATCCTTTATTTGCCTTTTCTTTATAACTAATTTTAAACCTTAAAATGAGTCCATTACCTTCTTCTGAATGCTCCCTACATTTCCCACAACAGCATTAAGTTTGATTATGAAAACAAGTCAAGTCACTGCTGAATATAACACAAGAATTACCTCATGGTTCTCAGTGCATGGCTCCTATTTAAGAATTCAGACTTGTGTTTGCTTTCTCCAGAGCTGCATCACTGATCATGGTTTATTATCTGTTATGACACTGAGCTATTTTTCTGCCATACTTGCATTTCTTGTATTTTTGAACTGAAGAATTATTTTTCTCTTCAAATATACTACCCTCATCTTATCTTGATTGAATTTTTTCTTGTAGTTTTCACTCAACAGAGTCACTTTGAATGGTGATTATATTGTCTGCATTTTTAGCTACCTTCCTTTCTTCTCTTGTTTAATGTTATATGCCAAGTTAATGAGTGCAGAGAATATCCCATCATCCTGATTTCATAGTGTCTTCTGTTAAATAATTCAGGGATTAGCACAAACCACAAATTTCTAATAAGATTATCATTAATGCAGTGGCCATTTCAGTTTTCTTTAATTCATTAGCCTGGACATGCTCATGGTTTGGGTATCTTTTTAGTGATAACTACTTAAAACTTCCCTTTGACTGTCCATTACTAATAAATTGAGATTAATCTGCACATTTAAATATTCAACATTGTATATTATTTGATTCTAATGTCTTTTGAGATTTATCTTCCACTATTTTTATAGCCTATGAAGAAGAATAAAAACTTGACTGTGGCATGCTAGTGTGGAAAGGGATAAATACTGGTATGAGTAGAAAGTGGACTAGATTTAACTATTTACCCTTTTATTTTTTCATATTTGTTAATAGACTGAAGATTCAATGACAATATGAAATAGATGTGATCTTATAAAGATCATGATTTGGAGACAAATAGGAATGCAACTAAATAAAAATGTGATATATTCACTGATAAGAGAGATAACACATTCAGATAAAGCCCAGAGAAATGGCTTCTATTGAAGACAAGTGTGGAAAGAGTGGTTAGGACAGTATTTGGAGGTGGGCCTTTGGGAGGTAATTGGGTAGTGAAGATAGATTTCTCATGAATGGAATTAGTGTCCTCATAAGAAGTGGCCAGGGAGCTGGCTAGTCCTCTTCCAGCCATGTCTGCAACCTGGAACCTGACCATAATGCATCCTTATCTGGGACTTCTACCATCTTGAATTGTGAGAAATAAATGTTTGTTGTTTATAAGCCTCCTAGCCTAGGATATTATGTTATAGCAGCCTGAACAAACTAAGACACCATGGAATACAAAGATTATGAGAAGGATTAACTTTAGAGAGGAAAAGATGCACCCCTGTTTTTATGAGAGGAGAGAATGTGTAAAAAAGAGGAATACATACAAGTTGGTTTGTAGATTCAACAGAAGAAAAGTATTTTCTCCCTAATGGCTTTTGATAAATGTGTCTATCCATAAAATGAAGGTAAAGGTAACGAGGGATTTAGATAGTGAGCTGGTAGGAGAAAGTCTGAAAAAGGTGAAATCATGAAAGGGAGAGAAAACTAAGAAATCCTGGAATGATTGCTGCGAGCCTTGGAGCCTCCATTAAATATACAAGGAAGGTAACTGATTAGCATAAGTGGTTGGACACCTCCTGGTAGACAGAAGTACAAGAGTTTTTAAAGGAATAGCAGCAATAGCAAAAGTGTCTAAATGATAGTGCATGTATTGTCAGGTACAGGGAGTAGTGTGGTCCCAAGGGTTCCAGTATTCGAACCAAGAATTCAGTGAATGGATGATAGATTGGGAAGAGTATCAAGTCCCAAGAAAGAAGATGGTCCAGACACTCATCCTGAACTTCATAATGGGGTTCCTGGACTGACAGGAACAGGAATAACTATAATAATGGTAATAGTAATCACAAAGCTAATTGCTAACAAATATTGTCACACATTATCCATGCAAATTATCATACATAATCCTCCCCAAAAAGTTGTAAAGAAGCATTATTATTTTCTTCATTATGCAGGTGAAAAAGAACAACAACAATTAAAAAAAAAAGAAAGAAAGAAAAACATGAATGCCTGTGATAAACAGAAACTCAGTAATAAGGCCTTTAAGACAGACATTGTGGATTAGTTTGTTGGGTATACTTGTTGGGATAATTGTATTAGTGTAACTAGTGTAATGGCATTAAGCTTGCTCTTCATATCTTGCCTTCCACATGTAGAATCCCATCATCCCCTCCTCAAGGGAGGCAACTCAAAGCAAGAGTTATGTTTCTAGTTTCAAATTCAAAATCAGTCCTCTCATCCGGTCTGCATAATCTCCTTACAACCTGACAACCAATAAACCAAAATTAAAATTATCATATCCAGGGACATCAGATATACAATAGGAGAAAAGGAACTGGAAACCCAAAACTAAAACTCCCCGTTGGAAAAATAAAGAATAGGAAAGATACTGCTGTCATTGATCCAGGCAAATTATCAAATCCCACAGGTATAAATAGTGACAATTTCCTTCTCTAGCTGTTAGGTAAATTCTTTGACTAACACATCTGCTGGACTCATTCCATGGTGGTAGAACTCCCTTGTACAGGTCATTTGTGATCCCTGACTTTGTTCCTGGGGAATTTTTGCTTATATCCTCCATTTGGAAGCAACATAAATGTAAATCTTGGGAAAATGTTAAAGAAGAGAGTGTATTAATGTAGCTATGGAGGTGAGACTAGGTGTTTAAAGGAACAAATGGGTTTCTTTGACGAAAGTATTGACAGATCATGATGGTCTATTGGAAATTGCTGTCAAAGAAGAATGGAGTATTAAAAATAGCTTTCAGATTTAAACAAAATATATAGGAAAATGGCAGGCCCATAGACAGCAACAGATTTTTCTACCTTTACTCTGAAGAAATTGGTCTATTTTCACACAGTGTGAGAAAATAACTTCACTATAGAAATAAATTTGACATCTGTTTATCAGATATAATTAATGCACCTAAATATTCAAATCTATTCTGATTTAAAATGTATTACACTCATATATCAATAAAATAAATTGTGTGTGTGTGTACACACATGCATACATGAAACTGTCAAAACCAAAAACAAATTCTAGAAATCAAGACTTAAGATAGGTGGCGTCTTGAATTCTGTCAACTGACTATGCTATATTTACCAATCTGAACTCCAGTTTTCAATTTTTTCCTAATTCCCTATCAAGTTTAATATTATTGATTCTCTTTCATTTCAGGTTCTCCTAATGTTCTCTTCATGCATGCTTGCAATCCACTCATTAACACTGTGAACTATGCCCCTGCTCCTTTTCCGTGCCAGTACACTCAAAGTTTTTGTTTGCCTAACTCATTACAGATTGAAGACAGTTGTATATTTCATGGTCCCGTGAATTTAATTAGGTTTGCAGCTGGTTGGTTTACTTATCTCTTTGTGTTGTGGAGCTTTGGTAACTATATTTGGTCCCCTGGCACAAGGGACATTACCTAAAGGAAGTTAAGAATGATGTGATTTAATCAATGTAATTTTACAGATTGTAGGTTCTGTTTGTACATGATGCTGATTTATTTATTTATATATATATATATATATATATATATATATATATATAAAATCTTTTTCAGTATTTCTTTCTCTGCCCCATTTAAGCACTTAGGCCATTCTGTGTTCATTGCTGCTGCGGATGAATGTGACTGAAGAAAGGAAATGCGGGACATCAATGGCTTTCCCCTTTACTCATGACCCAGAGTAACAAGGAATCCACCCAATATTGCTCATACCTTAAAGACTGGCTTAGAAATAGCTGTTTCTCCTGAAAGGAGCAGCAGGCATCAAAAAGGATCAGATCAAGGGCAACAGGCATAGATTAGAGACAGGAGTCTCAGAGGGTTCCCAAGTAGCCAGATTATTTGAAAGATAAATGATCCCATAACACCCTGATCATCCCCTAAACCATTGAAAAAATGTGGAGATAAAGAAAGGGACCCCTACTTTGAGTGACATTAATCCCTAGAGGAATAGTGTGTGAAATTATATAATATTTTGATTTATTAAAAATGTATGTATTGAAATATTTAAGTTCTTGCCTAGGTTTTTGTTTTTGTTTATTTGTTTTTGTTTTCTTTGTTTGTTTTTTATCCATGGCAAAGAAAAAGAAAGATCTGTCATTATTAATCTTGTTTTCATTCACATATTTTAGTTGCTATATATTTTACTCATTGATTGAGTCATTGAGAAGATACTGACCTAGGAATTACTAATTGCAATTGTGTATAGGAACTTAGTAATTGCCACATATAAGTGAAGCTAGTAATTGACACATGTAAGTGATGGTAATACTTATGGGGAGAGGGGAGACTTAAGTATTCCATTTCCTTGGGGACAGTGGTTACTTTGTTCCAGCTAGTTATTACATTATGGGCATGCAAGTCATGTGTGGCCAGAGATTGATTGATTGATTGATTGATTGATTGATTGATTGATTGATTTCCAAAAGAAGCTGGAGATACAGTCTCTTTATGTCTAAATTGGCAATATTGAAAACACTGTGCAAGACAGAAAATAAACCAAACATCTTGTCTAAAGTTTGCATCTTGCTTTCGCATGCCATTGTGTGTTCTCTGACTTAGAGAATTGATTTTCAAACTTATATGTAGTATGGAAAAATGTTCACAAATATTGTGAGGAAGCCAAACGAAAAGAATAACCTGGAATGTCTCCGGTTGAAGTACTGAAGGTGAGGTTAGTGCTCTAACCCACTCAAACCATTCTCGTCTATCACGGAAACCTCCAAGGAAAAGAACTGAGGGTCACAGGCCAACATAATGCCATGTTGTTTTTAGAGAAGCCAAATGAATACATCTTTATACTAAATAGTTATCCAATCAAGGTATAGGAAAAGCATTTAGTCTAGAAAGACCTGAGCATTCAATAATTTCAATGAATATTAAGCTGAAATTTAATTGACTAAAGAGCACATGTGGCTATTAGCTAATCGCAAACTAACTACCAGCAAACTCTCAAATCCTTTAAGACTGAAACAAAGAATAGGTAGAAAAATATACTTTAAAAATTAGTACTACTGTGAAATCCTATCAAAATCCTTAAAAGCTCCCCAGTACCTGGAAAATAAAAATTGCTTTTTTCTGTGCTACTCAATTAAGTGCTTTTATTATTTTTAAAAGATTTTGCTCTAGATTTTGTAATATTATTATTATTATTATTTTTACTTAGATTGTCTTTTTTTTAATTAAATTTATTGGGGTGACAATTGTTAGTAAAATTACAGATTTCAGGTGTACAATTCTGTATTACATCATCTATAAATCCCATTGTGTGTTCATCACCCAGAGTCAGTTCTCCTTCCATCACCATATATTTGATCCCCCTTGCCTTCATCTCCCACCCCCCACCCCCCACTATTATTATTATTAAACATGTTTTCTTGTCCAATTTAATCCTCACCAGGTCCTGAGTGAGAGCACAAATAAATAAATAATAAATAAATAAATAAGTAACATTCCTTATTCTCATTTTGTTTTTAGCTTTCTTCTTTCCCCTTGCTTCTGTCCAGGGACACTAGACATGTCATAATTTCCTGTATTGATTGAGAAGTTCAGGATTTCCTCACTTACCCAACATTCACACTGAAAATGAATTGTGTTGTTACTACACACTTTTTATTTTTTTTGGAAAACAAGCCATCATTGATCTCATTCTCTCAGATCCCAATATAATAATTACCTAACATTTTAAGTCAATTGATACAAATAAATTACTGACTTCAGAATCGACCACACAACTTAATGTACTGTCTCTGCAGCTTTTTGGTGGTAATTCTGCCACAAATCTGTCTATTAGTAACAATAATGACAAGGATTTTATGTGGTGTGTTATTTAAAAGTCAAGCTTCTTAGCTTTCCACAGATGGTGCCATATGAGGGATACATCCAGCATATGCTTGATCAGAGCCCTGGACTCAAGACCATTTCACGTGAAAAGAGCTGTAGTCCTTGCTGTAACAAATAGAAAACTGAGCCCTTTGCAGTATAAGCACACTGCCATAATAGTGGGGCACTACAGATCATGGGAGAGAGCATTCTCTCTTGTCAGCTCATTTAAATTGTATAATTTAGGTAAATATAAGATATACATGATTCGGATAAAAAAATAAATTTTTAACTATATCCTCAGTGTATGGAAAATATAAAGTCAAAATGAAACCTCTCATTTCTTTCTTTTATATTGTCAACAATATGGATGATTCCTAATCTTAGTGCGTTTGGGCTACTATAATAAAATACCATAGACTGGGTGGCTTATAAACAGTAGGAATGTATATTTCACAGTTTTAAAGGATGGGAAGTCCATGATCAAGGCACTAGTTGTTCAGTGTCTGACGAGATCCCACTTCCTGGTTCATAGATGTCCATTTTCTCACTGTGTCTTCACATGGCAAAAAGGATGACGGAGCTCTTTGGAGTCTCTTTTATGGTGTCACTAATGCCATTTATAAGGTCTCTGACTTCATGGCCTAATCCCTTACCCAATCTCTTAATCACATTGCAGATTAAGTTTCAACATATGAATTTTGTGGGGAAATAAATATATAGTCTATAGCATTCACCATAATATAATAAAATTAAAAACTTATTTAGTCTTTTCTATTATAGCATATACATTTATCTCTTAAAAACTTAGTTTATCCACAAACTTAGTTTAATTCACAAGGGTATTATGCCAGAATGTATATTATAAAAAACATACAGAACATTCCAATATAGTTAACTAAAGTTTTAAATTATTTTTTTTTTAATTTTAAAATTAAAAATTTCTGTAATATCAGAAAGATAGTGGAATGTAGGGTCTCCTTTGATCTCTCCCCTTGAAGTCACAAGAAGTTGAACAGAGAACTCCCTGTTCAACACACAAACACATCTGAGACATCCACACATCGAAACATCTAAAAGTGGGTGAATCAGGGCAAACAGGGGAAGAGGGAAGGGAGAAGTACAGAGACAGGGTTTCCTGACTCAGCCCAGAGCTAACTGTGGTCCCAGAAGAGGGGAGGGTTGAGATTGCAAGTGCACTCTCTGAAGCCTTGAACTATCCTGAGTGATCAGCACATAATACAGTTGAACCCAGCAATCGGGGCAGAGACCTCAGGGCAATGAGTGAATACAGAAGTGTTACAACTGTAGTCTAACAGCCACCACTGTCAGAGAGCAAACAAAGCCACAGAGCCTGGCTACCTCTCCCTACTTTCCCAGATCTCTCCTCCCCAAACTCCTTCCAGTGTTAGTAGTGTCAGGTTAAAGAGCAGAATAGCTACAGCCCTGAGAACTGGAGAGAGAGTTCCTGAGCGGCAGATGCACACTATGGCTAATCCCAGTGACAAAAATGCAGGTATAGTGGCGAGACAACTGTGGTCTGGCAGTCACCATTACTTGAAGGAGAACTAAGCCAAAAACATACCAGCTGCTTCTCCCAGCCCACCCTGCCACCACCTCTCATGACTAATCCTTCCAGAGGCACTCAGGTCTGCTGAGGCACACAGCTCTGCATCTGACTGTAGGGGCAGCACTGGGATTTCAGAGGCTCAGAGTCCCATTACACATGGCATTCTCCCATGGGGATGGTGCCCTGAGACCTAGGCAATCTAGCCATAGAGGAGACTCCCACCTCTCCAGGAAATCTTCTAGTGGGAGAAGCTGGAACAGGGCAAGAGAAAATAAAACACTCCAGTGCTACCCATTCAAAAACAAAAGAAAGACTTCTTTATATCAATCTGCTGCAGAATTCACTCCTGCAAATATCCAGAATGAGAAAAAATTCAATTACCATAGGTAATTAAGGTAACAAGACAGCTCAGAAATAAAATGAAAAATCTTCAGAAAATAAACTTAAAGGCATAGAAATACGTGACTTAAATGACAGAGAGTTCAAAATTGTATTTCTCAAAAAAACTCAATGTGATGCAAGAAAACTCAGATTGGAAGTTTGATGAACTCAGAAATAAAACCAGCAATCAAAATAAATACTTTACCAAAGAGACTAAAAGTTTAGAAAAGAACCAAATAGAAATTCTGGAGCTGAAGAACTCAATAAAAGAGATGAAGAATGAAATAGCTATCTTAGGGAAAAATTAGTGACATCGAAGATAGAAATCTGTAAATGATGCACATGGAAGAAGAGAGAGACTTGAGAATTAAAAATGAAAGAACTTTACAAGAACTGACGTTGTCAGAAAAATTAATAGAAAAATAATGAGTATACCAGACGGAGAAGAAAGGAAGAAGGGCACAGAGTGCCTATTCAAATAACAAATTGATGAGAACTTCCCAAACCCATGGAAAGAACTAGATCTTGAAACCCAAGAAGCAAACAGAACACCTAATTATCTCAATCCTAACAGGACTTCTCTAAGGCATATTATATTTAAGCTGTCAAAAATTAACTGCAAAGAAAAAATTCTCAAGGCAGCCAGAGGAAAAAAGATGGTAACTTAGAAAGAAAAGCCCATTAGATAATCTTCAAATTTCTTAGGATAAACTCTACAAGCCAGGAGGGAGTGGAATCAAATATTCAACAATTGAAAGAGAGAAATTACCAGCCAAGAATGATATATCCAGCAAAGATATCCTTTAGATGTGAAGGAGGAATAAAGAGCTTTCCAGATATACAGAAGCTGAGGGAATTTTCCACCACAAAGCCTGCATTGTAGGAAATACTGAAAGAGGCTATTCTACCTGAAACAAAAAGACAAAAGTATACAAAACTATGAGGAAGATAACTAGTAGACATACAGAAGCAGGAAATGACAACATCTACACAGAAGAGGGCACTATACACTTAAACACAAAATAAAGGATAAAGGAGATAAAAACATAATAAAAGAAAAGGAGAAGAAGACAATTTGCTACTGTAACTCAGAAATGAACTAACAGCATAAATAAGGATAACCTGTGGCAACAAAAACGTAAAAGGGGAGGGAATGAAGGACTGAATTTGCAAACAGGAATGGAGATAAGATATATGCTGTAGAAAAGGACTGCTTTATATATGATACTTTCACTTTCTTTTACATAAATTTTAGGGTAATCACTCCCCCGCTCCCCCCAAAAAAAATCCAACACTGAGACACATAACATAAAAAAAAAAAAAATCATAGTACAGCACCAAAACAAAATAACAAACAAAATACATAAAGCAAGGAAACGATGGAGACACCAAAGTGCCAGAAAACGAAAGATAAAATGGCTATAGAAATCCTTATGTAAATAATCACCCTAAATGTAATGGACTGAACTCACCAGTAAAAAAGCATGGAATAGCAAGTTGGATCAAAAAACAAAACCCAACCATATGCTGCCTTCGAGAGATAAGAAGAAATACAGACTCAAAGTGAAAAGGTGGCATCCAGAGAAAATCAGGTGGAACCATACTTATATCTGGTGAAACAGACTTCAGGATCCAAGAAAAAAAAAAAAAAAGTAACAAGAGACAAAGATGGACATTTCATAACGATAAAGGATACAATACAACAAGAGGATATAACACTTACCAATATATATGCTCCAATCAGGAAGCAGCTACTATAATTGTGCCCTTTGCAGTTTCTCCCTTTAGTTCCCTTTTGCAGAACTAAAGGGAGAAACTGCAAAGGACACAATTATAGTAGGGGACCTTAATATACCATTGATAGCTATGGACACATCATCCAAACAGAAAATCAGTAAAGGAATATCAGCCCCAAATGGCACCTTGGACCAAATGGACATAATTGACATTATAGAGCCTTTCATCCTAGAACATCAGACAATACATCATTTTCTAGTACACATGGAACATTCTCAATGATAGACTATGTTTTGGGACACAGGACTAGCCTCAGCATATTTACAAAGCTTTAAATCATACCAAGTATATTCTTCAACCACAATGCTTTAAAATTGCAGATCAACTGTAAAAAAAGGTGGGGTGGAAATCACAAATACATGGAGATTAAATGACATGATACTAAAGAAGGACTGGGTCAAAGAAGAAATAAAAGTAGATATCAAAAGATACATAGAAACAAATGAGATGAAACTACATTGTATCAAAATTATTGGGATACTGCAAAAGCAGTATTAAGAGGGAAATTTGTAGCATTACAGACCTATCTCAAGGAAAAAGAAAAATCCCAAATAAACAACCTAACATTATATCTTAAAGAACTAAACAAAAGAAATAAAAACTAGAACAAAATTAAATGAAATAGAGAACAAAAGACAATAGGAAAAATTAATGCAACAAAGAGCTGCTTCTTTGAAAAGATTAATAAAATTGACAAACCCTTGGCTATACTCACTAAGAGGGAAAAAAAAGAAAATACACAAATAAAATCAGAAATGAAAGAAGAGAAGTTATAATGGATACCACAAAGATACAAAAGATCATATGAAAATAGTATGAAAGACTGTATGCCACCAAATTCAATAACGTAGAAGAAATAGACAAGTTCCTAGAAATATGTAACATTCCTAGACTAAATCATGAAGAACTGAAAACCTAATTAGATTGATCAACAGTAAGGAAAATGATACAATCCCCCAAAACCTCCCCAAAAGCAAAAGTCCAGGACAAGATGGCTTCACTGGTGAACTTTACCAAACATTTGAAGATTATTTAATACCTGTCCTCCTCAAACTCTTCCAAAAAATTGAAGAAGAGGCAGTTCTTCCTAACTCATTTTATGAGGTCGACATTACCCTGATGCCAAAACATGATAAAGATAACACACAGAAAAAGAAAACTGAAGAACAATATCACTGATGAATACAGATGCAAAAATCCTGAACAAAATACTAGCAAATCAAATACAAAAGTACATTAAAAAGATTATACATCATGATGAAGTGGTATTTACTCCAGGGCACAAGTGTAGTTCAACATATGCAAATCAATCAATGTGATACACCACATGGACAAAATAAAGGGGGGGAAAGCATATAATCATATCAATAGATGCAGTAAAAACATTCAATTATGATTAAAACAATAACATCAGTATAGAATTAAAGTACCTTCACATAATAAAAGCCGCATATGACAAACCCTCAGCTAATATCATACGCAATGTTGAAAAATTACAAGTGTTTCCTCTATGATCAGGAAAAGACTAGGATGACCCCTCTCATTACTGTTATTCAACATAGTATTAGAAGTTAAAGCCAGAGCAATAAGGCAAGATAAAGAAATAAAAGGCATCCAAATTGGGAATGAAGAAATCAAGTTGCTATTTTTGCAGATGATATGATTCTTTATATAGAAAACCCTAAAGACTCTACCAAAAAACTATTAGAAACAATATACAAATACTGTAAAGTTTCAGGATACAAAATCAATATATAAAAATCCATTGTGTTTCTATACACTAACAACGAAATTTCAAAAAGAAATGTAAATAAGAATTCCTTTTGAAATTACATCAAAAAGAATAAAATACTTGGAAATAAACTTAACAAGGAATGTGAAGGACCTATACACTGAAAACTAAGACATTATTAAAAGAAATTGAAGACAGACAAAAATAGAAAGGTATTCCGTGCTCATGGATTGGAAGAATCAATGTAGTTAAAGTGGCCATATTACCCAAGGCAATATACAGATTTAATGCAATCCCCATCAAAATCCCAATGACATTTTTTTAAGGATACAGAAAAAAAAATATCAGATTTGTATAGAATCATACAAGACCACAAATAGCCAACGCAATCCTAAGAAAAAAGAACAAGGCTAGAGGTGTCACATTCCCTAATTTCAATTTAGACTACAAAGTGATAATAATCGAAACAACATGATATTGGCAGAAAAATGGACACAAAGACCAATGAGAATTGAGAACCTATAAATAAACTCATATATATATGAGCAGATAATTTTCAACAAAGGAGCCAAAAACATACAACGGAGAAAAGAAATCCGGTGCAATAAAAAGTGCTGGGAAAATTGGAAAGCCACGTACTAAAGAATAAAACTAGACTGCTATCTGTCAACATACACCAAAATTAATTCAAAATGGATTAATGGCCTAAACATAAGACCTGAAACAATAAATTGTAAAAAAGAAAGTGTAAGTACTAACCTTATGGAACTTGGCTTCACAGGGGATTTTATGAATTTGACCTCAAAGGCAAGGGAAATGAAAGTAAAAATAAATGAACCGTACTACATCAAACTGAAAAGCTTCTGCACAGCTTAAGAAACCATCAACAAAGAAGCAACCAACCTAATCAGAGAAGATGTCTGCAAACAACACCTCCGATAAGGGGCTAATATACAAAATATATAAAGAACTGGTACAACTCAAAAAACAAAAAATCCAATTGAAAAAATGGGCAGAAGTCCTAAAAGACACTTCTCCCATAGACATACAAGTGGCCATCAGATATATGAAAAAATGCTCAATTTCATTAGCTATTAAGGAAATTCAAATCAAAACTACAACGGGATACCTTAAACCTCTTAGCATGGCTATTATCAACAAGACAAGTAATAACAAGTGTTGGAGAGGTTGTTGAGAAAAAGGAACCCTTATACACCGTTGGTGGAAACATAAATTGGTACAGCCACTATGGAAAGCAATATGGAATTTCCTCAAAAAATTAAGAATAGAATTACCACATGACCCAGCAATCCCACTTCTGGGTATCTACCAAAAAACCTGAAAACATTTATTCATAAAGATATATGTATCCCTATGTTCATTGCAGCATTATTCACGGTGGCCAAGACATGGAAACAACAAAAGTATCCATTGATAGATTATTGGATATACACAATGGAATATTATTCAGCCATAAGAGAAGATGAAATACTGCCATTTGCAACAACATGGATGTATCTTGAAATTAGCATCCAACAGAATAAGTCACAGAGAAAGTCAAGAAACATATGACTTTACTCATATGTGGGATATAAAACTGAAAGCTACAAATAAACTAGCAATCAAACAAACAAACAGAAACTCATAGACACAGACAACAGTAGAGTGGTTGCTAGAGAGTAAGGCACAAGCGGTCATGGTAAAAGATGGTACAGGCAGTCAAATAAGTATATGATGACTCTGGGTGGAGAACAATCCAGTACATAATGTATTATAGAAATGTACACTTGAAACTTATGTAATTTTACTGATGAATGTCACCCCCATAAATTTAGTAAAAATAAAAATATTAAAATTTTCTGTTTAAAATTAATGTATATTATGATATTTTCAAAATATCTAATATCTCACTATAAACATGGCTTAGCTTTTCTACATAAAAGGATATCTGAGAGAATATGATTAGTCGCAAAGTTATCTTTAGTTTATTGTCTTCTTCGCTTAACCACTAAACATATAAACTGACCATTTTTACCTGGCTTTCAATAACAAGCATAGATTTCTGAAAATACAAATAATGAATACAATCTGAGAGTCAAAACACTAAAACAGAATGACATTTTTCCCTTTATTCTCTTTGTGGAATTATGCTTTTAAAAAGTTGCTATTAGGCAACTATCAATTGATTTTGTAACTATTATTAAATAAAACATTTATTTCTAAACAAAACTATTGATTCTGTGAAAGCTTGATAAAAATTTAACATGTTCTTTCATACATTGATTCAAAAGCATCAAGTCCCTACTATGTGCCAGTTATTAATATTGGCAACCCCTGTCCATATAAAGAGAAATGAGTCATTATCTCTAATCTCATGAAAATCATTGTCTAGTGAATGAGACAAATTTGTGTACCAATAGATACAGCACAGCCTTTACTGCTGAGAGGAAGTGACTGCAGTGGACTGGTTGCTTCATGAAAGAAGTACTAATGTATAAAGGTCAGGCATTGCTGTTAATGGAATAATAGACATAGACGTAAGGGTAGAGTAGTGAGGGGCAGTCCAAGTAGATCAAAGACACAAAAGAATTAAAAATCATTGAGTGTTCAGAGAACTGGGAGCACTTTGATATTACCCTGGTGCAGCATATGGTATTAGAAAGCTAAATGGAGTCATATGTTAAACAGCTGGGTGTGTCAAACCATATTTTACATTGTAGGTAATAGCAGGCCATCAAAATAGTGGCTCCTAATCTGAGAGTGCATTGATTTTCCTTCAAGTCAAATAAATAAATAAATAAATAAATAAATAAATAAATAAATAAACAAACAAACAAACAAATAAATGTAAATAAAATAAAAATAGAGCCTGGAGGCTTAAAACTCTGGATTCTAATTTAGTAAGTCTGATATATATATAATATTTGTGAATCAACATTTTTAATCATAATTATTTTAATAAACTTTACAAGTGGTCATGACGAATTGCTGGATGAGAGCCACCTTATTTAATGGTTTTATATCAAGGGAGTAGCACAGCTAGATGTTCATTTTAAGAAGACTTATAAGAATAGCAGTTATAGAATACATGCTTTCTTAAAAGTTGGGCTTGTACAGGAGTGCTTATTTTGGGTAATTCTAAATTTCTGACATGGCCAGCTAGAAAATTAATTGTGCAAAAAATTAATCTAACTTGGAAGTAATTAATTAGAAATTGATATTTTAAAGATTTTACTTCTGTTACATAATTAGATGAGAGTGTCTGAATATGTGTATTTGTCCCAAGTTATGAGTGAGAGTGATGCATTAGGGTTTTTAATCAAAAGAGAAGAATCTGGATTCCCAAACAATCTTTATCAAATATTCAATTGCATTATTTATTTCATGAAATCTAGATTTTTAAGATAACAGGACTCACTGTATTGAGCATTTGTTTGATTGATACCAGGCTAGAGAATACAGGGATAACACAGAAGTGTAAGTAACAGGGCCTGTTTTAAGTCTTTGAAGGGAAAAGACAAGATTCACAGGCTGCTAATTAATGACATATTGAAGTCTGTATTCAAGAACTAAGTAGTTTTGTGGGGCAAATACTTCCACTTGAGGGAAGGAGTACTTTAGAATAAGTGTGATCCATGGCCAATGGGACCTGAAATAAATCTTTTCACCACGGACAGTTTCTGGACACCAGTTTGCCCATCAAGAGTCAGTGTCTGATATTTTTTCTCAGTTTCCACAAATGGCTATTTTATGATTATCCCAGTTTGAAATATACCGGGGGTTCAAAAAAAAAAAAAATGTTTTAAGAGAGGTATATTTTATCTCAATAACTTAGTTGTATCCTGATACTAATCTAAATGACTAGAGAATTGACTACTTTTCAATTCTTACTTATTCTATCCCAAGGGGATAAATGTGATTTAAAATACCTTAGAGTCTAAATGCTAAGAAAGACAGTTGAGCATATTTCCATATGGCATCCTTGTCTTTTCTATTTCACTTGCCATGGATACCACATTTTTACAAATGAGAGACAGCATCCCTTTTATTTTTCTAGCTTGATGTTAAATATTATAGGTTAGGGTAAAAAATATAGAAGTAAAATAATTATCCTGTTAATCTTTCTCCAAAAAACTATATTTTACCACACCTAAAAGTCATTTTTTAAGATGACAGGATATTACATAAAATTTATATGTCTTAGTGGATAGTTAAGTTGATGTACATATTAATTAATATATGGAATTAAGAAGCCATGTCTAAATTTTTTAGAAGTCTCCATTTTTGTAACATTTTGGATGAAAATATAAGAAACAACCCCAAAACAAATTAATAGTAAAACCTTTTTAAACATACAAAAACAGTATTAATTAAAATGCTAGAAAAAGGATAAACAAGAATATTTGATAAGGAAGAAGTGGAATTCTACTGTCAATCAATTAAAAATATTTTCCATGAATCATACCTAAGTTATTTTTCTCTAGAGATTTCTTATATATGGAATCTTGCAAAGTTTGATTTAAAAAATTTGCAGCATGTACACATTTTTCCAATGCCTGAAAGTCCTGAAGTGGAAACCTCATGTATCTATAGACTGATCTCTCTATGTTGAATTGTAAATTATTCAGATTTGCATTAAATGTAGGAAAATCCAAAATAAGTTACGTAATGATCTGAAACACTGCATTTTCGCTGCAAGAAGTTTAATGCATCAATGTCAATATCCCCAGAGAAGAGCAAGTGTTTCTTCCCTCAAGTCTTTCTGAGAATGGTTTAATCTCAGTAATATGACCACATCATACGTACATCTGGCAGCAAACAGACCATGCTCTGTAGCCCCCCAATACAGTGTATACTGCATGTGAGCAATGGAGCAAGTCAGCTGAAGCAAAATGTCCCTGTCAGGCTTCCAGAGAGTCCGTGTTTGTTCTCAGAATTAGAGGACCTTCAGAGATATCATGGATCTACATTAAAATATATATCTAGTGCTCTCATTAAAAGGACGATGTCTGCAAAAATTATACACTGCAAGATAAAGCCATTCGTGCCTTCTCCTAGAAGTGCATCCTTTAAACCTTCTTTACAATTTTTATGTGGTGTGCAGGATTCCAGTCTCACGTCCATCGTTCTAAGTGTATGAATGCTAACATTGGACAGATTGTAATTCTATATGAAAACAACTAATGTAAATTACTTCTCTGATACTATGGTTTGTACTCCATGGTTTTGTTTTAATCTATGTAAAGAAACCCATGTATTGGAAAGACAAAAATAATACATGGCATTTTCTGCATTTAGTTAGGAAAATGTACATATGTTTCTTATTCTTATTTCATTGTTTTTCATGTGCAGTATATCTATACTAAGTACAAAAGTCTAACCTGCCTACATTTGACTTTAATTATCTTCTCTGAACCTTCCCATCTTGTGCTTCCATATCCTCATTCTAAAAGAACTAACTAACATTCCTGTAATATAAGCAAGCTGTTTAAAGTGGGGTATGAATTGACCAGACGTGTTTTAAGATTCTGATTTATTTCTTACCAATGTCACTATTTTAAAAATAACATTCACATGTGGTATATTTACAAAAGCATACAAAGTGAAAAGTATTGTAATTTGATGCCAATTAATTATTTTCCTTTTAAAACTATTGTTTTTATGCTTAATAGGCAGATCAGAACACATCATTTAGTCAAATATATAATAGAACAGATTTAACTACTTAAACAGTGCTTTACAAGTGCTGTTTGTGTATGTGTCTATAGAGCGTAGCTGGCTTCAGCATTTGAACACTTTGGGGAAAATTGTCTGATTTTACAAAGTACACTTAAAAATATACTTGTATATACTTGTACTAAACTTATAACCCTAGTTTCCCATTATGTATTCATGAAAATAACATACTAGTATTATGATGGTCATCATGAAGAATACAATACAGCTTTCCTTGCCTCTTTATTATTCCTGCATTTAACATTGCACAGGTGTGAATCAGATATGAACCAGAATCTTGAAAAGAATGCAACTATAATAACAGAAAAATATATTTTACATATAAGCTTCATAAATTTAAAATGGACATAACATTCTTTATAGTGTCTCTACCCATATCACCTTCTAAGGGAAGCCATTGATTTTTTGCCTCTTCTTCACCATGTTCTCCATCATGGCCAGCTTTCCGATTGGCCAGATTTTATGCCCTTTAACCCAGACCTTCATTATCACAGTCACAGTGAGCAGACCAGAAGGTGGATACAGTACTTAGAGTGCATAATCCATAGAGTGTGTTACTATGGCATCACGTTCAGAGAAAAGTTATCACTCACATAGATTTTCTTACTCAGGTATTTGCATTAAGAAGATGTGAGAAATTTGCCTCCCAGTGGTGAAGAAGCTCCTAAAGGCCTATGAGTTAGGATGAGATAGAAAATTATGGGATACACATCCCTGAATGTTGGAAGACCATTTTGCTTCCCGTTAGGATCCTGAGTGGCACTGGCATTTTGAAGTCAGGGATAGTAAATGGGGGTGGATTGGACAGGGCAGCTTCAAAGCAAAAGGAGGTTTCCTGGAACAATTATAAAATGACAGCTGCCCAGGTAGACTGTAATCCTGGTGAGAATGATTTGAGTAACTCCCTGGGGAATGTATATCGTCAAATCCAGTCAAATTCGGTGATCCTTAGTCTGTGTCAGAATCAAACCAAACTGACCCTCTGTGCACCATGCTAACTTATGGACTCAGAACAAAGAACGCCAGTTTCAGCTTTATGGAGGATGTTACAGACAAAAATTGTTCAGGGGGTAACTCCCTCAGACTCAGTAGAATCCGAAGAGTCTGATGTGTTATCCAAGGAACACAATCTACTGAACAAAAAAGGAACAAAGGAGAAAAGAGGATATCTGACAAACATCTCCACCACCTTTTATCCAAAGCTGAAATCCTGATTCTGCTTTTTTTTCTGATATCCCCAAATGAATGTAATGTCCTTGATAACCATGAAGGCATTTTTCTCGTTAACCACCGTATTATCTGCCCAGTATTCTGCAAAGCCCAAAATATACATAAAGTAAATATTTAAATGAAAAATGCATACAAGAGATGAAAGCTGAGATTAAAATTTGGTTGTTATCAGCCTCAATATGGCAGCTAAAACTTGAAGAATAAATTAGGTTATTTAGTACAAGGGAATAGTTTGTCCCTGAGGCAAAAGGAAAAACAGTGTGATATAAACCCTGTTTCCTTAAAATACTATAGAATATGAATCATAAAGTTAAGGATTAAGTTGGATAGGAGATTGAAAAGACATACCTTATGAGCATCAGACACTGTGCTGGCCAGTTTATATCCTATGGCCATCTCTTATAAGTTGCCAACAATCTACCCACATTTTCTTTGATTAATATAGAGAAATTTCATAAATATACATTTTTAAATATGAAGCTCTGAATATGCTATAAGTAAATATAACACAGAGGGAAAATATTACATGTAAATTTACAACGTGAACCAAACAATAAAATACTGTGTCAGTTTCACCAAAATAAATAAAATCACTTGCTGTTAGAAAAGTGTTTCGGATTAGTCACTAAAACTTATATCATGGTTGATAGACATTTCCATCTATTCCACAAACCTGGGTTTCCCTAGCAATAAGCAACATCTCACAGTTGAAATGCCTAAAGAAACATTGGTCATATGAAATTAAAATTGATACTCACACTAGCATTACCAGAACATCAATAACAGAATTCAGAGTTGACAGCAGTGCTGTCCTTTCTACTGTTTTGTTTTTGTGTAATATTGTGCTACCTTGCCATATAGCACGCTGTGATTTAGACATTACCTATGTGACTACTGTTCTTTATCCAGAAAGGGAAGGGTTATTTTTTTCCAAAAACTGCAGTATGCATATTTCTGACTAAAGAAAAATAATTAAAAATAAAAATCCTGCATGACCAATATCAGTTATCTATGGAAATTCTTCATGGTTTACCAGCAAATAAACTGCAAAGGAATGTTTTTAAAATAAATAAAATAAACATAAAAACATAAAAGACCATAGGTAAATGAGATGCTGGAATTTGCTACTTTCATAACACACTGCAATAGTGTTCAAGTTCATTTTAGTCTATGTTCCTGAGAGGGGAATAAAGACTGTAAGTCTTCCTTTACAATGTTTTTAATTTTTTATTGTATAAGTTTAGATAACCATTTTCCTTGAGTTTAAACTTATTTTTTAAAATAGAATTATTATATAAAAGCATTGGGATTCGATGTTGAAGAACAAGAGAAGTTTCAGTTCAGGGGAGGTGCTGTTATTTATTGTTTTTTAGGCTTATGTTATTTTTTATATGCACATGCATGTGTATTTACATTAAAAAACTTGAAAATATGAAATATGTCATTTATGTAACACAAGATATGAAGAGTTACATACGGTCTTTCTATAACTCTAACTCATCTATTACTTTTTTTCAAAACTTAATTCTCTAGAACTGAAAGTCTTTTGCAAACTTCATCACGGTCTATAGCAGAGAAAGAAATATCTAGAGTGAAAGGTAAGGTACCAAAACATTTCTTGTGCTTAAATGAAAGCAGGTTTTACCTTATTTGTTTTCTAAATTGGATATGTAAGATCCTTTTCAAGCCCAGACTCTCACTGCTAAACAATTTTTGAAAAACCTGATCTAAATTATTTGGAGGAATACCATATAAACATTGTAAAATATTTTTGAATGTATCCCAGGCTATATTTTATGAATTGTATTTCTGTATGGAATGGAAAAAAAAAATGAATCAACACATCCTCATCATTTTTCATTGTTTGATTAAAGTGCTTGCATTGAATTTGTGAGCCAATACAAATTTTGTGTGGCACGTTAGCATTTTCGAACAACAATCATACTCAAGCACTGTGCTAGGAAATTTATAACCACTATGTCTAGTTAATTCATTATAATCACTATTATTTTAAATCTAGTAATCCAAGAGTTGGTAAACTTTTTTCTATAATGATTCAGATAGTAAATATTTAAGGTTTCATAAGCCATATGGTCTCTATCACAACTATTCAACTCTACCATTGTAGCCACAAAGCAGTTTGCATGGGGCCATAGGTTTTCAAACCAGTTGAGTAAATACCTAGAAGTGCCATTACTGGAGCCTCTGGTAATATTATGTTTAGTTTTGTAAGACACTGTCAGACTGCCTTCCAAAGTGGCCATTCTATTTTACATTCTCGCCAGTAATGGGTGAGTTCCTGTTTTTCCACAGTCTCACCAGGATTTAGTGTTTAATATCAGATTTCTGAAATTTGGCCATTCTAATACCATGTTTCCCAAAAATAAGACCCAGCCGGGTCTTATGTTCTTTCATATAAAACCTGGTTTATTATGCTATAAGACCGGGTCTAATACTAGTTTTTGCTCCAAAAGACGCATTAGAGCTGATTGTCTGGCTAGGTCTTATTTTCAGGTAAACAGGATAGGTATGTAATCTCACTGTTGCCTTCTTCATTTATTTTCACTTCTCCTTTTATCTGCTCTTTCTGATAATTTGTTGGTTTGCCTTACTGTGTTTCACTCTTGAAAGTTCCAATTCACTGATTGTCACTTTGTGTGCAGACCAGAGTTTATTGCCTCAATTGTTTATTTACTGTATTTCAATGATGATAATTTTCTCATTTTAGGTATTTCTAGTAAGTTATTTACATAACTACAAATCCTTTTCTTTTTTCCCTGTTTTCAATACTTTATTTGCTCTATTATTATTTTATCTGTAGTAAAGTCACATTCTGATAATTGCTTTGCTTGCCTGTCTCTCTTAACATGTTTCCTAATTTGGATTTGTTGGATCCATAGGATGGAGTATATTGAAATGTATTTATTCCTTCATTTTTCTCTATCTTTCTGTATCAGCCTCTTTAATCAGAATTATATAGTGGTTCAGAGTTCATTTCCTATGCTGATATTTTATGTTCTATATTTGATAGGCAAGTTGGCCTAAAGCTATCCGCGTACCTGCACCTGCTTTGTTGTACCTCATTAGGTGTGTGACTTTATCTAATCATGGCCATCAGGACAAAGATGTTTTATTTCCTAACCTCTTTGAAAGAGTGAGAGAGAGAAACAGTGTGTGTGTGTGTGTGTGTGTGTGTGAGAGAGAGAGAGAGAGAGAGAGAGAGAGAGAGAAAGCACTATCTCAGTTTCTGAGTTAAGGACTCAGCTGTATGTTCCCATCTTTAAGAGGATACTTTAAGTCCCTATTACTCCAAAGAGGTAGAGCCTGTTACACTTCCTCTCTGACAGAATGTATCATACCTATGTATTTTACTCAATTGTTTATGCTTACCTTGAACGTAGCTTGTTCCTTTTATATTTTCTCTTTTAATATTTTGTTTCAATGACTTTGTATTTGACTGGGACAGGAGGTCAAGATAATCAAATCATGCCATTATATTTGGCATATTAACTGACTAGAATTTTCTTTTCATGTTAAAAAATATACTTCCTATTAAATAAATGTGCCCACCTAGTGAAAGAAACCTTTTGTAAAAAATGTGTCCTGTACCTTATGTTCTTTCATGGAAAGATAATGTAATTATCTTGCCACTAAATACTATGAATTAGAAAATATATGAGCTGTAGCAGCCATAAAGTATGATTTCCAGATAAAATGGGAGAAAATGTATTTCATTTGCCAACATAATGCCTATAATAGACATGTAGAATAATTTATTACATAGTATAATTGTCCTAAGGATTACCTTACCGTTCTAAGGAAATTACTGGCAGGTTAGACCTATTGGGCCAACTAGGGCATCACTCTGTCATACAAAACTGTTCCTCACAGTATATTTTCCAGGAATCTGTCCAGTTTTAAATGATACAAACTGTAGTCCTGATAAATTACTTCATAGCTCAGTAAAACGTTATATAGTGATACTAATGATGCAAATAATAGCTAAAAGTAAGTTAATTTTATTTTCCTGTCTCAAGTTAGCACAATACTTATAGCCATTAGCACACACACTGTCATCCTGTTAACATCACATTTGGACTAGATCCTTAAGGTCCTAAGTTCTAACGTTTCAGTATTTCTTGCATCCTCTAAACACACCCAAAGCAATTTAAACTTTAACTCTTAAAGACTGAGAAACAGCTTACTAGACGGAACTCTACATGGTGTTATTGTTTTTGTTTGCTTTTTCACCTGAATCACGCAAATGTTTCTAATTCCTTTTATCCAATTGTCATAGTCTTTAAAATATCTTCTCCTATTAGCTAAACTTCCATACCCACCACCATTTCCTAAATTTTATGGCTCCAATCACTTACATCACCCTTAAACCAATTAACTTTCCAGGTGCATATAAGCAACATAAAGACTAGTACAACTATTATCTCCCTTGTTGAACTCAATCTGAGTATCCCAACAGTTTTCCATTATTCAACACTTAGCATGTTAAATACAATAAACCATTGAACAACAGGTTTAAACTGCATGGATCCTCTCATACACACTTGTTTCCAATAAATATGTACAGTACTATAATGTATTTTCTCTTCCTTATGATTTTGTTAATAACAGGTTTTCCTCTAACTTACTTTATTGTAAGAATACAGAATATATAAAATACATATAACATACAAAATATGTGTTAATTGACTGATGTTATTGGCAAGATTCCTGGTCAACAGTAGGCTATTAGTAGTTGACTTTTGGGGGAGTCAGAAGTGATAAGTGGATTTTCAACTGTGCAGAGGTCAGTGTCCCTACCCATATGTTATTCAAAGGTCAACAGTATTTCCTTTTCTAAACACCTGCAAATCACACAGCTAATATTATGTTGAGAAATCTTAAATATGACCAATATTAAACTCTCATTAGAATTTCTAGACTTATTCTTCTTTTGGGGGGAAATTCAGTTTATACTTTTCAATCTCCACCATCTCCAAAGTTTCTACCATACAGTTTACAATGGTTTAATATCATCTTAAGTTCTTCCAGTTCACTAAGGGGTAAATGGTCTGAGCCAATTGCCTCAGTCTAATTTAAAAAGCTTGCTGTTCTTTTAAGGTTTTTCTCAATTACCTTTTAATATATTATTTTTTCTTAACAATTTTGTCCTACTAATTTTTGTGTTACTATAATTGACAGAAACAAAAGAAGAAACATAAAATAGACTTAGGACTTTCTTGCTTTAGTTTCTATTAACATTTTATCATCTATGTATTCTACACAGCAGGCCTAAGATTCCATTGCTCTTTTTTTTCCCCTCCAAATATTGCCAAGAAAATCGACTCCTATCCTTTGCATTGTAAGTAGTTGTCTCATCTGAGTTTTCATCATTGTCATGTCATTCTTAAGGGTTTATGAAATGCTCATTGACTATTGATTATACTCTATCTTCATTAACTTTTAAACATATATTTGTTCTAGAGCTTTGTGCTAGTCATGTGATATCTTCAAATAATTTTCATTGTCTTTCTTATTTTCCCATTCAAAATTATATTTTTAGAATATCATTTTGAGGAGCTTTAAAATTTTCCATATCTTTTTTTAAATCTAGACTTCACCACACTTTGTTGATCTAATCATCAATTGAAGGACACTTCAGTTGTTTATATGGCTTAGCTACACTGAATAATGCTGCAATGAACATAGGGGTACATATATTTTAAAAATAAACGTTTTCAAATTTTTCAAGTAGATATCCAGAAGAGGGATTGGTGGGTTATATGGTAACTCTAAGAAGATGCGGTACATATATACAATGGAATACTACTCAGCCATAAGAAAAGATGAAACACTGCCTTTTGTGAAAATGGATGGATCTTGAGAATATCATACTAAGTGAGATAAGTCAGATGGAAATGGTCAAGAACCATAAGATTTCACTCAGATATGGGATTTACACCTGAAAGCAACATGTGAACAAACAAGACAAACAAACAAAAACTCATAGACACAGACAACAGTATGGTGGTTACTAGAAAGAAAGGAGTTTACAAGGAGGTAGAAGAGGGTAAAAAGGGTGAAGTATATGGTGATGGAAGGAGACTTGACTTTGGGTGGTGAACGCACAATGTGATATATAGATAATGGATTATAGAATTGTACACTTGAAAACTATATAATTTTATTAACCAATGTTATTCCAATAAATTTAATAAAGCTTTAAAAAAGAAATAAATCTAGACTTCAGTTTAAAAGTATAAATTCTCTGAAACTTTGACAAACTTTCTTCAATCTAGGCTACATGCTGGGTTTCTCATATCCCCCCTCCCCTTGGGTATCATTAATGCTATCTCAACGTGGATTTATTCTTCTGTTTCTTGTTGAGAACTAGTTTTAATTGATAGCGAACACTGTGCCTTATATAATAATCACCCCCTTTGCTTTTTCAGATTTTCAGAAAATAAATTTTTCCACAGGTTAAGAATGTGTTATAAGCTATCAAGGCATCCATGCAAAGAGCTACCTGTTTAATATCTCAAAAATCTGGTATGGTTTTTGGAATTAATGAATGATGAGATGTGAAAACCTTATAAACTTATCTATTGTAATTAGAGCTCCACAGTCTCTCTAGGAAGTATTTAACTTTATTAATTCTGATTGGGGATTTGTATTTTCTGCAGATTCGTATATTTTATAAATTTAGGATAATTTCTTATCACTATTATCTCTTAGAGTATTATCTCCTCTCATTCATTTTTTAGAACTCCAGTGTGTTAGAAATTCTTATTTTCATCTATGTCTTTTAACACACCTTTCATCTTTTCCTTTGTCTCTGTCTGGCTGTGTTCTGGATAATGATTTTAGCTTTATCTCTCTGTTAACAAATGTGTTCTTTAGCTCTATGTAATTTGCTATTTAACACATTGATTGTAGCTGGGAAAATGAGAATGCAAAACAAATACAAGAACACAACAGAAGCAAACTAAAGGAAAATATGATAATTTTGCTTTGTGAGTTTTAGTTTGTGAGTTTACAATTTTCGTTTGTGAATATTGTTTGGACATTTGATTGAGACTTTCAACAGTCATTTGGAAATATAGGACTACAGAACAGAGGTCAAAAAAAGAAACATAGACGGGGATTTTGTGCATTCCAAGTGTCATATAATGCAATAATGTACTATATAATGTATTGACTTGTAGTTTCTGCTTTTTTTAATGTAATCAAAACAAATGTAAAAGTAATTTAATAGCTATAACAATTTATTATAAAAAATAATAATAATTTATTATAATATAGGAAAAACTTTATCAGATAAAGGATTGCAAGCTGTATTATTTGTGAATAATTTCAGAAGCACTCTTTAGAAAAATGGGTGTGAGATAAATGGCAAGGTCTCCATGATAACTGCATGGAAGGAACTACTTATTAGAACATAATACGATTCATCAATGCTGGCTGTGGACACTAAGTACTACTAGATGGCTTTTTTAAAAAAAAAATATGATCTTTGCCTTGTGTTTGTTTAATACCCAAATTTTAAAATTTCATGACTATACATTATATTTTTAAAATTATTTTCTATAGAATTTAACATTGGTCTTCTTTTACTATAGGTATACATATCATTTTATTTTTTAGAGTATCATGGCTAAACTATGTTTTATTTATTATTTCTTGGACTCTGCAGTGAGGCATCAGCAAACCAAGAACTGACTGAAGGGAAATAAGTTTGAACAACATAAATTTCATTAAAGGAGTTAATAAAATCCCATTAAGGGAATAAAATGGTCCCTAGGCCTGCAGGATTAACAGTCAAGGAGATATTGGTAATTCGTCATCAAACACCAAAAGACAGAAGATACACATTGACAAATGCTTTCAGACACTATCTGTGATGGATTATATTAATTTAAATATCCAAATATCCACTATCCTTTCCCTTCCTACATGGGAGAAGTATTCTTCCCATTGAGAGTGAGCTTAGTTTCTTTCAGTTTCTGCCATCTGTCATGAGAAGAGTGTGCTTTTTGGCAACCACAGTCCTGACAGACTGCGTCCTAAGTGAAAAGGTTGGTGGGGCAGAGCTGAATCCAACCCAAAGCCTGGAGCAGAACCACTGGAGCCACCTGCAGATCCAATATTGGGAAATAAATATTAATTGCTATGACAGTGAGATTATAGCTTATTTTTATGTAGTGATTTTGCTGCGAAAGATAACCAATACACTATCCAAAGCTATAGGTAATTACCCAAGAGAGCTAACATCTTAACTAAGAGAATTGGAATATTTCCATCACACTGGCAATGGTCTACTTAATGCAGAGATAGATACATCGAACCATCTTATCTTTATACCAGTAAACACTGAGTATTTTTATTTGTTCTGCGCACACAGTTTTTATAAAGAGCCTACTGAAATGACTTAGCTACTCATGTGATTGGGGAAAATAACGAATGTTTTATGCTAAAATTAAAAAAATACATTATTACACATAATTTGTTTTCTGTTTTATTTGAAATGAATAAAAATTTGTCAATCTCATGTTCTTGACTAATGTTTCTGTTCAGATTTTGATGCAGATTTATTTTACTTGAAAATTATACCTGGTTTCTGAGCTTGCAGAGCAAAGAACCAGATTTGAGAATATAGTAAGTTCTCTAAGGTAACCAATGATGAACTGTAGGTCCTTTTGATGTTGGCTATGTGCCAAGGTGAAATATCTCATTTTTCTATGTGCCATATAAGTGTGAGTTATTACAAATAACAACTGTGTAAACTGCGGAGCTCCTCATATCTCAGTCAAGTGTTAAATGCAATGTTTATATTATTGCTACGATTTTCCATTTTCTAAACTAAAAAACAAATTTGTAAAACATTGTTCATTGAGGTTTTAAGAATTATGGAGAAATTTTTGTAATTTACTAATACAATTCATGTTTCTGAATCTGTACCAGGAAGTTTAAAAAGAAAAGAGAGTATTGACAACTTTGCCAAAGACTTGGTTTAAAAGGAATACTGTAGAATTGTTTGCTATCCTGCAAAATTCACGGTCAATTTTCAAAATAATATATGTTATTCTGAAATCAGACAAAGGTTCCCTGCTTTCCTTTATTCTTTTTATGAGGCATAGAGCAGGCAAGGCTTTGAAGGAAACTAAAGGTGATATTAGGTAAGAAAATGTCTTTAACTGAGAGAGAACTTTAAGATCTTTTTGCTCTATTTCAATTATCAAATTACCAAAATAAAACGCAGATATAAGAAAGAAACCCGGTATGAGGAATTATATAAAATAGAGTAAAAAATAGAGACTTGAATGTAAATAAAAGAAGAATGACAGAGAAAATAAGAATGCAGGTTCTCAGTTGTCCTTAAAATGAGTTATGTGTCTACTGTTCAAAAACTGCTTGGAGGGAGGTAATATTGTCACCTCCTAAGATACAGACAGACATTAACTTAATTACAGCAGGTAAATAATAAGTCCAAGCACTGTTCTAAATATTTACATAGACTATCTCATGGAATCTTACAAAAAACATATGATCATCATAATTTTATATCAATTTTATAAATTATACACACATATGTATATATATGTGTATGTATACATATTTCTGGGGAGTGTAGATATATGGATGGATTGAATGGATGAATGGTGGATGAATGCATGGCTGGATGGATGAATTGGATGGATGCATGCATGCACGGATAGATGAATGCAGATGTCTTCTTTCAAAAGGATGAAATATAGGCAACAAAAGAAGCCTTGTAGGGCTGTATGAAGAACTGTTCAAGATTGTTGTCAGCATGTGTCAAAGCCCAGGTTTAAAAGCACTTTATCTAATTGTGGAGTCTGTAGTCTTGGGTGGCAATTTGGAGGTACAAAGCATATTCAGATGTGCCAGTGCTAGTAGGCTTAACCCAATTTTAGATGTGAGAATTGAGTGCATTCTGTCATAAGTCAGATATGAGATTATGGAAATGGACAGCTCCAATTTTCTGTGTAGTATTTTTTTCTCAATAAAAGTATTTATAAAAATTTATTTTACCATCAATTTAAATACCATTCTAAGTTTCTGAATGCACAAGTTAATCATTTTGAGTTGAGATAATACCAAATTATTGGGATAGTTGGATACTTTTTTTTTACATGGATTTGCTCTTATCTTTGTAAGTTAAAGCTAAATAAAAGATAAAATATGCCAAGACAGTTTCAGCATTACCAAATTATGCTAAAGTCATCTATTATGTTTCTTTTTTTTCCCCCAGAAGTTCTCAAAGTCCCCTAGGAATAATTTCTAATTAGTTAGGTAACAAATTTCTCTTTCTATTTACAGATAAGGAAATGAAGGCCATACTTAATTCTGCACAGGCAGTAGCATAATTATAACATTTGGCAGGTGATCAGTTGTACAAAGGAAAGGTAGCACTGATCATCAGTTACCATTGCTGATAGCAGTGGTAGCATCCTGTCAATCTCCAGCTGAGTTATCATAAAAAGCAAACAAACAAACAAAAAACATAGCATTGATTTTGCTACTGTTCTAGTAAGAAAGTCTTTATGGTTCAAATAATTTTGCAGAATGTAATACATGCACGTAAAACTTGCTAAGAAACTGGTTGTCACTTTCTTTTTTTGTTTTCGAAATTAATATTTGAAAGGTATTTTGGCCTGTAATATGTCGGACGTGTATTGATGCAACAAATACTGAATCTAGTTCTAGGCATGTAAGTAATTAGAGAAATGTGACATGTAATCTTTGGTTTTTGTTGTTCTTCAAAGTAAAATTGAACTATTGCTCTCGATAAGTAACACATTGGAAAACATAATTAATTCCATGTTTTCAGGGCAAAAAGGTAGAAATTATTGCTAGTTCTGGAAATTGTAGGTTGCAAATCAATCAACACATTTGCTAATAAAACTGACTATGAAGAATCTGGTCATTTCATCAAGTGTATTTGCTTTGATTCCACATTATGTAAATCTGTAACCAGGAGAATATTTTAACATTGGGGATTTTAAGGTCCAAAAATATAGAATAATATGTGATTAGGGGACAACTACAATGCTCAGTATTGTATAACAAAAGGTATCAGGAAGGAAAGATGTAATTTTATAAACCATCTTGAATGACTATTTTAAAAAGGATGTCTACAAAACTTAGGGACAACTTAATTTCAACTGTAAGTTAATGAATAAGTGGGAATTTAATTATGTATATTGTCGATGATGCATCTATAATACATGGTTTCATTTTAGTGTTTGTTTAAAATGAAAGGTTTAAAAATATACCAATTTCAATATACACGTAAAACTTAAGATGATAGATCTCATGTTAAGCATTCCTATGACAATAAAATATTTTTTTAAAAAAGCATGATTACTCATCGTCCCTTTTTAAACCAATAATATGGTTGACATAGTCTGTTTTCAATACTCAATATTAAAAATTATATATATATATACATATATACATATATATGTGTATATATATGTATGTGTGTGTATATATATATATATATATATATATATATATATATATATATATACTGGTGAATATATCAAACTAAAAAGCTTCAGCAAAGCAAAGGAAACCATAAACAGAATAAAAAGGCATTTTACTCAATAGGAAAAACTATTTGCAAATCGTGTATCTGATAAGGGGTTAATATCCAAAATATGTAAAGAACTCATATTAATCAACAACAAAAAAATGATTTTAAAAAATGGGCAGAGCATTTGAATAGACATTTTTCCAAAGAAGACATCCAGATGGCCAACAAGCACATGAAAACAGTACTCATCATCAAGAAAATACAAATCAAAACCAAATCAACAGTACTCATCATCAAGAAAATGCAAATCAAAACCATAATGAGATACTAGCTCATACCTGTTAGAATGACCATCCTCAAAAAGACAAGAAATAACAAATGTTGGCAAGGATGTGGAGAAAAGGGAACCATTGTGCACTGTTGGCGGGAATGTAAATAGTTGCAGGCACTATGGAAATCAGCATGGAGGTGCCTCAAAAAATTGAAAAAAAAAAGAATTACCTTATTACCTAGTAATTCCACTTCTGGCCATTTATCTGAAGGAAACCAAAACACTAGCTGGAAAAGATCTGCACCTCGATCTTCATTGCAACACTATTTACAATAGCCAAGAAATGAAAACAAACTAAGAGTCCATCTGTAGATGATTGGATAAAGGAAATGTGGTGTATATATGCAAAGGAATATTATTTAGCCACAAAAGAAGGAAATCCTACCATTTATAACAACATGGATGGATCTGGAGGTCACTATGGTAAGTAAGATGTCAGAAAGAGAAAGACAAGTATCATATGATTTTACTTAGATTTGGAAGGAATCTAAACAAAACAAAACAAAAACGGACTCATATGTACAGAAAACAAACTGATGGTTACCAGAGGGGCAGTGGTGGGGGATGGGTAAAAAAAGGTGAAAAGGAATAAGAGGTACAAATTTCCAGTTATGAAACAAGTAAACCAAGGAACTTAGTAAACAGCACAAGGGATACTATCATAATAACATTGTACAGTGAAAAATTAACATTTGAATGAGTTTAGAAAAGGAATATGGGGAAATTACAGGATTTTGCATGTATTTGATATTAAAAATTTTGTTAAGAAAAAAGCTTCAGATACAGAGAACATATTGGTGGTTGTCAGAGGTGAGGATTAGGGGGTGGGTGAAATGGGTAAAAGTGATCAAAAGATATAAATTAATTTCCTGTTATAAAATAAATAAGTCCTGGGAATGTAATGTATGATATAGTGCCTAGTTAATAATACTGCACTATATGTTTGAACGTTACTAAGGGAATTGGTCTTTAAAGTTCTCATCACAAGAAAAAATCTTTGTAACTAAGTGTGGTAATGTATGTTAACTAGACTTACTGTGATGAACTTTTGGCAATATATACATATGATGTATCATTATGCTGTACACTCACTCCCTTTTGGGTCTCTTTCATTTCAGCTAATGGCAGCTGTGTTTTTCCAGTTGCCCATATCCAAAATGTTGCTCTTTTCCTAGATTTCCCTATTTCTATTTTCACGCACGACTTACCAGATGTCTAGTGCTCTGACTTTACTTTCAGTTATTTCCAGAACCTGCCCACTTCTCATCACTTCATAGCCACCACCCTGGTCCATGTCACCAACATCTCTCACTGAAATTAATGCAATAGCCTCCTAGCTGCTTCCTCTACTCTCTCCATTACCTTCTTTTGTTTACTCTCAACATAGCAACCAGAGTCACTCCATCTTCCGCTCAAAACCTTCCAATGACCTCTTACGTCTTTCAATTAACAGCCAAAGCATTTTCACCACATCCTCCAAATCCCTGCATGATCTGGGCAGTGTTATGTCTGAACTCATTTTCTACTTCTCTCTGTCCTTTCACCACACTCACTGACACAAGCTTCTCCATTATTCCTTTAACATGCGAGGTATGGGCTCAGCTCAGGGCTTTTCACAAATGCTGTTCACTTTACCTGGAATGCTCTTCCCATCACATAGTTCCAAGGCTGGCTCCCCTTCCTTTTCTCTACTCAGAAGTCCCCTTCTCAGTGAGGCTTTCCCTGGGCACATTACCTAAAAATTATCCACGTACCTTCACACACATATTCAAATGCTTTATATTCCAAACACCCACAATGCCATAATACCAAGAGCACTTACAAGAGAGAAAATCTCCTTTCTGGTAATCATCCTTCCCCAGCTCAAATCCTGGAGAGGTAGAGAAACTCTGAAATGTGTGGGGAGAGTGGAAGTATAGTTAGGATGGAGATGGGGAAGGCAGGACAGGTAAATGGAAAGAACAGAGACACAGGAGTTTTACTAATATTTACGCTGGACTGATAACTTTGATATATTTTACTCTGAATTTATGGTGATTATATCAGCATGTCCAATACTGTTCCTGGTTTTGTAATCCCATCCATTCTGATTATTTACTGGTTTGTGAATTTTAACCCTGTAGCAGGTGGGCATGTCTTATACTACGACTTTTGTTAGTCTGTTTAGACACTTTTCATGATAAATTGCTAAACATATATCATTAAAATAAAGAGAGTATTTTAATTTTAACATCAAACATCTTTAAGCTGTTTAAACACTAAATGTGGCTTAACTAGAAACAGTTGAAATATAAAAAGATTTTCTGACTAGGAACTACAAAAAAAAAAAAAAAAAATTACATGTCATTAACCTAGAAACTGAAGACAAACCTAAACGCCAGTTTTACCATCAAAACTATAATTTAAGTACCAAGACTATCTGATTTTTTTTTTGCCTGTATTTTAAATGCAAGTCAGACAATATGTGATGGTGCATCTATCCTTACAGAGCTCGTATAATCCTATCCTTATTCAGTCATTTTATTCCTGAAATGTAGAACATACAGTGCAGAAAGCAAAATATATTCCTGTTATGAAGACATGAGGCAAATAAGCACATTTGTTAAAAATTAAAAGTTGATAGAATATACGGTGATGGAAGGAGAACTGACTCTGGGTGGTTAACACACAATGTGATATATAGATGTATTACAGAATTGTACACTTGAAACCTATGCAATTTTATTAACCATTGTTACTCCAATAATTTTTAATAAATAAAAATGGAAAAAAATTAAAAGTTCTTGCTTTATATCCCCAGGTAAAATAATTTCCCTTATTAATGCTAATCAGAATTTCTCTGGCAGATCCATTAGAAATTAGAGATGCTTTTTTGACTCCATGAAGGTTCTTTTCCCTAAAGTTTAAACAAAATCATTAATGTAAATTGAAATAATTTGAACTTTGTGTGTTTATAGAAAAACAGTCTGTTTAGACACTTTTCATGATAAATTGCTAAACATATATCATATAGAAAACACTGCAATGCAAAAATTTTAGGTACTTATACTGTGCTCGGAAATTTTCAGACATACATAATTTGCTTCAATAGAAAGTCTGTTCCTTTAGTCCAGGTAAAAATAACGTTGTCTATTTTGTCAGGGAAAATATATTTCCTCCAACAGGAAGCCTAAATTATTGGACCTGCAGAGAATTTCTCTCATGTTTGTGTTAAAAAAAATGTAAATTATGTATGTGCAAATACAACCTGAATCATAATAAATTTAAAGATGAACATATTATGATGCATGCATATTTAACATTAAGTTTGTGAAGTATCCCTACTAATTCTGTAATTCTGAGTTATTTTCATGGTCTGTTTTCAGAACTTGTTCAACAGAGACATGACTAGATGAAATAAAGCAACGTGCTAAATAACAAGTCATACTGTTTTAGAATATCTCAGCAGAGAATGTGATTGATATTTTAAATTCTACATATTTGTGTCTTTAGTAATTATCTTTCAGGAAGCAAGTCAGCAATGAACGTGATTTAATCAATAATACAAACACCAGTATGTTATCAGTGGTGTATCGCCAAACCTACTCTGCAGTGTATTACCACAGAGTGCAAATATACTACAGGTACATTGAAATCTGTGAGTTTAGTTTCCATAACCCATTCCTGTTTGTTCTCATGATCTGCAGGCAGATGCTGCAGTCCAGTGACTGGGAACAAGTCCCAGCAGAGAGCACATTCTTTCGGTTTGTGTTGAATCTAATAGTTATTATCTCCATGAGTACTGCCAAAGAAAAGCAAGAGCATCTGTTGTGTTGGTCATTAAGACAACAGACTTGATGAAACAGTTGTGATCATTAAAATCTGCACTAAATTAACAGCATTAGAATTACATTGATTTTCTTATGCTTAGGAAACAATGCTTCTACATACAATAGAACCTGCTCTGACTTCTAACAATTTCATTACTGTCCTAAATTTTTAAATAAATGACATTTATTTATTGAGATAAAGTTGATAAAAGTCCAATTTTTTTCTGGAGAATATGCTGAAATTGACCAAAATGATCAACAGTAAATTCTATAAATCCTTAGGAATCACATATATCGATGCTGATTAACTTGATAATTTTAAGTAGGTAGACAATGTCTGTGGTGTTGAAGAAAGCTAATTATTGGAAAATATATAAACTTGAGTTACCATGAAGATTCTGAATTTTGGTGAACTAGCCATTTTGAAAATATTGAACTAATTGGGATTACATATCTTATTGTAAAAATGCAAAGAAGTGAAGTGTTTTATATACCAGAAAATTCATTATATATTTATTAGTAGTACACCTAAGTTCCAACTAGATGGTTCATTAAATTTTCATATTCTAGGTCACCAACCCCCAGAGATTCTGATTCAATAGGTTAGGGAAGGAATCCAGAGACCTCTGATACTTAGATGACTACGATACAAGGCATTCTTAATTCAATCTTTATGAAACGTTTTTTACTAAAATATTTTAAGCTGGCTTTATTAACCCTATAAGTAAATGCAGAATTTTGTGGTAAGAAAGAAGAGAGGCTACTGGGTGGGCACTTTGCAGTCTTGCTGCATTTATTAGTGTGAAAGAATCTTATCTTGACGAGCAGTTTAATTCTCAAACCCCACATTCAATCCTTTCATTACCTTTTACCTTTAAAAGGTATCCTGGATCTGGCCATTGGCTCCTATTTCTTCCACTAACCCCAGTTCAAGACACATCATTTCCTCCCTGGATCACTGAAATATCCTCCTGATTGGTTTTACTGGCTCTTCACTTGCCATAATCCAAGCTATTCTAAAGAGAGGCGTCAGAATAAAGTTTTAAAACAATAGATTACGTCTCTTCTCTGTTCAAAATGCCCTAGCGGCTCCCTAGCTATAGAGAATGACAGCAAAATTCTGCGTTCTGAAGGCCTCTCCATCTCTATCTGTTCCAGTGCCCATGTACCTCTCTAACCTTTCCTATTCTTCCTGTCCACTCACTCCATCTCAGAGACCGGCCTTGTCTCCTGCAACCAGTGGTGGCCTAGAACTACATGTATGTGTCAATTAGTGCATTTTCAGGAAGTTGGAATGCCAGTTGTCAAACCCAGCCATCATTAAAAACTAAGTTACATAAACTTAACCTTAAATAAATAATATTAAAAACATGAGTATTAGGTGTACTACTGAAAATTAGATTGTGACCCTGGGTGAAGGATCATGATTTCACATTGTTGTTGTTAGCACCGCCCTGAACAGCTCTGGGGTCTGTTTATTTCCCAGTCTATGAATCAAACACTCTAGTCAACTGCTCATCTTCCTCACCACCTAGGAACCTGACTGTGTGTCAGCCATGGTCAGAGACCCTGCAGGTGGGTATACCAGACTCACTGCCCACTTTGCCTATGAAGGTCTAAGTGCCATTCTGGTCACTATCATTTCCACTTGAGCATCGTAGGAGCCCTGAGCATCGTTTCAGAGCAGTAAGAAAAAAAAAAAAAAAAAGGTAATACCCACCTAACACTCATCACTTACTAATCATTCTACTGCATTTTACTGTTATCTATATTCTGGAGGTTACTTACATCTATCATATCTCTATCCAGGTCTATTGTACCTGTATGATAGAAACGCTACAGTATTCTACTGTATATTTCTTCCCAACTCTGAATTCAGTGACTTCATCTTGGTAATTTGAAATTGACCACTACAGTCAACATATCTGCACCACAGGGAATCAGGAAACAATATAAATCAGGGATTTCCCTTTAAGCTGTTTATTAAACCTCTAGAGGACTGCCTAGAATACACCATTTTATTTGCATTTCTCTTTGTCTGTTAGCATTCCCCTTGGATGTTTCCATGGATGGCCCCTCTATATACCTCAGTTGTTGTTGTTTTTCTCAAATACACTTTCTCAGTGAGACATTCTCAAGCATTCTATTTTAAAATCCATCTCACCTCTGACTTTCTTTCCCCTTCACTGCCTTTATTGTGTTGTTAATACTCAAGATACGTTACTATAGAATGTTCCCATTATTTATATATTTGTTTGCTTCCCCACTCCTATGAGTATGTAGACTTCATGAAAGCTGAGGATTCTGGATCTTTAGTTCCCTGTTACAGCTCCAGCTCTTAAGCAAATTCTTAGCATATATACTTAAAAGGTGCTTAATTTTTAAAAATATATTATTTTCTAAATGTTTGTCTTCTAAGCTGTTGCTTTTTTTTTCTGTGCATAATCATGTTGTCTGAAAACAATGACTATGATTGGCAATAAAAACTTTTGATAAATAGTGATGGAAGGATATTATATGTTTTATTCGTTCTAAAAAAAGGAAATTAATAACAAACATGATGTATATTTGGAAAATAAATTTCCAGTTATTAAATGTCCCTACATAACAATAAAACCCAGTATAAATTAAAAAATATTTAGAAAATATGCTAATGAAACATTGCATGCCAAACATCTAAAACACATGTAAAGTAATACATAAGGGAGAAATCTATAGTTTTAAATATTGTGATTTAGAAATAGAGACTGCAGTTAAGGAAGATAATCTTTTAATTTTGGAATTATTATAAGTTTTAGCATATGTAGTAATATATTGTCACTCAAGAAAAAAAAAATGTGCCTCAAAGGTGAGTTTTTGTAATATTGAGTTATACTATTTCAGTTCCCTTCTCCCCCTAATTTAACTAATATTGACTACTATTCATTGTTATGAGGTGTGGGAATAAGCAAATATCACCACATGAGAACAACAGAAAGTATTTATTCAAAGCTTGCTATAGAAGTCAGCCAACATCACTTGCATTTGACTGAGCCACAAAGGAAGTCAGGGAAGGTGGACTGGTTGAGGGTCAGAGTTCTATTGTGACATGCAGCATGGCTATTCTTTCATATATTTGGTTTCTGACAGGACACCTGATCTAAACTGATTTACATTTATTTTAATTAATCTCCTCAACAATCACAACATTAGATATCAAGGATACTTTAATCTGAACACACAGAGTGCCTCGGTTAGTTGGACAAAAGTCAGACACTTATTATCTTAGCGTTAACGACAAAATAATTATTGAAAAAAACTATGATTTAATGAAAAATATGCATTGCCTAGAATATACCCATTTCTAAGTCACCTGATTCCAGTCTTTTATTGTCTTTGAGCTATTTCACAACTCAGTATAAGTATGCCTGCTGTTCTAATTTCCCCTTGCCTAATTATAATATCATCCCGGATCCCTCATTAAGTGAATTAAATAATATCTTTAATGATTATTCATTTTTATGTCTGCAAGAGTCGTGACTTTTTTTCTTCTGAAAAATCTTTTCTGAAAATGGTAACATAATCTTTGCCTTTATATGAAGAGTTACTCAGATTTGTATATGTTTCAGATTAAATGGAGTGAGAAATATGTAATCAAAAGTGAGTTTATATACACTGAGTATTCACAGCGTCCCTAATAAGCCAGGTCATTTAGAATCAGATCCTGTGGTTGTAAAATACTAAGACCTGCTGTAATCGACTCTACTAAAAGCGTTGGCTTCAGGTTTAGTTATAGACTAGGTGCCCTGAGCTTTAACCTTGGATTTATTTCTGGAAATTAAACCTGGAAACCTAATTTTTAAAAAAGCTGTCTGTAATTATAAGCCACACATCATATCATGACAATTACCATCTATAAATTACTGAAATGATAATTTAATATGTATCTAAGTGGTTTGGCATGAATAGTGGAAAGATATTCCGTTAGCTCGATTTACTTTTACTATTTTACGGCTGCACTTCTAGAATATAGAGCCCATTTCCACAACTAAAAGGCCAAAAGATTTTCAGTTCATAACACTCCACAATATCTAATCTCAACCAAAACAGCTGTCCAATTTAAACATTTATTCCACAAAATCTTCTCCATTGCAATAAAATTTGTGGTCATTGTAGGTAATGATGATTTATTAAACTTTATCACTAAATTAAGTGTTACCTTATTACCCATTATACTGGCTTTGTGCATTTTTTTTCGTGTTAATATGAGCTATTTATTACTCAATATGCTTTTTCTTGATAAAATGGATGCATTCAACTGAAATAGTTGTGGGTAAATAAAGAGTACATAGCTAAAAGTAAGAAATTTTTTATACCTAGCTTTGTATTTCTAAAGAAATAAGAAATTGTGTACCATAAAAAAATCAGACATCTCCTAAAATATGTTTTATATTCCTTTTAAATAAATGGATTTTGTATGCATCACAATGATCTTCTCTTTAGTTTTATAGGGGATAATTCTGTTAGTAATTGAATAAATAAGAGAAAAATAACATTAAACTTATTCTCAAGAATAAGTATGAGTAGATATACGGAATGTGTCCCAAATTCATAAGAATTTTATCAAATGGCTGCACAGCTTTTTAGTTCCTATACTTTTAGTATCCTAACGATATATGATGTAGTCTACAACTTTGCAGATACGCAGAAACAACAACAATAACGAGGTATCTGCTCAGTCATTCTTTCCTAAATTTATTCATTATTTCGTGCAAAATTAATTACCAAAATATATAACAAAATAGCTAAAATGTCAAAGATATTAGTAGAAGAATGTATCATTAATAAAATTATTAATTAAATTAATGACTGAAAATAACCCAGTTGAAATAATTATATTATTAACGTGTAACTATAATTAATAATTAAGACAAATTATACATGATTTGTTATGATTACATACTCTGCGACTTAGAGAACTTTAGAAATATATTCTCCATATATGGCTAAAACATATGAGAGTCTGAGTATATAGAACAACAAAGGTTAGATCAAACAAAAAAGGAGAACGCCTACCCACACACTGCAGCAATCAGGTGAGGAAAACAAGGCACTGTTTACAGAAAGCCAACTTTCTACCTATAAATCAGACTTACAGAAAGTCATATCACTGTTTCTAGTAACAATCCAGGAAGCCAAACAAAAACTTCTGTAACAATTGGTCCCAAATGGTCAGGACATGATTTATAACAGGAAACTTCCCTAATTTTGGTCGCCACTTACCACGTAGACCAACCAGTGAAAGGCAAATATGTCCCACTATCCAGTCACTAGGATGCCCTAGTTCTAGTCAGCCCGCCTCCAGCTGCTCCATGCCCGTGGCCTCCGGTCAGGGCACACCTGGAGCTTTCTCTTTCTTCATGATGCACATTCTACCTGCCTTTAAAGGCCTGCCAAAACCAATGGTGGCTGAGTCCCTTGCTACAGCAAGCTTTAAATAAATAGCTTTGGCTTATTTTCATTAGATTGGTCTTCACGTATTTCTATACATATATTAATCTCTATTGAATGTTTTCACCATGATTAAAGAACAGACCCCTATAAAGCAACAGGAGGGCTGAGATCCACTCTAGGCTCATGCACAATCTGATGAAATTGCGTTTAGTAAAAGTCTTAAAAGAAGAATGATGTAGAAGAGTAAAATTGAGGCTAATTATCAAATGATTACTATGTAGGAATCACAATTCTAAGTGCTTTACCCAATTTTCTCCACACAAGAAAACGCTTTGAGAGAATGCCTATTAGAATCCTCATTTTAAAGATGAGAGAGTTGAGAAATTTGAGAGGTTAAATAACTAAAGTCTGTAATCTATCAAAGTCTTAAAACTATCAGATAGCAGAGCCAGAATTTACACCTTGGCAATCTGACTCCATAGTCTATACAATAAACCAACGCATTAGATAGGATCTAAAAATTAAAAATGACTCAAAACTCTGGAGCATACCTTGTGAGTGTTCAAACATTTCCACAAAATACAGAAGCTACAATGAGCTACAAACTATATTCTGCTTATTTGCATAACTGTAATTTGGATTACATAGAAATGCTAATATACTTTTATAAAATCAGTTTTTAATTAATCTTTAGCTTTCTGTTTACAAGGCTAAGAGAAATGTAGAACTTCAAGATCAAGGTTTTAGAATCTCAAAAAGATCCATTGCCTTAATTTTTTTAAGTTGAAGCACTATCTGCTGGTGTAACAAACATACACTTAGGTTATAGTTCATATTTTCAAACAGTTGCTACAAAATATAACTTATACCAAACACTTCATTATGCTGGTATGGTAAGTAAATATTGTGAGACAAATTTTAACACTCTACAATTTATAAAATCACAACAAAATTATTTTCTTTATAGTTAGAAGAGATGATTGGTACTTCCAACTCTCAAATATTAATTTAGAATTACGTTTTTATATCTTTTATCACTCTTTGATCTGGAAGACCCTGAAATCTATGATGATATCATAGTTTCTTTCCTACAATTAAACACAAATAGGTGTTACGATGACCCAAATCTATTAGACCTTGGATTAGCCATTTTGGTTTGCCGTAACAAAATACCATAGATTGAGTGACTTAAACAATTGAAATTTATTTTCTCACAGTTCTTTCTGGAGGTTGGAAGTTGGAGATCAGGATGTCTGTATGATTGGGCTCTGGTGAGAGCTTTCTTCCTGATTTGCAGATGGCCACCTTATTGCTATGTACTCACCTGGAAAAGAGAGCGGGAGCCAACTATCTGGTGTCTCTTCTTGTAAGGGCACTAATTACATAATGGGGGATCCACTCTCATGACTTCATGTAACCTAATCACTTCCCAAAGGCTCCATCTCCAAAATCATCACATTGCGGGCTAGGACTTCAACAAATGAATTGTGGGGATGCAAGTATTCAGTTCATAGCAAATCTCTAAGCTTCAGAATCTGTTTCTGTATTAAAATGCACTGTAAATTTAATGACGGGGATGACCCATAGTTTAAAGACGTTAGCTTCTTTTAAACTATTCTCAGCCATGTTAAAAATCACTACAAAACATACTTGAAACTTGATTAATCCAAGACCTTCCTTGTCATTGTAGAGCTTCCATCTTTTTCCCCTGAGGATTCACTTGTTTTGAGAAAACTCAACATAAACTTTATTTCATTTTCTTTGATAATTTTTATTCTTTTATTCTGATAACAGAATATGTACTTTCATAATTAAAGCCAATAATCTTCCATTTTGCCCTTTAATTAAACTTTGAAAGGAGACATACAAAAATATTCTAAATTAAAAAATAAAAAGGCAACAAATGTAACTGTTGTTACATTTTGAATATCATAAATGGATATATATTTCTTCTTAAAAAAAAAACACTGATTAATGGAAGAAAACATGTTGATAAAATTGACTGTGGCTAAAGAAAAAAATATATGCTTTTTCCTCCAAAATATAGTCAATTTATTTTCATTTTTTTTAGAATGGTGTTTGCAGAAGACAAGTAAAATGAAAGATCGAAGCAATTATCCACATCATTCATATCAAATAGACTCTCATTAAATGAGATCAGATGTTATGGGTAGAAATTGTAGCTTGAAGGCTATGTCTCTCATACACTACCTATGAAAATAGATTGTTCCTTCATTGCATTTATTTTAAAACATTTTAGAAGAAATGATGACTGAAAACTTTCCAAATGTGGTGAGGGAAATAGATGTATACAAGTCCAGGAAATGCAGAGAGTCCCAAACAAGATGAACCCAAAGAGGTCCGCACCAAGACTCATCATAATTAAAATGCCAAAAGTTAAAGACAAAGGGAGAATCTTAAAACTAGCAAGAAAAAGGCAGTTAGTCACATACAAGGGAATTCTCATAAAACTATTAACTGATTTTTCAACAGAAAATTTCCAGACCTGAAGCGAATGGCAGAAAATATTCAAAGTGATTCAAGGCAAAAAACTACCATGGGGATTACTCTATTTTTTGGGGAAAAGGGGTAATGGGAGGGCAAGGTGTTAAAAGAGGGAAAAGGGTGTCAAATACACAGTGATGGAAGGAGAACTGATTCTGGGTGGTGAACGTAATATATAGATGACGTATTATAGAAACGTACACTTGCAATTTATATAATTTTAATAACTAGCATCCCCCTGATAAATTTAATTTTTAAAAAAAGGTTATTCTATTTTAAAACAGCCAATACCTCCTCTAACAGATAGGTTTGTTTGAAATTTTAAATGGAAGCATATAGTCAGAAATTACATTTCCTTAACCCTTTAAAATAAAAAGGAGGAATTTACACTCATCAAGTTTGCAACATGTAGTAAAATAATTATGTAACATAAATGTTTTATTTGGAGGCCTGGCATCCCCAAAGTTTAGTACTCACAGAGTGAAGAGCAAAACAATTAATTCCCTAAGAAGTGATCAGATCAGATCCTGAGTAAAACAAGAGCGAGTGGGGTGGCAGGCTCTGGTTCTCATTGTGGTTAAATGTTGGAGCCACGGTGAAAGTTTTGTTGGGCCTGGGTTTGAATGGTTTTACAAGTAATTTTCCAATAGTCACCATGTAGGGAGTTCAGGGACTTTCTTATCAGTTTGTCCAGATGTGGAGCAAAAGGGAAGGGAGACAGGTGGAGCTTGAAAGTTATCAGTAGTCAAATATTAAAAATGGCTTCAAATTCTTTATTGTAGTAAATGTGTGGCTATGGGACGTTTATGGAAGACAACTTAGAGATAAGTTCCAAGAACTTTTATAATGTTTTATACTTTTATCTGTTTGTGATTTTAGAAATTCTCCCAGTAAAATAAGCATAGGTATTCACAAAGATCTTTATGAAGGGTTTTCTTGAAATATTAGAATATTACATGGCAAACAGATTTAGATGTCTTAAATTCTGTAATAATTAAATTCAAAAATAACCTTTTATATTCCCTAAATGATTAGTTTTATAGATTTAATAACTTGTACACTATCAGATACTTAATACTGTATATTCTATAAGGAATCTTTTCCCCAAGACAATGATCAAATTATAACCATGAATAGAATGAGAATGAAAAACATTATATACAATATGATACACTGTATGTGTAACTATATGTATGTGAATTGTTTTAGAAGGAAATATACTGTATTACTGGTGGTTATTCTAATTGGTAAGGTCATGGATGGTTTTTATCTTCTATATATTTTACTCTAGTTACTAAATTAGCAAATTATAGACATTTATACATAGACAGAAATAAATAGTTGTCTTATTTTTCCTGAAAGTGCCTCAGAAAATCCATTTTGATTTAATCATACTCCAATACTTTCTTATTACATAATTGGGAAAAAGTTTATGGTAATTCTAGAGTTACCTGTTATTTAGAAATATATATGCATAGCAAGAATCTTATTTAAGAATGAAATCAAACTATATTAGATATTTTATTTTCTCTAATTAGAATTTTAAAGCACTCATGTTAATATTGGTAACCTGGAAATGACTCTAATATGATTATAGTAAGCTTTTATGTTATTAAATAGGAATTCCATACTGGACAGAGAAACAGGTGAACATATGAAGTAACACTCAGAGACCCTATAGGATAGTTCTTCCTCTTTCTATATAAATTGGAGTCAATTTAGTCAATCAGTAAAAATAAAAGGACTACTGAAAAATAAAATATATAGTCTTAATTATGTGTTTTCTGAATATTCAAGTTCTAATTATTATCATGAATCCTGGCATCCAGGTACTGTTTTTTTTTGCTTTATTCACTTGCTCTGTACAGGTGCTTTGTACTGAACATGATTCTAGATACATAGGTCCCCCTTCCTTCCTTCCTTCCTTCCTTCCTTCCTTCCTTCCTTCCTTCCTTCCTTCCTTCCTTCCTTCTTTCCTCCCTCCCTCCCTCCCTCCCTCCCTTTCTTCCTTCTTTCCTTCTTTCCTTCTTTCCTTCCTTCCTTCCTTCTTCTCTTTCACTACCTCTCTCCCTCATTTCCTCTCTCCGTCACCCCCTCCTTGTCTGTTTTTCTCTCTTTTCTTTTTTCCTATCCATATTATGCAGAAAATATCTAAAGTGGTTGCAATCGTTTCCATAAACACAGAGTAAACAAGTTATAAAATCAAGTTGATGACATAGAATAATGGAAAATAAAGGCTGCACAGATTTTTGAGACTTGCACAATTACATGAAGTATGTGAGCCTGGATATATGTTGACTTTTAGAAGGTTTGTTTATTACCTAACTGTTTGGAAGGTTCTTACCAATGTTTAGAACACTTATTAGGTATGTAAGTTATAATGTAACAGATTTTTTTCATTCACTCCACAAATATTTACTGAGAGGCTATCTTATGTCAGGTTATTTTCTGGTTCCTAGGGATGCAGCAGTGAAGAACAGATGCTGTTCATGGACTTTACACATAATACAAATGCATTAATGTTATAATCACTCATCATAGTAAAATAGAGCATCGTGTTGGATGTGTAAGGAGTATTGCCTTACTCACTGATGTAATAAATTTTAGCTACTCCTGGAAACATATGCCAAACCATTGTATACATTTGCTGGAGATAGATTAATGTGACTTTTTCACAGCTATAAAAAAGTCATTTTCTATTACCTAATTCCAAGTGTTCACTGTTAATCAGAATTAAAAGTATGGTTTGGCCTGAGATACTTCTCAAAGAAAAATACTGAGCAAAGACTAATAAGTGTCATTAAAGTAAATACAATAGTGAGTTTTATAGCTGGATTTCTCATAATGTTCTCCAAATAGGCCAATGATGCATTGCTAAAGAGTGTGCGAAATAAAATAAACCTAAAAAAGGCCTCAAACAGTGGAAGCACTTAACTATCTCATTGGCTCAAAGGACTGATTGCAAACTTGTAGTTTGTATGTTACAGTTCACTAACAGACGTGTTTCTTTTTGGCTAGCCCATAAATGTCACAGAATTTTGCATAAATATTCATATTTCCAGTTTTCCTCAAAAACTTAGAAGATACATCAACATTTAGCCTACAATCACATGCAGCAACCGCATCTACTAATTGAAGAACTGCTATCTCCCTTAAGTAAGGCACAAACCCTCCAATTTGCTTACTTCCTGCTGTTGTATACCCAACTTTCCTGCCTGACCCCAGCAGGTCCTGAAATTTAAAGTCTGTCTTAATCAGTATGGTAGGTTATAACAAAGTACCATAGGCTACGTAACTTATAAACAGAATTTTATTTCTCATAGTTCTAGAGGCCCGAGTTCCAGATCAAAGCGCCAGCAGATTCAATGTATGGTGAGAGCTATTTTCTCACTTTGTCATCACGTGGTGAAAGGGATGAAGGCCCTCTATACGGTCTTTTCCATGAGGGCACTAATCGCATTCCTGAGGGCTCCTCCCTCATGACCCATTCACCTCCCAAAGGCCCCACCTCCAAATACCATCAGATTGGGGAAAGTTTTCAGCATACGAATTTTGGGGAAACACATGTTTAGTCTATAACAAAATCCCTCCCCATATATAAATATATACTTTAGCATATAAAAAGGAATGGTTTAGCTTTGCCTCCATCAAAAACTTCCCTTAGTATTTTTTAATGTATGCATGGATACATTTGGAGATTGTAACTACTAATAAATAATCTGTCAATATAATCAAAATGAACCATATGAGTTTACAATCAAGTGAGCAGGAATAGGGTTGATGCAATTTCTGAAATTCTGAGAAGAGTGCCTGAACCTAATATTGCCAGACAAGCCAGCTTGTTGGCACTAGTGATAGAGTAAAAACTACAAAGCCCTCTTAGAGTTTATAATCTAGTGGAGAATTCAGACAAAAGAGTTAATTATATAATTTTAGGTGATAAATACTAAAACAATAAAGGAGATAAAAATAGAAAAATAATAAATATGGATGATGGTTATTTTAGATAGGATGTATGAAAAATGTTTTCTCTGAAGACAATTTTTGAGGAGAGATAAATTGGGTATTTGATATACATCTTTATTAGTCTTATCCTGAATATGCATAAGAGATATTCAAGATCAGATTTCTTATTAATTACCTTAGAGTAAGTAATAAGTGTTTTGCACTCTAACTTCCTAGTTACAAGCCTTTCCCTTCAGGCACTGCAATAAAAACAAGCCAGAGATTGGAAGCTGGTTTTTTAGTCTTGGAAAAATCCATAGTTGAGAAGTGAAGAAAAATTATTTTCTGTGCGTATAAAGAGAAAAAACAAATAAACAAACACAAAACCCCTGTCTCTCTCCCTTTGTAAAAGGATTTCCTCCTTACTCCAACCTTAGTTATATAAATAAAAATCTCTCCAGAAGCCAGATGACCCTGTAAATCTTGACTTTTACAACTTAAAAATGTCTTCAAATTCTAGGATTTCTCTCTTCCTGACATGTAAGTATCTAGGCAGATAACACACTAGTATGCCAGATATGAGTGACTTAACCTAGGCACCCAGGCCAGGCTGCAGCCACTTGGCCCTCTCAGAGAGGTAAGAGTTTTATTATTAATTTGGATCAGAGTCAAAAACTAGACAAATGGCTACAGATCTAATTATCTCGGCATGTGAAAAGTCTTAGGAGGTATAGTTCATTACAGAAGCACTTCGAAACCCAGAGACATTTTATATCTCCACAAGACATAAATGTGCATGAGAGAATAAACCATGTGGCAATTCTGATGGCATGTGGCAGAACCTGTCCACTTGAGGTATTCTGTACCAAATACCTTTACATTACATCAATTGAGTATTACCTAATTAAAAGCTACAGATAATCTGATTACTTCTTGACAATATTTTTCACAGAAAAATACACTTTGAAAACAAAATAATACTAGAAAAATATCTGCCTAAAACTTAGCTTTCCTATTTTTTAACTATTAGTCTATGGACTTAAAATTATTCACAAAGTAAACTGACCTAATATTTCAGATGGACAGTTTGTTAAATCAACGTATTTGTGTGTCATTTGGGAGGAGAGGTAAATGGTTTTTTTTAAAGGCTTATACCCCATTCTGGGATGGATGATGGATGCGTTGAGCTAAGTCAAGCAAGGCAGTGGCTGTACAGTTGAAAAAAGTAAAAACATCAAAGACTGGAATGCATCTTTTGAAATCATTCCTGGAAAGAATTACAAAGAATCATTAATCAAAGTCCTCAATGTAAGCATGTCAGAACTGAGCTTAGCATGAACTCCATTTATTATTTTAGCAGGTTTTCTTAAGAGGCTTCATGTTCGGGACCCGCGGGTAAGCTATGATGTGAGGAAAAAAATGACAAGAAAAACATCCAGGTTTCTGACTTGGATTGTCTGAAGGACCATTAATAGGAAGGACAGAAGAAGTAACAATGGCCCAGGATGCTTCTGAAAATAACTCACTCTTTTACTTAAAGGTTTGCCTTTTGTATAATATAAAATGGAAAGACACAATCATGATTCAGTCCTAAGATGAGAGAATGTAGAGTGCATTGAGCATGACACCTTAATATTTAATCTTCTAAAGATTTTCACTCGGAATTGTAATCAAATACTATTTGACTGCACAAAAGATAGACATATTTTTTGTGACCAAGAAAGTCGTAAAGTTTCTCTCAGCTTGACTGAACTTTAGACAGTTTTCTTCCAGACTCTATACCTCTGACTTCCTTCTTTTTTACAGCATTTGCTGTAGAAACTTTCAATTATAAAATTGTTTCTCTACTCCTTTGCTATGTAAATCATTTCCCAATCTCTTACCAATTTGAACTCAGTGATGTCTTTCTCCAGGACCTGGGAGCCATCCTTTGAAATATAATAAAAAACATAAGGAGATGGCCACCCTCTACCTCCCAGTCTCCAGAGGGGAGTAGAACCCTAACTTCCCTAAGGAACAATTAGAAAACACAGATGTCCCATCACGATGAGCAGCCTTTACCCTGAAGTCCTCCTTCTACCTTTTGTTCCAGTAAATTTGAGTGCAATCTCTCTCCTATTTCAAATGTCTTGAAAAAGTTTTCCCTGTTTAAACTATCTAGTATAGCTTTTCTTTGACAAGTGAGAAATGTCAAGTAAAATTGAAAATATATTCTCAACATCTGATGGACATATAGATGCTCTAAGCTGCACTTTAACCAAGGCACCCCCAGGAGCAGCCAGGGGTGTTGGAAGGATTAGCTCCCTAGAAGCACAGGAAGACCTTTTGTTATATTATCAGAGTGTTTTTTTGTGGGAGGTACTTTGCTCTGTGTTCTAATGCATGAGCTTACAGTGGAAAATGATAAAAAGGAAGTGTAAGTTACTCCTTTGGAGAACACCTGATATTTTAGAGAGGAGTTTATTGCATATGATTGAAATAATCCTAATACTAGTAGTAGTAGTAATAATAATAATAATAATAATAATACCACCTAATGGTTACCTGTATTAGCACATTTAAACCTCACAACTCATTTCAAAGACAATATTTATACCATTTTACAGATGTGGAAGCCGAGACATAGATTAAAACCAAAAATTTTGCTTGAGTTGCTTTTCTAAAAAGACAGGTTTTCTGAGTTGGAATGTTTTCTTCAAAAAATATGTTTTTCTACTATGCCACATGAATCTTTTTACTGTCCATAATAAAAATAAAGAAATAAAGCAAATAAAAACTAAGGAGCTGCATAACTTATATTAACATATCATTTTTAATTTGAATGTCCTTCCTTTGAGCTAGATATTTTTAAATCGCCGTGAGAGCGAATATATATATATATATATATATACACACACAATAGTGAGTTGTATATTTGGACATAGCATTTATAAATAAAATAGAAGGCTCTTAAAACACTGTGAGCTGTGCTTTCATGTTTGTGGAAATAGGACATCAGGGAATTTCACCAGTTGTAAAAAATAAAATAAAAGATTGATCTAAGTGTTAAAAAAAAAATCCTAAAGCCAAAACGATGCCAAAGTCCTCTTCCTTTAACTGCATTTCCTTTCTCTAAGCTTACATTCAAGGAGCTTCTAATAGAATCCAAAGAAGATAGAAGAAAACCTGTCGTTTATCTGATCCTAAGCATTTTTTAGAGAAAAGGAAATAACGTCACAAACAAAAGTCACCCTCACTCTGAAATTATCAACAAAGCATCCAATGAGATTCTTTCATTTCATCAGTATCTGTCTCATCATTTCAAAATATTTACATCAGAAGAGAATGTACAAAAATTAGGTATATCCTGAGGATATATTTTGAATTTACATTCACCAATAACATATTAATAACACCCTGACAAACAACTTTTACTGAACTGAAGTTGAAATACAAACTGCTATTGTCTGAATGATTGTGTTTTGCCCAAAATGCGTATGTTGAAATTCTAATTCCAGATTTGACTGTATTAGTAGGTGGGGTCTTTGGGAAATGCTTAAGCCATGAGCGCAGCGCCTTCGTGAATGGGATTAATCCTTATAAAAGAGGCTCCAGAAAGATCCCTGACCTCTTCCACCACTTGAGGACACAGAAGGAACTAGGAAGAGGACTCTCACCAAAATGTAGGTGACTTAATCTTGTATTTCTGTCTCCAGAATGGAAGGAAATAAATTTCTGATTTTTATAAGCCACTCAGTCTATGGTAATTTGATATAGCAATCCAAACAACTAAGACAAAAACCTAGGTCATTCTTCTAAGTACTAAACTATCTTTAAACAGGAACATTCATAAAACAAGTCTATATTTTAATCAATTGAGGGAAAAAAAAATATTGTGTCCAGAGGCTCACAGGAACATAACTCTATTTCCTCTGGGAACAGTAGTTCAATATTCACTAATTCAGTGTTCGTGGAGTGTTTCATATCGGTCTCAACCCATCAATAACCAGTGGTGTGGCTGGGTCAACCCTTGTGGTTCTTACTATGGTTTCAAGTCTCCCTTCAACAATAACCATCAGAAAAATTTAAAAAGATACTGGTATTTCTTACAAGACTTGGAAATTACATAGCACACCTGGGGACACACATTAAGGTCTCAGGTAGAGAGTAAGACAGTGTTATGGGCCCAGGGTGCTTCTTCCATAGGTGTCGAGGGTAGGAGCCTAGGGATTTGGGAGCTCAGTATTTATTGGTGAATTTAAAACATAAGAGCAGGAATTTATAGTGCTGCAGGAAGAGTAAACAAACAGGTAGCCCAAATGGTCCGTCATTAAAATCAACCAAGATCTTTAAAACAAAAGAGACTCAGTAGGGGGAATCAGCCTGGCTCTTCAGTCTTTGTGGCTGGCAATGTGTTGTATTCAAGATAAGAGAGCAGTCTTTGAAGTGGATGTCTAGGCAATCAAAGTTTAAGTCAGGCACTTGCATTATATATAAAAAAGAAAATGTCAGGGCTTACACTTCAGGGAGATTCTATAGAACATCAGTACAAAAATAATGAAAAATATACTATATAAACACAAAAAAGAAAATGTGATGGTCTTGGGACTTTTTTAGTTATCCCAAGGTCCAAGGGTGTCTATATTCTGTATACTAGTACTGACTTCACTTATGGCATAATGGTGGGCAGCAACACCATGATTAGTAAGATAAATTTCAGCACATCTAAATCACTGTACTGCTGGATTTTTTTCTTTCTCTATGTCTTCTTAATTGTGGAAATACCTCACCCTTACAGGCAATAGTTACTGAAAAGTTTTTTTTCCCCAAAGAAATTATATTCAGCATCACATTTCAAAAAGTACATCAACTCTTGCTGATATGTATAAAAAATACCAAAAAAATTACTTCCTAAAATATGATACATGAAAACTACTTACTATGAACTATATTTCTACTCATTTATCAAAAAATTGTCCTTTTCTAGACACAAGCAGCTGGCAGTTCTGTTTTCCCAGGAGTGTACAAGCAGAACACGATCTGAAGCCACATAAAATATAAATGTACTTATCTGAGTGGAAAATATTGCAAGCACATATGTTATTTATAACACCAATTAGTTCTTGAGTCAACGAATATGATAAATTATTTTTGAAGGTACACATCTATAGAGGTGAGGTACAAACACATAAATCCAATAAGAAATCTTCCTAGATTGATCTGGATAATTCAGTCCAAACGAGTTATTTGAAATATCTACGAATAAAGGTTGCACAAACTAGAGTTTGTTTGTTTTGGTATGTCATAAATCTTTCTCTTTGAGTGAATAAACCAAGTAGAGGAATAAATCCTCTTTCAGTTATTCAGATTTTTGTGATAATTTTATCCTCATGAAAAACACTCAATTAGATATCCAGATAAGGAATCTGACCCTTAAAGAATCTAAGAAAACTGATCAAATCAACAAACGCAAAGTATGGTTCTCAAATTCATGGTTATTTCTGTCACAATCCAAAATTAGCATTTGTCTCACTGATGCAGGTTACACTGGAATCCATTGAAATGCAAGAGTTACAGTAGAATACTTAACTTTCATTATAAAGAACGGTACTCTCAAATCAAATTATGTTTGATGAAGTATTGCAAATAATTCCTCCTTGTGACACTTTAATTTTCTTAACAAACTTTCAGTCTAAAGAGTATTAACATAATATTCAACATTAACATGTTACATATTTAAATTTACTGATTTAATAAGATATATTTAATCAACTTTTTATTGGCATACTTAATTGAAATTATTTTGGTTAACATTCTGGACCAAGCAGAGAGACGTTGAACTGCTACACATTGAGTTTGTGGGGAGGAAGAAATTTTCCTCTACCCTTCTACGTTCTTTTTCCTGGTCTAATAATCAAATAGACATGATACAGATTAATAATAGAAAATAGCCAAATTTAATTACACCCATGCATATGGGAATCCTACATACAGGAGAGGTTCATAGACAAAAAGGAAAAATGAGTTATATATGGCATTGTGGCCTAAAGCTGCGGAAAGGCAGATAGGGATTCAGGAAGGAGGAAGATAATTCACAAGATGAGAGCAGATGCTCAGCAATTAGAGGTTTGACATGCCTTATAGATAGATTATAAAAGTCATTTCTGGTGATAACTCTCATTATGGGCAAGGCCCCTAAATTAAATTCTTTAAGGGAGAGGTAAAAGTTTCTTGTGGGCCCATACTTTCTCTTCTATTGCCTTTCGCTCAAAACAACTCACATGCCAAAGTTGCGCATCTTCTGGAGGCCTGTTTTGGACCCCTTCAACTTCATGCACTCACAGAGTGATTTGTTTATGTCCAGAGTAGCTGTTGGTTAATTTGTCTTCAAAAAGCATGTTTTTACATTGAAAATAAATTTTAAAATACTAAATATCCAAAACTGAGAGCTTGAAAAAATGTAGTGCTTTGTTATGGCACACAGAATAAGTGCTCATTAAATTAAAATAAATATGAGAAGAATAATTAATGCTTAGGATTTATATACTTAATATATAAGGAAGGAGTAGAGAAAGTAAAAGAAGGAATGGATAACTAGATAATAATAAAATATTAAAAGGTTATCTCTGCTCAGTACATTTTAAAATATTTTTTTATTTATATGTTCTTCTGATCTTAAAATCTTATATAAACATGAACTACACTTTTATAAAAAAGTTTAAATCTTTAAGACTTTTAACTCTATGAGTAATAAATAATACATCAGTTTTTCACATACATGCACAGACAACACACACAGAGAAGCTAGGAAAAAAAGCTAAAGTCCTGTTAACAAGGCATATAGCATTTCTTAAGTGGACAGCTATATGTTTTTCATAAGAAGATCCATATTTCCATGGGTAGAGGTAGTGACTAGAGCATAAGTAATAGGCTCAGAGCTGAGCAGCAAAAATACTACTCACAGTCACTGATTAGCTATTCAGTAGGATGCTAGGTGTATGCAGAAGGGTCAAAGATTTTTGTTTGTTTGTTTTTTGCTTTGTTTTGTTTCTTTTGTTTTGTTTTGTTTTGTAGAGGGGCAAAATTTGTATTTGATATTTCACTTCAGAAAAAATATCACTTCACAGAAAGTTTGGATTTCCTGACAATTACTTCACAGTTAGTATAATTTTTATATCACACACAGCAGTGGAAGACACATTTTCAGTGACAGTGCCTGTAAAGTTTGGATTCCAGTCCTGCTCTTATTCTCTGTTCTACTAAAGACACACAGAGAAGGGAAACAAAAATCCAGTAATAAAAAGCAGAAGGTTGCTTAGGAATTCACAACATAAAGGAGGAAGAGAAGTGAGGCTGGACAGCCAGCAAAGGTCTGAGTTGGAAGCCACAACTGGGTTTGATGTGCTTGTCTCAAAATAAGTATATGAAAATGCTCCTGAGCAGCCTGGTTCACAATTTATCTTCCCAGTGCAGCACCTACGTTTTCTAGGTTTTACCTGCCGTAACAGATGCTTCACCACGAGCAGTCGTTATTGATATGATATGCATTCCTTGTATATAATATAGGTAGCCAGTTTACTTGTTCAGGTCCTCCTTAACATGGTTCTTCATTGTAAGTGACAGTGAGGGAAAACTAGTATGTGACTTGAGAATACTCAGCAAGATGGGAAAATGGTGTGCGCTTTGTGGGGACAGAAAAATAACTTTCCTAAATTCTTCTGGGTAGGCTAATAATTCAATTAACATGAGATAGATTCACAGGAGAAAAGGACCAAATGTATTACATACGCATATTTGTATGTTTGAGAAACATGTACAGACTGGGCAGTGGAGGCTTATAGGCCATTCTGAATGAAGAAAAGGGAGGCAGGGGTCTAGAATCTCAAAAGGAAAATACACAGTTTACAGGTAGATGGGAAAGAGCAAACATGTGGCAAACAAATTCTTGCTAGGTCACCCAGAAACAATGGGGCACAGGGGTGAGTCTGACAAATAGACTTGCTTAGATCATCCCTGTCTGTCATATTTAATTCACCTATGCTAAGCATGATATACTAAGGTGAACAGCTCCTTTCTTTTATGCAGGTTTTCCTATCTGAATTCCAATAGGCAGGTGGAGAGGTCAAAGGTTCTTCCTGAGTCTTTTGTTTTTTTAATAACCAGCTTAAAATCATCAATATCCCAAAAGGCATATTTTGGCGTGGCAAACTCTGGTCTCCCTCAGTCTCTAAAGTCTTTTAGGTTGCAGCAAGACCATACTTTTCAGCAACAGCAGTCTCAATTCATCCAGTCCTGGGGGAAAACTTTGCTTTATTTTCCAGAATCATTTTTATATTTCTCGGTTGTCAAAAAGAACTAACCCCTAGGAAAAAAAATTCCATTTCAGTGGGAAAACAGGAGTTAAATGTCTCTCAGGAGTACCTAAAAGCTTGACATTGTGGGGAAGTTTACACTCTAAGGCAAAAGAAGTTACACTTCATTTGTGTTAGTCAGTAATAAATACGGAATGCACTGAGGTATCACTTGGGAAAACGGAAAGTTAGTTCCTACAGCACAAAATTTAATGTATTCCAATTAATAATATTACCAAAGAAAGATCAAAATATCAGTTAGAGTAAAACTAGATAGATCTCACCCATTTCCAACAAATTTTGAATTATCAACCTCGTATCATGATTTAAAAGAAGCTTGTAGAGGATACCAGAAGCCAACAAATAACGCCCTGACTTGTTGCTAGAGTGCCATGTTCTTGTTAGCGCACAGGAGAGATTTTGAAAAACTGCAATAAAAATCCTTTTGAATATCATAGAGAAGACAGGAATGAAGAAGAATTCAATCATCTAAGTGATTTTTTTTTTTTTCACTTGACATCCTAAGAAGGAAGCAAATACTGTGGAGATAAGTTTAAGCTCTAGCAGGACCCAGAGATGAGGGCATGCATGAAGACATGCCTCTCTATTCTCAGAGAGAGAAATAACTGTGATACCTCACAAATCCAAAGACCATAAGCACTGTGGTGTCTACTTCAGTTTCTCATCAAAGTTGTTAAGTATAGAAGAGGAAATGAACTGATATCTGTGGACACCCTATAATGAACAAATTGAAGTTCTGCAATGTGGGAAAGCCCTCCCACCCTGTCAGGATGCTACATATTTAGCAAGTGACTGCATTCATTCTTGCAACTTAATTATCTTGGGTCATTTTTGCTCCTTTTTTTTCAGGAAATTGATAAGTTGATTTCAGCCTGGACTGTGTCATCATCCAGGTTCCAACATAATTTCTCAAGAATGAAGAAAATGGGGTGATAAATCTAAAAAAAAAATAAAAAATTCTAGCTCTATTATTTTTGAGCAAATCGTAGAACTTGATTGAATTGTTTGCCTTAATAGCTTAATTTTATCAACTAAAGTAATTAAGTAACAATCCTAAGTATATTAGTGAAAAGTATTTGTTGTGTAAAGGTTTAAAATAAAATGATGCCTGACAGCTCCATCCATTTTGGATTTTCATTCCATTTTCAGTTTGACCATAAGAAGTTATAGACAGTAAATAGTTAACATAAATTTGCAAGATCAGAGAGTATTTAAAGGAGAAGGATCTCAGGGATAGTGTCCAGTGATGGATCTAGAATCCCCCAGAAGTTCAACAGAATCACCAAAATAAGGGAATGAGAGAGGGGGGGAGCAGTGGAGGAGAGAGAGAGAGAGAGAGAGAGAGAGAGAGAGAGAGAGAGAGAGAGGACATAAGGACAGAATAAGGAGATGGGTCTGAACCAGCCAAGTTCTGAAGGAAAGACAGGAGACAGAGCCTGGAAGCCTTCTTGGAATAGCCTAGAGTAGCTATGAGAGGTCTTTTGTTAAAAGTGCAGCGTTGCCTAGCAGGAGAGAACTGCTTTAGATTCTTAGACATGTTCCTGGATTGCGGGGAGTTCCCGTGACCAGAGTTTGTCACCAGTGGGTTGCTTCTCCATTCATGAATACTGCTGGTAACCAAGGTAATCTTCCTTCCAACTCTGGGATAATGAGATTTCAAGAAGTGCATGGACCACCCAATTTATTTCTCATTCAAAATAATTCAAGTACGGTAGCTAAACATGATTTTTACTGGATTTTTACATGTCTCTTTATGTAACTCTCTAGTGAGATCTGCCTATGTTTCGTCCAGCTGGAAAGTTTGGGTTATAGCCCTAATGACTTCCTCTCCTCACAGCATAATGGAGCAGTGGAAGAGTCCTCACTTTTCTGGGTTAGCAGGAGGAAGCTTAAATAAAGTGTTTTGTAGACTTAAGGAATGGTTTGGATTCTGAAAACAGATGTATTAATTTTTGTTTTATATGTATACATATTTTTTAAAAATACATACATTTCTCTCTACATTTTTACTCAGTGATATTTGTTCATTTATTTTTTTCAACAAATTTATGAAGAAAATTTTCTGTGATACTATGTGTGTTAAGTGCTGGATTAACAAAATTGATTACCTCAGCACCAATCCATTCCTCAAAGAGAAAAAAAAAATATTAAGAAACTAAACATATTAAGTATGCATATGTAAATGTGTGTGTGTGTGTGTGTGTGTGTCTGTAAAATTTCAAATTAGGGCTTAAAAAAACAATTAAAGGGGATATTCAAAGCAAATTAAATTAATTGATGATAAAATCTGAAGATTGAGTTGGGACCTTGTTTGACTGGATTGTAGAGAAACATTCCAGGTAGAGGGTGTAATAGTCACCATATGCTGGGAACAGATGGAGGGGACTCAGAGGTGGGCACAGGAGTTGCAGTATACGTCATCAATAGCATCAACTACAGTCAGAAGTGTTTGCAGTGAATCAAGAAAACCTACACAAGTTTTGTGAATGGTAACATACTATTCTCTACCGTGTTTCCCCCAAAATAAGGCCGGGTCTTATATTAATTTTTGCTCCAAAAGGTGGATTAGGACTTATTTCAGGGGATGTCATCCTGAAAAATCATGCTAGGACTTATTTTCTGGTTAGGTCTTATTTTCGGGGAAACACAGTATAAAAATGATGGTATTTGATCAAATACCCAACAAATTTTAATACCTGAAATTTCCTAACTTTTCAAACTATAATGAGAAAATCAAAGTCACAGGTTGTATTTTTTTACTTTTTAAACAATATTTGTAACTAGACAAATCTTACCTTTGAAAGTAATTCATTTGTTTTAGACCTAAGGAGTCTAATAAACATCATGTGGAGAAATTCTTATACATTGATTAAAAAGAGACAGATATTTAAACATTATGTAAAATTTGTCAACATGCAAAATTGGCATGCATTATCTTAACTTAAAAAATTCAAGTAAAATTCAGGAAGAGTGAATTAAGACTTTTAAAAGTTACATTTACTTATTCTACCATGTATTCAACAATATTGAGCCCTTATGAAGTGTCTAGCTCCTTTCTTGTCATTACACACATAAAGTAGCATGCTGTACTGCCAACTCCTACTGGCTTGTAACAACCAAATGTGTGCATCTCTTTCCAGCTTCATGTTTAGTGCTTTCACGTTTATATCTTGCCAACGCTCATAGTGGAAATATTTATACCATGGTAATGGGCAATTCTAGGCTTCTTTTTTTCCACCAGAGAGCCAGCTTTTCAACATTTCCTAGCATATCAGCAAACAAGATGCAAAAGGACAGTTATTTCTGAAGCCCGTCTTCCAGTGGAGGGACGTTATTTAATTAACTTAAGTAACGTTAGATGATTTGAAATTAAATTTAGGTAGTCACATATGGTTAGTTACTACCATATTGGACAGCATAGATTTATACAAAGAAAAATGGTAGAAGAACATTCCAGATGGGAACACGAAGGGCACTTTAAGGCAGGAATCAGATTGGAACACTCTAGTAAACATAAGGTAAATGTGGAAGAATCTTAGTGGAGAAAGAGAATGGTTTGAGATTAGGTGAGAACAGATGGCTATGCAATTTGGAGGCTCATTCAGGTCATACATAGTTGTTTGTTTCTAGCAGCTATATATCAAATTTTACATATAAAAGTTAGAAAGCATTTATTTCCCTTAAAATAGGACATATTTATCACCACTGGGAATTCAATTTGCTTTACTCTATTCTTATAGCCAATGTACAGAAAAAACATCTATAACATGCAAAGATCTAAAATAAAAATCCAGTGCATCAATAAGTGTTTGTTACGTATAATGGTAATAGTGAAAATTGTTTTAAATTGCCATTCATAGATCACAAACTATGACAGTCTGTCTGTCTTTATCGCATTAAATGAGTTTAACTATTTTTTGAAATGTTATTCTCATTTTATAGATAAGTCTATAATTCAGAGGTTAAAAACATTGGGAAGGAAGGAATTCTATCAGGCTCTCTGTAATACAACACATACAGATGTAATGGAAAGGGAGGATAAACTACAATTACAAATATAATTATAGATCAACCATTATAGGCAAACAATAAATACTAGCGTAGTTTTAATTTTAAAGCAAATTTATTAATATATTTAAATAATTATCTGGTTATTCATGTCTTTCCTCAGTAAACTAAATTTTGGAAATTATTTGGTATGTATGTGTACATGTATGTATGTGTGCACTTAATTATTCTTCTCTCCCTCTCATTGTCTTTCTCAATTGACAAATTGATGACAGATGATAGATATGTGAACGGAAAATGGGCCACATACTAAACCTGACAAGTACAGGGAAGGCCTGCATGGCCGAAAGTAACCACATAGGATTGTCTGAACATAAAAATTCCTAATTAAAAATAGGTCATGGCAGATAGTCATGTCCTAGGCCTGTAGCTTCCTTGACAAAGTCCAGTCTTTACCTTAAGTGAGCCTGTCTATTGTCTTTTCCCATATAAGATAACATACCTTTCAAATGACAGAGTAATCCCTTTTTCAGACACCTCAGGGCATACCCACTGTACCAGAAGACTACAGAATCTCTCATTGTTATCTTGTTGAGTACCCACCAATATAAAAGAAGCATGTGTCTCTCCATTTTGCTTTTTATCCAATCCCAGAGACCCCTTTGCTTTCCCCCACCTGCTTAATCTACCACCAATGAAATTTATGTAACCATCCTTATTGTTCCACCTTTTATTATAATGTATAAAATAAGCTGCAAAGCTACCATTCTTGTAAACATTTTCTCAATCTATTGAGACTTTGCTTCCCACAACTGTCATCAGTTTGGCTCAAATAAACTCATACACATTCTCTACAGGTTTGGACGTTACTTATGTTGACAGATAGACAAATAGACAAGCAGATAAATAGACTGACCCTAACATTATGTTAGCAATTAGACAAGAGAAGATTTAAAAAAAAAAAAAAAAAAAAAAAAAGCTTACGAAAGGGTAATTAATAATCAACTTCTGTCTATACCAAGAATCTTAGTGATAAATTCATTATGTAGGAAGAATAGGTAACAAGCCATTATTGATAATGATTAGTTTTCACAAAGAACGAACACAAAGTTCATTGATAATAGTCTATTAAAAGTTATTGTCTGTATGAAATATGGAAACATTTTATGTAATAGTGAAATGTTCTCTCTGTCTTTGACTCAGGCTAATAGATCCTACTATCAATATGCTAATTCCCGAGGAATTCTGCTTGAGGTTTGAATATTTTGCAAAAATAGCTTCCTGTGTCAGGAGGAGTCTTTCCTGAAGAGGTGGGGAAATGTGTGCAAAACTATGACTGTTTATCAAAATTTACTGGAAACTAATTTTAGGACTGGACTCAGACCAGCCAGGAAAAAAAGAGACTTTGAGATTTTGAGCTCTTCCTTGGATCCCACTTCTTTCCCTGAACCTTCTCTCTTCCATGGACATATAGTATGCTTGAATTTGGGAGCTCTAAGATGGATTTGTTTTTCCTCTACTGTCGCGTCCTGCGCGACGAGAATTGTGGGGAGCGAGGGGGTGTCGCAGGGTTAAGAAAAGACGGTAGCCATGAATAGAGTTTAAGCAGACCAAGGGACCCCCAATCTAAAGGACTGGAAGCCCCGAATCGGGCCTTGCATCAGCTTTTATTAATTTGGTGGGGAAGTAAAGGAGATAAAGCTTGCCAATCTCACGATCTGTGAATCCTATACATCATAATAGGAAACGGATTCAAGTCAATCACCCTTGCTTGCAGGCAGCTGGACCTTAAGTCTCAACTTCCCCAAAGGACAAAACCTATATGCATATGAATAGATGGAGAGCACCTCATTGAATCACTTCCCTTGCAGGTTTTGGGGAGGAATGCAGCCACAGAGGCTGAGGCTTTCCTTAGCCTGAGGAAGGTGGGGGCTGTGCCCACCTCTGTGAACCCTGTGGGTTCTCCTGTTGGTTCCCACAAGACTCCACCTGGCTTGAGTTGTTCCTTCCGTGAGGAATCTTACTCATCATTGACTGTCCAGTCATCTTTCTGGGACCAAACAGGGAGGCATAAGGTGCAAACACAAAGGTTTAGCAAAGTCCCTGAAAGGATCCATCTTACAGACTCTCCTTTCTTTGGGGTCAGGTTCAAGGAAACAAATGGTTAAGCTGCTGCGTGGCAACACTTTATGTCTCTGAAACTGTTTCTGATTAGTTTATTTATTTATTATCTTCTTTAGATTCCACATATAAGTGAGATTATATGGTATTTGTCTTTCTCTGTCTGACTTAGTTCACTTAACATAATGTTCTCTTGGTCCATCCATATTGTTGCAAATGGTAAGATTTCATTCTTTTTTATGGCTTTGTAATACTCCATTGTATAAATGTACTACAGTTTCTTAATCCAGTTGTCTACCAATGGGCATTTCAGTTGTTTCCATGTCTTGGCTATTGTGTATAGTGCTTCATTCGGTTGCTAGATGGGAGTAGGGGTGGGGGTAAGGGGGAAGGTGAGGGGATTAGAAAGCAGTCGGAAACCACAAGATTGCCACGGGGATACGAAAGTCAATTTGGGGAATGTAATCAATAATGTAAAGGTTTTGTAGGGTATCCGACAGACACTTGTCTCATTAGGGAGACCACCTCAGGGATGATGTAGATGCCTGATCACTGCACTATACACCTGAAATTGAAGATGAACAATAATGAACGTCAACTACAATTTTATATACATATATAGTTACAAGAAGCGGAGTATTCCTACAGCATTGGGAATAGAGACAGTGGAAATGTAATGGCTGTATGCGATGTCAGAGGGGTAGTGGATGGGGGAAGGGGTTGTCACTATGTGAAGGATATACATGATAAATGTCTAACTATTACGTTGTTTTGTGTACCTGAAACTAATAAAAAAATGTTAAAAAAAAAAGAAAAAAAGATGGATTTGTGAAACAATAGAAAGAGAAAGCCTGTCTTCTTGGTCATTGCCTTCTCACTCAATAAAACTTGCCTTACTCCAAACTCAGATCTATTGAATATTGGCCTATTTAAAGCACCAGGCACACAAATGTGATGGCAACATTTACAGAATATTAACATTGTAATGAAAACTGAAGGCAATAGAGATAATAAAATGGGGGTGGACAGCTGTGTACAATTACTTTGGATATGAAGTAAACATTAATGGTAAATTGGATAGGGGAATTTATGAGATGGAAGAAAATATTACATTCTTATTATTTCAGTATTTTTTCTTAAGATATAATAATAAGTTTTGAGACCAGTTTAAAAATTATAAGCGATTCTAATTTGCAGTTTTAATTTTCAAAGATCCAAATACAGTTGGTGCATAGTGGGAGAATAAACGACTAATGCATTTTTAGGAACTTCCACTTTTTTTTTAGGAAAAGAAGACTTTAAAAAAACAACTTCATTTGATATGACTTTTACAGATGAGCTAATTTGACCATAGTCATGTTACAGTTGCTTTAAAATGGGGCTAACTAAATATGAAATAAAAATTATAACACTAATGGAATCAAATAAGTAAATCTACATTACAAATAAATTCCTGTGGGTTCTATTAGTTAAAAGTAGACAAAAATTTATTTGCCAAAGGTATATTTTTTCTCCAGTAAATATCAATGAAATGAAGGCCAAGTTATATGAGAACATATATAATTTACCTTAAGAAATTACCCTGTTTGTAAAAGCATTCCAATTTTTCAATGCTAGTCATATTCTTCATTAATATTGCTTTTTATAATTTAAGGATTTACATTTTACTGTTCTTCAATATAGCACTTCATAGCAATCGACCATTTAAATAATCTTTATATATATAGGAAAATAAACAAAATGACAGGTCTACGGGCCATGCATTTTCTTATTATTTTGTTTAGATTAAACTAAGACATTCCTCAATAGTGGTTTTCCTCTCACAACCCTGAAGGTGAAAAAAGAAATTATCAGTTATAGTCCTCACTTAATTTCAACATAACTGACAGGCAAAAATGGGTAGGTTAAACCTTCTAATTGATAATGGGAGAGCAGATTGGCAATGATGTTTGCTCAATTGCTTATGAATGAAGATTATTTTTTTTCATTGTAAGAATGTCAAAACATGTAGAGAACTTTTATTGAGTTTATTTGAGCCAAACTGAGGATATATGATAGGAGCAAGATCTCAAATGATCCAGAGAGTAACAGTTTTGCAGCTTCTTTTATGCATTTGAGATTAAGGAGGGAAGATAAGGGAGATTACATGGAGATGGAGAAAAGCCAGGTGGGGATTAGATTTCAGGATAGGTAACAACATCATGGGCTTTCAAAGGTGTGCTAACCTAGATGCACAGGCAAATGGACAGGGCTTGCTTAAGGCAAAGATAAACCTTTCACTAAAAAGTTAAATGCCTGGGGTTTGACTCCCACCTCTATCTGCCCAGTTAGGAATGTATGATCAGATCACCTTATGAGGTTACTTTCCATAGGACCTCTTTTTTCATCCACATTTTAATAAATCTGTTTGTCTATAGAGAAAATGTTCTGTTCTATTTCCTTTCTTCTTCATATCTAATGTGGTTAATCCTCTCAAATCTGAGCTGTTAGGATGAGAAGTTTGACATCCAAGATCAAGTATTTTTCAGGCAACTGAAGATCACTTTCTTGCTCTTTGTGACTATAATTCATTGGTTAAAAATTAATGTGAGAGACCTGGCAGATGATGACAGTAATTCAAAAATTTCTCCTTCATAACAAAAAGTAGCTTGCAAATACTAGATTGTGTGTCTATATTTTAATATAGATATTTAATTCTTCATATGTCTCTTCACTTTTGGTTTTTCAAACAATTCCTTTTTAAAAAGATAGTTAAATTTTTCTGACAAAAATAGAATTCTATTATAGAAAAAATAAATTAGAAAACTGCAAGTTACTAAAAAACACTGGAGCATACAAAAATATCAAGGTTTCTCAAGCTAACACTGATGAAAAAGGCTGTTATAAGAATGAATAGCAAAGCATTTCATGCCTTCAGTAAGTATTGTGTCACACCTGAAAAAAAAGAAGAAGAAGCAGTGACAAAAGTATATATTTTAACTTTTATTGGGGAATATTAGGGAACAGTGTGTTTTTCCGGGACCCATCAGCCCAAGTCAAGTTGTTGTTTTCAATCTAGCTGTGGAGGGCACAACTCACTGGCCCATGTGGGAATCGAACCTGCGACCTGGGTATTATGAGCACTGCACTCCAACCAACTGAGCCAACAAGATTCCCCTGACAAAGGTATATTAATGCAATATGGTAAACTATGGTCAATGTTGCAGGATATCAAACATGTCATTAAGGACAAATCTAGATAACATTTTGCTTGGCCAAGTACTTTACTCTTTTTCAGAATTTATTTCAAGAACACATCATCTGGCCCTAATCTAACCTTTATTCCAGCAACCCAACAGCCTGTTTTCCCAAGATTTTTATCCAGACATTGAATTACCTTCTATTCTCATCCATGTCCTTAAATCCTTACTTTGGACACCGACTATCTTCACCTCAAAATCAGGGTGTGTTTGAAATCTAGAACATATGAGGAAGCACTGGACAAAAATGTAATTCTTCTAGAGGGAAAGATAATGGAATGACAAGTGGCTCGTAAACATTAAAAAATAAAATGAATAAGCTCTCAAGATTGAGGACACAGTAATATAGCAGGATCAGCTTCACTCTACATGAAAATTTTAGATCTTTTTCACTAATGTAGATCTTTTAGGCAGTGATTGTTAATGTACAATGGAGCAGTTAATATTTTTCCCCATAACTAAATAATATGAAGAAATTTCGGGAGGAATGAAAAGTATAAAATTTAATCCAAGTCATTTTTAAAACATACAAAAAATCTTAAGTCCAAACTCAAAAATGTTACTTTGAAAATGATCTGTATTATCGGTGAGGTAAACTCACACTAATTTTTGAAATAATTACTTGTTTGGAGTTATAAAACATTCAAAAGTCATTTTTTAATAATAATGTATGATGTGGCTATATTTTGAAGCCTCATTCTAGATCTGAAATGTTATCCAAATGTTCATGGTTTACTTACTTAAATGCTTATCAAAGATTCTCTATAAGTCTCAATTAAAAAAATAATTTCTTATAAGTTCACATGTGATCTAGTCTATGAGGAAAGTTTAAAATTAGTTTTATAATATTTAAATTATCAATGTTTTCAAAATTTTCTCATACCACATAAGCTAAATGCTGGGACACTTGTATGCTTTCTCAGATATAGGAAGGAAATTGCATAGTACAGATGTTTGACACATTGTTTTCTACAAAGTTTGGAGACAATATTAGAATACAGAACACCTTATAAACACAGTCAAAATACATGACTACATTAATAATTTTATCATTGCATTAATTACATGTATCCAAACATATTAGAACATATGTTTTCTTATGGTCTAGCTAAACTAAAAGGTTGTTGCTTCTTAACCAAATCCTATATTATCTAAAGTTTTTATAACATTCTGTCACTGCACAAAATGAAATAATGCTTCACTGAATGCTGTATTTCCTTTTGACTTAGTTTAAAGATTGCAATGCACAGTCTATGACGAGAAGAAAAAGAGTATAATGTAATGCACTATCTGCTTAGTTGAAAGTGTGTTTAATTAAAAAATTCCTGGGGTGGCCAGTTAGCTCAGTTGGTTACAGCATGGTGCTAATAACATCAAGTATTGCTGGTTCGAACCCCGCATGGACCAATGTGAGCTGTGCCCTCCTTAAAAAAAAAAAAAAAAGAAGAAAAATAATCTAAAACCAATTTTCTAGAACTTATAGGTCAATTTTTTGAAATAACTGATACTAAGTTTCAACTGAAGTCATTAGAGGACAATGGAAACCTTCAAAGGAATGTCTGTATTGTCTTCTTCAACTACCTTTAGATGACAGATAGGTGCTTTCTTCTCAGATCCTTGATTATGATATGGAGCAAATCGTTGACAGGAAAGTTAATGGTGCTTTGATTGTCATGTACATCATCCTATATATAATGTCAGTACTCATAGTTTATTCCCTTCACCCATGTGCATATGGTGGCACTCTGTACTATAGGAAGCTCCAAAGAACTGCATAAGAAGAGGATACATATTCACCCCTGTATGCCTAGCAACCACCCAGAAAACAGAAAGCCATCCATTTATAAAAAAGATAAATAAATCAATAATTTTGGATCTGATTAGTGCCATAGTTTTATGAAATTCACATCTATAATGGCCCTTAGCAATAGACTTTCTAGAATTGTAAATTTTAAATTCATACTGCAATTAATAAAAATTAACTTTTTACTTACGCTACTTAAATAAGAAATTATTTTATTACTTTATGAAAATTCCTATTGTAAATTTAAAATTCAGATTCAAATTAATAAATATCACTCTTAGTTATATTGAAGAAACAATTATAATATCACTTTATGAAAGGTGATTATGGGGAAATCTGAAAGTTATTTGGATTAATGTCATTAAAAAACATTTAGCAGGATCTTATTTGTACTGCACAGCTATGTTAGCTTTTGAGAATTTGGCATGGAAGACAAATATCAAATAAAAATTTCTAAAAGCAAATTGTGTGCTTACGTTTATAATTATAGCTGGTTCTGACTTACCTTTGTAATATGTTAAATTCACTTTCAAATAAAATAATAAGGTTTAAATTATGAATGTTAACATTTTAATTTAGAAAAAAAGTCTATGAAATGAAAAGCAAAATTTAAAAATTTAAGAATCTCTTAATTGCTTCCATAGGTTAAGAGCAAGTAAATTTCCCTCTTTTGCATGTCTATTTAATATTTGTTTTTTTCTTATATGTTTATAAAGCTCCTTAAAAATATCATTCTCCATAGTTTGATAAGCATATAAACATATATTCTTATAAGTGTCTTTTGCTCTTCAAACGTTTTCTTTCTGATGAAATCATTTTGGTAGATTGTAGTTAAATCAATGAACCATAAACTTTAGGTCACTGACCAACTAACAAATTCTTGCTGCTGTACTCAGTAGAAGTAGTTCCTAGGGTTTTTTGTTTAATTCATTCCATTTTACTGGTTCATAAAGCATGAAAACATCAATTTTATTCAATATTTTTCTTGGCACAATGACTAAGTTTCCATCGAATGAGACATATGGTTGAGTTATATCTGCTCTGTGAATATTCTTTCTTACATGAACATAATTTTATAAAATTGCCAATAAGATTTTTCTTAGACAAGTACAAATATATGCCTATTGTGCATATTATCAATTCTTTTAAATCTTCATAGCTCTTGAAATAAAATCAATGACAAAGGGAATATTAGCAAAGTTATTTTCTCTTTTGCAGATAAAAGATTTTTTAGGTGATTTATTTTTATTAATGATTCAGAGAAGACTTAATTGTGAGTAAAATGATTCTTGCCACTCATAGTCTTGAACAAACAACTCTCAGCTTGTGCTTTTTGGGAAGGTCAGTTCCTCCACTGTGCTTGCTGACTTCTGTCTCCCTTTATGTTCCAACCTCATTCTTAGGTAATTGACATGTGGCTTCCTTTGCACAATCTTCAATATTAAGGTATTTTAAAGTACAGTGCAGCCAGACAGCATAAGGGCAGCCCGTAAAGCAAGCACTAGATTATCAATAGTTGTACCTGGATAAAATTCAGAGTGACCATAAATTTGACTGCAGGAAAAAACAAAACAACTTTTTGTTCACTAATTTCTAATTGAAGTTTCCTTTGCAGGACATTTGGTCCTGTCCCACAACATCCACACTTATAAAATGTCTGTGGGTTCAAATAGTCTATAATGTTTACTTATATTTTTGGTTTACATAATTAATACGTAAAATTACTATCATGTTTTATCGGTCTAATAATTGTGTTGCGGCTATATTGCCAATCTTGCCTCAGTAGTCTTTCCAAGGATCTTTTCGGCCTGGATCAAATGTCTCCATGGATGTTTTATACAGGAACAAATGTTCACTAATTGAAGTTTCATATTTTCTAAATAAATTTAGGCAACAAGTTTTAAAAGTATTAGGATAATTATTTACATGTCACCAATACAAATCACATAATTTCATATAAGCTTAGAGTTGTTGGAAATATCTCAAAAAATAAACTAACCGCTAATTTGATATTATGGTAGGTTTTAGAACTGCTACTATTTCTTATTATTTAATGTGTTAAGAAATTCATTTATATTAACATACATAAAATATTAGTGTAACTGTAGATTCCCTATGAAATGTATTTTATTTCATGGATTTATAAATCTGCTTGAAGAGGTGTGTGGATAAAAAAGGTCAAGCATCTCTGTGATGCTATTTCAGCATATTATGTTTATTAACTGATATTTATCAGTTCCCTCCTCTATCATCCATTTATGATTTCTCACTTTAGCTAGTAAAAATACTCTTCCTAGTGCAGTTACTTGGATTTTTATTTTTCTTTAGTTCCTTGCCCTTGACAGAATATGTTTGATAAGATTGCCCTTTGAATGTTTTTTAACTTGAAAACACATCATCTATCTAATCTATAAGCAAAATGCATGAGAAGTAATTTCAAAATATATCCAGACACTGGACTCTCCTATTATTCCTGCATTATCCAATGGTATATTGCCTAGCAACCTTAATTGTTATGGCATTTGTTGTAAATTTTCATTATGCATTCCATACAAGGCATTAAGATTTCACACATCAGCAGTGTTCTTCATCTTCAATGTCATTACTTTCATCTAAGACACTATAATCTCTTACCTAGCTATTTCAATGGAAGCCAAGCTGATCTTTTTCCAATCCTATCTGTCCTCCAGTTTATACACCACACTGAATTGAGAGATGTCTTTCTGCGTGAGTTCAATCATGTTACTCCTTTCCTGAAAACACTAATGTATAACCATCTCATTCATATCTGATAACCAACACCCTTACAAGGTCTAGGAATATTTTACAAAATCTCATTTTTTGATTTCTGTCTGGGTAATTGGGTTTTCTGCCTATGATCTCACAAAAGTAAAATCAAGAAGTCAATTGGGATGAGTTCTTATTTGGAGACTTTGGGGAGAATTTGTTTCCAAGCTAATTCAGGTAATTGGCAGAATTCAGTTCCCTGTGGTTATAGGACTGATTTCCTTGTTGACTGCCAGAGGGGTGCCACTATCATCTTTTAGAGGTCACCTGCATTCTTGACATGTGGCATCCCTTTGTTTTCATGCCAATGCTCTGACATCAAATTCTTCTCCTGAATGGAACAGCTTTGACCTCCGTATTCTCTGTTAGCCATTACAAAAACAATTAAGAAAAAAAAAAAATAACTGAAAGAGCAGAGACTAAATTATGCCTACTTATTTAATTTTCTTTTTGAGAGTTTAATAATCAAAGTCAATTGATTGGTAACCTTAATTACATATTCAAAATCCCTTTTCCATGTCGCTTAATATAATCATAGGCTGCATATTCACAGTCCTGGGAATTAGGGCTAGAAATCTTAACGAAGCCATTTTAGAATTCTCCTTCACAAATGGAAAATACTTGGGAAGAAGGATATCGGTTTTCTATTGCTACCTAACAATATTCTCACAAACTTAACAGCTTAAAACAACACTCATTTATTCTGTCATAGTTTCTAAGAATCAGGAGTCCAGCAGGAATTATCTGGGTTGTTTGCAGGTCCCAATCAACAAATCTACCATTTGGCTGGATTCTAATATAGAAATTTGGCTAAAGAAGGATCTGCTTCAGCTTCATGTCATTGTCATTAGAATCCAATTACTTATTGTTGTAGGAGTAAAGGTCTTATTTTTTTGCTATCTATTGGCTGGAGAACATCCTAAGTTGTCAGAGCTCACTCAGATTTTTGTTTCTTATGTCCCCAACATAGCTATTTGCTTCATCAAGCCAGCAAAGGAGAGTTTTGTTTTGTTTTGTTTTTTCTATAATGGGCATTACAATCTTATATACTATAATAATGTGCATATACTTTAGCATCCTATCATTTTTTCCTTATTCTGTTGCTTAGAAGCAAGTCACAAGTCATGCCCACTCAATAAAAGAGGATTCTACAAAAGAATAAATACTAGGAGGAACGATGATGGGGAAGCTTTAGAGTGTTTTTTTTTATGACAGAGGAATTTTAGAAAGCAAAAGTAAGAGTCGAGAGGCATATATATGCCCGTGTGTGCATGTATGGAGTTTGTGAATGTTTGGGTATGTGTCTGTATTTATGTGTGGAAAGGAGAAAGAAATAGAGAGAGGCAAGTACATGCAGGTGTGTGTTGGGTGTAATGAGACTAATGGCATTTGGACCACACTGAATTATGTATAAGCCCTTTGTGCTGCTTTATTTCATGGTCACTAAACTCTAGGCCTTTCATCTGGTTCTATTTCAGGCAATATAGTTAGTTTGGTTTCTATCACTAGAAATTTCTGATAATTGAGGATCATAGTCACACATCAATAAAACGTTTTAAATAGTATCTAAACACTAAGTAGTAGCTGTATCATTATTATTCTTAGAAATAAGAAATGAAGTGAAAAAAGTTAAATTGTCATAAAAAGTTGAGAATAGAAGATCATTTCCTTATCAAATTAAGTGTCTTAATGTCACTTCCATTCAAACAGTCATCTTAGAAATGTTAACTTTGACATAAGTAAAGAAAGGATTTGTATCTTTTAGTCAATAACATTTTTAAGTAACTTTCTCTGTATCCAATGCTATTCTTGAAACTGAAGCTAAGTCCTAAATATGATTATAAGTAAAAAACGGAAATTTATAAAGTCATCAAATCATATTATAACCAAGAATATAAAGGTATGTTTTCTCAAATCACGTAACAATTAAGTTGATTGTGGGTGGGGAAAGAATGAATCAAAAGGAAGAGATTTTGAGAAGAAATTATATAAAATGTAAAGGTTTTTGTATGCTACATTAAGAATATTCTATTCTGAAGTAGTTGAGAGATACACAGAATTACTTTTTTAAAGGTATTCAAAGTCAATTTTTGAGTTAGAAACATCATAGTTGTGACAATGTAAAATGATTAGCCTTGGAAGATAGGACATAATGAGACCAGTTAAGAGTTTACTGAAATACATCAAAATACATAATGTAAGTAGGAATTAGGAAGTTTCAGAAATGATAAAGATGGAGAAGAGTCTTCTGGAGTGTTTAGAAGGCGGGACTGACAGAACATGGCACACAATTTTAGTCAAAGTATGAGTTAAGGACTAAATACTGATTTAGAGCAACAGGAACTGGTCAAATTGTGCTGACAGTTTTTGAAACAGGAATATAAGAGGTGAAGTTGGGTGAGGGTTAGAGAGTAAGGCAAGAAATTCAGGTTTGGATGTTTTGTGCTTGATATTTAGAAACCATCCACATGCAGAAGCTAGCTGTAACCAAATGAATATATTTTTCTAAGGGAGAGTTTATATTTATTGATCACTTTTAAAATTGCAGTGAAAACCACTGACAAGTAATTATCACAATGTGTGGAGGAGAACATGGAAATAACTTACAGGAGGGCAAGGCAGTTTCAGGAAGGAAACTGTCAACATGTAAAATACGAATGTCAGGTGAAAAAAATGAACACCTTAAAATATAAAAATACCTGTTAATTTTTACACATGAAAGTACGTGTATTATTTTTAAAGGACCATTGAGAAATTTTTGTGGAAGTCTTTGTGTAACAGTTTAAAAGTAAATGTGAATAGCCCACATTTAGTATTAGGTAAGTATGGCAGCAATGATATTAAATGTTTTAAATGGTTAACTAGGGAGAGAAGAAGGGATAGTACATTCATGGGGGCCATGCAGTGGGGTGAATCATCCTAAGGAATCAATTACAGGGTTAAAGTAGATTAGATGAAGAACAGGTTTTGTGTTAGCATTTTGCTCAATATGCTCTCAAATCTCTCTATCCAAAGTATGGTTTACAGAATAGTAGCATCAACATCACCTGAAAATCCCAGGACATACCCCAGAACTTCTAAATCAGAATCTACATTGTAACAGCATCTCTAGGTGAAATTTGCGTTACTCTAAACTGCCCTGATATACACATGCCTGGATACTTTAAGGATGAGACATTTTCTATCAATGGACTATGATAACTAATATTAATGCTCAAATAATCACTTTACAATCTGAAGCAATGCCATGCCAAACAATGTTTAAACAAAGGCAACTTATTTCCAAGAAAATAATTTTGCAGAGGACACCTCACTGGATTTAACTGATATGAGATAAACTTGATTTTTGTCTTTGAGTAAATAGTTTTTAGCTATCTTAACTTTTGCATCTTAAAAGTGAAGTCATTCTGAATAGTGGAAAACAGACTTAGGAGGGGAAATGTGGTTAAAACTTTCCATCAGTGTGCAAAAAATAAACCCATCTATAAGAAATAAATGATCATATTAGAATTTGTGTTTTCTTTGTGAGTAGAATTATTACATATCTGAATATTCCCCCCCAAAATAAGACCCCAAGATCCCAAACCACACTGTATGTGAATCGACAGTTACCAAACTAGAACCAAGTAAGACCTCACAGAAACCCAGGAATTGTGCCATATCATTACACTTTCCTCTTGATGGATTAGGAATAAAATACAAATTTCATTTGCCTTTAAAAATAAATGAAAGATATTTGATGTCATCTGAAATAAAAAATGTTTTCTATATAAGAATATAAAGACTTAATATTGTATTCAAACAGGTAAATGTAAGCTGGAATAGTTAATTGTCAATACCTGAATAAGGAAAAACACCCTAGAAATTTTAAGCCAACTTTATAATATAAAAATTTAAGTATACATCAAAAATTATGTGAAGAAAAAATTTAAAATGTCTACAATATTCCCTGAAATTTTTCCAGGAAATAGTTATATCAGTCAATGGTTTATATTTCTTTTTATGTCAAGTCTTTCATTTACTTATTCTAATAATATTTACTGACCAGAAACTTTGAAACAGGAAAGTGTTACCCAATTGAGGTACATTAGTAAAGATGAGTCTGCCTTTACAGAGATGGAGACCGAGGAGAAGACATAATTGAAGTGGTGAATTGTTCTTCAACCTAAGGGAGAGGGATTATACAGAGCAAAGGGGATATCACCTTAACAGTGACTATCATAGCCCATTATCAGAAAACAATGATTTAACTGAAAAGGATAAGAATGAGGTAAAATAACTAAGTTTTTCCTTGAACAAATTAACTTAATATACATTAGAGAGAGTGATTCAAAACTACTTATTACTAATAAAATCTATGCCCAAATCACCTTGGAGCAATGGTTCCATATTTTATAACAATGCTGTTGGATCACCCTTTAATTGACAAAGTTATATCATGTAAATGCTGAGTCACTATTAATAAGTTTTCTTCATCGAGTTACTTTTCCTAAGACATAAATGTTCTTGTCAGATGCCTTTAAAAAAATACTTGGGTTTCTCTGTCCAGTGAATGTGTATCTGTGGTTAAGGTGCTTGCTGATGGCTTTTAAGGAGCCCAGCTCTCTGACTGAGGTAGGATGAATGGTCTTTGTAAACTTTCCTCACCAGGAAGCTGCTCTATTATTGTCTGAGGTGGATACTGTGTGAGCAGCTCCATGCAATTTCTGTACTGAAATAAAAAGTAGGATCAAAAAAAGTAAATCCAAATTTCCCATCTTTTACATGTTACTGAAACACCTGACACAGTTAAAGAGAACAAAAGAAATATCAAACACCCTGACATCTTATTTATGTTGCGTATAATTTATTTTGATAAGAATAGTGTCTATAGAAAAGATAAAATAATCCTAAATTCTTTACAAAGACACTGAAATAGACCATTATTGTTTTGATGAAATACCCCTTATCAGAACAGATTCAGTTCTATAAATAGGCTGTATTGTTAGAGATAAAGGAAACACTTTTACTTCAGGCAGCCCACACTGCCACTGCCCAGCTATTGATTGAAATATATAATATTTAAAAACTGTTGGCATTTTTATTAAAATTAGGGCCCTTTAAGTATTCTTAAGTCCTATTAAAAATACAAATCAGAACTATAAGGGTGGTGAACCAGAGTAAGGAGGTTGGTTTGAATCTGAGCTCTTCTGTTTAAAATCATGAGATATCACATAAGGTGCATAATTTCTGAGTCTCAGATACTTACAAAAACTGGAGATAAAGTTTATGTGTCTCCCTCCCTTTGAGATTATGAAGGTTGAATTAAAAATAAAGGAAACGTTTTATAAATCGTAAATAATTATGTGAATGTGAAGCATTTTTATTCTTATTGTAACATTTAAAACTATGGAAAATAAAATAAAGCTAATTGCAAACACTAGCTAATTGCAAAATGCTATATCATAACGGATTCTAAGTGTTATCAATTCATTATGCAGATTTTTTTAATGTGCATATGTTGCCTTCTGGAATTACACGTTTCACAATAAATGTGTAATTTGACAATAAAATATTGTCAAATTAATATTTTTCCCTTTAAATCCATATATTTTATTGTTATGTTTTGGCAATTTTCTCTTAATTTTTTAATCAGTAAGTTAATATTTTGTATTCCCTTATATAATGTTACAATGGAGTCTAACTTTTTGATAAAAATACATTAATTTAATATTTATTTATTAAAAAGCAGTTTTAATTGAAACTAATTTTAATTGGAAAAATTACTGTGGTAAATACGATCCACACAGTAAATGTTCAACCCTAGTATTATGCAATGGACTTTTTATGTTTATGGAGTTTTTATTTTCTCCATTTCAGATGGAGAAAAAAATATTTAAAAAAATTTGCTTCTGATGTGGATATTTTCATAATCTAAAATAAATTATCCTTAAAACTAGTAACAGAGTGGACAAAATGCAACAAACATTCTTTGAAGCTGCAGTAAAATCAAGGAAAGCCTCAGGAACCAAAAGCATGGAAAGAACAAAAGATAGATTGGTAGGCCTAGACAAAAATGTGGACTCTCCTGAAAAAGTTTACCAATACTCAAGTTTTAACAACAGTGCAAAGTAAGGAAGACAAGGCCCTATAACCTCATAACTCCCCTATGACGGTATCATAAAGTGGGAAGTCTAACGACAGCCCTTCAGAATTCATGGACTGTAAAAGGATACACACTCAATGAAAGGGTAAACTCTAAAAATCTGCCCACTACTAAGAAGATAAAATAAGATTTTCATTAGTCTTAGCTCCAGGTGGGAGAAAATATCATCACAAGAGAATATGAAACTATAGCCAAACTGTTATTCATAATTGGACTCTGATTTTTTTCACTGGAAAAACCAATCCAACTAATGGCTTTACAGTGTTTTCAGGTCGATAGCAACCTGGGGCATGGAACAACAGCAAACTTGACTTTCCCATAAGGAAAACCCCTCTCAACGCAGGCCCAAGGAATTCCTGCCAATTAAGATCATTCAAATTCAGCAGACAAGCCCCAATTTCAGACCACAAGGAACAGAGTCAAGAATGAGTGTCTATAAAAACAAAATTAGACAATCAAGTATTTCAGATAGTTAAATGAACATATACAGACTGTAAAATAAATATAATTACAAAACCTAGAAAATTAAGACAGAATTGAAAATGTGAGTAAGGAACAAGAAATTATAAAATGGAATAAGACAGTTTTTTTAATTAATCAGGTAAAACTTGTAGAAATTAAAACCCACACTTAAAAGTTCAATCAATCAATAGTTTAATAGCTTAATCTGAAGATTAGAGAGATTGGGACAATCAGTGCTTTGGAAGATAGATTTTAGCACATTGCTCCACATTACTCTTTATTTTTAGGAATCGTACTGCACAATTCTGATACCAATTCCAATGTGTGAGGTTTTTTTTACCCATTCCACCGAGAAGTTCTCTGACACCAGTTGGATGCCCTACAAGTTAATTCAATCCTGACACTATCTACCTGGAGATAGCATCAGATCCCACAGGTTAAGGGGTCAGTCCCACAATGCTGCCTTCCAGAACCACCCATTCCCACCCTGTAGATGCCAATAGCAAATCCAAGTTGTCACCCGGGCTTCTGACTTACCAGCTATAAACCTTATATTCCAATGACCTCCCTCTACCCAGGGTTCCATTAACTTACTAGAGTGACATACAGAACACAGAGAAACATTTTACTTATTAAGTTACCAGTTTTTTATACATAAAAGGATATAATTGAGGCACAGCCAGGTGGAAGAGATTCATAGAGCGAGGTGGAAACAGGCTTAGAGCTTCCACGTCCTTTCTCATCATTCTCTCAGAATCTCTAATTGTTCACCAGTCTGGAAGCTCTCCCAACCAAGTCCTTTTGGGTAATTATGGAAGCTCCCTTACTTATGCATGATTGACTAAATCACTAGCCATTTACCTCCAGACTCTTGCCCTCCCCAGAGATCAGAAAGGTGGGATTGAAAGTTCCCAACCTCCAGTCACAGGGTTGGTTCCCCTGGCAACCAATCCTCATCTTTAAATTACCTGGATAACTTCTCAAAGTTCACCTGCTTGACATAACAAAAGATTTTAAAATCTCTCATCCTTTAGGAAATCCCCAAGATTTTAGGAGCTCTGAGCCAGAAACAGGGACAAAGACCAAATATATGTTTCTTACAAATCACAATATCCCACACTGAAACAAAGGAAAACAAATTAAAAAGAACTTCACCTAGACAAATTGTACTGAAAATATATCCTAAATAGTATCATGAATTTTTGGTTGTTATGCTTTTTTTTTTCAGCTTTGTTATATCTAACATATTTAATAAAACCTTTATAAACCCTAATCCCAATAAAAAAAATATATTACCAATTGATCAGGAAAATGGTGTATTTGGATGGAGACTTATAGGGGCTGGTATTTGATTCTCCAAATCGGTACCTACTCTCATTTTCTGAACCTATACATATGCCAGACCCTCTTCAAAGGGATGTGAACCTAATAACTTCTTTAGGCCTTACACTAACTCAGTAAATTGCATGTATTTTCCCATTGCATTAATGAGGAAAATAGCACTAAGCACAATTGCCCATAGTTACACTAACTACTGACACGTCTAGGATTTTTTCCCCCCCAAATAATGAGTGATATCCTATTAACCCAGCTTTTACTATTAATCTATATTGACATTCTAGCCAACACTCATAAATTGCTACAAGCCTAGTTCATTTTCCATGTATAGTAATAAACTGTACTAGGAATGGAAGTTTGATGTTTTAGAGAAAAGGTTCTCAAAATTTAGCATGCACTGGAATCATCTGGAAGTCCTGATAAATCATTGATTGCCCCACTCTCAGAATTACTTTTTCGGTTAATTTGGGGTAATGTCCAAACATCTACATTTCTAACAAACCCTAAGGTGATGGTGATGCTGCTGGTCCAGAGATCCAACTTTGAACATGACTGTTTGAAAACAGAGGGAGGGACATAATGTTATGCTACAGGAAACAAATAACCATTGGCTCTTTGATAAGCAAGTTTTATATACACATGTGTATTGTGATATTGAATTTTAGGCCTGCAAAAAGATTTGTTGATTCAGAAGTGTGTTCTTATTTTACCAGAGATTTGGGGAAAGAAGATGTTAAGAGGAAGAATCATCAACAGTATCATAGGAATTCATTTTAACTAATTCACATCAATATTGCATTAACCTCCAGCTAATCTTTGTTCCAACTAATGCACAATGGACATCTAATAACGCTTGTCATCTCTGAACGTTTATTGAACTAAAGAATGAATGTCTCTAAATCATCAAGTGGATTTGACTTTCTGCTAAATATTGGCTTGCAAAGGGACCTTTAAGGCCTCAGGGAATTGCTTTATCAGAGCTAGAGAATACTAAAATATATGAGCACACAATTGCAGCTTTGTAATTTTAAGTTAATTAAAATATGATCTATTTCTAAATGTTTTTCTATAGATGTTTTAATATGCTCAGAATTATTCCAAATGCTCTAGTTTTAATTTATTATGACCTCAAGGCTTTTAATTTATATTCCCAAACCCAGGCATAAAGTGCTTTTATTTATACTACACTTTATAAAATATGTTTTATTTAGACTTATGCATGTGAAGCTGTTTGACTTTAGCGGAGTTCTAAATATTATGCTATAATCAGCTTCATATATTTAAACCTTCAGCACATGCCTTAGAATTTTCTGTGTCTGGTAAGCACAATTGCATTATACACACTAAACAACATTAACTATAAAATATTCAAGAAGGTGAATTCCTCCATAGAAGTTAGAAACGGTAAAACTTGATGAGTTTTACTTTAGGCCGATGCATCTTTAGCTTCTCTATAATTCTATGAAGACTAATAGCTGAAGAATAATCTTAGAAAAAATCAGTCCCTTAGATAAGATAGTTCTTACCACTTATAAATATGTATTTCTTAAGAGAATTGCAAGCCCAAAATGCGGCAATTTCCAGGTTAAATATTTATACGACATCCTCATTTCTCATGGAATATGATCTCTAAATAGCAATAAACTGCATCAAATAAGACAATGCATGTGAAAATGTGTAAAAGTATAAATTATTTCATCAATATAAAATGTTCTTATTGTTACTATTAATTTTATTTTATGCTGTTGTTTTCATTACCTTTACAGAGTAGCAGTAGCCATACGTAATATAAATTATGTGCATCATTCTTCAGTTTTTGAAGCAAAGATGGGTTCAAATCTTTTTTTTCCCCATAGAATAAATGTATTTTTTACAAGGTTGGTGAAATCACAAGATTGAATGTGAAATTACATATTTTTAAAAATGGAACTGCATTGCAAATGTGTGAAACAACATCATTGAAGGAGGTAGGAGAAAAAGTGCTGACCAAGCTATTTTCAAAATGAGTAGAGTCTTTAAAGGGCAAAAAAAACCCTCTAATTCAGCACCGTTTTTTGGTTGCTAAAGTTGTACACCACAGGAGTGTGGGCTAAAATTCTAATACTGCTGTACATGTACACTGGACTAAACAATTAAGTAAGTATATGGCAGATGGCAGGGGCTAGGTTTCTCACAGTAGGAATAGGAATTTACAGACAAACAAGGGAAGGAGGCTACATTAATCCATGTGGTAATGGGTTAGAAATAGATACATCAGTATGTACTGATGTTTATCTTAATATAGATACAGATGGTTACATACTTCAATATTTCTAGATGTTTGTACGATATTCAATATTCGTACATCACTTGCTTAATATTCATACATATGTTTCCTTGCTGTGTCAGCTGAGACAGCTTAGAAGCAAGATATCCTAGTAGCTACAAAAATATCTGGCACCCAGTTCTTAGTTTCTTATACCATTTTCCAATAAAAGGAACCAGGGATCCTTGGAGAAATAGGCAGGAAATATGCAACATGGGCCTGGAGCATCTTGCAGTGCCAGAAAGTAAGGCAAGGAAAAGCTATTAAGAAAAAAGAAAAAACAAAACAAACAAACAAAAAAATACCCACACAATTACTGAGTATGCCATGCCAAAGGGACAGAGGAGCCAACTGAAAGAGCTTCCGAAGTCAAATCTGAAAAAATTGGGGCAACAAAATAAATAAAGTAATATTGAATTATAATCTAAAGAATAAAATACATCTCCATGAGCTCATGCTAATAGCAAGTAATGACTGAATAAATCAATACATGACAGGAAAGAAAAAAAATCTCCCATGTAAAAAACGTACAAATAATGTATGTTTATACTTTGTCCTCAATCAAAGAGGTGGAACATAACTCCCCATCCTTAAGTGTGGGCTCTGTATAGTGACTCCCTTCCAAAGAGCACAGAATGGGAAGTTGGAAAAAAGTGACTTTGTAGTAAGTAAATGTGACAAGCCCTACCTTAGGCAGATAGGTGATCATCAACAGTGATAAATCACGTGGATACTATGTCTCCTTAATAGGATATGAGTAAAATGGCACTTCACCTCTGTGGTCTTTCTCTCAAATATCCATAACTCCAGTCTACTCATGAGAAGAACCTCAGATAAACGGGAGTAGAGAGATATTTTACTAATTACCTGGTCGGTATTCTTCAAAACTCTCATAGTCATCAGAAACAACGTCTGAAAAACTGCCACAGACAAGAGGAGCATAAAGGGATATGAAAACTAAATGCAATGTTGTTTTCTGGATGAGATCCTGCAAATTTTATGTACATTAGGGAAAAAAAACACACACAAAAAACTAAGGTAATCTAAATAAAGTAGGCACTTTTAGTCAACAATAATTTGTCAGTATTTATTAATTGTAACAAGTATACTATTCTAATGTTAGATATTAATAAGAGAGAAAACGACTGTGGATATATGAGAACCTTCTGTACTACAATTGCAAATAATCCATAAATCTAAATCTGTTCAAAAAATAAAATGTATTAATGTTTTAAATGTCATTTATTGCTGTGGATACTGGGAGAACATTTCTATGTTGGGATTTTACTGAAACATGTAGAGATGGGTTACAAATTAAGGTGGTTACAAGGTTTCTTACAGTAGAAATAAGCATAAAAATGTAAATCCCTGAAAGAGATCTAAAATTTTAAATATGGTGTAATATTGGAGAAGTATAACTAAAAACATTCAAATAATGCAAAAAGTTAAGGGAGAAAAGAAAGATTTTTAAAAGGGCAAATAGGAAACAAATTATAAAATGGGTATACCTAACTATACTTTGTCAATAATCATGTTAAGTACCACAGGATTAAACACCCTTAACAAGCAGAAACTAGCATGTAATTTTGTCAGTTTCTACTTACTTGATACATTTAAATATAATGATTACTTTCCTTACTTCTTATTGTGGTTTATGTATAAACAGTTATTCAGGGGGGAGAAAATTGATACTATAAGTACACAACATATGTGAAACTACAAATTATCTAAAATACATTTAACTATATTTTAAAACATAGACATTTCACATCAAGGGACTATTTCTACTTGAACTTTTTGCAAAATGCCACTGTTACTACTTAAGGCAATTATTTAAAAATGAGTATAATTTAGTAATATATTCGATAATCATTGTTTTCTTAAATATGTAAACTTCAACCATTTATCTGAATTAATCCTAAATCAAGAAGTATAATTACATGTAAAAAGTTCAATTCAAGTCTACTTAACCCACTAGTAGGCTTATTTTCATTAATTCAGATCGAGAAATTCTCAATGCATACAAATTTAATTAAATATATAAATATAGTCTTTATTTTTAGATTAATACAAAAATAAATCAAAATTTTGAGTTTTTGAATTGAAACATTTTAGGAAACATGCATTCTACAGACAGGTGTGTGTGTGTGTGTGTGTGTGTGTGTGTGTGTGTATGTGTGTGTGTGAGTTTCTTAGGGCATTTGTCTAAGGTATTTTAGATGGATGGGATCAATCATATGGATATGAAAAAAATATTTTATTTTTCCAAATGAAAAGCGGCAGTCATTCAGCCTTGAGATGATTGACAATATTTATAACCTGTAATGAAATATAGTTGTGGAAAGCTCTTTTTATGGTTTCTTTGATGAAGTCACAAATTGAAGTTTAATAATTGTAATGTTTCAAATATTAATTTTCAGAATTTGAGTTTTATATTTAATATAGCCTTTTACCTAATTTCTGATATTTGACATATGCATGATTCACAAATTTCATGTAGAATAAAATATAAAAATATGTTTAAATTAATAATATATATTTTCATATTAATATCTATTTTATTAGCAATAATAATTTATAAAATATGTTCACTTTTAGAAATTTGATATTATATGAGAAATATAGTAGCTTGTATGTGAGGTTATACTCTGTTTCTTAATTTAATGGGAGTAAATATGACTTCATTTTGTCAACTTTATATTCTTAAATTTTGGATGAATGAGGGCAATTCTGGAACCTAAGAGTGCATCAGTTTTGTCTTGCAAAGTTTAGAATATTCCTTTGGATTTAATTTTGATAATCAATTATGTTCAGTTTCTCAATTGTGTTTAAGCAATAACATATTTCAATTCATTGATTTATAGTGAACTTTTCATTCAGAAGTTGCCTGATAGTTTGTTGACATATTGTAGAGCTGCAAGAAACAAACAAAATATGCTAATTTAAAAAAAAAAAAAAAGAAAGAAAGGAAGAAAAAAAATCACTGAATTAAGCTGTGAGCACCACAGATGTCAAAGTGAATCTTGATTAAGAAGCCTAGCAACTTAGCAAATGTGGGTGGCAGACGTATGAGTCAACAGATTTCAGAAAAATTTTATAGCTTCTTTGTTAAAGAAATGTTTTCATCTGTAAACATAAACATTGGGAATAAAGCCATTTCAGACCACATTTCTTGTGTAAGTATTCATATTTAAAGGGATATATATTAATACCAACAACAGAATTATTGAACATTGCAAGTCTCAATACTAAGGCTCAAACATTACTGTTTTGCAAGAATATCTCAGAGGCCATTTCTGAAGTAGTTTGAAGAAAGCCCATGAGACTTAAAAGTGAACTGAGCACCAGAATTAGAATTTTTATTTCTTCAATTTTGAGTCATTCATTTTTTATTATAAAATATGACTATTATTCACTGTTCTTTTAATATTTCGATTTTCTTATTGTAACATGATTCTTATCATTTCAAAAAGTGAAATGGTTTTAGAAAAAGATTACACAGGTGATTTTATTTTTCACTTTTCCTAAAGCTTATAGATAATCCTGTGATTATTTTTCCTAATGAAAGTGCTTCCTAATTAAACTTTCCCATTTGGTGATTTGCAGGTACCATAAATCTCATATTCTAACCACATAGTATAGTTCATCTATCTCTTCTAGCACCTCTTACTAGGAATCATGCACCTCTGAGGTTATATAAAATCCGATTTTAGAAGCAAAGCATAGAAGATACAGACTACTAGTTTGTTATCAACAACCATAACTAAAAACATTAAACTCTGTTGAAAAACAGAAAGAAGACTGAGGGATGCAGATTTCTAACATGACTCCCTAAATTCCTGCCCCCCCAGATGTACACATTGTGTATAATCCATGCCTCTGGAATATGAGCAGGACCTCTGAATATGGTGTGATATCATTACAGTGATTATGTTTCATTGTGCAGGGAAAGGATTTTGCAGATGTAATTAAGGTCTATAATCAAAAGGGAGATTACCTTTGGTGGGCCTGACTAAATCACGTGAACCTTTAAAATAGGATCTAAATGTGAGAGACTGAAAGTAGTAGAGACTCTCTCCCTGGCTTTCCATGCTCTCTCAATCTGTTACTCTCACTGCTTTTCTGATGGCTTGGAAGAAGCACACTACCATGAATTCTATCACTACAAGGAAATAAATTTGGCCAACAACCACAAGAGTTGAGAAGGGTATCCCAAATTTCAGACGAGCCCAAAATTCCACTGACATCTTAACTGTAATGTGTGAGACCCTGAGCAGAGGACCCAGGAAAGCCACACCTGAAATCATGACCCCGTGAATGTTGAGAGAATAAATATATGTTGCTGTAAGCTGCTAATTTTGTGGTAACTTATGAAGCAATAAGAAACTGCTACACAAGCATCTGGCATATTGAAAAACTTTTAAAATATCATCATAAATACTACTCAGCTGTCGTTACATAGTTCTCTTGCCTCTCACTTTTTCCAAGAAATTTTGTCCAGAACATATTTTAAATTTATTCTACAGAACATAAAGAATCATGCAGGAAGTTTGAATGGGGTGTGGGTGGGGGTACAGCAGTCACAGTGGGTGGCTCAGCATTTGAAGGTTTCCCTCTGCCCGCTATACTTCAAGCATAACAGGTCTAATGTTTATCTTTATATACCCTATTATTTCACAAAGGTTTTTGGATAAAGCCGTTTCACTACCAGTCATTAGTCAAAACCCTGTTACAGATGCATTTAATATAAAAGCACATTTTTCAATGTTAACATTCCCCTATTCTGTCAACCTATTTCCTGTTTTTACCACAGTGCCATTTGTTAACACTCTGCAGAACATAAGTATACACCGAACATAAGTTTCCACCAGAACAGAGAAGAGTTTTACCCATACTCACTATCACTAGGTTTAACTGAAGAGAATAGATGAAGAAAATATAGTGTTAATTACTGTAGAATAGGTTTATAGAAGAAATGATATATTCTCCTTATATTATATATATTCTTCAAACTCTGTACAATTATAAGGTTGGTGCAAAAGTCATTGCGGTTTCGAAGGTTAAAAATAATTGCCAAACCGCAATAATGTGTGACCGATCTAACATTATGTACTGTACTTAAACCAGAAATCAGAACAACACAATATTGATTTCTTTAAAGACAAGCAACTTTAAAGTATTAGAGGATATCTCTGATTATACTTCTCAGGGTTTCTTTAGTTGTTTCTTCAAATTCTTGCTGGGTTATCACCTCAATCTCACAAATGCTGCCTGCCCACAACTGAGAAGTGAACCTGGGTCACAGGAGACATGGTTCCAGTGCTCTGATTCTTTTGAAGATTGTTCATCCAAATATGAAGTCAGAGTGGCACACGCTGGTGTCATCCTCTCTCCTTTGTCCTAGCCTTACACTTATAACACACATAGGCTTCAAAGAAAAGGCTTCTTTTAACTCTTATTTTTATTTTCTGAGCATGGCAAATATCCCTAGCTAACTGCATTTGTTAAGGTTGGTATTTCAAAATGCCATCCAACCTACAGAATGTAAAGGATCTTCCACAGTGTACAAAAATATAAAAAGAGGATAGATTTGTTTCTGAAAAATGAGTATGGTTGGTTATCTCACAAAACACAGGATCCCTTTCAGGCAGTGATTGCCTATTAAAAAGATATCTGTGGTAAGAGTGAAATGTCAGAATGCTGAGTTTCTTCTACATATATTTAATATGTGGCAAGTACGCATCCCTAAATATCTGTTCAATTAACAAAAATAAAATTTTGGAATTAGCCTGATAAGGATGGGTGTCCGAGATTGAAAATCACCTTGAAATTTTTAGTGATGAAAACCTTTTAACAGCACATAAACAAAACTCTTGGTTAGGAAAGTGGATATTCAGCATAATTTAGTAACCGCTTCACTGAACAGTCAGTATGAAAATAGTTTACAAGCAAATCATTTACAGCAATTTGACAGATGGACATAGAAAAACAATATTATTCTAATTTCTTACTGTAACTTTTACTTGCAACAAAGTCAGCATGTTTTTGATGAAAGTTTATCAAGATTTCAACATTAATCTTAACAACCTCTCCTGTAAAATTTAAAATGTTAATTTCAATCACGTTCCTTAGGATTTGTCAGTTTTCCTTTATAACACTGTACTGTATATAGGTATACACACCAAATATATGTATATATGTATACCTGTATATATAATTAGTCTTAACTAGATCTATGTTATGTCTTATACTAGATTATAAGCTCCTGGATAACAGAAATTAAATGTTTCTCATGCCCATATGGTACAGATTCTGACATGGTGCTTTGTCATCAATACTTTTTTTCAATGGGATATAATTCAACTTTGTATTCACTAGAGAGAATATCGTATATGTAGACAGAAATAAAACCAAATAATATGATATCACCTATGATATGTGCTTGACAAGTGAAAAATTCTGAGATGTTCTAAATTAAATTATAACAGGAAGAGGGTGGGGGAAGGAGACAAGGCAAGTTAATCAGTTATAACAGAGCCATGGGCCAAAAGCAGCAAGAGACTGCTCACATTATTAAATGTATTTTGAAACTTTGAATCAAGTCCCAAGTGGCTATTTCAGCTCTTATCTAGAGAGAATGGCCAAACAGACGCCACCGCATCCTTCTTACACATGGACATTCTGCATTGTTGTCCGCAAGCAATCCAAAACGAGAAAACACTTCTTCCTTGTAGACTATATACACCTACCCGCAAACTTCTGAACTTCACTTTTCCCACCCACTTTACCTAGTCAGTGTCAATTCTTTCAAATCAAATTATATCTTTCTTCTTCAAACCCATTGTATAAAAAAAGCCCCATCAATCCCAGCATAGGAGACATGTTTGTCTTCTCCATCCAGTCATGATTCTCATGGTTTAGACTACATACCCCAAAACGTGGTCATTTTTCCAGCTAGCGTATGGCTCACTAAACTCTTTCAGAAAAAAAAACAAAAAAAACAAAACCTTTCGGCTTCAAATTATATATATATATATATATATATATATATATATATATATATATATATGTATAGTCTCTCAGCTCTATAATTATAATAGTAATTAGACTCAGTCGAAAAACTAGTCAGTTAAGTTTTATTTTATTTCTACATTACAACTTACGAAAGCAAAGGATTTTGTTCATAATTATGGAATAAGTGAAAGAGTGGAAAGTAAGCATGAAGAAAAAACAATAGTCTTGTTTATTTGACATAAAAGTGAATTCCCAGTGGGGAGCTGAGATGAAAACAGTCTCTGTGTGTGATTTACATCTGTATCAGTTAAGCTTCCCAAGTTTTATCCAACATTATATCAGCAGTGCCTGAACCAGACTTTGGTCCAGAGTAGTTTTTCAATAAATATTTGTTGAATAAAGAATCCAAAGACTTTACCAAACAAAGGATATATAATTCATAGTTCTCTATTAAATAGCTAGCAGTACTGGCAAATGGTTTGCAACTTTTGCTTTACCCACCTCTAGTTCTCTCTGAAAATGGATAGAGCACCGTGTTTACTTTTACAATAAGGTGAATTGGAACTCACTGAATACACTCACTCTTAGTTCAAAATAACATTCTGTGTTTCCATTTATAGTTTTCAAAAGACAAGTGAGTTGGATGAAATGTTCAATAATTTATTCATTCAATAAAATATTTATTAAATACCTATAAAATATCGGACACGTTACAAACGCATTGAGTGCGTGAAGAAAAGTTCATGAGAGTTTGAGTAGTTTGGTGGCCAAGATGTCTGCTTAACCTACAGAAGACTGACTCGTAAACTGAAGAGTGAGTAGGCAGTATTTAATTTTGCTAGGTATGTGAGTATGCAAGTGTGTATGTGTTGGAAGAAGAGTGAAGGTTTATATACTAAAGCTACAACAGGGCAAAACCTGCACTGCCAGCAAGTCGCATCTGGGGAAGCGAAAGAAATCGATGTGGTTAGAGAGGACAGAATGTGACCTAATGCACGTTTAAAGTTGAGGAAGTGCATGGTAGCCCGATATGAAAGGCTTTTCAGTCGGTATAGGCAAAATGATTGACATTAGAGGAAGAGAAAACCACTACATGGTACAACACTTTCCTCAAGAAGCACAGGATTATGTGTATTCTCTGTGTTATAAGGCCCTCTGCCTCCCCTGAATGTTGCAAAGTCCTCCCTTCTCTCTTTCCAAAAGATAATTATTGGAGGGGACTTTGTTTCACAACTGTGTATACAAGTCTCTAATCTCAATATGTTAAGCAGCTGTGATGTGATACCATGTGAGCATGAGACGTCTTATTTTTCATGCATGCAGATTCTCTTTTAAGACAAAATTATTTTAATTAAAAAGAGGTCGTGTGGTTTTAAAAAATCACAGTAGGAGAAAATAGGGACATGGCACTAAAAGACTGAAAGTGAATTTCTCACTGCTCAGGTGCATGGGTCTTGAAGAGCATATCATTTTGTAGAAAAAAAATGAAGGTATACCTTGCATTTTAAGAAGATAGTTCATACAGATTATATGATGTTTATTTGATTTACTTGATTTTGTCCTTGGGCCTTTGCCATGTCTGCTATAGATGCATGTAAAAATTGAATTAGCCTTCAATTTTAGGTTCAATATTAAACTATTTGTGTTACTTAATTCTAAATCCATCCGAATAAGACTAATTAGACTGAACCCTCAATAATGCTGCTCATTCATTCAGTTAAGTTGTAGAGAGCACAGCCAAGTGTCATGGATTTTCTCAGTATTGAGGTTTCATTACAATAGTATACATAACAGAAAGGTCACTGCTCTCATGGACCTAATACTGTTGTAGAAAATGGATAATATGTGATTGAGAACTTGAATAGGAAAGAAAATATTATAATAGTGCCATGAGAGAAAAAATGTAGTTGTCTGGAGGCTACTCTATAGTTGATGGTCTGGGGACAATCTTGATAAAATCTAGGGGCAGTAAACACACACACACACACACACACACACACACACATACACTGTGATTGGAGACAGAAGGATTAGAAAATAAATGGTAGGGGATGATGTCAGAGATGAAAGCCTGGGACAAATCACATTAACCTTCTTAGGCCAGGGTAAAGCACATGGATTTTATTATAAATACATTAGAAAGACACTGGTTAGTTTTCATTTGGTTAACATATTTTCTTTATGTTTATGATTGCTATGTGATATATCATATGGGGGCAGGTCATCAATAGTAGGAACCAGAGAGGATACTGTTTAGGTTACTGCCTTTGGTCTGTAGATAGATTATAGCATCTTGCACCAGGGTGGTTGAAATGGAGGAAAAAAGAAGTGCAGCTAGTAAGTGTATGTTTGAAGGAAGAAGTTTAAGGGTGCATATGATAGTTAATTGCATGCGTCAAGTTGACTGGATCACAGGATGCCCTGATATCTGGTTAAACATTATTTTTGAATGTTTGTGAGGGTGTTTCCTGATGAGATTAGCATTTAGATTTGTGCACTGAGTAAAGTGGATTGCCATCTCCCTTGTGGATAAGTATCATCCAATACCCTGAGGGCCTGAATAGAACCAAAAGTGAACAATGGGAGGATTCCCTCTCTGCTTGACTGCAGAAGCTGGGACAATGACCACTCATCTTAGCCTGCACTTCAGCGCTCTTGGATCTCAGGCTTTTAGACTCAAATGGAAATCTACACCATCCGTTCTCCAGCTCTCAGGCCTTCAAACTGCACCACCAGTTTCTTCAGTCTGCACCTTGGAGAGGGCAAATCATGGATCTCCTCAGCCTCCATAATTTCATGAGCCAATACATTAATAATAAATCCCTTTTTATTTATATGTTAATATCTTATATACATTAAAATAAAGGTGTTTTTTTTGCTCTGGAGAACCCTGACAAATGCAGAGTATTGGTGTATTAGAGAGTTGAAAGGCAGAAAAATAAAGGCCAATTTCTTGCTTTAAAATTAAATACCTATGTAAATATCCATGCAATGTCCTACAAAATGGAGGGTAAATAGGGTTTATTGGTAAATATCATCATCTTATTTTGAGAATGTAAAATTTGTAATACTTATCAAACACTCGTGGAGAAGTTCAGTTAGGTGAAAACGGCTGGAGTTCAAGGAAGAAAGGTCAAATGTATACATGTGTGAGTTGTTGGTATGCAGAAGGAAGGGCAGCATCATGTCTGTGTGTAGTTACATCAGACTAGGGCATGAACCTCTCAGTTCACATTTAAGAATTGCGAAGAAGAGAAGGGACCAGTGAAGGAGACATAGAACAGTGTACAGTGACATGGAGGGAAAGCCAAGAAGCTGAGATGGCCTGATATCCAAGAAGAAAAAGTAAACCAAGATGGCGGGTTTAGCGAATGGTGTCTAAGTCTCTTGTTCAGATGAGGAATTTGAGCACAACAAAGTGACCATTGCAATGTGTAGGCCACGGCGGCTTTGACCAGCAATCTTGTTAGTATGGTGATGATGAAGTTACAGGTCGTGGCTTAAAGGAAGAATATGAGAACAAGAAAATTAAAGCAGTGATTGTGGACATCTCTTTTAAATAGTATCTGGTGTGAAAAAGGAGGAAAAAAAAGTAAAATATTACCTACAGGGCATACAGATTTTTTTGTTTTTGTTTTTTATATATTTATTTTTATACTTAATATACTAGAACTGATTTGTATGCTGGCTGGAATAACCTAGGAGAAAAAGATAAAAGGATGAGTTAGGACTTTGGCCCTTCATTAGGAAAAGAGGGGATGAAGTTCAAAACTGAGAATGAGACATTTTTAAGAAATGAAGATAGCTCATTCATAACAACCAGAAAGAGACAGAAATCAAAGGTCTGAATGAAATAGGTCAGTAGATACAATGGTAAGAAAAGCCGGAAATTCTGTATCAAGATGTGCTTGTCACAAAATTGATGTGCAGTAGCGGCAACAGCCAGCTCAAATCTCAGGACCACTGAGCTCTACAAAATTGGTACCTACCTTCTAGACATAACCATCTCTATTCTAAACCTAAATCCCCACCTCCCTTCAATCAGCTCTGTCTCAAATATTGAGTGCCAGCATTTTCTAACAGATTTTTAATCTATTTTTTCTCATACCTACTTAATTCAATAAATGTCAAGGGCTGATGTTTAAGAAATGATACAATAGACATTTTAGTTTCAACACCATGTTTCACCGAAAATAAGACCTAGCCAGACAATCAGCTCTCATGTGTCTTTTGGAGAAAAATTAATATAAGACCCAGTCTTATTTTACTATAATACAAGACTGGGTCTAATATAATATAATATAATATAATATAATATAATATAATATAATACAATACAATATAATATAATACCATGTCTTACATTAACTTTTGCTCCAAAAGACGCATTAGTATTGATTGTCAGGCTAGGTCTTACTTTTGGAGAAACACGGCAACATATTCAAATGACAGTTGTCGCTTGTGTTGATTGTTAATGGTATAGATGAAATTCATAGATTTTGAAGCAAAAGACGATATTTCAGATGAGATGGAAGAGAATGATGCTTTTATCTTTTGTGTATCCCCGCAGGAAGTAATATATAACTTTGTGTTTTTTACTACTTCAAGAGAACTGGAAATTTAATTATTAAAATAGAACTATTTTAATTCTGTGCTTTCAACATATTTCTTATGTTCTTCAGAGCACAAGCAACTTATAGATTTTTTTTAAATACACATTGTTGTTTTGTGGAGAAAGAGGTCATTGAGCTCTCCTAAAACCTCACAGCTGAGATTTCTGTTTTACCCTTGAGGTTTTAAGCATTAGAGGCCAACCTGCTGCATTCCATTCCAGTGACTGAAATAATAAATAATTATAGAGAACTTAGAGTAGACAAACACCTGAATATAAAGGCATTCTCTTAAATTTAAGTATATCTACTATAAAAACTGAAGATGGTTCTTCCTAGATTCATTTCTTTTCCCCAGAGAACTGCGTTAGTTAAGCCAAACATTAAGTGCCTTTTGTTGCAAAATTAGTACTTGTATGTGGAATTCTAATGGAACAGTGGTCCAAGAATAGTTTGAAACAATTAAACTACTCTGGGGATTAAATTTCAGAATTGAAGCTATTTATCATTTTTGCCAGAATGAAGTTTGACTTATTCCGGTGGCATGTAACAAAGGGCAAAAGGTCATAATAACTTAATTTAAAAAAAAAAAAAAAAGTAAAACATTAAGAATTATGTATTTCCCATCTTGTATGTTTCTAAAATGTTAAGTTTGCTTTACTTTTAGTTTTTTGGTGGATGATTTAAGCATGAATTATTTTTTTCTATCATATAATTATATATACACACAAAACTTGTGATAAATGGTATTTATGGTATTGATATCAATACTTTAAAATGTGAAAATTGTAGTTGAATCACAAATGCTTTAATAAAACAAAGAATATATTTTATTTTAGAGACAAATTTAAACTATTAATTTGCAGGGCCTTTGATGTTCTCTGGAGTATATGCATCTGGGATGTAAAAATAAGACTTTCAGTGTGAGGAGGGAATTTTAAATGATTAAATCACAATATGATCTTTGCTAAGAGGAGGGAGACATAAGAGCTATAATACATTTATTTTCTTAGCTTCTCTTACATTTGTCATTTCAATTACCTTTTTTTACTTTTATTTTATTTTCACAGCACTCGCATCCTGACCAACTAGAAGTACAACTCAAAATTAATGGAGATACACACAATAGCTGAATTTTTCTTTTCTGGAAGTTAACTTTCCTTGGCCCCAATCACTAACAAATTCATGAGCATTCTTTTTGTTTCCCTGCTGTTCCCTCACTCCTCAAAAACTTGACTGGTTTGAAATAATGTCAGTGGGAAGATCAAGTCCAGGTTCATGGAACTCAAGCAGCACACTTAACCTCTTTACTCTTCTGATTAACTTGGGAAATACTGAAATGTCAATATTTACTTACATCCAAAGGCTATCTATGCATCTTTTAAGAGTCACCTTGTAAATGGTGACCTCATAAAGGTAAGGACTGAAAATGCTCCATTTTCATGCACTCCAAGAATAACTCCAGGGCTCTGATGTGTACTGTTATAGTTTGTGACTGCGGGGAAGTGACAGGAGAGATATATTTTATTTATTTATGAGCTAAAGATCTGGCATAATAAATACAACTTCCAGATATAACACTGATGGAGCTCCAGGTCATCAGCTTCAAATGATACAACATGCAACAGCTACCACCTGCTTTTCAAAAGCTTTTGAAACATTTTTTCCAGGTGGATTTAAAATCTGGATAGCTCCATTGGTTGCCAGAAACACATTATAAAAAAATTAGGGCGAAAGAGTTTAGAAGCTAGTGAGAGTCATACTTATAAAGCAAGACATTCATCTTATAACAAAATAAAACATTGTTTTCAATAGGTATTTTTGGCTTTTATAATAGCAAAAAAAAAAAAAAATCAGTTCTTTATAAGAGACAAAAAATTATGTTAGTGAGGGGGGTTGCCTTTGGATCTCAATTAACACTTGAATCTCTTGACTTTCAGCAAGCTAATTGTTACTGGTGTGAAAAATAATATAAATGGAGCCACTTAAGGAGCCACAAAATGTGGTTGGAGAAACCCTCCCAGAGAAATTGCCTTGCAAACCTTTGGAGTGTTTGAACTGGGCAAAATAACCTTTGCACTGGGCTGAAGCAACATGGTATTCCAAACAACTATTTGCAAAGCTAATAGGAAAGCAGACATCTTGATTATTACAGGACTGAAAATTAAAGACATTCTTTAGAATTAGCACCACCATGTATAGTTAAAGAATAATTTAGCTTATTTGTACTTATACGAATCTTTTACTTTGCTTATAATCACCAATAGAAATGTCTTCCTTCTATTCATGTAATTATTTTCTTTCTCTTTCTTATAAATACCCCTTGCCTTCACCTCCTAATCAGAACACTATTTGGGCTTCTTCCTGAGTCAGTACTTCCCAGAATTGCAGTTCTTTTTCATCTCTAACAAATACTTGTTGCCGCATACTTAGGTCTTTAATTTCTAGGTTAACACCACCAACACAGTTCCAAAGTTCTACATCTAAAACAAAATTTGAAAAGAAAACAAGTTGAGGCTGTCTTCCTGGGTATTGGTCCCAAAATCGATTTGTTTTATTGTTGAGAGGCTGATTAGGATTCAGTTATGTCTCTCAATAATGAGAGACATTGGGGATGGAGGCCCTGTTTAACAGATCATTTAAATTCAATTTTCTTTAAAACCTCTTGCGTTTGTATTTTCTCATGCAAAATTCATTTTATTTTTCATTGGCTGGCCAATAAAATCAGCTTTGAATAAACCCAATGTGTCATTGAGGGAAGACTATATTATTTATTATATAAACTTTTCACAAAGGACTCTGTTTGCTCCTAATCTTTTAATACACAAACATAACATTACGGAGAGCTCTCTGGATTGTTCTATATTTACCTGCTAACAGGATTCAAATTATTCTATTTATATAAATCTTATGGAACGCTCTCCTTGTGAATGAGTTTTCTATGATATTATGACAAATTACCGGAAATTTAGTGACTTAAAAAATAAAAATACATCATCTTACAGTTCTGTTGAGTCTCATTGGGTTAAAATCAAGGTGTTGGCAGGGCTGCACTCCTACTGGAGGCTGTAGAGCACAATCTACTCCCTTATTCTATCTTCAAAACTAGCCATGTTGTATTTCTCTTCTGTAGTCACATCTCCATCTGACTGTTTTTTCTCCTACTTGATTCCACTTTTAAGGAAACTTGTGATTATATTGTGCCCACCTAGAAATCAGGGTGATCTTAAGGCCAGTTGACTGATAAACTTCATGCCAGCTGCACCTTATTTACCTAACATATTCTTGGGTTCTGGAGATTAGGACTTGAACATTTTGAGGTAATCATTATTCCTTCTACCACTCTTTGCAAATTGGTGAACTTATTATTTGCATCTGTAGTTAACTAAAACTTTTCAAGTAATCAAAAAATAGAACAAAACAAAACAAACGAAAAATGCAATCCGACATGTTTTCTCCCTGGCAAATCCTACCAGGGAAGAGATGAAGGGAAAACAGATCATTCATATCATACACTCTGTCACAATTCACACACAAAAAAAAACAATAAATACTTTGAATCAATCTCTCAATAAACAAATTGAACCTAACTATGTATTTTTTCTCTCCTATGTATTTACACATAATTAAATAAATGTTTCCTTGCTGTCTTTTTATATTGTTAATTTGATTAAGATTGTCATGTGTATGTTAAAGTAAATTTAACCACATTTATTTATGTTTTATTAGGCAATAGTTCTTTCAGTTCTGTTTCACGTTTGCCTATGATTTCTTTTTAAGAACATCTTTTGTTTCATCATGCTAGGTAATCATCTTATGTTCCCAATCATTTAGCAGGTAATTTTAAAATCAAAAGACAAGAGTCACATCTAGGAATGATAAAGATGAGTGATAGATGCCATATTTTAATGTAAAATGTAGATAGTCCTGGGGCCAGACCAGCTGCATTCTTTATTGCAGCACACCCCATTGACAAACAGAGATGTTTTTGAGCTTCTTCAATCTTGTCTGTGATAAAATCCAAAATGGGTACCTCAGGCGGCTTATCATTAAATATCAGGGAGTTAGGCATTGGATTTTAACAAGAGCTCATTATTAAACCAAGAGCTACTTTTTGAAAAAAGGCTATGTCTAGTAGCTTTCTCAAAGCCAAGTGCAAAACTCCAAAAGCAGGTATCTTCAGTTGCCACCCTTTGCATACTGCTTCCCTTTTATGCAGTAAGGGGCCAAAAAATAACACATTTTCCTTGGCTGCCAGACCTCAGAGATTAGAGCACTTATATTAAATCCTAACTAAGTTATTGGTTGTAAATGACAGGAGAGTTTGTCCAACTAATTCTAATTACAGCTTTCCCCTCTTGATATATTGGAATGGTACCTTCTGGCACTTATGAGATGGACATTACAAGCAAATAATACGTTAATTCAGATGTGATATGTTTGGCAAATAATGCAGAGTAAGGTGTAGAAATAATGAAACAATACAATAAGACATTTTAGTTTTTTATCTTGCTTTACTGCAAGGTTGGTTCAAAACCCTAGCAGCTGAATTTATTGTTTCAAGGGTTAAGTTACAGCTATCAAGAGAGCTTGTTATCTTCTAGCTGGAGGACTGAGAATGCAAAGGTGGAACTAAAAGTCAGTGGCTAGGTTAGGGATTGCAATAGCATCCAGAGACTTTCTTTCTTTCTTTTTTTTTTTTTTTTTTTTTATTCCCACTCTATTGTTTCCTTGCTCCAGAGTTTGTTTTCAGCCCTTGTGCATGTCTCAGCACCAGGAATGCTCAGGGCTCAAAGGACCGTTGCCCTGCCGCCTCACATTTCACCGTATATTTCTTGGAATAGTTTCCACCTCTGCACCCAGCATCCACAAGAGACTCCTGTATCCAACACAGCTAAAAAATTCAAACCCTTCTCTCCTTGATGTTTCTATATGTAATCAGGTCGGTTACACTGACCATGGCCCCACTCCTAATCTTTAAAGCAGCTGAGGACTTGGTAGAGCAGTAGTAAGCCATCAGGGGAACATGGAAAAACGTATCTCTTCACCACCAAATAATTTACATTTCCTTCAGATTCAAGAATACCAAGCACTCTTCCTAAAGCCTTGTTCCAGCTTTAGGAATTAATTTTTTCCTATCCTTAGGAAGTCCAGAGCAACACCTAGAAGCAATAATCAGACTGCTTATGTCAACCCTCCTTCCCTGTACCAAGCCAACTACTATTTCTTGGTTCTTCATTAAGGGGAAACAAATGGGGAGACCAAGATATCACTCACTGGCCAAATAACTTTGGTTAACATGCTTGCTACCAATTTCAACTGGACTGTGGGGTCTTCATCTTTCTTTTCCAGAAAACCATGTTTCTTACAGTATTCTGCCTTCATTACAAAATAGGTTAGTTTTTATGTCTACATTTATTTATTTATTTTTATTCTGACAGTAAAAACTAGGTTTATGGATCCTAGGCCAAAAGATTATTTACTTACAGAATATTTTAACACAGGTTTTCTATGCCCCATTTCTCCCTTGGGCAATAAAATGAGGACAGAAATCACCCTGCTCATATAGCAGGTATCTGCAGTACAGAGAAGGGACTCCAAAATTATGAATCTCAAAATTCATAAAGGGCAGCTTGCACATATTTCTTCTTCCCATCTTGAGAACGGGAGAAAAACCCTTGCTCTCTAACACGGGGAAATACTCTCTGGGAAGTGAAGCAAAAGGTCCCTAAATTGCTTTAACTCTTTGGAATATAAATTAATGAATCAGGGATTTATTACTTGTTTATGTGAATAAATGGCCTTCCGGGTGATTATTTTATATATCTCCCCAGGATATTTCACTCTCTTTAACTTCTAAGGTTTGTTTACCACTTGCTAATTTTTTTAAACCCAGGTTACTAATAATTTTTCCCCCAGAAAGTAATGACCATACAAAAACATGAAAATACTCACCTTCTTTCCTAACACAGATTGATTGCTATACTGATGGAGTAACATATATTATAAGCAATGACTTACAGCACATAGCGATTATACATACTATGTGCCAACATGGGGAATAAAACCATGAGCAAGAGAGAAAAAAACAAAATGTCTGCCTTCATGGCATTATAGTGGAATAGCGGAAAACAAAATTGAGAAAACAAGTAAAGCAAGTATTATATTAATCACAGAAGGTAAGAAGAAAAAATAATAAGAATTATTTTGTGGGAATTGTGAGGATTTGGGGATTTTAGAAACGATGTCCACAGAAAGTCACCTTGATGAGAACATAGCAGTAGAATAAAATAATCTAAAGGTGAGGGAATAAACACTGAGGATGATGGAGGGAAGAGGATCAGGTAGCCAGACCAAGAAGAACAAAAGCTTGATAGTGGGGTCATGTTTGACTTACTGAGGAACAGCCTGGACAAAGGCCATATGTCTAGAGATTATAAACAAAATTAGAGGAACTAAAGAAAACCAATGTGTCAGAAATACTGCAAATAAAAGAAACAGGGAACAATTGAAAATGGAGAGATAAGAAGATGACAGAACACAAAGAGACTAATAGACGTTTTATGGATGTGTGTTTTTAAATTGACAGTTATTTGCAAACTCACATGCCTTGAAAGAATGGACAAGGATTCTGACTGTGTGAAGAGCCGAAGCAGAAGACTATAGACTGTCTGGCATCTCTTTGGGGCACAACCTAAATAATTTATAATCAAGATCTAGAGTTGTCAACATCCACATCCTATTCAAGGATCACTTATGAGTATAAACACTTAGCCATTCACTTTATTTATCCTTAAAAGGGGGGGGATATCATTCAGTTAAAAAACAATGACTACTGATCAAAGTTTCCATGAAAGAAGTATAATCAATTTGCAGTGATAAATATCCTATAGATCTTCTGACATCACTAAATTGAAGAAAAGCCCACAAAGACTGATACAGATACATGTTAATTGTGAATTGTCATTAAAAAGGGTAACATTGAAAGTAGACTACTTATTATAATCTATGCTTAATATCAAGATCTGTCAATGGAAAAGAGCTATTGTGTTACCTAGAACTTTCAGTCCTTAAAGATCCTATCATGACATTTGGGTAAAGATGGCCACTTAAATGAAACAAAGAATCAGGAGTCACTTTTTCTTCAACTACAAACAGAAAGACTATACTTCACTCAATCATACTTTAATTAAAATTTAAAGAATCATTGAACTCTCCTAACATCAGATCAAATAAAGCTAGTATATGTTGAGGAAGTGTGTAGCATTTAAACTATCTCTTTAAAAGATAGTGGATGATGAGATATAATGATGCCTGTTTCTAAATTAAAAAGTGACAGCCAGTGTCACGTAGACTAACCCTAGGGGACAACAACACCGAAAACAATCAAATGGAATTTTTAATAAGTCAGCAAAGGCCATGTTTCTGGGCATCAAAAGAAAAACCTCACTTTCAGAAATGCATTATAATACACACATATATATATATATGCGTACGCGCGTGCACATACACAGATATAGATATAGATATATAGATATACATAGACATATAGATAGATAGATAGATATAGATATAGATATATATCTAGATATAGATATAGATATATATCTAGATATAGATATGTATATCTATAAATAGATATAGAGATATAGATAGATATATATCTATAGATATCTATATCTATCTATAGCTATAGTTATAGCTATAGCTATAGATATAGATATAGATGGATATAGATATATAATGCATCTTAATAATGTGTAGAATTAGAACTACAGACCTAAGAAGCTAAGGATGGTCAACAAGAATTATCAGAAAAGCCTGAAAATCTTGGAAATGCTAAGTCCTTAGGAGAAGTGAATGTATTTTAGGTAAGAGTAACTACTTAAAAAGTAAATTCAGTCTTCCAAGAAGAAAGGAAACTCTGAGCAAGAGCCCCAGAAAAACATACTTAAATGAAGTTATGGGCCCAAGAAGTGATTCTAGGTTTAGATAAATGAAAAGCCCCTATTGCTTAAACGTATGCGTTTCCCAGTTTGAGGGGTTGAGGGCAGAAATAATCAGAGAGCACTTTTTGAATAGCTCACACTCTAACATTGAGGATCACAGATTTCAAAAGCTTTGAAAAATTAAGATGTGAGATTTGTCTACTACTTTTCAGGAGCTTTGAGGTTGTATTTTCCATTATTTAAAAGTAGCACTAAAAGACACAAAACACACACACACACACAGATATATATATATATCTGTGTTTTTTTGTGTTTTTTTTTTAATTGTCCATTTTCAGGCTGAGAAGAAAGTATTAAGAATATCAACTTCTGGTTCACAAACCTTCATAAAAAAATCAGGGAGAGATATATGGAAATATCTTTCAAACAATTACCAAATAAACAGAAGAAAATTACCATCAGGTTATAATTTTTAGTCTGACAGTTTAATTGTGTCTGAACGTATAAGGGTTTAATTTTTATCTTGTTTATTGAAATAGTTATTGAGACAATAGGTCCCATTGATTTTGTTCATAATGAAATCTATTTAACAAAATGGGCCATTAAAATTATGAAAGTAGTTTTTGCTTTTTTTATGTGAATTTAATCTGAGACTTCGAGTTGTATAATTTTCTAATTCGAGATCATTTTCTAGTGATATACCTCTGTAATCAAGTTATTGCTTATAAACAGAGCATTTGTTTTAAACTACTTGGTTAAAAAATAATATTCTGTTTGATGTATTTCATGCATGGAACAATATTATATTTCCCACAGTGTGAGTGACCATACAAAATTATGTATTTGTGTGGTCATTTGCACTGTGACAAACATATCATTTTTCCATGCATGCATGCAATGATCAGGTATCTCACATGAGAGTGTAAAAAATTTATAAATGGTATTCCCTAGTATAGCTATGTTATTATGAAAAGTATGTGGTGATTATAGTGGTAATATAATAAAATTGTCAGAGATCTATGTAAAATATAATTAGTTTAAAATACACTCCTAGCTGTTTTTAATATGTGTGGAAATGGATATAAGCTGACCAAAACATGATAATTACAAATATTGCAACAAAATACAATTTTTAGAGTTTGTGTTAAAATATGTCATTAAAAATAGAAAAACAGAGGGTTGCTAGAGGGGCGGGGGGGTGGGGATAAGGGGAAGGTGAGAGGTTTTGGGAACGTACAGAGGGATAGTGGATGGGGGGCGGGGGGTTCACACAGTGTGAGGGATATAAATGATAAACGTCTAAGTTTTGCTTTGTCTTGTGCACCTGAAACTAATTAATTAAAAAAAAAAAAAAAAAAAAAGAAAGAAAGATCTGTTCTTAAGTACAAAAAAAAAAAAATACTATATGTGCGCCATCTGCTTCCTGAGCTGATAACCTCCATCATCTCCTGGTCCGTCCCTGTGATACATGTTGATGGCTTCTATTCAGACAGAATAGTAACTTTCATGTCTAATAATTACATGCTTTCCTTGAACATTTATTGGACCACCACTCTCCACTCTCTGCACCATAGCCAATGCAAAAACCCTGAAGGGAAATCAGTGTTAGTTCAATGCAAATTTGACATGATAATGCCAAAAAGAAGACAACACGGACTCTTTCAATGATGAATTGAAAGTATGGGTATGAATTTCTCCTGGATCCTACAATCCAATCAGGTATAAGTTTAAATATTTTAGTGCAGGGTATTTTTGTCTCTCCATGTAATCTCTCTGTTATGCAGGGGTGATAATGGCTGAAACAAAATGCTTGTGAGAGATATGGGTGAGAAAAAAAAGGCATCAAGGCTTGAAGGTGATGCTAAGCATTTGCAGTTAGCCAAAATCAGTGCTTTAAATCAGAATTCGACATGGTAAAGAATGTTTCATCAGCAGTGTGGAAGATGAATGCGAGGGAGCTGTCTGAGGACAGAAACTGACTCTTGGTGGACCTATTCATTTGGAGAGGAAGTGTCAGATGTGAGAACTTTTTATGAATCAGGATGTGGTAACTTATACAAGTATGGAATATTGGAGAAAATAAGAAAGGAGGGTTTACGAAAAACTAACAATTCCTCTCTTTGGTTTTTGGTGGTTTTTGTAACCATCATCTTATCAAGAAAGTTTAAGAGGAAAAGAAAATTCCCTCGCTCATATATTTTTAAGAAACATTTTATGGAGTGTGCCCAAAGGCAATTTCCTGTTCATAATCTATGTTTTAGTAGAGATAAATGAGAAATGCCATCATGTATCACCTGGTATAGCATCTCCTCCTATTATTGTTCTAATTACATGAATGAGCAGCTTAACATGCCATAAAATCCCAGCACATAGAGAGGACTATCACCAGGTCTGCGATTCAAATAGGATTTTTAGAGTGCTTTTACCTATGACTTTTAAATTAAAAATCGAAAATGTTTTTATCTTCAATTAAGCACCATGGCCAAGTATAATTGACCACAGTAATGCGAGTAGTAATTTGAGGGCATTCAAACATGTACATGCTGTAAACATTTTTGAATGGGTTTAGCTTATTTCATGGAGTGTTAGGTCTAAAAATCACTTCATGAAAAATCTAGTCAATCCTTCTGTTGACAGGAAGAGAAAGAATTGGGAAATACAGATAGATTCTCAGGAAGTGTAAGAGACAACCAAGGAGAAAGACTAGCCTGAACCTTACGTGTAGTAAGGTCAGGCCTAAGCATTGTCCATTAGACTTTGTTTCCAGAATTGATATTAATGAACTGCCATATTCATTTACTCCCTTTATCACCTTCATTCCTCACCAATCCCCACTTTCTCATTCCCTTTTCGGGCTAGGAGCCATGCTCATAGGGTGGGTCACTTTTACATTATTAAAAGGTTCGGGCATGAAAAAGTAAAACAGTGATATTTACACTTGGAAATTCAGGAGAGAGACAGAGACAGAGAGAGAGAGAGACAGAGAGGGACAGAGAGCGAGAGAGAGAGAGAGAGAGAGACAGCGAGAGAGAGAGAGAGAGAGAGAGAGAGAGAGAGAGAGAGAGAGAGAGAGAGAGAGAATCTGTCCCTAGTACAATCACATGGTAGGACAAAAAGAAAATTGAGTTGTGTTTTTTAGGCAGGCGGAAAATGGGAGGTAAAACATGGCTATATTTTACTACACAGTTATTACCAATTTTTAAATTTTTTTCAAAGAACTGAGTTTTGTTCTTTTGTTCTCTTTATTGTGTGATTTTTTACCTGTTTCTTTACTGTCTCATCTCATTTTCATTATTTCCTTCCTTCCACATTCTATGGGCTTCATTTGTTTTTTAAACCTAATTTTTTGTGATAGATGGCATTTTCATTAATTTTCACACTTATTCAATTATTGGTATTTAAGACTATACATGCACATCTTTACACTATTTGAGCTCATCCCACAAGTTATCATTTGTATTATTATTATTATTATATTTTTTTATCATTCAGTTATATATATTCTCTAATTCCATTGTGGGTTTATGAATTCTGGATTACTTTAGTATTTCATTTATTAACTTCCAAACTTATGGGGATATTCTAGTCATTGTTTTATTACTTATGTTTTAATTTATAATCAGAAAACATCTTGACGTTTATTTTCTTGGGTGTTTTATTAGTTTCTGAAAATATTTTAGTTGTTATTGTGGATTTGTCTGTTTTCCATGTTATTCTGTAAATTGTTGAGTTACACATTTGGAAACTGTATTATTAAGTTCTTATATACTTTTTATATCTTCTTGGGACTTGATCTTATTATCAACATGAAACATTTCATTTATCTCTAGTAATGCATTTTTGTCTTAAAGTTAATTTGTTTAATATAGCTAAGGTAATGTTTACATGGAATATTATTTTGCAAATTTTACTTAAACATTTTTTTGCTTAGATTTTGATGTTTCTCTTGTAATTAGTTAATTTTCTCCCCATTTTTACCATCTTTTTTAACTTGTGTGAATATAGTCATTTCCAGCTAATGTATTTATTGCTACGTGTAGGTTTAAATCTGTCATCTAAATACGTGCTTTCTATTTGCATCTCTTGTGACATATTTTTCTGTCTTATGTTTGTTTATTTTGCATTATTTCTGTTTTTCTGCTTTTATTTCCTCTGTTTGGATCTCATACACAATATTTTGCTATCATTTTATAGTAATGATTCCATTAGAAAATACAACATATTAAAGTATCTACATTTATCAGTCTTATATTGATGGACACCTTTTACTCTCTTCCTAGGCAACACATGGACCTTTTGTTTCCTCCTCCACAAGAATATCCCATTACTTCCCTGTGTTTTAATTGTCTATATTTAAAATTTCCCATGACACTGCTATTATTTTATACAGTTCATATTTATTTAAATGTAGCACATTTACCTTCCATTTTACTCCTGTCTAAAGAACACATTCCAGCATTTGCTTCAGGGAAGTGAACAAATTTTATTTTTGTCTGTCTCTGTCTTTCTGTCTCTGTTTCTCTGTCTCCCTCTCTTCCTCCCTCTTTCTCTCGCTCTCCCTTCTTGCTCTCTTCCACCTCTCTTCCCTTATCTTTCCTCTTTCTTTTGACTTTCAAATATATTAATTTTCCCTTAATTACAAAAGGGTATGATTACTGGCATTATTTTTTTCAGCACATAAAAGACTCATATCATTCTCCTTTTGTTCCATTTCCTGTAACTTGTTCCATTTTTTGCAACTCTAATTTCTGGTTTCTAAAATGTCTCCTCTTTACTTCGCTTAGTGTTCTATGGAGTTTTGCATTTTTTGTTTTCATATCATTCATTAGCATCACCTCCAGTCTTTGATCCCTTCTTCTTTCTCATATTTCTCACAAGTATATTGTTTCAACCATGCTACTGTTGATGTTACTGAGACTTCATGTTGCTGAGGCCTCAGGAACTATTGAACCTGGTTGAATATATTACAGATATACACATATTCATACTTAAACTGGAAAGAATCCATGATGTCTAATTTTGATCAGTCCTCTTCCACTGTCGAAATTATAATCAGTCAATTTTTTTCTTGCATGCCTTTTACATGGGATGTATTCACTGAGTACCTCAAGATGGGAAGTGCTTTCCAGATGCCCTGCAGCTAGAATAATTGCTCATGTTTCTCATATGATTTTGCCTATGTCTATCCCACACACATACACAGGAGAATGAAAACATTTCAGTGGTTTGACACAAGAAGTTTTATCATTTCCCTCATTCATGGTGCATTTCAATGCAAATTATATGTCTCCCGCCGTAGCACTCTTCCAAGTAATATCCTGGTGTTATCATCTCCTTATATCTTTTGATGCCTTCTTTTCTTCTGCTGTCATCTTCTGGCATATCTCTCTTAATAGCTGGAGAAAAATTATCTACCTTTTAAGGCATTTGTGGTTACATTTGACACACCTGAATAATTCAGGATAATCTCCCTATTTTCAGGAAAGCTGATCAATAATTTCAATTACATTTGTAAAGTCTCTTGACCTCAGGACCTAGATTAGTGTTTGATTGAATATCCTGGGAATAGACAACTTTAGAATTGTGCCTACCACAATCAGTAACACTAACTTGAACCATAAACACACATTTCATTTATTTGTATTATCTTAATTATTCATAATAAAGATATACAGATAGTTTAGTTTAAAGCAAACAATGAAGCTTAAAGTTATTAATTGTAAACATATATCTTTAAGGAATAAATTGAAATGTTAAAGTGATTGCCATTACTAAGATATTTATTATTATGAAACATATTGATGAAGAAATAACTTTAAGACAGGAGCAAATACCAGAAAACAAAAGATTTTTGTGGTATCATATAACAGAAATGAGGATATAATGAAAAGTCACTTTTCAAACCTGTGCTCTAAAATACCAGAATCTGAGAGAAATAGAGAGATAGAGGTGATAGAAAGAAGAAGAGAACTATTAAAATATCCAAGAATACATTATTCGTATAAAACAGTATTGCCCACCATATTTAGGCATCTGGTGAGTTTTTGAAACTAAGTGTCCTTGCAGACTATAAAGTCAGCACAGTGAATTTCATACAACATTTTTCAGTCATCAAAATGCTTTCGGTCATATAAATGGTTATCCCTTGCCCTCAGTCCATGAACATAAAATTCTGATTGGTGTCAGTAGGAGTCATGTGTAGCTTTTGTGGGTACTGAAGTTTGAAGCTTTATGGTGTGTTCAGAATATCTTTGAAGTCCAATTTCTGAGGAGACATACAAGGTTTAAAAAGTAGTTCTTCAGGGCTTATTCATATCCACTAGGAACAAGTTTAGATTGCCAATTTTAAATGCAGTATTAGGCTAGAATAGCAAAACACAATATGGGTGGTGGGTAGTTGATTTCTAATGGATTGTTTCAGTTTCTAGATTTATAGCCTCGAGGGCCCATAGCAACAAAATATCCACCTCTTTTTTTTGAGCATTAATATTCATGAGTTTCTTCCATTTAGTTGGAATAGTGGCATTTATTTTATTTATGGTATTGCTATAAATTAAGTGCATTACTTTCATTAGCATAGGCTATAAAATTCATAAACATAACAAGTGAGATCACCTTTGCATCAACGAATTCATTAGTGAATTTTATTAAGTTTGATTAGTATGCTTTCATATGACTTCATTTTTTTATTGGTGCTTATTTTGAGAAACATATTGAAGTCCTTAACAAATAAAACTCCTTGAATTTATTTCTACAACAAGAGATGGAGTCTTAACAGAGTAATTACAAGCAACCACCAAAAGGAAAGTGATGGGATGTCTCAGTAGATCACAAGTATGTAAATCTATTATGCAGCCTGTAACATTTATCAATCGCAAATGAATCAAATAAAATCCATTGTAATAATCTGGAACCTAATTTTTGCATAATCTAGATTTCTTATGTAACAGAACTAAAAATACCTACCATGTTCCCCCCAAAATAAGACAAGGTCTTATATTAAGTTTTGGTCCAAAAGACACATTAGGGCATATGTTCAGGGGATGTCTTCCTGAAAAACCATGCTAGGGCTTATTTTCTAGTTAGGTCTTATTTTGGGGGAAACACGGTAAGTATTCAATTACCAAGTGAATTATAACAAATAAGGAAGAATTAGTTAATCCCACTCATAAAAAATATTTAGTTAGGTTTATAGATTTTTGAATGAAATGCATATCATGTATAGAAATAATCACACTTTTCTCTTTTTTTTTATCACGAACACATTTTTCAATAATCTTAACTTGCACATGTCCCATTTGAAGGTCTGAATGATGTAACCTAAGTTAAGTACCCTAAATTTTATCTTTCTTAGCTTACTTTGGTTTTCATTTTGGAGTATATTTAAGTCTGCTTAGAGTTCCGGAATATGTGAAACTTCTAAGAGAAATCTGTGCCATTTTACTACTTTAGTCTTGTTACTGTCATGCAGGCTTTCTGTTTTTTACAGCTCATCCAGCAAGAGCCCTATAATCCATCCCGACTACAACTGAAGGAAAGTGCTGAAGCAGCAATTAAGAAACAGGGTATTTGACAGAAGAAAAAGTAATGACTGACAGTTTATCAACAAGTAGGAACTAACCTTTACATTCAGGAAGACTTTAGGGTGAATATGCACAAGTCCAGATTAAAACTACTGAAGGTCAGAAGACAGGAAGTGGAATGTAGAAATGAAACAAGGAGAAGGAAACAAGAAGGCAGCAGACACACAGTTTAGTTACTCCCCCCCCCCTTTGCAAAAGACAGATATTGAAGGGCTTTAAATAGGCAAATGATTGCTTAGATTCACATTTTAAAATGTGGGTTCTGGTTTTATTGAAAGAATGCACTGAAATGAAGACAAGGCCCAAGGATAAATTAGTATCATCCAATTGAGAGATGATAGTGTCCTGAAGTAAAGCAGAAGACGAAGTTAACATCTCTAAGATGAATAGAGAGTAGTGAATACCTACATGGCAGAATTAATTACATTTAAAAATTAATTGGAGGATAAACAAGACAGAGAAAAAATGATTCACGGATAATCTTAGATCTCTATGTTGGGCCACAATGTAGACAGAAATGTTATATAATGAGAAATACAATTTGCGATAATAAACAGGTATTTTGGAGAGCAAGACAAACTTCATTTAAGAGATGGGAGGTTTGGGCGTTCTACAGACATTTGAGCATGAAACTTTAGCAGTCATTTTTTATGTTATGTTCCACAGAAAACTGCCTCTTCTGCTACATTAACTATGTCTTCCATAGATTTCTCATAACTGGGTACTATAAGCAGGGAACACAACCGCAATGCTCATTGTTCTTTCAGTAATGACTTGTCGCTGAGGTTCTGCTACATAGCTCTCATCTGTTCCACCAGACCTTCTCTACTCTTTGCTATCCTGCTCTGTGGCTTCTGATTAGTTTCAGCCCCTGGTGAATAATCATAAAGGCAGAAGAGAGTGAGCAGCCTCTCTCCCTGTGGAATTGACACTAACCAGCTGCAATAGACTGAATGTCTCTGTCCCCGCCAAATTCATACGTTAAAACCTTACTCCCCAATGTAATGGTGTTTGGAGGTGGGAGTCTTTGGGAGTGATTAGGTCATCAATGTGGAGGCCTCATGATAGGCATAGTGCCCTTATGGAGAGGATAAGACAGAAGATCGCTCTTCTTTGAATGCTTGAACCAAGGAAGCCAGGTGAGGACATAACCAGGAAGAGGACCCTCCCCAAGAACCTCACCATGTAGGTTCTCTGATCTTAGAATTCCAGACTCTGGAATCGTGAGAAAGAAATGTTTGTTGTTTAACAACAAACTGTTTAACAACCAGTCTATCGTATCTTTGTTACAGCAGCCATAACTAAGACACTAGATCCTAAAAGTTCAGCCTCTCCATGTAGGCCCTCTTTTTCTGGGTTTTATAGTCAACCTTACTCTTCTTATCCTATCAAGTCGAAATGTTCTCATCCCATCAAGTCTAAGCCACTAACCGGCAACCCCACATCCTATTTACACACACACTGGCCAGTTGCCTCACATTTTCCTATATTCTTTTGACAGCTTTGCAAATAGTCCATTTATTAAACATTTCTCAAATTATCCAACTTGAGAGCATGGCCTTCCATCTGCCAGGACATGACAAATTAGAGGCTGAGGTTTTTGTCAAAATCTCCCTAATAGAATCCTGTTATCTTTTGTTCAGAAGGGAAACTATTAATAATAGAAGGGAAAAAATTGCATGATACAGAGCAATACCCATAGGGTGACAAAATTTTCTCCATATGTTTCACTAATAACCATAAAATTTTTATATCTAATTATTTCTCAAAGGGGAATTAATTATGAAAACAGGATCCGTCTGTTCCCCTGGAATTGAATACAACTTATCCCCAGCCTGTTCCAGGCCTAATCTCCATGTGAGGTATGGTTCTATCCAAAAACACTGTTTCTGCATATACAAAAGAGGAAATGACCTAGGGAAAATGTTTCTTTCATTACAGAATCATAAATTCATGCCACTCTAATGCGCAAGTCTAATGAAAATCAAAATTACTATTTTTAATTTTTCTGGAAATCAATGCAATGCCTTTCCCACTCTCCAGTCCAACATTTACTGTTTGATTGAAGATGTTATTTTGATACAAAAGTCAGATTATAATCACTTATACAAGATGACAGGATGAAACTCTCCACACTTACAAAACTACCAGTAAGTTCAGATTAGAATATACGATTATTTTTTTTCAGGTTATTTAAATATTCTTACTATAACGTTTACAACACTACTAGTTTTAAGAGACCATCAAATTTTAAAAGGCTTGTAAATTCCTCTCCTCAACTTGTATTTTATGTTCGCTCCCAGATAATTAAGTTTGCATCTCTCAACTTCCTAGCTCTCTTTTAGTGTCCTTGCCGTCATTCCCTTTGGGTACCCATCCCCTGTCACACTAGCCACAGGTTCTCTCCCATGTATATTTCAAGTTATAACTAATATATGTAGTTAAATTGAAGTCTCATGAAGGGCACATTTTTAAACTTATATGTTGTAAGTATATATAAATAGATAGATAAAAATCCTTACAAAACCCTCTGTAATATCAACATTTTCCAAATATTTACAAAAGAACAAATCGTATTAGTTTTCTCCAGGGGTCTGGTATCCAAAACATACAGATAGAAAGAATTCTGTCTGCTCTCCAGGCCAGAAAAATCTTTCTTTTTGCTACTGTTATTCTAAAAAGCACTTCTCTATTTCATTTCCTTCACCCCACCCACAGGATACTAATAAAATTGTCTTCAAAAAATTTGAAGTTAAGAAATATATATATGGGTAAAGTCATTGACTTAAATCCAACTTCTACTTTCTGATCTTTGAGTGTTCTTGGCAAACAGTGTCTGCCTACATGCATGGAGGGTGTATGTGGGGAAAGGGTCTGTGGAGCAACAATACATGTACAACAACAAAGTGTCTCTCAAACAATCCAGTAACAGATAAGAAAAACAATTTGCCAAACTTGGACAAGGATGGCAGAAGAGCCTTTCTTACAATTGAGTCTTATCAGGAGTTGACGGAAAAATAGTGACTTCAGGACACTAAACATAAGGATAAGGGTAAGTTTGATTTAAAAATGGGAAAAAATTATGGCAATTAGTCATGAGACTCTGCTGTGTGTGTGTGTGTGTGTGTGTGTGTGTGTGTGTGTGTGTGGTTTCACCCCACTCTATCCATCTCTATTCCACCACTACACAATATACATAGAGACTATTTCAGCAAAGATGATTCTGACCAGCATATTCATCGTAGGGTGTGAATGAGTGTCACCAGACCCAGCACTGCCAAAACAGGTCCAGGACAATGTTTCTCAACTTCAGCACTTCAGACAGATAATTATTTGCTGTAGAGGCTGTCATATACCTTGTAGAATATTAAGCAGCGTCCCTGATCTCTAACGCCCTAGAACCAATAGCATCCTTCTCCCCTCCATACTCAGTTGTCAAAGTCGAAAATATCTCCAGACATTTCCAAATGTCCATTGTGGGGTGGGAGGACATAACCACCTCTAGCTGAGAACCATTGGTAAAGGATAAAAACATCAATGATGTTGACCTATGCTCTCCTGATTCTAAAATGTTCAAATGAAAATATTTCAATTCTGCAAAAGAAAACACATATGACCATTTTTCCTCTAAAGAAGGTCTTTTCATTGTCTAAATAAAATCTCAGCTTTCAGTTTAAACATCATTAGTAAATAAAATGCAGCATAACTGAATGATGGAAATACTTGCTTTCTGGATTCAGATTACCACTTACTGGGTGACCCTACAGAAATCATACAACATTTCTGTCCCAGTATCCTCATTGGATAAATGGGGACAATTAATAATTATTCTATAATGTTGTTAGAAGAAAAAATTAGTTAATACCTTTAAAGTCCTTAGAATACTGCTGGGAATATAGGATGTACTCTTATTGTTTGGAAATATATAAATGGGCCTTGGAGTGGGGATCAGGGTAGTTAATCTATAGTACAAACCTCACCACTGATTGTATAACCTCAAAACAATCACATAATATCCTTCAGCCTCAGTTTTTTCATGTGTAAAACATGGCCTTGAACGATATTCTAAAATTCACAATAGTCCAAATTCTGAGCCTTTGATTATATCATATTTTGCTACCAATCTTGAAAACAAAAAATAATTGTGCTGTCATACACACCAGAGTAGAAATGTTTGTGTGTTTGTGTGTGTGTGTGTGTGTACTGCTGCTTTCATCCAACATTTCATTGCAACGTGCATAATTTCTAGCCACACAGACATGTCTCAGCTATATTTACCATTATGTACTTTTTGTTCCATTTCCCGTGATTTGCCTTAAGCAACCATTACTCAGATCGGTTCGCTGCTCATAATATCGTCAGGAATGAATATCAAACTGGTAAGTAATGCTAGTACTTGAATTCTCTCCAAGATTTTGGTCTTAGTAGTATTTCAGCTAAGTCATAAGGAAGCAAGGGGGATGGAGAAGTAGTAAATCTAGAAAAATAAGACTATAAATGAAACACAGACTGAACCAAGGAGTGTTACATAGAAATTTCCAAGGTTGAAGCCGAAACTCTAAATCTTTGAAATGGAAAGGGGAGAGGATAATTATATCTATTGCATTTCTAGATAAAACAGAACATTTCTGGAGAGTAACAAGTCATACACCTGGAGAGAGAACATCCTAGATTCTGAGAGGTATGGCAGTATTGAGAGAGACAATGATCTTCCTCTCCAAGGAACGACTCCTGTTTGCTTCTTCAAAACTGTTGAAAGTGCAGTTTTAACTGACTACTGAGTATTCTATCCCCCAACAAAAAACTGACTACTATTTGATCACTGCTCTGCTCCATGTTTCTGTGAAGTCTACCAGTCTGATGATTTTAGATACTGCACCTCCAATGCAAAACACCAATGCTACAGTTTTCCACCATATTCCCATTCTGAAAGTTATCACTTATCACTCCTTGGGTTGGAATGCCACCCAGTTGGTGCCATGGTACAAAGGATGGATTGAAGTAACTTCTCTAAGCAGTTCCTCCAAAAACAAAGTGGCCAAGCTGCCGTCTTAGAGGCAGTAAAAACTTTTGTCCCCCAATTGATGTGGGTCGCACTCACAGGATCCCAGCAATTTTAAACATTTCATTTCCCAGGGGTACTGCTGTAGGTGGAAGCCGGGCAATAACTAACCTTCTTCCAAAAGCACTCTGACTTGCCCTAGAGGGACAGTCTTAACATGCCTGAAAGCACTTATGGAAAGACTACCCTTCAGAAGAATGTGGAAGTTTTTCCCAGATGAGGCTACCCTACATTATGTGAAGTTTCCCAAGGGCTAACTGAATCGCCTAATTATACATGAACTGTGAGCGGTTGTCACTGCTATGGGAATTATTCAATTATAAAATAGGAATGAAATTACCTGTGACTCTAGCTGGTGTGACCAGTGAGACCCCTTCGGATCTGGAAAACATTCAGTTCAATGTCAACTGACTGTCCAGGGTTGTTAGGGAAGATAGACTTGTCATGGACATCCTCCTTATGAGGCAAGGCAGATTCTATGCCAGTGCTAAACCTATACCTGGATCTGTGCCTCAGGCAAAGTGGAAAGGTCAATACAGAATCTTAGAGACAATGTGATAGATAGATGATGTATTAGAGAATTGTACACCTGAAACCTATGTAACTTTACTAACAGTTATTACCCCCAATAAATTTTAATTAAAGAAAAAAAACACTGAGAAAATAAAAAGAAAGCTACTGAGATTTCTAATGTGTACCCTGATGGTGGGTTGGGATTCTGTGGAACATTTTCAAGGTCAGTACTTCAGGTTGCCACATTCTGCTGTTTGGAGTCCTGCTGAAGGGAAGCTTGATTAATTAGATGCCTTGTACAAAAAAAAAAAAAAAAAAAACACACACACACACAAAAAACAACGGATTTTGTTGCAATCTTTGTTCGTCAAATTAATCCAAGTGACTAATGAATGGCCCGTTCATGGTTAAAAGACAAGACAGTGTGGAAACAAGACGTAGATTTTGGAGCAATTCTCTATGGATTTCTTATGTTCTGGCACATCTGACAAGAAGAGGCACTGCCCTTAGTTCCAGACTATATTTCTAAGGATATTTTTGTAGTGAACAGTCCTGGTAGACAGAGATAGTATCTTCTTCCAGAACGAAGAACAGATTGTTTTTTAATTGTCCAGTATATACTGCCTCCCTCAGTTACAAAGGTCAGGCAGGTTTGTTTGAAAGATCAGGATTTCTTAAACTCAGGATTCCTTTCCTGTAATGCAATCTTTGGTGTGTCCAGGTGTCACCTGACCTGCCTTCAGTCACACTATGGTAATAGCGGTTCAGAGAAATGTTACAAAAAAACCACTCATGTTCTGGCTATAGCTACTGCTATGAGTAATAAGCCATCTTTAAGGCTGGCCTATCTGTCTCATGTTTTCTGCCAACAACCATGAAACTATGACTAACAAGACTGTTGGCTTGTAAGTGGGATAAAATCTCAGACGCTCTAAATTTTTTATAGAATAAATAGTAGAAGTATACTTTTGTTCACTGTTATTCCCTGACCATTCCACAGCCATGAGGATCTAGAATCCAAGGAGTCTACCACATATGGACAGAAGAAGGAAACACTACTGTATAGGACCCAACTTCACTTCCCATTGCCTGCGTTCTGTTTCTTCTACCCATGTCTTTGTCTTGTATTCAACCCCCAGTCTGTGAAATTGGTTATGTTATTCCAAATTAAACAGTAAACTAAGTATTACAACTAAATTTGATCTGAAAATAACTTAATGTTTATAAATACCAGGGGTGTCAAAAAAATGTATACACATGACTTGTATTCATCTTCTGTTACTGGTATATATTGACTATTACAATTTTAATGCAGTTTTTTCCTCTCTTAGAATGTGTATATATTTTTGGCACCCTCTGTGTAATACAACTTTAAGAATTAAAGAAAATATAAAATTAGTTTCATAAAATTTCACCAAGTCGTTGTAATATTGATTTTCAGCTCCTGTACCATCTGCGTGAAAAAAATCAGCCGTGGGAACACCATCTGAGGGTATGTTATTGTTGTTGTTGTTGTTGTTATTATTATTATTATTATATTGGTTGACTTTTATTATGGCAAAAGTCTAAGCTAATTCTTTCTGAGGTTCTACCGGTAAGTTAGCTTACGGAGGTGGAAGTTTGTACCTTAAAGCCTCTGTTTATTTCACATATCCAAAACCAAAATTAGTTAGAAGTTAAATATTGTCAGTATTGTTAGTTTTATCAGGTAAAAATGTTAACAAAAACTGAAAGAAAATGTTCCAGTCCTTTTTATTTACATCTGTGTGTCCATGCTCCCACAATTCAATCATATTTAATAGTAACGAGAAACAGATATTTTTGCCAACTCATATATCATAAATAATGTTTATATGCATATATTCACTGTCCCAGATGCCTTATTATTTATTCACTGTCCTCAAATAAATAATAAGCATCTAGGAACAGCAGGATGGCTCTTCTTTTGTGGCTATAGAAATCTCTATTTAGGGAGCTCATATTTCTGATCACAAGCTTGTTATTCAGATTAAACATATTGACGTATCCACACTTATTTTGTCCTATAGGATATGTTTTAAAATAAACATTTATGTCAAATGAGCCATATACTTTTAAATATCTTGGGGAAAAAATAAAACAAAATGTGCATTAACATTAGAGATAATCTTATATCTTAGTTTAATTATTCTTTAAAAGTATCACCATGCTTATTATTTAACAGTCACAGGAAGGAGACTCAGGATCTTTCAAGTTTTTCAAGATCATCCAAGAAACAGCAATTTCAAAAGCATTTTTATCTGAGACACTGCACAGTGCAACAAAATGTAAAATACAGAAATTACATCTTATGATAAATCTCCCAAGAAGTTCCTTTATCACATCCATTGACATTTCCACAGTGCACAGATTAATTTAAAACAGGACTTTGCCCAATAAAACTGAATTAGATTAATGGAAGATAAAAGGAGTCCTATTTCTGTATAGGCATATTTTGTAAATCTATTTCTATTCTTTCGCTCTCTCTTTTTTTTTTTTTTTTTTTTAATTTCTGGGTCTATTCTTTTATTTCTAACTTTTTTTGATAATTTTTTAATGTCATGCTAGAAACTAAAGCAATTGGACTTTGCATATCTAGATATATGCAAGAGAGGTTTCTTACAATCATTTGAAATAAAATGTAATGTTTATCGTACTACAATTCATCATGTCAATGTGCTATGTAATTTAAGACTGATTGTAGGCAGAAAGATCATTTTTATTTGTGTTAATTAAAAAAATTAAGTTATCCTTCCTAGCTATATATTTTTGTCAATAGGAAATTTTTAAACACAAGATGCAAAAGGATATTATCTAATACAGATGTATTTTTCTTATGTGAAGAACAATTTTGATGCACAAGGAACAGTAAAATTGCCTTGATATTATAAAAAGAAGAATGAGGACTGTTATGTAATTTACCTAGTGACCACAGATAATTATGGCAAGACTAGTAATGGCTTGGTGAGTAGGTGAAATCATTTTTCCCAATAATCTGTGTGCTTATTTGTGAAGAAATAAGTGTTCACCTCTGTATCTAGTGCAGTGTAAAATAACAGGAGGAAACTAATCATGAAAATTTCTAAGCCACTTTCCTAGTCTGACATACGTAATCCTCACTATTCTTTATTTTTAAAAGTTTTTTAGGCTTTGTTTTAAACGTTTGGAATACTGTGGGTACAGGGACTTGTATTCTAAAATAATTAAACAATGAAAAATATTTTAAACTGATACAGGAGTTAAATCAGTCACTCAAAAATACATACATTAATGTTTGTAGCTAACTCCATCAGTGAATATACTCAGTCATTAAAAAAATAAAATAAATTCTAGGGCAAATATTTCAATAGCTATCTTTGACAGCAAGGCAGTGAGCCCAGTTTAGGTCATTCTTTTAATATTTCGCTTAACTTGGACTCTTTTTCTTTTGAAAATACAAGATAAAAATATTTTCAGGCCTATCAAATTACCAATAACATTTTTCACAGAACTAGAACAAATAATCCTAAAATTTATATGGAACCATAAAAGAACCCGATTAACCAGGACTTGAGAAATAAGAACAAAGAGGGAGGTATCATGCTACCTGACATCAAATCATACTAAAAGGCTAGAGTAATCAAAACAGCATGGAACTGGCATAAAAACAGACACATCAATCAATGGAACAGAATATAGAGCCCAGAAATAAATCCATGCTTCTATGGTCGTTTAATCTATGACAATGGAAGCAAAAATTTACAGTGGGGTAAAGACAGTCTATTTAATAAATGATGCTGGGAAAACTGGAGAGATACATGCAAAAAAATGAAACTGGACCACCTTTTATACCGTATATAAGAATAAATTCAAAATGCATTAAAGACTTAAATGTAAGATCTGAAACCATAAAACTCCTAGAAAAAAATATAGGAAGTAAATTCATAGACATTATTCTTAGTAATATTTTCACTGATACATTCCCTCGGGCAAGGGAAGCAAAAGAGAAAATAAAAATGTGGGACATCATCAAATTAAAAAGTTTTTCTGCAGCAAAGGAAACCATCAATAAAACAAAAAGACATCCTACTGAATGGGAGAAGATATTTGCCAATAATACATCTGAGAAGGAGTTAATATCCAAAATTTATTAAAAAAAACTCATACAACTCAATGCTAAAAACACAAATAACCCAATTAAAAATTGGGCAGAAGATATGAAGAGACATTTTTCTAAAGAGGACATACACATGGCCAACAGACATATGAAAAGATGCTCAACATCACTAATCATTAGAGAAATGCAAACAAAAACCACGAGATACTACCTCACTCCTGTCAGAATGGCTATCATCAATAAAGCAACAATCAAGTGTTGGAGAAGATGTGGAGAAAAGGGATGCTTTGTGCACTGCTGTTGGGATTGCAGATTGCTGCAGCCACTATGGAAAACAATATGGAGGTTCCTCAAAACATTGAAAATGAAATTACCTTATGACCCAGCAATTCCACTCCTTGATATCTATCCAAAGAAATAAATACTAATTCAAAAAAATATATGCACCCCTTATGTTTATTGCAGTGCTATTCACAACAGCTATGGTATGGGAACAACAGAAATGCCCACCGATAGACAATCAGATAAAGAAACTGGTACATAATACAATGGATTACTACTCAACCATTAAAAAGAATGAAATTGTACCATTTGAACAACATGCATGGACCTAGAGATTATGCTAAGTGAAATAAGTCAGACTAAGAAAGACAAATATCACATCATCTCACTTATATGTGGCATCTAAAGAACAAAACAAATGAGCAACCAAAACAGAAATAGACTCGGAGATATAGAGGAAAAAAACTGACGGTTGTTAGAGGGAGGGGGGTAGGGATGGGGGAGAAGGTGAAGGGATTAAAAAGTACAAAATAGTAGTCATAATATAGTCACAGGGATATGAAATACAGTATGGGGAAAATAATCAATAATGTTGTAAAGATTATGTAGGGTACCAGATGGGCACTGGACTTATCAGGGGGATCACTTCATTGACTGTGTAGATGCCTGACCACAGTGCTATACACTGGAGGCTGAAGTAGAATAGCACTGAATGCCAACTATAATTAAATACACACACACACACACACACACACACACACACACACACACTCACAGGATGTAAAGAACAGCATAGGGAATACAGTCAATGGAATTGTAACAGCTATATCCAATATCAGAGGGGTAGAAGATTGGGAGAAGTTATCACTTTGTGAAGGGTATAAATGTCTAACTATTGCATTTCTTTGTACACTTGAAACTAATAAAAAATACATTTGCAGCCAAAGGTTATGTTTTAATTCTCTGCATCATAACTTGTGATTAGTTAGTTATATTTAAATAAGAATCATTGCACAATGCTCACCAAGACCAGAATTATTTTTAACTAGTATACTTTTCCTGATGCATCAGATACAATTTGAACTTTAGAAGAAAATGACACTAGCAGGATATTAGAGACTTCCAGTTTCCTGTTTCATTATAAGGAACTTGGAAGTCACCCCTCTGTTTGAACAAGTAAAAAGCTGAACAGACTAAGAAAAACAATACATCTTATTGGATCCATAAGAGAGGGGAGAACACAGGGCAAACCTCTGGCCTAAAGGTAGGAGAGACAGATGGGGGTATACATGCATTCTTGGCTTACCTGACACACTTCTGAACAGAAAGCACAAAGGAGCCAGTGCAGGCAGAGGAAAACTGGACTGGAATTGCTGAATTGTTGGAGGCTCAGTGCAGACAGCTCTGAATTAAAAACAATAAGGGACCCCATCATAGGGGACTCCCATAATACTGTGAGAGATACATCCAGGAACTTGACCAGGTTCTCACTGTAAATATACAAGAAAAATCCTGTTTCTTGTAGGGTGAGGGGTAAAGGAACCATTTTGAAATATACCATAGTGCTCTGTTCTTCTTAACAAGGCATGCGCTCAGGGGAAACTAGTTAACCAGAGTCAGGGGTTTATCAGACCCTAACTGGGGTCAGGAAAGGTCAACTCCAGTCAGCTCTAGCCTTCCAACTGGGAGAGGGAAAACACCCAACTCCAGCCCATCCATTCAGGCCACCTGCCTATGTCCTTTTCTGGTCCATAGAGGCCTAGTAAAATGATTACTGTATCTATGTAATTAATGCTTATTATAAATAGTTTCCTAAAATGTGTCTAAGTCAGAATGCCAAAGAGTTATATATTTTAAAAATATATTTAAAGGGCCTTTAAATACACAGTTACATTTCAGATTATTATATAATGGTTGTATTAGAGTCCGATTCCATTTTGGATGTTTGGTTGCTGATACCCTGCTCCTTTATGTTTTTTATCCTCCATATCTGGAGAGGACAATAAGAAAGCCTAATTCCCTTCCATGGGGCCAGCAGGCAAATTCAAACCAAGCACACCCAAACTCTAGGCCTCTCTAAACCTTATCCTATCTCCCCACTCTAATCACACAAATATACATACAAAAGCTGACAGTATCCCCTCAAGCTTCCTTGTTTCATTTCAGTCTGAGCTTGAGCCCTTCTGTTTGGAGAGTCCCTTTGATGTTTACTCTGAGTGTAATTAACTTGATTATGCTTTCATTGGTTCCACTGCATCATTCATCCTGATATCTATTAATTCCTGGGTGAGTGCTGCCCTATATAGATTGTATTTATGATTTGCCTGGTGTTCATTATTGAATAAGAAATAAAATAAGAAAGGCTTTGTCATTTCTCAAGGTAAATTATGAATTCTTTAAAACATATTAGCCTACATTCTTGCTTGTTTTTCTTTCTTCTTTTATTTTTTTCCCCTAGTGTTCTTCCTTTCCTTCCATCCTTCCATGAATAGGCCATTATCTTCGTTATATCCAATGTGTTATGATAGGTATTTGATGTGAAGTGGAGAGAGCACAGATGTAAATAAAGCAGTGCTTAGAATCAGGAAACATAAAATCTAGAGTGGGATAGTTTATAATAAGAAAGTATGTTTCAACAAAAGTGATATTTTAATAAATGTTGTATCAAAGGTATAAAACTTTGCTGGGAAAGCCCCAAGGAGAAAAAAAAAAAAATGTCATCATTAATGCTATGGTAGCTATGGAAGTATATTGCTTAGGTCTCCCTTCAAGAGAACATGTTCCAAAGGCCCTTAGCTACTGCCCTTTGGGGAGTTTACTATGACATTCATGTCATCGCATGCTCTTAGACAATACCAATACCATTGACCAATCCCCAAGCATAGCAAGAATGATAGAACCGCAATGTTTGTGTCCAGTGTGGGACACCTCTCATGGGAAATCTGTGCTCTTGAACTCTTTGAAGGCCTGGACAAAACTCTCCAACTTTCACTGAGAGTTCCTAGTCTATCTTCCTTCTCTTTCTCCTTTTACAGGTGTCAGACCTGTATCAGAGTTTGAGGAGTGATCTGAGTACTTTTGTACTCCTTTCCTTTAGACTTTGTTATCATTCTCCTGTTCAAATAATTTGGTCTTTTAATTCCGTCCTGTAATCAGCTACCCAAGTACATGGACTAGAACAAATGGAACCAGGCATGGCCTGATAAAGTCAGTGTAAGACAAGTTAAATAAGTAGGTCACCACCCATCTGGACAGCAATCAAATTTACATCCCAAGTAGCATGTTGGGTATAGGTAGCTACTGGAACAGGGTGGTGGCCCAATTGATACGTAGTAAGAAAATTGCATGTGTGATCCCTTGAGGTTTATGAGAAAGGATAGGAAGAAAGGAGGAAATAAGTTCCACTGTCCACAGAAGATTCTTTCAACTCTGAATCTTAGTAGATATGAGAACCATAACCGGATGTGAGCACATGTGAATACTAAAGAACAAAAGAAAACTATATGTATTGATATATGTGTGTGAAGAGAGGAAAAAATATTGACAACACACTTCCCATGCAATGCAAGTTTGGTAGAAACCAGAATGTATGATTCCTGAATGGTGGAGGTGGGAGGTAGCTGGTTTGCAATTGGTAAAAATTCAAAGTATGAAGATTTAATCCTCACCCCCCAGCTTTCCTGTTTGCATAGGCTTACTGCTTCATAGGAAACATGGCCCACATCATTGTGAACAAGGAAAGCAGAGAGCAAGAGATGAGTATGCAGTGAGGGCAGAAAATGAGGGGTAGTCTCAGGTCACACCATTCTGGGCATTGGGATACACAGATGCACAAGGTATACAGCAAATCACTCAGTGTCACAAGGAGCATGGAGATAGGGAGAGGGAAAACAAGTGCTAGGATTGTGAATCCAAATGAGGTTCTACTCATTAGATGAAATAAATTTGGAAAGGTGAAGTAAAGAGGAAGGCACTTAATGACTGTTTTTCCTGGCATGAAAATATCAGATTGTCTATGATTTCCAAATGTCATACATCAAGTTCTTTGGTTTCGGGTAAAAATAATATTGTTGGCCCAGGAAGAGGTAGCAGAAGCCTCTTGATTCCAGTACAGTTCCAGTTGTGGAATCAAACTTTGTTTGGAATCAAACTGTGTATTACCAATGCATCTGTCATGGGTTGTTCTGGAAGTCATTGTTTTGGAACATAGCCAAGAATATGTTCTTTTGTCCCTCTTAATGATTTTGAAACCACTCAATCCCTTACTTCTCAATATAGCTGGAGATACTGCCACGTATGGGAAGTTTGAAGAAAGAGAAGACATTAAATATTCTTTTAAGGTAGTGAAAGAGTGACCAGTCTAGGGAAATATTTTAGGATTCCCTGCAGCAGTTAGGATCTATTGGAGGTTAGTGGTCATGAAATTAAAATGAGGCTATTCATCAGAATTATTTTTTTTTTGCCATTCCTCAGTGCCTTATGCCTGCAAGATCAGAAGATATGAACAAGCAGAGAATCGCTTTTAACCTGCACTTTTCCTGCTTTGATAAAATGAGAATGTTCATGAAATTTATGGGTATCTGCAAGGTTATGATTAAAATGATGGGCCTAGAAATTTAAACCGAGTAAAATATAAAGTTAGTGCATTTTGTGGTGAGAGACAGGGAAAAAATAGTAGGAACTATGCACTGGACAAGCCATTAAATACAATATTGCGAAGAGTAGCTAAAATAAAGAAAGATAGTTATGGTAGGAGGCTAATCTGAAATAATATTAAAGAAATTATAGTTTGAAAATAAAATATAGTTGTTCTCTTGGGTTTCTGGACACAATGTACCAAGTGTGGGTGTGGGGGAAGGTCTTCCCACACATCAAGCAATTCTCAGAACACCAGCTTGGTGTCCTACAATTCAATTCAATTCTGACACCCTGTGGGGGCAGAGCCCCAGAAAGTAGTTTACAGACTCTCGGCCTCACGTGGAGGGGTGCTGGCTCGGGTAGTAGATGGCCGTCAGCTGTGGCTGATTGGCCGTCAGCTGTAGCCAGTTAGCCAATTAGCCGCTAATATAGCTGCTGCGGCTACGGAGGAGAGTGGAGGAGAGTGGAGGAGAGAGTGAAAGAGAGTCGTCGGTGGGTTGCAGACAAAACGGACAGTAGGTCGCACGTCCAGTGAACCCAGCCTCCAGTGAGACCGTAGTGGTATGACTCCCCTACCTATGGCTCCGTGGGTGTTCCTTTTTGGCCTCACCATATCCTGCGTTATGTGGGGAGCGGGACCAGAGACCCTGCAGGCCTCCCCGCACGACACCCCCTCTACCTGGAGATGATAGCATCAGATTTCGGGTTGAGTATAGTCCAGCAAGACTACTACTAGTCCAGTGCCCCCAACTTCAAATGCTGCTGACTAGCTACAGATTAGAGGTTCCAATGACCCCATCCTTGGAATTCAAATGTCAGTTGCAGGTCCAAGTTGTTACCTGTACTTCTGAGCTACAGAGCTTCCCGTGACCTGCTGGGGTTTTATTAATTTGTTAAAGTAGCTCACAGAACTCAGAAAACTCATTTATTCAGTAGATTGCCAGTTTATTATAAAATAGTATAACTCAGAAACAGACAAAGGGATAAGATCCTTAGGGTAGGGTATATAGGAAAGAATACAAAGCTACCATATCTTCTCCAGGCCCATCACTCTCCCAGCTTCTCTACCTGTTCACCAGTCGGGAATCTCGCTGAACCCCGTACTTCAAGGTTTTTTTGAGGCTACATTATTACATAGGCATGATTGATTAAATCATTGGTCATTGACATTTGAACTTAATCTCAAGCTACTGGAAGGTCAGGGGTTGGGAGAAAAATGGGACTGAAAGCTCCAACCTTTTAATTCATGGTTGTTTCTACTGGCAACCAGCCTCCATCCTTAGGTGCCTTCCAAAATTCACCTCATTAATTTAAGTAAAGACACCTTTGTTGCTCTCATCACTTTGGAAATCCCAAGGGTTTTAGGAGCTCTGTGCCAGAAATAAGGACAAAGAGGGTGCCAAAAGATGTTTACACATTTTAAGAAAGGAAATAACTATTAAAATTGTAATACTCAATATGTTCTAATAACAAAAGATGAATGCAAGTCAAGTTTGACTTCTGCAATTACAAAAGGTGCTCAGAGTGGTTACCATCAGCCTCCAGAGACTTCTGATTACGGCGAACTACTGCTTGAGCAACGCTGCCCAAAGTGTCCACTTATATACATTTTTTGGCACCCCTGGTATAGCTATATATAGATAGATAGATATTAATAGATAGATAGAGCTTTCTTATTATAAATAATAACATCACAGTTGTTCTATTCCCATTTATTTATTTCATTCTCTCATTTTTTAGTTTAAACTTTTGTGGTCAGGGCGGCAGAGTTACGTTCACATTATTTTAGCCAGTAATGATAATACCGACAATTATCACTATATGTTAGGATTATTCAAAGTAATTTTACTTATAAAATAATTTAATATCTAAAACAATTCTGTGAAGAGGAGATGATTAACCCTATCCTATAGATGAAGTAATAAGGACAGAAAAGCACATGTCTCAGAGCTAATAAATTACAGAGTTGAAATTAGAATCAGGGAATCTGCCTCCAGAGCCTATGTGCCCACCTGGCATGTTATACTCTCTTAATCTAGCTCTTCTGATTTCCAGTTTTCTTTCTCCTCTGCCACGTAGATATTGTATTTGACCAAAACATTTTATTTGTGCACACGTTAATTGCTTTTTTTATTATTCCCTTAATTCATTATATAGCCATTTTCTAAAATGGCCTTTATCACTAAACTGGTATTAAGACTTCAGAATAATGATGTCAAGTATTCATGATCTTATTATTTGTTCATATTTATAACTAAATCAGAGCAAAAGCAACATGTAGAGTTCTGATTAGATGCACATTGATGAATATGCAAACATTGAACACAGTTGTCATAAAAAAAAAATCAGAAAAAACATCCCAACTAATTTAAAGCAGTAAACAGTGGCCCTAGTTATTAACCAGGCTTCAGATAAAATATTCATTAAATTTGTATTCATTGTAAGGAATTCCAAATTTCATATTTCATTAGCTAGACAAGCTAGATAATAAATGCAAAAAGTACATTAAAGAGCCTATAAACTATAAAAAGTGATGCAAATATTTGAGTTTTTTATATGTTTTTGTTTGTGTTTCTTAACCTCAACTACTATTCTGTTAATCTTTAATTTCAGTCATTCCTTAAAATCATACTGTGAAGTTAATTTCCAGGTTTGAAAAAAGTCCTTATTAGAATTTGCTTTCTGAGAATGTTCAAAGCATCTCTACGTACAATGCAAAGTAATTAAGGGAATTTTATTACTCTTGAAACCAGGAGATGAAAGTATCAAAAAAAAATTGAATAATTAATATCACAATAGGGAAACAACATTATCTGCCTATCCTCCTGGCTTGAATCTCATAACTCAGTAAACTGATGGGTTTTCACAAATATAGTAAACAATGCATAAGTTTTGTTTTCCATAATCTTTTTATTCCATTCTGGATTTGAAACACTTATTTCACTTCTGAAATACCAACAATCATTTTGCCATAATCTGAAATTCTGTAGGAAATGCCAAGAATGCCAAGGTGGCACAATATATATTTTTATTTTCTCCAATATAGTATATATAAGTCCCATCTGCAAAATGTCATAAAAATATTTCAGCTTTGGTTCCAGTCCTTTGGTAAACCATTACCAGATTCAGGATCCACCAAGAGAGATTTTGCGTTTCATTATACGACACGGTTTCATGTGGCAACGACTACTCAAGATGTTAGAAAGGTATATTTATGTAATGCTTTAGGGTAGTTAAAATGATAAAATAAAGGAAGAGGTGGGGAAAAAAAGCCCACAGGCAAACAAGTGAAGCTGTTTGGGACATTCAACCACAGTTTCCAGGACTTGTTCTCAGTCACATACGATATTGTTTGTCTCTAGATCTTGAGCCACAAATACACATGCACAATATCCAATCTCAGTGAAAACCCAGTCTCATTCAAGGAAGTCTTTTATAACCCTCTGTGTGCATGACTATATCCATCCCAAAAATCCGAAGACCAAAACAAAGAAACAAGTGCAAATCATTATTCTGGATATTTTACATGCAAAATGGATTGACAGGATTGTATTCCTTCTGAAAGATGTAGAGAAGAACAGTTTCCTTGACTTTGCAAGCATCTAGAGCCTACCTGTATTTGCATTCCTTGACTTGTTATCCCACATCCCTCCAACCTGTACTTCTGTTATATCATCACATATTTTTCTCTGACTCTGATCCTCCTGCCTCCATTTTGTGTAACCCTTTGTGATTATATTGGGCTCATCCAATCAGGACAATCTCTTCATCTGAAGGTCCTTAATTTAATCACATTTGCAAAGTACCATATACAATGTAAGATAATATATTCACAGGGGCCAGAGATTAAGTATTAGATATCTTCTGGGAGCCTTCCAAAGTGGGTTTCTTATTTGTGTGTTGAGCACTGGAAGAGAGCTCATATGCAAATTATATTTTCCATTTTTAAATCCCCATATACTGTAGGATGATAATTGCCCTATAAATTCCTTTATTGTACTTCTACTACCAATATCCAGGCCATTGTCCATGACCTATGTTTACTGCTGTCTGTAGAAATATTTTTAATTGCTCATTTGAATAAGTTGCATTTACTTTTTATTCTTTTTAAATTGCCATATTGCTGCTTACATTATCAATCTGGTCATGCATGTTGTCTACTTCTTAGCATATTAAATCACTTAGCATACTAATCATACATACATATATATAAATCATATATATATATATTTTAATCATATATATATTTTAATCATATATATATATATATATATATATATATATATATATATATATATATATGATGATTCCAGCACTCTTTCCATATATGATTTGGATTCTGATACTTGTTCAGTCACTTCAAACTGTGTTTTTGCCTTTTAGTATACCTTGTAATTTTTTGTTGAAATGTGGACATAATGTACTTGCTAAAATGGACTAAAGAATTAGGCATCTGTAGAATATATTATTAGTACTCAAAGGTAGAATAATGTTTGCTCCAAGTTAAAATTTATTTTACTCAATTTATTTAATTTCAGTTATTAAAATTATATTTGTAACAATCATATATTTAATTCCATTTATTAAAATTACACTTTCAACAATAATTCAGACTTTGAATTCAGATGTAAAATAAGCCTTTAGAAAGCCTGATTAACTTCTGAGGTATTGTAGCACTACGAAAAATTAATTTCAGTTTTCAAATAAAGTGACTACAAATAGCTGTCTTTGTCATTGAAAACCTTTATCTCTCTCTTTTAGTTAATTTTATCCTGGCTTTAGTACTGATACCACAATAGGCCATTAATCATTCTTAGTAAGAAAAAAATCTATCAGTGATAAAACAGGACGCATTATTTTTTTTATTCAATAACTAAATAAGATTATTAGTAGGCAGTACAAATGGCAGTTAGTTTCTTATGTTTTAGTGAGATAAGAATTCACAAAAGATCTAAAAGAAAATGATTTGATTGTAATATATTTGAAAATGTGTATGTCAATGAAAACAATCAATTTTATTTGGTATTTTTGTGTAATTTTCCCATTAGGTCTTCTAATCAGTATCATGCAAGGGGCATGTTATCTAAAATAAACCAGATGATTTAATCATTTAAAAGATAAGGAAGGTTTTGCCTATTAATTTCTTAAGAAAACAAATCTACACCAAGTAAAGAGCTGCTAAGGCGAATGTTAAGTATTACCCAGTATGATCGTATTTGTCATGTTAATCCCTGGATATAAGTACAGAAACTATACAGAAAATGTTTTGTTAAATGTATATACAAATTAATCTAGTGACATATGATTATTAACAAGCTCTTAAACATAACTTCAGGAAACTAAAAGTAATGAATATTATTTGGGACACAGTATTGTTAGAACAAAAATAGCTTACATAAACAAATTTGGGACTACTTTCCTTAATGGCAGTTTAGGGAGTATTAGTCAATTTCACTTCAGAGAACTCACTTTTGAAGTGAAAATACATATAAAGTAAAATTTTAAAAATAAAAATTTCAACAAATTTGAAAACTTCCAAAGGTAATCAACAATTTCAAAATGATTCATTAAAAATAGCTACTTCATGAGGTAAGAATGGCAAGTTTGTAGACTAGGAGTATGGAAATGGAATTTAAGACTGACTGGGAATTTTTTAAAGTGACAGATCTTTCAAAGGGCTAAGATAAATTCTCCACACATTCTGGGATAGAGAAGCCAGGAACCCAGGGAAAATTGAAAGCTTGGGAGACTTAAAAACTTACTGTGTATGTGAATATATTCTTTAACGTGAAACTTAAGATGCCTACTGTGCTGTAAGTAAAAATGCCTTTGTCTCTGACTAAAGAGTCTGTGTAGTTTGCCAGCATCTACAAACCTGTGCTATACAAGGTCAGACAATTAAGTTCACAAACTAATCCTAATCCTGAATATCACTCCAGTCACCTTTGAACTACTCCCCTTAGGAAGCTATGCACTTACGCCAGTGCCTAGTCCACCCTTCAAAGCAATTTTGGAACTCTTTTTCTGGAATGGCCATCAGAGCTGTCATCATATTACCCTTTATGTCCTGAATGTCATCAAAACGTCTTCCTTTCAATATTTCCTTTCACTTTGAGAAAAGAAGTAAATTGGGGGCCAGAAGTCATTGGGGGCCAGATCAGGTGAGTAGGGAGGGTGTTCCAATACAGTTATTTGTTTATTGGCTAAAACTCCCTCACAGGCAGTGCTGTGTGAGCAGGTACATTGCCTGATGAAAGAGCCATGAATTGTTGGCAAGAAGTTCAGGTTGTCTAACTTTTTCAGGCAGCCTTTTCGGTACTTCCAAATAGTAAACTTGGTTAACTGTTTGTTCAGTTGTACACAGTCATAATGAATAATCTCTTTATATCAAAAAAGGGTAGCAACAGCCTTGCAACAATTTCACCGACTTAATTGTCAAACTTCATACAAAGCTACCAGCCTCCAAGTAAAGTAAATTCTCAGACCCTTCACAGTGTTCAACATCTTGATTTTATGGAGTTTACCTTCTAGTTTGGGGAGACAGGCACTAATACAGTAATATAGATATTAGTACTTCAGGTGATAGAGCACTGTAAGAAACGAGTAATGCACATAAGGAGCTCAGAAAGAATGTGAGGGTGCAATTTCATATGAGGTGATTCAATATTAAACAGACTAAAACTACATGTTTTCGGCTGAAATAGACATGGATGAAGGATGGCAAATTTCATTCACTCTGGGCCATTTACATTCAGTTCTGGAGCATTTAATGACATAGATATCTGTTTTGCTTTTTAATGGTGTCCTATTAAAAATACTACAGAATTTGGAAGTTTTAATATTTGAGTAGTAGAATATATCAACCTTCCCCCACCACCACATACATACTTAAATTCTGTAACAAAATTAACAAAATTGACCAGTTGGTATTTCATCAATGCCTACTGCCAGAATTCAAGTGCTCATGTTGTCACCTAGCTCATTCAGTTGGAGAAAGGCTGGCATTAATATGTTGATGTGGTTTTTTTGCCCCAAAGTGGTGAGGAAGTGGCCTACTGAGGGCAATTTGATATAAAAGAAAACAGTCCACTGAAAACTTCTTGCCAAGAGTCTCTGATCCCTGGAGCTGTCACACTTTAGTTCTTGGCGTACTTTCCATCTACTCTCCATACATCCAGTGATGGCTGAACACCTCCTATATCCTCAGGTTATTTTCATGCTTTATTAAATTTGCGATTTATCAGCCTCTCTTTTCTCTGTGGTAAATGCCGATGTTAGTGTCCTGTAATTGTGAAAGTATGTTGCTTTCAATAACTAATGGAGATAGATATCTGATTCTAAGTCATATCAAGTGGCTAGGAAGCTCCTGAGAGACGTCTGATTTCAGAGCTCTCTGTAACCCACTGCTCTTTGGGGTTGTTAACTGAGATAAAATAGTAAATAGAATAGAATTCCATAGAAATGCAGAGATAAAACAAAATGCATAAACTATGATCTAGCTGAACGGACAATTGCTTTAGTTCGTCAGGCCCGAGAAATAAAAGCTATAAAGGAGAACCCATGGAAGGGAGACAATTGGATTGGTCTCTTTTGTGAAGAGAGCAACTAGATGCAAAGTGGGTATTATATCCTGAAGGTTATTTCAATTTCTGTATGATGACATTCCATATGATATAAGGATGCAGTGTTTTGCTATGGCTTTATGGTCTTTTTACTGCTCTCTATGTGTTGTTTAAATTACTGAGTAAAACTGAGCATTTGTTTTAAATCTCTGACAATAAAAAAAGCTTAACAAAGTTGCATGAATTTAGGAAAGAAGAATTTTTAGATTGTACAAAAAGGAAAAATGCAATGAGGCAAACTGAAACAAACACTATTTATTCAAATTTGCAAAGCTGTAATGTATTACACATAATTCTACAGAGACACAAATAGTCATTTAGTAAATTTACAAAGACACAAATAAGTGGTTGTTGAATATAGTTAATTAATCAAATCTGAGGAAATAATCAAAACTCTGTATATGCATGTTTGCGTGTATTTGCATCTATGTATCCACATTGTTCTGGAAGCAGAACCATTTTTATCAATGCTAATTTTGGTGATGCTGATTGAAGATTCTTATGATAGGATTAGGTGGGTTATGGTAGATAAAGCTAAAATATAATTGAGTTGATAGAATGACAATAAGTCCAATTACCTAAACTATGGCTCCATCTTGCCTCCTATTTATTCTTTATGCCACTGTGCCTTTCAATCAGACCCTCTCCACTCCACTTTTACCTTACAAATTCAAAAATAGTTTCTTGTTTTTGTCCTCTTAATTTTATGGAATTATTAGAATTTTGTTGTTACTAGCCCCGGAGAACTCCCATATGTTTTTGTTTTAAAAACTCTTGCACTTTTATTTATTAAACTATCTTCAAATAATCCAGTTGATTTATGTCATCTTTTTCTTATAACAGTGATATAGAGTAATGGACTGTGATAGCATACATCCATAGAAAATTAAGTCATCTGGCCAATTGAGACAATAAATAAATTTGAGGAAAAGTGAAATACTTTTTGGGGGGTAATGACTCTGTGGGAAGATATGAAAGAAATAACAGAATGAAATATAAGAAAACACAATTTTTGTGAAAAGTATTTCAGCTCATTATTTATATTACAAAGTGACAAGTATGACATGAAAGAAGTACAACTTTCATTTAGAAAGATAATGTTATCCTCTTTTTGTTTTTGTGACTACCTGTTTAATAGAGGGGAAGTCCCTTCAAATACATTTTCCCTCCACTTCAATGACCTCACTCTTTTGATAAGTCTGTATTTCCCAACCACTGCCCGAGTTACCCTACAGACACATCTTGTAGAATAAAATTAGAGATGGACATATGTTTTACTCTTTTCTTTTTTTTTTTTTAATTAAAATTTATTGGCATGACAATTGTTAGTAAAGTTACATAGGTTTCTGGTGTACAATTCTGTAATACATCATCTATATATCACATTGTGTGTTCACCATGCAGAGTTTTATTCTTTACTTCATCTACATTTACCTTGAAAGTAGAAATACATATTTGAACTACAATCTATATACAAAATTCATGATTTAAACTCTACCTTTTATTCTGTTTCAAAAATTGACAAAGACTTTTATAGATATGTCATTAAATAAATTCTCCAAATGGACAAAAAGCATGTAAAATGGTGCTGAATGCCAGCACGAAGATGTAAGTTCAAACCATAATGTGATACCACTACATATTTGCCAGGATGTCTAAAAAGAAATATCAAGTGTTGACTAAGATATGAAATATCTTTATTTATTTTTGTTCCGATATCTTTCTATGCCTTTCCTTCTTTAACTAAGCGTAGTGAGGGAAGATATTTTTTTTTTTCAATATTCACTGTAATGACAGTGTCAAGACCACACTGGAATTACAGAGTACAGAGAGCACAACCATCTCTTAAATAACAAACAGCTCTATTTGTTTGGGACATATGTTCATATCACACACACACACACACACACACACACACACACACACACACACACACACACACACACACACACACACACACTCCTGGCAAGTCTTAGTGCTCTGGATGTCATTTAATTGTAAGTAAAGTAAGAGAATAAGTATATGAAAACTATATGACATCCTAGAGCTGAGAAAGATACCCAAGCAAGGACAAACTTAGAAAAAGTCCAGATCTATTGGAAAAGGTATGATTCGACTGATCCTACATTAGGGAACTTCACTTGTTTGGTCAGGTCAAAGATGGTCCAATGATGCTGGGCAAACAACGGGACACCCACATCATGTAGGTGGTAGAGGCCTTTAGCCATGAGTGGTGTGGTTGGGGCATGTAGTGGGAGTACAGGGCAGGGCAGGAGGACTTTAGAGCACAGGGCTCTACCAGGGGTACAGAAGGGATTGCAGCTCCATACGTGACCCTCCAGGCAATCAGCTCCTTTTTGGCTGGACTCTACTGAGGTCTACAGAACCCTCAGGCTGGTCAGGTGCTCTAGTTTCTGAGTGATGAGGGCAGTCAAAGGCCCTCATATAACCAGGCGGAGGCTGCAAGGTCAGAGGGGCCAGACTACTAGCCTAATCTGGGAGTCTCTACTAGATGCTCTCACACCAACAAAGCTGGACCCCCTCACCCTAAAATGGCAGGACAGCTTCTATTTCCTGCAGTGTCCATCTTGGAAGTCTCTCCTGAGAACACTTACCTTATCCTTTATCATTCATATAATTGTGTCAATTATAGTCTACCAAGGATGTAATAGGACAGACATAAAAAAAGGTCAAAATTGCTCATCTAAAGTTAATCAATAATCAAGGTTTTCAGTTCATCTGTTCATAATTGAGCTTCTATAATGTGCTAGGTATGTTTTAGAACCCTGAATTGAATTGTATAACTTCTGATTGACGCATACATTCAGGGAGACCATTTGGCCTAACTTCTTCAAAATAAGAAGAAAAAATAAAAAGCAAGATATGCTAATGGATTCACAAAATATTCAAAGCTAGTTAAAAGTCAAATATCTGATAATTTGGGTGTCTACAGGTTCATGCCAATGCTCTGTATTCTTCATCCTGAAGTTTTTGAGAGTTATTCTGTCTATCTGGGCAAAATTAGTAATAAACACAATCAAATAAATAAAATTGCATGACCACAAATTTGACACCAGACTGATGGTACAGACACAGCTATGAAGTAGTCCTGGAAGACATTCAACTTGAGGTGAGATCTGAAGAGCATGTAAAGTTCTTCTTCTCAGTAGAAGGAACAAATTCAGTATTCTAAGTATTTAGAATCTAACTGTGTAATCACCTTTTCCATAGTGAAATCTCCCAACAAAACTTTATTTTTCATTCATTGTTGTTGTTGAGTTTGAATATGAGATTCAGACTTATTTCTTCCACTGTTTATAGGTAGGTGTCTTTTTACGGATTTTTATCCCTCCTAGTGAAACCCCATAGCAAGTGAAATATTATGCAGCACATGGTTGTATGCCATCCATATACCTAGTCTTCTGTTTAATACAGGCACAAGGATATTAGGTCTCCACCCATTTTGACTTCACACAGAGGCCCTTATAGATCTGCTCAGAATCCCAAGACACGATTTGAAAAAAATAAAATCTCCCTGATAAATTTCAGAGACTAAAGGAAAATATTTCTGTCTCTTTCTTTTATTATTAAATTTATTCCGGTGACAATGGTCAACAAAATTACATAAGTTTCAAGTGTACAATTTTATAATATATCATCTATATATTGCATTGTGCGTTCACCAATCAGAGTCAGTTCTCCTTCCATAACCATATATTTAAGCCCCTTTACCTTCTTCTACAATTCCCTTCCCCCCTTCCCCTCTGGTAACCACTAAACTATTGTCTGTGTCTATGAGTTTTTGTTTCTTTATTTGTTTGTTTGGTTCCTTTGTTGCCTTCAGTTCTGTATTCCACATATGAATTAAGTCATAGGTTCTCGACTTTGTCTGACTTATTTCACTTAGCCAAATAATCTCAAGATCCATCCGTGTTGTCGCAAATGGCAGTATTTCATCTTTTCAATGGCAGAGTAGTATTCCACTGTGTATATATGCCACATCTTCTTTAACCAATCGTCTATCGAAGGACACTTTGCTTGTTTCCATGTCTTGGCCACCGTAAACAATGTGGCAATGAACATCAGGGTACATATATCTTTAAGGATATATGTTTTCAGATTTTCTGTGTAGCTACCCATGAGAGGGATTGCTGGGTGGTATGGTAATTTTATTCTTAATTTTTTGAGGAACCTCCATACTGTTTCCCATAGTAGCTGTACCAATTTACATTCCCATCAGCAGTGTATGAGGGTTCCTTTTTCTCCACAGCTTCTCTAATACTTTTATTATTTGACTTGTTGATGATAGCCATTCTAACAGGTATGAGGTGGTATCTCATTTTGGTTTTGATTTGCATTTCCCTAATAGGTAGTGAAGTTGAATATTTTTTTCATATGTGTATTGGCTATTTGTATGTCTTGTTGGGAGAAGTTAGGAAAACATTTCTTATATTCAACCCACAGCCTATCTTACCATCTATTTACCTCTATAACCATACTCTTTCCATATGTACAGAAGTTGATTTTTTTTCTTTTTTAAGTTTCACATGAATACCGCATCTCTACCTAATGTCATTTAGCATGGGGTACGGGTTTGAATTATGCCAAATGATGAACCAGATATATCAGGCCTTTAGGATACACTAGGTTTGAGATTTCCATGTGCCACTACATAAAAGAACATGCCATGCAACTTCCCTATTTACTATGTATGCATACTTTACTTAATTTAACTACCATTAACACCTTAGTCTTGATGGTCCTTTGGAATTTAAAAACATGAAAATTTTTCCAGACATTGTATTTCCTTTGGTTATTTGCATTTCTATATTCTGCTAACTTTATTTATTTTTAAAATGTAACCATAATACAAATGTCAACTATAACATTGAGAATATTGTGTAATATTAGAGAATGCATAAGACCTCATTCTGTAATGCAAATTTTATGCCAGATAAAATCATCTTGCTCTTGAGCAGGAGAGGTACTGATACCCTAGCAAAACCTGGCTCAATCTTTTTTCATGCAGGACTTAAGGAAACATTTTTTTCTAGATATCTATATCTATACCTACATCTATATCTATTATCAATATCTCTCTATAGCTATAGTGCCAAAAAATGTGTACATATTTTAAGAAAGGAAAACTGTATTAAAATTATAAAAATATACTCCAATAACAAAACATGAATACAAGTCATGTTTGACTTTTGCAATTACAAGAGGTGCTCAAAATGGTTACCATCAGCGTCCAGACACTTCTGATTGCAATGAACTACTACTTGAGCAACGTTGACCAAAGTGTCCAATTGTATACCTCTGGTAGGTTATATATATTATACCATATATGTTTTATATATGTATATATAATATATACCCATATATGTACCCATATATATGTGTGTATATATATATATACACACACACACATATACAGATGTATGTGTGTTCCTAAATTGTATTTCTAAAATTTGAATAGTTTACATACATATACTTTATACATGAGTATATGGGGTGTGTGTATGTGTGTGTGTTTTTTATGTGGGTTGTCACATGTGTGCTTAATTGTTGATTTTGCACTCTCAAGACTAATAGGTAATGAACAAATGCTTTAAAATTTATGGAAGAAAAATGATATAAATATGTCTCATTTATTAACTTGGAAAGATAATAGGAAATGTCATCTTTGGATGCTGATGTACGTTATTAAACTAAACTAGCTGTTCTGCTACATAATCTCTTCCTATTTACTTTAGATGACTCCATTTATTTTAAGAATGAATAAAGAAAGCTGCTCTTCATCAGAGAGCTCAATCTATAAAGTACCATAAAAGATTTATTCTTGATAGTGCGAATAAGATCACAAAATGAGATTCAGTATAAATCTTATTTTTATAATGTCTTTTATAATGATCTTAAATGGAACAGATAGCAGTTTACTTCTATAGTTTATGTTTGACACATTGACTTAAGTTTTATATTAATCTTCCTCTTTAAGGTAGAAGATTTTAAATTATTATATAGTTTGCCTGATTTACTTAAGTCCTCTCTTCATCATTATAAATTTGGCGTTTGAAATATAAAGCATGATAGTTTGTAATGAGAGAAGTCTGTCATGCTCAAATGTTTCTATTAAATTTTGTATGCAAAACTCAATTTCATTACCCAATATTTTACTGAAGATAAACAACAAAACATGTTAGATTTTCCAATTAATCATAATTAATCACAAATGTAATCATAGTGAGTCATAATAAAATGAGAACTTAAATACGTCATAAAATGTGTTCTCTTAAGTATATTATTCACTTTCCCAAAGCTATTATTTGTAAGTACAGTCAATTTTTACTTTAGATATTGGAAAAGATAAACGCCAGGAAAAGCTCCTGTCAAAAGTAATCAAAATATCAATTAATTTAAGCATTGTGCAAATGAAGTTACTTAAAGTGTTCCCTAAAGAGAATATGAGTAGGGTCAGTGAACTATGGGAAGTATGCAGAATGAGAGGAGACCCTTTTCTTCCCTGAGACCCAATTATTTTTACCTTCAGTTGTAATAGCACGGATAACTGTAGCTCTAAAATTAGGAGGAACGCCATGTCTTTATTAATATAATTGAGGAATGGGATATTCTGTTTGAGTTTTCTTCCAAACATAACCAAGTATCCAATTGCTTCAGACCACATGCATTGTTACCATCTGAATCTGAGCCACATCCACTCTGAATCTGTAGTATTACTACAAAAATCATTTTATGGTTCTTTGTCAACCTTCAACTCCCCTGTATGCTATCCTCAGCACAATAATCAGAAAGATCCTATTTAGATGGAGATCTGAACATATCAATACTCTGCACAACATCCCAAAATAGTTCCTCATTGACTGAAAAAAACAAAACAAACAAACAAACAAACAAAAAAGTCCTTCTATAGTGCCACCCTCTGTGATTTGCTCACCAATCACTTCCTCAATGACTTATCTCCTTCTCAATTTTCCCCTCACAGACTACTAGTCACACTGTTCCCTTCCTGGTCCTTTAATGAACCAAACATCATTCTACATTGTACCATTTGTACTGGCTCTTCTCAGGGTTAACTCACATTTTCTTGAAAGCTGGTCAAATTTATTTAGGGGCCCAATGGGTGGACTGTTGTTTGTTTTTCCACCCCAAGTTATCTCTGTCATCCTGATTATCCTAATTTACCATGACAATAATCTATTTAGATTAGTGTTATTGAAATTGTGATTTTCAGTTAAAAAACAAAACAAAACAAAAATACCAACTGTAATTGGTCCACATTGAGATAAGCTCAGAAATTGAAAGTAAGACATTAGAGACCTTATAAACACAGCATCCATACATATGATTATTATTTTATTTTATTACTATTATTTTGTTTTTTGCAAAACCACTTTCCTGAAACAAATTTGAAATTAAAGAAAAAACTCCTTTATCCTTTTTCAAGGATTTTAAGAAACTGCTCTAGATTAGATCTTTACCTCGTAATTTTCACACAATTTAATTCCAACTGTGTTTCAAACTTTGAAGTCTTGTGTACACTTCAAAGACTTTGCAGTGTTTTTAATGGTTCAGCCTTTAAAATATTATATTGACATATCATATTAATTAACTATAATATACATTTTTGGTTCTCTCATTGTGATTTTTATCATAATACCTGCACTTTATGTGAAGATATTTAGTTCCTGAAGTCTTTTATTTAAGTTGAGTAGCCTTGCATTCTTTCTCATTTATTTAGCTATGATTTCCTATTCTTAATTTCAACTATTTTCTTGCAAATTTACTCAACTTCCTTGCTTCTTTAGCAAAATTTTTCCTATAAGATATCAATTACCAAAAATAGGATGAATTTAAGAAACATTGGGAGTATAAATAGAAGAGATTGATTTCTAGGAAAGTTCTATCAGTCAATTGAAAAAATTAGCTCTATTATTATACAAGACATACATATATATGCATATATATACACATCCACATACATATATATGCAGACATACATATGTATGTATGTGTATATATATATTACTAATTTTATATATATATATATATATATATATATATATATATATATATATATATAAAACTACTTGAATTATTTTCTGTGTCTAGAGTAACCTGGATACAAAAATGTAACAGGAACAATCTGAGAAACAAAACTTGACTATTTGTACACATAGATTTTTTTCGTTCAGTGTTAAATAGAAAATAATTGGTGAACAAATACACTTTCAATAACATCATTTAACATCAGAATCTTCAGCTAAGCTATTAAATTATTTTTTTGTAATTTATAGTCAATATGTTATATGTCGGTTGCATTTAAACATGTACATGTCTACAAGTGGTAGGAGTGGATAAATACCATTTGGCAAAAAAAAAAAGAAAGAAAGAAAGACTTATAGTGCATACGTTGATGACATATTTAACCACACAGTTAGTTAGTACGCTTGTTATCTAATGCAGCTCCAAGTCCAGAGGAAGCTCTTACCAGTATTTTATATTCTTGTCTTTAACAAAAATTGGTATTACCCAGCTCAATTATTAGACAAATGCTACTTTGCCATTTCACATACACACAACTCACACAAAAAATAACAATTTATCATCATTGAAATATATATATATATATATATATATATTCTGTTTTACAGGTCCATTATTGGCACTTGAACATTTTCTCCAAAGTGACAGTGGTGACCCCTTAAACAAATCAATAAAGCTACTTAATTTACAAACTTAGTGTAGCAGTACCTGTGCTTGTTTGAAATCTGTATCATGACCAGGAGGAATAGGAAATAGTTGAAGGAGAAGAACATGGAGAAAGCTCTTTGATTTTTTCTTTTTTTTTTTTTTTCCAGACAAAGGATACTTTTAGGTGTGTGGGGGGGTTATGGGGGGGGGGCAGGCAGGGAAAATGTCACTGAAACACTCCTAAGTGTAATTTACCTTTCTTTGCATTGAAACGTGCTCACATTTTCCCTCTGGATAGTATTAAGACCTGCTCAAAAGTTCCATGCCTCAAACTACTGTTATTTCACTCACCCTGACCAAATATCCTATTTCTTCCTCAGAGTTAATTTGCTAATAAATATTGGAACTGTCACATACTTTATATCACTAAGACTATATAATTTTCCTCAAATTTATGATTATATGTTATATCTTTTAATGTTAAAGAGCAAATTACTAAGCCAAAATGAATAAAAGACAGACACTTAAATGTCCATGGATCCACAAAAAACGGAATTTAGAAACACTAATAATTCATGTGCATAATTTATCTTAAACAGAGCAAGTATTAATGAACTGATAAAACAAATATATATATATTTTATTGTGTGTATTATCATTATTAAATTGATTGAATAATAATGAATAATGTAGTATTTTACTGATTAAAGTTACAATTGAATATAATTTATAAATGTCTCAATGTTTTTTAAAATGGATGGAATATCTATCTTTATGTCAGTATTTTCTCAATATTTTAATATATTTACCATTCTAATTTATAGAAAGACATCATTTTATGTTTTGTCATATATCAATGAACAGAAGATAGATTAGTGCTATGTGTTTATTTTAAAAGCTTGTTACAAATTAAATATTTAATGGCCTGTTCTAAATTAAAATATAAATACAGACTATAGTGCATACATATGTTATAGATTTTGACATTTATGTGTTGATGGATTAAATTATTGTGTATTTTCAATAATTTTCAAGCCTGCTAGAATCTGTTCACTAGATAAAGGAAATTGATTCATATAGAAAAACAATGAGAGAGAATTTAACTACTCTGATAACTTCAGCTCTCAATTTTGCCAAACTCTAAATTCAACAGAATTTTAGAATTTTAAGAATCAGAAATCTAAAAGAAATTTAAGTTGGGTGCTTCATTTCTAAGAAATAATGTTCTTCTTATGCCACAGAGAAGATTATTTTATATGGTTATAATATTTAATAAGGCTATTAAGATTCATACAGAATTTCTTTTCTATGGTAGAACATTTAAGGTCATGAATTTGTCTCTCAACATGCGTTGTTTATTTAATTATTTGTCTTGCTTTTAGATCAACATGTTAGTTAGTAATTTCAATACAACACTTAGGATTACTTGAAAAGTCATTATCTTGTGGAATTTCTATTACTACTACTGGTAGGAAAATCATTAGGAACCACCACCGCTTTTTTTTTTAAATCTACCCTTACTCTTTTTTTTTTTTTCAGATATCACACTTGTGTCCTCCACAAAATAATACCATTTAGATCAAGCAGAGCCCTACATGCTATTTCTCTATTTCTCAATCCATTTATATATCTCTTCCTGAAACTTTTTTCACATTCCGCACTGAGTCAGTTCCTATCTATTTTTCTTTTAGTTTTCTGCCTAATAGCTCATACTACCTTCTTCCCCCCAAAATCAAAAGCATAACTTTTTTAGCTCCTCATCTTCATAGTTCTGCTTTTTTGTTTTGTTTTTAATCTGTCCTATCTATTTTCCCTTAAAAATGTCAAAAGTCATAACGCCTAATAACCATAAAATTGCCAAATTTTTCAGGATTGAATAATTTTTAAATAATTTTAAAGTTCTTATTCAAGAAAGGAGAAATAAACACAATCTCAAATCAATTCCATTTTATATAACTCAGAAACTAACTACTTTACCTATTTAATATAGTTATCAGTAAATTTTAAGTTATCATGCGTTGTAAAAAGTTAAGCACAGAAACTAATTAAGAAATCCATTTTTCATAAAATTATATTTTAAAATAGGGATTTAAACTCCCAGGCTCTGACATATTTCTATTACATGAAAGAGTGAGTTAGTTATAGAAATGTAAGATAGGTAAGTTTCTTTCTACCTGCCTATTAATTTCAGACCATCATTTTATCAAAGTGGGTGTCTTTGAACTACTTTGGAAAGCTCTGATTCAGATAAATCCTTTTCCTGGGCTTTCTCTAATAGTATTCTGGGGAACCTGCAGCTTGGATAAATATTCATTTAGTGTTTAAGTTTCTATTGTTTTACTAAGTAGAATAACTATACATATGTAGGTATATGTCATTTATTACATATTTTACCAATTGCTTGTTATGTTCCTTACAGTTTTATTTTTTGGAAAATATTTTTATTAAAAATTTTATTTCTGAGTGTATCTCCTATGTTGTAAAAAACAGAATAAATTACAAACTTTAATTTTATTTTCTTCAAAATGTGTTTTCAGTTGTTCCAAAGTCGTCAATATTTTCCAGATCTGTTACTACCTCATATATTACCAGATCTGTTACTACAGCCTATAATAGCTGTGTTTTTTTGTTTTGTTTTATTTTGTTTTTTTGTCTATTCTTATATCTCACTAATTGTTTTGTAATAGTATTGTTTTAAAGAATCCTTATAAATCTTCATTTTTTTATTATTTTCTGGTTAAGTAATTTTACAAACTAATGAACAATTTAAATTTTTGATTTTATTCTTTAAGTTTATGTACTAACTTGGCAGGAAACAAACTCCACTGAATATCCTAGTGCATTGTATCTCTTCTCCTTTTTCCATGTGATGAGCTAGTGCTAGGAGTAGAAAAATGTGTCTCAGGTGTGGTATAGAGTAAAAAACTGAAGATCTGCTCATTGGTACACGAGTTAGGGAACTCTAATAAAGGAACACAAATATATAGTGCTTTGGTTATTTTATGTATTTTAATACCACAAAGTAAATATTATAAAAGTTTATTTTTCTTTTGTCATGAATCTAAGTATGTATTTCCAGTGCTGGAAATATGGTTTACAAAATCATGGCCCCAGCCTCTTTCTCTCTTGTTGCTCTGTCATGTTCAGCAGAGGGTCCTAATAGTTATTTATGCTCTCACCATCTCATTCACACTGCTGTAAGCTGGAAGGAGAAAAACAAAGGTAGGGGACATGTTCATTTCCTTTAATGGCAGAAACCAGAAGCTGTATACATCACTTCTACCTTCTTGTGATGGGTCAGAATCTATCTAGACCTAAGTCCATATGTAGCTGGAACAAAGAATTACAAATACAGTCTTCAGCTGCTGGCCAGGGGCTTATCCAAAACTTCCATTACTAGATACTTTTAGAATCTATATTGGGAGAGCAATGTCAGTTTATGCCATAATAATTGTTATATTCTAAATTTTTAAAAAATACACTTATTTGAAATTATTACTTAAAAAAATAGTAGCATTTCTTAAGGGTGGTTTGTTTCTTTTCCCTAACATTTTGTTTCTTTTCCCTAGTTTTATTATATGTTGTATGTTTTTTTCAATTTTGAGAATTTATTCGGAATTTCAATATGGACTAATGTGTAACACATGCATGGGTCTTATGTTTCTTATTGGGGCTTTCAAAGGAAATGTATTCTCCTTTCTACAAAATACTTTTCACATGTAACTATTATATATGATATTCAAAATCTCTACATACTTTCTCTTGAATTATTTTATGCATAAAAGATTATTTTTTGAAATATACCATTATCTTTTCCATGAAGATATTAATCGTTAACCAGGAGACTAATATCATCTGTAATTTTTTACAAAAATTCAATAAGTAAATATTAGTAAATGTCGATGATTCTTAGTAGATAAATTTATTCTGCTCCAAGAGCATTATATTTAAGCCTCTACATGCTTATTTATAATTTTTAATTACAAATTTTTAAAGAAAAAAATATATATATTAGTTCTATATTTTTCAACATTAAAGAAAAATTTAAAAAAAAAAGAAAAGAAAAGAAAACTTAAACATTGAATATAATACATATATATTAAATAAAATGATAGAAAGTTAAAAAGAGCTTTTGTTCAGGGCATTTACAAAGAGATCATTTATTCAACCATACCAGTGAGTTCCTCAAAAGAAAATCTTGTATGTTCTAATTAAAGTAGCAAACTTCACAACTTGAGTTACTCAGCTCATTTGTTTCCTGACTTCTTTATTTCAAGTTAAATACTTCTAAGGTAGGTCATATAATTCAGTGACCTTTAAAGTAAAATTGAAATATTTGATTTTACTGCATTTCTTTATTGCTTTTTCTCTCACCACATGCAGCCTATAAATGCCAGGAGAATTAATTGCCTAATTACAGTGAATAAAAACATTGCCTTTTGAAAGGTTTCAAATCTGTATTTCCTGCTGTGGAGATTTTGCTTGACTACCTGACCTATGTAGTCTGCACTTCTTAAAGAAGAAAATAAAGGGCCTATTTTGGAACACATTTTTACCTTGATAATGATTGCAAAAAGACTGCTCTGTAATTTTATATTATTTTATGTTTTAAGGGCTTAATCTGAAGCCATTGTGCTGTTTAATCTTTAACCATAACGATTATATATACCCATTAATAAACTCCATTATATGTTTTATATTTTTCTTGATACAATTTAATAATATAGTAGAAAGTAGGAATAAGGAAAATACTAATCATTGTTAGCTTTAACACAATGGAACACATTTTTCAGCAAGAGAATTAATTGCATTAGCTTGATGTATAGGTTGCACAAAAAGCTGTATATCTAAGCAACATACATAATTTATTTTACTATATCCCTTGAAGAAATATATATCATTATGTATGCTTCATAATTATTTTACCTTTTAGATAATCTTGTTATCTCTGAGTATCATGGGCTCCAGATATATATAGAATAGCAGGTCAATTTTATAAGGTCATCCCTCAAGCATTACATGCAAAGGCATGCATATAAAGGCGAGATTGCTAGAGTAGAAAGAAGTACTATGTGATATTACAGGAAGACAGGAACAAGAAAGCTTTTTGTGATTTACCTGTGATAGAACAGAACTGTAACCCAAAACTTAGTTCAGATATCAAAACTGATGATACCACACATGCATGAAAGGGATATGAAAACTTGTATTCCTCACATAATGAGGATCTCAGGTTCCCAAACAGGTCTCAAAATGGCTTAAGAAAACATGGAGAGATTACAAGCTTGCCTTTTGTTGTGGTTAAAGGTGAGGTCAGGTCAAGGGTTTTTGTGCATTTGGTGTGGGATTTACATGGTTTGAATTTCTCACAAGCACTGAGGCATGGTGTTAGGGTCTATTATTGGCTTACCAAGATGTGGGACAGAAGAGGAAGAGGGAGGGGTGGGGCAAGAAAACTGTTAACAGTAAAACAAAAATGGATTCACATACTGTCCTATTACATACTATCCTATTACATACTATCCTGTCTATTACAACTCATAACTCATCCTAAAGCTTGACTGGCCTCAAATGTGCTGTGATTCTTTTAATTGTATTTGAACTTGTTAAAGCAAACCATTATGATATTGTATGAGCCTTGCAACATGAGGCTGGTAAAGAAGTAAAAGTTTCATTGAATATCTTGGTCATGAGATGTGATGGTCAATTTTATGTGTCAACTTGACTGGGTCATGAAGTGTTCAGATATTTGGTCAAATAGTATTCTGGGTGTTTCTAAGAGAGTGTTCATGGATCATTTTACCATTTAAATCAGTAGACTGAGTAAAACAGATTGCCCTCCCTAATATTGGGAGACTTCATCCAATCAGTTGAAGATCTAAATAGAACAGAAGTCTTCCTTTCCCAAATAAAGACAATCCTTCCTACTTCAATGCCCTTCAAACAAGGACATTGCTTTTTTCTTTTCTTTTCTTTTCTTTTTTAGTCTTCTAACTCAAATGAAAACATTAGCTTTTCCTGGGTCTTGAGCCTGCCAACATTTAGACTGTAACTATACCATCAGCTTTCCTGGTTCTCAGGCTTTTGAACTCAGACTGGAATTAAACCATTGGCTCCCTTAAGTCTACAGTTGGCTGACTCACCCCACAGATCTTGGGATTTGCCAGCCTCCACAATTGATGATTCTTTATAATAAATTTTTCTGTTACACCCCCTGTTTTCATATCCTATTGGTTCTACTTCTCTTGAGGATGCTGACTAATACCTAAGCCCAGCACTGTGTAATTTGTGAAGTGAAATGAATGTCTTGATCATTATTACTGATGTCTAGAACTCCAAAGGGGATGAATGAGTGTCTTGATTAGAACTCATTGTGTGCCTTTATTATGTGAAGAGAAATGTGAGAACTTGATTTATATTGTGGGCATTTGTAATGCCCAGAGTCCCCAGTGTCCTTTCCCCAAAAAGGGAAAACCTGTAAATAAAAATGTTTTTGCTGCTATCAGCCAGGATAAGCGGTCAGACCATTGTCAGTAGATAAAAACTATGTAAACAATATGCAAATGGAGCTAATTATTAGCCAAGACATTCAATGTTAGGGTGACTGCCTGCAGTTTGGCCAGTTGTGCTGAGCCTTGGGTCTCATCCTTATTCAACAACATTCAGTTAAGGGATTAAGAGGTGCAGCTATCCAGTGGGAGCCATCATGTGCAATGGAGGTACTTCCATTCATAAATTATATAAACTATTTTTTGCTGTTTACTCAATTGATCCCAAGAGATTCTCTAGTAGGCAGGGTGTTTAGGAGAGAGATGACCATGTCCAGAACTGTGATGTCTGGCTGAGACTGCAGGGCAGGAAAGGCAGAGACTAAAGGTTGCATATTTTAGAGGGCCCAGGTCTGGCTATCACCTGTAGGTACCATTTTCATTTTTTCAATCCACTTAGGTGGCCATGATAGCTTTCAGAGTGCTTCTTCCATAACCCAAGTGAAAGGTTTTTTGTTTTGTTTTGTGTTGTTTTTGTTTTGTTTTTTTCAGGAAAGCAAAGAATGCAACCATCAATTCACACTCTGCTAGCATAGATCCAAGAAATGAAGTTTCTTGCATCAGAAACCCATGGATAACTATGGTCATAGGTAGTCAAGAAACTCTAAAAGTCATGAAAGGTGGTTGCTAAAGACTCCATAGTGAAAAAGTCTCTGGGGGACATTAATGGTACTGCCTATCATATTGCAATTTTAATGCATTCCAGAGCCTTCTGCTGTAGAGAGACCATTCAAAGATGACCAATTTGTGAGTCACAGTATAAATGTGCTTAAATAATATTTGTAAATAAGAAATGTGTTGCTTCCAGAATGTTAAAAGGCCTATATAATGTTGGGTTTCCATTTTAATATTGTGGGTGATGGAGCATCCCCTGTCTAATGAAATAATACTCAGAAATTGTATTGAGTTGTAAGGGCCTTTTACTTTCTGGGAGGCAGTGACCCCATGAGTTTTTGTGAGCTCCTTTGTGAATGTTTATGTGTTCTGAATGAGTATATAGAATGAGTCTCCTCAGAAGAGGATTCCATCAGTATAATGTCATACTTGTGCTCCTGGAGAAAGTTGGATATGAGTAGATCTTGCCTTCAAATACTGTGTGAAATGGTAAGACTTTGTAATACCAGTATAACTTAAATATCAGGATAATCCACTGGTGCAAAAGGGAATTTTTCAATCTGTAGCAATAAAAGTTGTCTAGACTTCTCTCAAGAGGTCTACAAATGGCATCTACATTCTCTTATAATAACAAACCTGAACAATAATAGCCATTGTAGGTGTATTTAACTCATACATCTCTAATAGTCTCCAGTAAACATTAAAATAAATTAGGTATTATAGCATATTGAAGGTCAAGATATTAAACAAAACTAAAACTGCAAGCAAAGACATTGCTTTGATTCATCGCAATTAAAATGGATAAATTGAAACTGTAGTCTAAAATGTTTAATGCTATTTGAATAAAGATTAAAGGATGTATTACCACCTGGTGGAAAGATGTGTTGCTCAAGAGAAAATATTTTCGGATTTCTTTCAAATAAATACCAGGCTGATATGTTATGGTTAAATTAAGTGTATAGTAATCAACAAAACTGTGCATGTGTTAAGTTCTGATCTGCTGCACACACTTTCTTCTATTTAACTGTTCCAGCACTTTTATAAGAGGGAGATAGATATTATTGGAGATATGATGTAGGAAAAACATAATAATCTAGTTGCCCCTCTCTCTGACCTCTGTTTCTGTTATAGCTCCTTCTTTCACACTGATACTCCTGTGTCTCTCTTATAAGACTTCTTGTGATTACACTGGGCTGACATGGACAATACAGGATAATCTCCCCCTTTCAAATTCTAATTTAATCATGTATACATTTTTCATTTCGGTATGTATGAAATATAGTCACTGGTTATGGGAGTTAAGACATGGACATCTTTGGGGAGCAACCATTGTGCCTACCATAATATGGTTGGTTTTAAATCTACCATTTTGCTTTTTCTTTTCTTCTATTTGCCTCCTCTTTGTTTAGCTTTTCCTCTTTGGCTGCCTTCCTTAGATTTGACTATTATTTTATTTATGAGTCTATTTGACCTGTTTCCTTAGTATATTCCACTTCTTTGCATTATTATTGCTTTAAGTTTTGTGGTATCCATTTTTAAGTTCTCATAATGTAAGTATTTTACAACTGTATATTTCCATTTCTCCCTAAAATTCTTTGTGATATTCTTGTTATATATGTTATAAACTTCACAAAATACCCCCCCCTTTTTATTTTACACATTCAATTAAGCATAAAAAATAAAAGTATTTTAGTTACATCCATGTAGTTACCATTCATTGTGTTCTTCACCCTTCATGTAAATCCAGGTTTTTTCTATCTGGTGACATTTTCTTCTGCTTGAAGTAGTCTCTTAAAACTTTTGTAGTGCGTATCTGTTAGATATGAAGGTTTAAAGTTTGATATGTTAAGTTTTTGTTTCATTTCCCTTTTGAAATATATGTTCACTGGGTACAAAAATGTAGATTGACAGTTTTGTGTTGTTCTATTTTGTTTTGGTTTGTCAATGATGTTGATCTAATTTGGCTGAAATGATGTTTTTGTTTTGTTTTGGTTTGTTTGATTCTTTGAAAAATACTTATTTTAAAAATATTTTAAGACTTTTCACCCAATTTTATTATTTATATCATTTCTTCATCAGTTTTGGTTGATTGTGTATTTTTCTAAGCTATTAGTTGTATTTCCCTGTTTCTTTGAATGTCTGGTACTTTTGAGTGCATGCTTGGTAATGTAAATTTACCTTGTTGTGTGCCTAATATCTGTATTTCTAAAAATATTCTTGAAGGCATTTTTTGGATACAGTTAAGTTACTTGAAATCAATTTGAACATTTCAAGTCTTGCTTTTAAACATTGTTAGAGCAGTGTTTAATCTGCCTACTTTTTCATGGTTATCAAAGTAAGCTCCTTCTTAGTACTCTATCTATCATCCATGAATTATGAGGTTTTCCACGTGCTCTTCATATGTTTGGGAAAAATTCCCCCTAATACTTACATTTTATGTATTACTTTCCCTGGCCTCAGATTGATTCTTCATACATATGCCCTAATCTGTATTCAGATCTATAATGTGTGATGAAGAATTTCCACATATCCAGAGTTTCTTTCTGTGCAGCTCTTTCTTCTCTGGCACTTTGATACTCTACCCTACAAACAGCCACTTTGGCTTCCTTGGATTGCTATCTCAGATTCCTCCCTCAACTCAGGGAGTTGTGGGTACTTCCTAAATTCCACCCCCTGATGCTATAGCCTGGAAACTCTCTGAGTAATAAGCTGGAACAATTTTAGGGCTTAAATAGTTCTTTTTTTTTCCTAACTCTTAGAGATCACAGGATTTTCTTGCATATTATATAATATTTGTGAACCATTTGTTCATATATTTATATTACTTTTTTAGTTGTTTCAGGTGGGAATTTTGGTCTCTCTTACTCCAAAACAAGAATTTACTTTTACATATTTCCCTCAAATTTTAATTTTACCATTTTTTTATATTATAGCAAATTTTCAAGAATACTAGCATCACCCATATACCTTTTATTAAATTCATTAGCTTTTAACATTTTGTTGTAGTTCTCCCTCCCTGTATATTTAAAAATAATTAAAAATAATTTTAATGAACCATTTGAAAGAAGTTGTAGATATGACGATATATCACCCCTTAATACTTCTATGTATGTATATATATATATATATATACATACATAGAAGTATGTATGTATATATATATATATATATACATACATAGAAGTATATATATATATATATATATACATATATATATATATATATATATATATATATATCATCTATCTATCTATCTATCTATCTATCTATATATATATATATATATATATATATAGAGAGAGAGAGAGAGAGAAGAAGGAAAATCACATAGATCAAATAAAAAAAAAGTGTTCTGTTGTTCTAGTGGTGTAAAACCAAATATCTTCCAATGTTTTGTTTATCAAAATACAGGGAATGAATTATTCAAATCAATAGTTGAGAAAAAGAAAGCAGGCACTGAATCAATTTGTTTCAAATTAGGTGTTGACATCTAGAAGAGATACTCAAACTGGAGCTTAACTTTTGTTAATCTTACAAAGATAGCAGTGATAGAAGATGATAATGAAGCAGGAAGCAGAGACTAAACATGCCGGGCTCCATAAATTATGTGATGAAATCTGTATTTTCAAGGACCTAAGGAGTTAAATATTAACAAGGTTTAAATGAAGCCTTTTTATATCTATAGATACAGGTATACCTCTTCTTATTATGCTTCACTTTATTATGCTTCTTTGATACTGTGTTTTTTTATAAATTGAAGGCAAGACCCTCGATCAGCAACAAAGATTATGACTCACTTTACTGTGATATTCCCTTTATTGCGATGGTCTGGTACCAAACCCAAAATATCTCTGAGATGTGCCTGTATCCCCACTTGTTACTTTTATATTAAAACTTATTTGTATAAATGTAAAATGGTTTATTACCCATTGTCTCCTTATAATCATCTGATTACAGATACTACCAATTCTTTGAACCTGCATGCTTCCACAAGAAAATTAAAAGTCCCAGTGTTTTTGTATGTTTTAAAGTTGTCTTGAATTATTGTTTTACTCACATTTTAAATTAGTAGTAATTTTGGCAGTAGCAACATGGAAACAAAATGGCCTCTCAGATAAGTTTAGTTTCCAGAAAACTGTATTTTTTGGCTAAAGAATAGTGAACAATGTTTAAGATGGCTCACGTTTGTGGTTTTACATTCCAATGCCTCCCTGAACAGCATATGTAAAACTTAACAGCAATGTGCAGCAATGAATTGAGACAAGTATTCCATAACACTTCTCTGAGACATATAGCTTCCAACAAAGCTTATTGAAGTTCTCATAAAATTAAATGTTTGTTACTTGCAATAAGATTCACATGACTTCTTTAGAAACATTGAAATTTCTAAGTGAATAAAAATGTACTCAAATTCTAAAAGTAAATTTTGCCCTTAAAATGTAACCAATCTGATCTACTGCAGTTATAGAACAACCTGAAGTCTTATAAGTACCCAGAACAGTTACCATTAAACCTGAAGAAGTTATTTATTAACAACAGCTGCATCTCAAACTGTAAGTATGTTGGCAATTTTTTTCTGTGAAATGTTTTAAAAACTTTTTTTCAGTATTTAGTCATTACTCAAATGTGACAGCTTAGAGAATTTTCTATAATTTGCAAGATAGCTCTAGCAACTCATTCTTAGCTATTGTGCAATATTATGAAACTATCTGAAAATAGTTGCTTACGTATTCAAATGTATGCATTTGCAAAACTTTGGAAAATCAGAAATGTGTGTACTCTTCGAAAGATCACATTATGACTTTGGAAAAACTTCCAGCTTTAATAACTAATAAAACATACAGTTGAATATAATTTTCCAAACTCTATAATCACAAGTATGATCAAGATTTAGTATCTTATTAGCAAACATCTTGAATTTTATGAAACCACATCTTTATGTACAGTGCGGTGTTATCTGCTTCATTATCATTACGAAGGTTGACTTGTTAAACTGTCAAGGACGTGGTATGGTAATGAACAGATAATTTCAGATCAATTGCAATCAATCAACATTTCCCATAACTTTACAGACTTTTCCTCCTCGAATTATTAAGCTAGATGTTATAATGTTGTCACTTAATGAACTCAGATCTGATGGGCAATTTTTTAGCATAATTTTATATCATGACAGGAATTTAAAGTGAAATTAATCACCTTGTTATTTCAAAGGAAGCAATGAATTCAGTGCTCAGCATGAAAAATACCAAAAAAAAGCTTTGGTAAAATTATTCAATATTACATATTATTTTAATGTATTCTTTAAATGATAACATGCAAAGAGAATACATGTTCACTCATATATAATGTATCCTTGTATTAAAGAAATACCTTTTAATATAGAGGGTATTTGATAAATTTGAAAATTATATGTATGAGTATTTATAAGATTTTTATGTATTTAGAATTCGTATATGGACTAGTTAATGATAGTACTTACCTTATTGGCTTATGTTGTGGACAAAATGAGATAACACATGCAAAATCATTTACCCACAAAATTAATTAGCTAAATGGTATAATGCCAATGGACAAATTTAAGGTCAGTGTGGGAAGGCAATAATAAAGAGCAGTTATAACTTCATAAATATTTTCAGAAACAAAGACTCATTCTCTAGTTAGAGTAAGATTTATTTATTTATTTATTTATTTATTTATTTATTTATGTATTTATGTATTTATTTATTTATGTATTTCTCTTGATTTGGATATTTGGGGTGAAGAATCATTCATCCCCATCCCACCACTCTTTGTTTTTCCTATTCCTTTAAAAATACTGTGTTTGCTAGATTATCTGTGTTCTTTTTTTTTTTTTTTCTCTTAGAGGCTTCATTTATATTGAACTAAACATTTATTACATAATTTGCAAAATTTAAGGAATTGTTTTACATTGTTTTTGCTGGCTTATTTATGCATTTTCTTTCCTTTAGAAGTCATATTTGGGTTGAACTAAATATTTATTGAATAATTTACAAAACTTAAAAAAATACACTTTCTGGTAGCTTTATGTGAAGACTTCACTAAAATGGAAATGATGGGTAGAAAGTATATCAACCAAATGATTTCCCTGAGACTTTAACTAAAGTACGCTAACAGGTTGATTAGATGGTGGTGAAGAAAATTGGAGCACATAGAGCTGAGCTTTATTAAAGGTGATGTGATTGTTGATAACACTATTTTGTTCCTAATTCTGATTCAAAATCCATAAGGCTCGCCTGTTTCCTCTTCTCTGTTTCATTCCCACCTCTGATTTCTTTTGTACCTATGAACATAGTTATGTGACCCAGTTTACGACATTTGTCTCATATGGTTTTGTGTGTAAATATATGCACACATACCATGTGTGTCAGTGTGTGCATGTGTATAATCAAATACTCAAGTACTTGAAAATGGAAGGGAATGAACATATCTTTTAAGTCAAAGGCTTGGATTTTTGTTATTATTATTATTACTATTATTATGATTATATATATATATATATATATATATATATATATATATATATATATATATAGTGTGTGTGTGTGTGTGTGTGTGTGTGTGTGTGTGTGTGTGATGAAGCAGTCGAAGGAATGGAAAGTTAAATTTAACTGTTAACTGGTGGCAGGATACCACCTTCCTCCATTGGTCTCTGTTTTCTGTTCATAAAATTATTTGATATTAAAATGTATTAAAAGTAAAATTTTGTATATACACATTTCATTATCCATTTATAGTAGAATGCAACATTCAGGTAAGCTTTCAATAAAATCATTTTAAATAAAATTTAGAAAATAAATAGGAGCTATATTGTCCAAATGTAATTCCTCTCAGCAAGTGGATTAGTAGAATAAGGGACAGAAATTTCCCAGAATGAATGTCTGACATTAAGGAAGACGTATGTTTGGGAATGAGAGATAAAGGGGTTTGAGTAAATTAGATATAGGTTATGCAAAAGTAGGTTGGTTACCCTGCACAATAGTATTGCTGCATGCAATTTTAGCAGCCTTTCTTTCTAGCACAGTTGAAGATGAATTGGAAAGATGCCTTAATCCTTTCCACATTAGAAAGCCCTTGTTTTTTTCTCCATGCTGGCTGACAGCTCTACCTTAGATCAGTAAGGTCTGTGCCTGTACAGACACACAATATAACCAGTGCAGCAATCTATAATTTGATCACACAGAAAGTAATTGGTATGCCCATGATATTTGTTTCTTTCTGGCCTTCAAGTGCTATATTCATTCATTTCCTGGTTGTGTTTTTAGTATTTGACACTAATGCCAGAAAATGCTCAATTGCTCTTTAGTAAATAGGATAGTGGTATACTAATGCTGAAAAACACCGGTATCAGAATAGTCAGCTCAGTATCAAAAGAACTCTAATCCCCTGGTAACTTTCATTCTCTCATCAATAAACGTCTACTAGATTAGCAAAATCATTTGAAAAAATCAATTTTCAGAGCATAAATCTTGTCATTAAGCATTGACCAAGTTAACTTGCTCAAGATTAACAATGTGGCAGAAAACACGTGTGATCGTTGTCATGTGCCATCGTGTCAAGGTAGGTTGTTGTTGCAGAAACTAAATGTGGGAATGTTCAGCAGTCATGTATTTTCTTGACTTCTGATTACTAGATTCTGTTGTCCCAGAGGAGATTATACTATGTGGGAAAGGCAAATGTCAAAAAGTGGAACGGTCACGTTGGTATTTTATATAAAGTATGGGTCAAAGTGTGCTCCGTGATGCTTGGACCAGACAGCAGGCTGCATAGCTGGGCCCAAACGTGTACTGAGACCAGCCTATTTGACTGACAAAAGCAAAGTTTAGAGAATTTCGCAAGTCAGTTGTTAAACATACCCATCCTTAACAAGTTTTATCAAAATAAATTTAAATAAATGCATTAAAAACAAAGGTAGTAAACACTTAAACTCATCATCTCTATTCTTCTCCACAGGTAGCCAGGTTATTTGTATAGCTTACAGTCGTCCTTGGTGGTAGTATTTACACCATGAAAACAAGCAGAGATACAAACTGGTCTCTTTTACCCTTAGCAATTTCAATGCCAAAACCACTTTGAAACTGTGTATCATGATTTGTTAAAATAGAGCTTTTCCCTGCAAAATCATTCTTATTTTTTGTGTGACTATTTGTTTTATTAACGCCTAATAGCATGGCAATGTGCTTTCATATTGATTATTATGGGCCAGTGTTGTACATATATGTCTAAGTGTTGTACAAGTATGTCTTATTAATCTTCATAATAAGCCCTATTAGTCATCTGCAATTGGTATAGCTATATTTATATATGAAGAAACTGCGATATAAATTGCCAAAATAACAAGCCACAGTGCTAGTGAGGAAGATCTGCGATTTAAATCCTCATTATCTGACCCTGCACTAACCACTACTCTAAGACTACTCTTTCTAGTGATTTCTCAGACAAACCAACATTTATTGATTATTATGTGTCATTACATGGATACCATACAATGAATCTTGATGAGGCAGGGGACATTTTCTAAACTCCAGAAAAAGTTAAAATTAGGAAGTTGCAGAAGCAGTTCAAGAATATCCTCAAAATTGATAAAGTATCAAGAAAAATGATCTGAGAATGAATTTGACAATTGAATTATGTACTTGAAAAAAGCAAATTCTGAAGTTTGATTTAAATATAAAATGAAATATGATCAAAATGATTACCAGTTTATTTTTACCCCCCTCCCAAAAAATGAATATAACATAACATAACTGAAAAACACAACTTAAATTTACCCTCTATTAGATCATCTTTGTAATCAGATTCTCCCCAAAAGATATGTTTGATGCCATGGGAAGTTACAAGACATTTTAAAAATAGTTCTGGCTCTTTGCATATAATTTAACTAATTCATGACTCATAACACTAAATAGTCCACCTTAGATTGAAAATTGCAAACTAGGTTCCAAAAATGCCTCAATAGCTCCCTGGGATTATTTTAAGTGGTTAGAGAGCCTGACTCATTGGAGTATTTAGTTAAATATTTCCATTAGGCTAAACATGTAGATCCTGAAATGCAATCAATTTATAGAATTTTTATTGAGAATTTTTTATCTTGCTTGTCATCTGTTAACTTAAGCAGAGATGGACAATATAAATACCATTTTTCTAATCAAGAGACCAATGATAATTTTGTTGATTTTTGATGGTTAATTAAAGACAGAAGGGATTTACATTTAACAACAAGAATGCTATCATCCAATTCCCTGTTTATGTTATCTCTTCCTCTAAAATTAGAAAAATTCATATATTCATATTCATATATTAAGGTGATTAAAATAGTAGAATTAATTTTTTTATCATTTAAAATAAAATATATTAGAGTCTCAATGATAAGAGCTAGAGGATGATCATTTTTCAGTAAATAAACTTGTATGTAGATGAAAAAATTAGAATTTTAGGGTATACTGACTATACTGACTCAGAACACTGCTCATACTTTCAATTGACAAAGGAAAGTTTGGTGTGTGTGTGTGTGTGTGTGTGTGTCCGTAAAATAATGTCTAGTGTGAAGATACTTCAAAAATAAAGCAAGGAAAAGTAGCATAAGAACTATGTTTTCCATTTTGTGGATTCTAGAAAATCAGAATTCATAGTATTTTCATTGCATATGCAAACAGTAGATGAGATCAATTCAATACAGGGGAAAATGTCAGAATGTAAATGCTGTGTTGAAAGCATGTAATGTTTGATACCTTGGGTTTTTCTATCATACTTGAGCATCTAGGAGGAAACTAAATAAAGTGAATAAATGTTCATTTTGGTAAACAGGATGCACAATCTTCATACCCTTATATGTTTTACAACATTTTTTCAACATAAGGTGAATTATGTCATCTGAAACTTTTTCTCCTAAAACTTGCATGGATACTGGCATAAGCCTGATTCAAAAATTATTTCCCTGTGTAGTAAAGAAGCTTCAATTCCACCACTCCAGAGTAGACAGACAAATATGTTCTTCAGAATGTGCAATAAAAAAAAAAAAAAAGACAAACATTTTGAGGTGCTCTGATTAAATCTTTTCTACTGCTTAAAACATTCCACCAGCCCAAACCAAAAGAGATTTTTTATAACATATCTTAACAATGTATAATGTACTTAATTATAATTTAATTTATCTTGTAGATATGAAATTTAATATTAGCATCAAAAAATCAATGCCACATAAATATGGGAATGTATTATAATTAATTAGTTATCAGATTTTATTAAAACACAGTTAGGTAATAAACTCCTTAACTCTTGTCCAGCTTCCTGTAAAAAGTTAATGTGTAAAATATATTAAATAAAGATAAAAAGAAAATTGGGCAGAAGACTGTCAAACAGCTTTTAGTTACTTTTTTTGTTTCTTTTAAACAATTTAAAGGATAAAATAATATTTTACACACTTATAATCCTAATAACTATACTTGATAAATATCAGAAGCATTTAAATTCTTTATTACTAGCACTGAGCTACCCTCCTTTACATTTTTCTCCTGTTACCCTACTGGCAGATACTATCATGAGTTGGGTAAAGTGACTCTTCATCACACACCTGCCTCTTTCTCCCCATTATCTTCACAAGCCAGTAATGACTATCAGTTTAAATTTTAATAGAACAAACATTGATTCTGTATGAGAGACAATAAATAGTATGCATGACTTAAGAAAAATCTGCAGGAAGAATAAAATAAATCTATTGGACAGATAGCTATATACCACGTCTCTAAAGACACTGTTTCAAACACATTGCATATTAATTTATTTATTACACCTCTCTTTTAATAAGGAAAACAAAAGCACAATGTGTAAGTACCCTTATTGTTTTTCATCAGGTAGCCTTCCTTAGTCCCTGGGGGAGCCTGGCAATGGGCCTCAAAACATTTCTTTCCTATGGAGCAGGTCCCACTGAAAATTCTAAAATAGCTTTGGCATATATTTTAATTTCCCTTCTTTTATATTTAGATTGTGAGAATTATCATTGAGGGCAAGTTATTTCAAATGTAGTTCAGTGCTTCCATTGTTTCAGCTGAATGTCATAGGAAAAATGGGATAGACAGGAGTGGGATGATGAAGGAGATACTGAAATCCTATTAAATCAGAAACAATATAAAAAATATACTAATCTTTTACAAATGCATAAATTTTGGTGTAATTTCAAATAGATAAATGTCCCAGGATCCTCCCAAAGATAGCATTTTGATAATCCTTTCAAATCACTATGATTTTTATCTCTGTTTATTATGTATAAAAGAGAAATACTTTATGGCATTAGGTTTTAATTACATATTGTTATTCCCCCCATATCAGTCATAAGCTGAGGCACTACTGTATATGAAAGATTACTCCTGAAGAGATCAATCAATATATGAACTTCTTGCAGATGATATTGGTTGAAAACATAGTTCATGTATCAATGTAAAATTATTCCAGAACTTGAGTTAGGATATGCTACTTTTCTTTAAAAAATGCACTATGTTTTAAAATAAGGATGAGAAAGCATTATACCGAGATGGCGTGATCAGTAGATTTTCATACAAATCTATAAATCATGCTTCAACTCTATGTGTTTAACACATTCCAGTGCTCCCATTGTGTTTGAAGGATGAAACAAAACGACATATTTCATCAGTTGCATTACTTTTGTGAAAGAAATAAATTTGAAAGATGCTTTGACTTTTGATGTATACGATTTTATGCAAATTCATAATTTCATCACATCATGTAGAATGCTTGTCAGCTAGGACAAATATAGTTCAATATCAAGCATCAAAAAAAGGCTACCTAGGAAAATTATTCAAGTAAAAGTGATGTGTGAGGAATTTCATGCTGTGGTAAATTATCAGAACAACTGATTATATGCTTAGACATACATAAGTGTACATTTCACACACATTAACTTAACCTGCTAAGTTTTAGCACATAAACCAATTCAATTAAATCATTTTAAAGTAATTATATATTGTTAGTATTGATAAAGATAAGTCATTTTTTTCCTAGTATAACTAATTTTTTTAAATTGTGACCACATAGTGAAGGAAATTCAAGAAGAATAATCAGAAAAAGATAAAACATATCTAAAACATAAAAATAAAGTCCAGTTATTAACTCTATTTTTATTGATTTTCATATACATTATACTGCTTTTTGTTGATGGCATTGTGACATTCAGTAACAAATGTCTTCATATAATGGATTCACTGATAAATATCCTCCTTCTTACTTATCACTATTTAATATCAGAATTTTACACTTTTGTTTCTAAGAGCCAGCATCTTTGACTTTTTTTCAGAGAACACCCTATGGTTACCTAAGGCTATACTGTAACACCTTGTCTCAGGTGTGCTTTTGGAAAGCCTGAGTTAAGACAGTGTGTAACAGAGGTGGCTCTAAGCAGCAAAATATATTTACATGATACTGAAATTGAATCTATCATTATTCAGATAGCAACAGATTGGCCAACAGAATGGTATTAATTTCTGGCATATTAAAATTGGAGCATTACCATTGGTAATTATTTTACATGTAATTATCTGGGATGGAATATAGTGTTTGATCTACTGTTTTGTACTATACCTATAGCACTAGAGAGATATGGGGCAATCAATGGTAATTACAAGGGATTAATTGTAATTAACTGTTTGCACATCACTAATTGCTGTACATCACTAATGCATTAAACAGAGAAAACAATAGGCTCAAATAAGCCTATTAGTAATTGAGTGCATTGTAGAGAAGTTAGAAAAGTGTCCACAGAATCACTTAAAGAGATCATAATTTCCTGCAACTGGAGGTATATTGATGCTGATGATCTAGTGCAAGATCTGACTATAAGAGTAGCAGAATTTCTAACTGAGTCATTTTACTCAGTCAAAGTTAGGGTCAGAAATATAAGGAATAGGACCCAGAGACTTGGAATGGGGGCATCTGAATGAATGGGTTCAAGAGTGTAGAACAACCAGATCTCCTTGCCCCCTGTAAACCTGCAGAAGTAACTTTCCTTATTTAGACTACAGCAGATCCCTGAAAATTCTGGAGTGGATTCATCTGAGGCAGAGCCCTTGCAAATAAAAACTACCCTCCACAACATCTCCCACATACCCTCTTGGCTATTTAACCAAAAATTAAATCTTGTTGTGGCCTGTGGAAGTACTGGACCCATAAGTGAAGAGAAAGATTATCCATGGTAGGAGTTGCTGGACCTGGTTAATATGTACCAACAGGAAACAGAAAAGCAATACTTTCACTACAACTTGCACGTACTAAACCAGAACAGGAGGCTGGATGAGAGACAGTTTAGTAATGTGAAATTTTATGATATAGAGAGAACACAGAAGTCAGTGGATTTCAAGATCACCTGGGGTTAGTCCCAGTGTGCCCTATGGATGGCTCATGGAAATATTATGGGCCACATAATATGGAGAGAAGTTTCCAGATATGCCATGATAGAGTATGTGAAACCAATAAAAAGACTGAGAAACTGGTCATGCTAGAATGGCTGTGTATTTTAGGATGGCCCAAAGGACCTTAGCTTTATTACCATGTTTCCCCAAAAATAACCTAATCAGAAAATAAGCCCTAGCATGATTTTTCAGGATGACATCCCCTGAACATAAGCCCTAATGCGTCTTTTGGAGTAAAAATTATTACAAGACCCGGTCTTATTTTCAGGGAAACACGGTAGATTATAAGGTATGTGCTTGTTATAGGTTTGACAGTGGCTGTCATCTGTAGGCCAAGGATGATGGACAGATGATGATATTTGGACCTGGTGTCCATAGTGACATAGAACTATGGAACAGCAAAGGCAAGGTCGTAGCACTTAACCACTTCTGAGATATAAGGAGCAATGTAGTCCCCATAACTGTTACCATCAACATAACAATGAAGCATCAACATAACAATCCCTGGTATGCAGGGATCTATGGTGATGGCTAAGAGACCATCATGGTTCCTAGGAAATGATGGAAAGGCTGCTGACAAGGGTTTCTGTATATGCATGTATATTTAAAAAATATTCAGAGTTGATGAGCAGAAGGTTGATGTCAGCCACTCCAGTGGAAAGACTTAATCCCTAACAGTTTGCAAACCTGAGCCAATTCTTAGACTGAGAGTCTAATGATTAAAGCAGGGCCTGTATCCTCCTGAGACACTGAACTGATGCCAGAGTAAGTATATACAGCAGAGATTATTTTATTCATTCACCCAAGGGAACAATGGATGTGGACACACGTGGAAAAGGAAGCACCCACATTCACAGTGTGCGACTGACACTGATACCAGGGGAAATTATTTGTGAGCATGGGCCTTTCAAGAGTAGAGGCATATGGAAACTAGGTAAACATTGGCCATACCACATGTCCATCTCATAGTGGGTCCAGTGAGTTTATATACTCACAGTAATCAAATCCTTGTTTCCTGAATCCTATTTCTTTCAGGAGAAGACCCTGAAAAAATTCCCCTTCATGCCACAGCCAAGAAAGTAAATAAAAGCGATATCACCTCCCTTGTAATAGCAGAAATCAGTGCCATTCTGAAGGATGGGGAAAGTTGCGGGTGGTAAGTCCTTATTGTATGCCCATTTAATTAATCTGTTTGGCTTCTACAAAAACGCAATGCATTATGAACACATTGCAGTGAACTATAGCAAACTTAACCAAATGGTGGCCCTATACACAAACAAGTATGATATTCTTTCTAGAACAGATAAACAAAGAGTCAGGTTTCATTTATGTACATGAAATATTTGTACATATATATATATATATATATATATATATATATATATACTTTATATTTACACATGTACCTCAATTCTTATTTTCAGTTCTAGAATTTTCAGTTGATTTTTAAAATAAATGTAATTTCCTAGTCAAAATTATCAACTTACTATTTTCTTAGACATAAAATGTATCATTTTTCCCACTTAAGTATTTCCCAAGTTTATAATGATCAAATTTGGTTATCAATTGACTCCTAGAAAGATCTGACATTTTAATATTCCTGTACAGAAAGTTTGAAAGATACCTTCATTGTAAGTGAAGAGAGAGCTCTCCTGCTTGCATGAAAAAATGAAAACTGAGAAAGGATTCTCTTTATAGTTGCTATGTCTTACAATTTATATTTTCTTGCAATAAGATAAAACATTTTAAAATCTAAACTAATTTTTGAAGTTAATATATAAAATATTTCTCTAAGTTTTGTTTGCCAACAAACTCTTATAAATGATGTACAAATAAAAGATCATAAACATTAGAACAGTGATATCAAAACTGAGCCCACATCATCTCACAGAAACACTGACTGAAATTAATCTGATATAAATATACAATTGAAATATATACAATGAAAAGAAAAATACGTTTAGATGAAATTAACTACATTGATATGGATGTCATCTTCAAAATTACTAACCCTACTATTGGTTATAAAACATTTTATTAAAATTAATTTAATCAATCACATAACCAAAGTAATTAAATTGTTATGCAGATAAATATGGGATTATACAAAGAAATATTCACAGTAACATACATTATTAATTAGAAATTTTGTAGCATTTTTATATTTATTTAAATGCTCTTGCTAATGCCAGTTTAATCACATATATCAAGCAATTTTTTTTAACCTGGGTAAAATGACAGTTTATTAGAAATAATATGGACATAAAATAGAAGGTTGTTAGGATTTTTTTTTTCAATTGCACATGATTCATGTTTAGTTTTCCTTTGTTCAATGTTTAACTTCCTAAATTTAAGACTGGAAGACATCTAAAAACTCTAAGGAAAGTATTATACTATCAAATATTTAAACATCTACAGCTGTTGCTCTTCATTTTATAGCAACCTACTGTGATTTTAGTAAAAATAAAATTAAGTAAAATTAATAGTATTTAAATATAAATATTTCAAGATTACATGATTTTTTGGTTTGTTGTTTGTGTTTTGGGTCTATTTTTTAGCAGGGAGGAAAGTAAAAACTGGTTTATGCTGGGCTTGGTTATATATTCACTTAATACTTTTTGATTGAATAAATGGCTAAATAAATGGATGAGTAAATTACTTAAGAAATGACTTCAGCTAAATTGGCACACACAATATATAATTTTAAAAATGGATCAATATTTCCTGTAATGTAATGTACAAAGGGTAAATATTCTGTCTCATGATATAGCTTTTAGAAAGACCAAAAATAGATTTAGCTTTCTAAATTCTGAGCTTCTAAACCTTGGTATTTGCAAAAAACTCAGTATCATTTACTCCTTTTCACTTTTTCAAGGTGAAATGATACATATTTTATATTTTAACATGTGTTTATGAAAAATACAAGTAGATAAGTAAATTAATACATGCTTAATGAATTAAATAAATAATCAAACAAAAGTGTAAATATAAAAAAAAATTAAATTCAGTTGACTAGATAAATACCTTGGGCTAGAAACATTCTTTATTGGTTTATAGGTCAATTGATATAAATTTTCCATAACATACACCATATCTAACATCTGTAAAAATTCAGAAAATGGAATCTATGGTGAAAAATAAATGTCAAAGTTCTTGTTCAACATAATAATTCATAGATCTGTGGGTTATGATGAATACTGTTCTGTTGATCCACATTTGCTGTGACAGAAAATATGCATGATCAACCTATATCAAAATAAAAATATGAATTAATTTTGTATTACATCTATATATTTTTAAAAGACTTGAAGCCTCATATTGATTTTTTTTTTCTTTTTTCCTAATTTATTTGTCTGAGTAGGCTATTCTAGTGCTTTTTAGGCTCTCCAGCTATTAATGCCCTCTATCATCCCTTGTTAAAATCAACATTAGATTTTAGCTCAAAATAGGGTCAAGAGGAAATATGGACTTACATTTATAGGTTGGTCCAAATTTATACTAATTGCAGTATTTCTAAGAATTGGTAAAAGTATATATCTACTTATCTTTTTATTAAAACTCATAATCTGTTGGCCTTTTCTCATTCAAGGATACCAATGCAAGTGAATGAGTTGCTTTTTTTATAAAACTGAATTATTACCCCAAAATACTACCTGAAATGTTAGAAATTGGTTCATTCTTGATTTTATGATGACATTATTAGTAAAAATGTAAAAATCACTCAGTGAACCATCTTCAGCTGCATAAGCTGAAGTTGTTTTTTTTGTTTTTGTTTTTAATTTTTTTTATTACATTTATTGGGGTGACAATTATTAGTAAAATTACATAGATTTCAGGTGTACAATTCTGTATTACATCATCTATAAATCCCATTGTGTGTTCATCACCCAGAAGCTGAAGTTTTTAATTTCTTAAAATATATCTCTTCTTTTGCTCCTAGAAAATGCCAAGAAAGCAATTATAGCAAAACCTGTGACTTGGTAAACAGATGCTAGCACAAACTTAGATGTATTTAAAATAATTTGTATTCCAATGCTCCCAGAAGTGTTTATTTTTTACCACACCCTGTCATTTTTTTTTTTTTTTTTAACTAAAATGGTGGTTTTTAATGGGAACCAGACAGAGATATGGTTACAATTACAGAGTCTGACTCTTGATCACTTCTCTTTATTTTGGACTCCATTCAAGTAGGTATATTTATACATTTTTTGTTAAAGGTCTTGCTAAGTATATCTTATGATAAAAATATGCATTAAATTTTCTATAGGGTGTGCAGATGCATTTAAATGAAACATTTACAAAATTTTACATTTTGAAATTGAATCGACCCAGATTAACTAAACTGCATTCAATTTTCATTCCATTTTATTCTCCGAGAAGTGGTGACTGAGGGAGAAGTATTTCATTTTTGTGACAGTTTGTTGAACATTAGCTTCTTACATCATTAGTAATATATCAGTTCTAGAACTTTTTTTTTTTTTTTTTTTTTTTGCATGGGAGTTAGCTTCATATACATTCATAATGGCACCAGGAAACCCAAGTGTGACTGCTGACATATCCTACATGTCACTTCGCAGCATAGAGTAGAATATAAGCATAAAATGAGCTTTCCTGACAAAGCAAGTGCTTAGTATGGAAGTTTTTAAGATGTGAATTTAATATCGATGGGAGAAGACTATATCTACATAAACAGTAGAATCCCAACCTGAAATAATGCAGAAATTCACTGCAAGCTAAAATTTGAAAAAGAAAACATGTAAGTTCTCATTGAGTTATATTTTGTTTTCAGTTAGAGATAAAAAGAACATGAACTTCCCCTAACTTTGAAAATTTGAATTCACATTAATGTCACACTTTGAAACACATGGGTATATTCTCAACTAGAGCAAAATATTCTACTTTTAAACCTTTAAAAATAGACTTCGGATTTTTCTAAATCTTTATTGTTTCTTATGTCATTCAAACTTTATATATTAATAGCAGTTTAATGTGAGTCCTGTTTAGAGGTGGTTTAATTTCTGTATGACTTTTCCTGAATTCTCTATTCTTTCCAATTATATACATGGTTTTCTACTGACAAATATATTTTATGCATTATCACAAAGTTAAACTCTATTAAAGACCTAAAAAAATAGAGAAAGAGTGAAAATAAATGTTTTGGGAAATATTTTAAGGAAGCAATTATAGAATACATATATACTACATGTATAGAATACATATATACTATATGTATATACTATAATATACATATAGAATACATATATACCCGAAAATAAGCCCCAGACCGATGCAATTTAATACATTATAACAATGTTACAGAAGAAGATGACATGACTGTATTTGAATAAATGTAGATTGTTGTACATGAAAAAATAAGACATTCCCTGAAAATACGCCCTGATGCATCTTTTGGAGCAAAAATTAATATAAGACCCAGTCTTATTTTTGGGAAAACACGGTAGTAAAAATATTATTGATTTGAAATTCACTATCTATGTACCTATCACACCTATCTGTGCATTGTATCTACTCAAATATCTATCTATACTTTCCTCCAACTATCATAACATAAAGAGCATAGCTCATAAATTATAATAATTAGTGAAAAAAAGTAGAATTGCTAAGACCAGTTAAAGTCTATATTAATATTTCAAATATTTGACAATATTTCTTGAAGAGTATGCTGAAATATCCTTTGGATGAAGGCTTCTAAGATTTAAAGATATATATTGTATGACAAAAATAGATGTATAAACACTGTATTAGTCTAAAGATGAGCTTATAAAATATTTTTTAAAATATTATTACGCACAGATTTATTTTGAGTTAGCATGTTATACAATATACTGTAAAAGACTGTTAAATTACACAATAACAGGGTATTTATGTCTAATGTATTTTCCAATACTAATATACTAGAATTTTACACAAAAGATAATTTCATTATCATTGATATATTAAAACAAAAAGATAAACTGAAAAGAAAAAAAAAATGGGTAAATGAAAAAGCTTGTATACTGACCTTGTATATTGTATAAAAATTTTACTCTGTGATTTGTATGCTACAGATCTAATATATGGTTCAGAATCATGCCCTCATCAAACGTGTAATTCCCCAACAGGCAAAAATCTCAACAGTGAAACAGAAAAAGATATAAAAACACATGAGTAAATCCAAAGAGAATTAATACAGGGGTTAAAAACAGAATAAAGCAAAAAAAAGAAAAAAAATATATACATATATATATATATATATATATAGATATGTATATATATGTAATATATATGATATATATATATATATATATAACAAATCAATGACATCTTCTAGTTATTAAAAAAAACCTGTGTCAAGGAGTGACTGATATAAATATATGTTGATCACCTGAGTGATGAACAAAAGACAAAGATAGTGGATCAAAGGCCACTAAAGAGAAAAGTAAATGTGGGATCTACTCTGCTATAAAATCTTTTTTTTGTGTGTGTGGTTGTTGTGAGTATCCTACAGCAAAACCTGTAATAAAAGGAAGATGATGACCACATTCTAATGCATAAGCTCTACAAATTCAGGTCATCTTCATTTATTTATTCATCCATTTATTGAGTAAATATTTATTGAGATTTTATCATTCATCCACTGTTATGGGCAATAGATACTTAAAATCAAATGAGTTAGTCAAGAAAATTAACTTTTAGTGGAGGTGACAAACACTTAAATCCTGTGTGTATCAAGTAACTATAGGTAAATAAACACAAAGGAAGGATGTGAAAAATACAAGAGAGTCAAAGAAATGTTTCCATATAGGGGCTTTTAATTGAATTTTGAAAGATAAAAGTGTGACATGCATAGTCCGTCAAAGATATGAAGGTTAAAATTTACTCCATATAATTGACCATTTACAAGGCATTTTTTATAACTCTGTGTCAGGAACTCTCAGTGGAAGATAAAATTTAATTTTGCTTAAAATCTAAACAGTTTTGGTTATTCATTTATGTGATCTAGGCAGATATCTTATTCATATGTCTCAATGCATAAGTACTAAAAGTAATTAGTTTAATTTTTGTAAAATAAAGTCATTCTATGACATAGAATTACACATTAAACACACACAGAGACACGTGCAAACACACAGATATTGTAAAACTTGGTTATTGGTCACAAAAGTCTAATCTAGATATTGCTATTTTGTTATTCGTCTATTCTTATAATATTTTTAGACACAAGCAGAAAACATAATATTATTCGAAATTAGCATGATAATTTAAAGTAATAAAACAGTAGTACAGAAAAAAAAAAGGGTCGGACAAAAAATATGTAAAAAAGTAATTAGAAACAGTCATTACTGAAACTGAAAGCCATATAAATGAAACATGCAATTTTGAAATGCCATGTTTAAATGTGATTTTCTTTCTTTTTTGTATTAATCGTGGAAGGAGTGTTAGAAGAATTATCAAAAAATAATATTATCTGAGATTTCCAAAAAATGACATATTTGCAAGGAAGTTAACTGTCTTATCATAAATATTATAAATACCTTGTTCAAAAAAGTAAAGACAATTCATGAAAGAACTAAAGAATTCTGGACGAATTAAATACAGCATTGCCATTTCAAGTATTTCAAATTAAACAATCAATCTGTATAGTGTACTTAGTTTAATTTGTATAGTGTACTTAGATCATAAGGGGCAGATTGCATGGTAAGGGCTCTCAAATTTAGAGGTTAACCTGGTATGGAGAATGTCTTTTAAAGATGAACAGCCAGTCCTTTATTGTTGGGTACACTAAGAATAAAGAATGAGCCCTGAAGCCAGTTGACAACCCCTCTCAAATTCATATGACCAACCATTGTCAGAATTCCGCAGATGATGCAAATATCCCTCCTATTAATGTTGTTATCAACCAAGGTCACAGTTATAGTAAACTTTTCCTTATCAAGGTTTTGATTTGGGAAAGGAGACCTGGAAGTAATGGTAATTTGTTGTCAGCCAGTGCTTTATTGTTTTCTACATTAATCTTCTTACTGGGGAGGAACCCTAGGGTATACAGGAATTATCTAAGGATATGCTGGCTATTGTCTCTTCTTGGGAGATAATGAAAGGCAAGATGTGTTAAGCATGCTTATGTACTATAAATAATAGAAGCATGAAATTAATGTGGGGGAAGTAAATTAACTTACCAACAACTGCTAACATGCTTAAGTCCCTGGTGTTACATTTTAGTTCTAAAAATAAAATAAAAAAGGAAAGAAAGAAAAAGTAATAAAATATTGTTAATTGCATCATCTTATTTCTGCTCTTGCTATTTGGGGAGTAACTAACCCTGGAGAAAATGGAATATTTTGAGCAGGCTTCAGTTCTTGATGTCAGAACTAAGCTCTGGCCAAAGTTTAGGACTGAATCCACCGGAGGCACTTCTTTTTAAAAACCACAAGATAATCATTAATTCAATACTCATTCCTTAAATGCAATACACATATTTTTGTTACATTTGTAGTCTTTGGAAACACATATAAATGAGTTACATAAATACTTATGTTTATACAAACCTGTTTATATGTATAATTTACACCCTCATCTCTTAATAAAAATACAAAACAATACCAAGGAAAAACAAAGTTATTTGATCTCCAAGCTGATGAGCCAAGTTAACTAGTACAGTTAATGAGAGTTTTTCAGGAATCTTAGCTTCACTAAGTTATGAATTAGTTTAAAAAATACTTTTTAAATATACTGTTTAATTTTTGGCTTACATGCTTAGGAAAACATTGCTCCTTCATCAGCTCCATGCGTCCTCGCCAAGGGTAGCTCAGACATCCCTGAAGGAGCTTGTTACTGGATGCTCAGCTCCTCGCCTTGATTCTCCTTTTATATAGGCTGGTCTGGCCAAATAATATAGAGGCACGCCTGACCTTCTCATCAGCAGGTTCCATGGCCTTCCCAAGGATAAAACTTAAAATCTCCTCCATGACTTTCAGCCCAGATATCCAGTTTAATGGAATGAAGAGTGCTCTTAAACCTCATTGGCGGGACATTACTGTTAACCATTATTTAAATATTAAAGATTACTAGACATGGATATGTTCTGCCCAAACCTTCACTGATTGCCACACTCTCCTTTGTCTCTTTCTTCTCTTCTTTTCATTCTTATTTTTCCATCTTTCTGTTGGATTCAAGTTTTTGATTGTTAAATTGATATTCTTAAAAGTTTTCTTCTTAACCTTGTTACTATGTATAACAGAAGGATAAATTTCATTACACACAAGCCCACTGATATCAAACCTGGTTTCCTTACAGACTTGAGATTGGGGTGGGATATGTTCTCCTCAATTGTTTCAGACTGGGAAGAATCTTGACTTAAAGTCATTGT